>NW_027270954.1:640000-1340000 GCF_040938485.1 Diadema antillarum
TCCCGCTCAAACTACCAGGGTCACTATAAAACAGAGCACTTTATTCTCGATGAATCTACACAACTATACTAGCAAACGTAGTCAAATATATCCGGGCGTTATAATTCAGTGCTAATAATGATCCAGGGAGGTGACAGTCTCACCTGGATACCTGCGTGATCAGACCTTCGAAGCTTGGAAGAGGACAAAACCTCTTCCACCTTCGTGTTCCTTTCCGGTAGGCGCTCTGCCGCCACCTGCAAATGTAATGTATTCTGTGTTAAATATGTAAATCCGCTTTACAGCATGAACTAAAGTCGTAAGCCAAGTCAACGTCTAGAAAGTGTCCTCTTACGTAACGCTCCACTGGAAATCCCTTTGTGTTTATACGTAAACATAACTTCAGGGCACATTCCTATAGGAGCTGGTAAATGTAAGGGCTTCTCTCAGTTTTAATTGTCCTCTATCAAACGGTCCGACTCTGTTTGGGGTATTTTTGTCTTGTACTGGGCTACTCGATAGAAATCATTGTTCCAGCTAAAACCAGTTGAGTACACGCCAGCTAAATTAACATGCGTTGTTGACACTCGCCCGACATTTTCGCTTCTTCGTATTAAAGTCACAAAGTGAGAAGCGTAATTGTAGCATTTGATAGTCCTATCTAGCTGCCTATACGTCTCGCCTATGGGGTCTCCATCAAACTGGATGTTGATGTCGTAGGAAGCAATATTTCTTGGATGCAACTGATTAATGGTAAGTTAATATATCCCATTCAGCCGCAGTATAGAACGCGCTTTCAATATCATAGTACATTTGTATATATCTTAATGTGTGTATGCGTGTGTGTGAGTGTGTGTGTGTGTGTGTGTGTGTGAGTGAATGCCTGAATTAGCGAAAGTCAAAATTAAAGCTTTACTTACGAAACGTGCTTGTGGATCATCTTTTAAAGATATTTAATCAATAGTCATTATATTATATCAATCTTATTGTTATACCAATGTTATGATCGTTTGTGATTATTCATTCAGAAGAATGATTACTAAGATGTTGTGATATGCATTTTGTCAAAATGCATAAACCATTATACCTACATTTTTTATACATTCAAACACATACACACACACACACACACACTACATAATTATCCTTCAAATCTTTTACACAGTCACTATTTAGGCATAAAAATTCATTCATTCATTCATTCATAAACATTGTTCAAAACTCTTTATCATCAATTTGACACACGTTTACACACCTGTATACACGCACATCACATCAAACTCAAGCATAATCATACAGATTACTAGTTCCTCTAATGCTATGTATCTCTGACATAAATATTGATATTGTATTGCTGATGACACATGCAGTAACATACAATGATATGTAAAGTATAGGTGATGTGACGATCTTTGATACCCGTTCTTCCATTCTGCCCCACTACCCTGTTCCCCACGTCTTTATAGACACCTGCTGTGAAGCATGAAACCAACCAAACTGCGCATCAGGCGTCTTCTCTTCCTCCTTGTCGCCCTCGTCTTCGTCCACCACCTCGCACACAGGTTCATAGCAGGGAGAAACTTGCATCGGGAATCACATGGCGCTGCGGTCAACATCAAGAAAGAAGGTAAACACACTTCATCGAGTTTCATCTTTCATATTGTATAAATAATTATTCCTTAAGATATCACACTCCCTTGTGTAAATAAACGCACATAAAATGTGAGCCAATGTATTTTACTGTACACCTGAGAAACTTTTGAAAAAAAAAATGATACTGATGAAAAGTAGATTTTTGTGATTTTGTGACTGGTGGTTTTTTTGTTAATTTTGATATTTGAGAGATACTTTACAAAACAGATCTATGGGTATATATGTCTCAGTTTGCGTAATGAAGATTAAAAGCGTGTAAATTAAATCTGTTCGCCTGGACTTACTTGTGAAGATCTCGATTATTAACATTTTTATCATTCTATTGATAAATAGTTAATAAGTATCATCACGATTGTCATAATGATATTCACACAGATTAAGTGGTTTCGTAACACTCAGAGGTTTAATGCATTCAGTTGATAATCAACGCTTCCTATGGGGCCTACAATTATAGCCTTTCTTATATCTCTTTTGATGGAAGGCAGTCTATTCATCAAGATTGGTGGATATACCGAAAATCTAGACATCATTCCACTCGTTACCAATTCATTCTTTCATGTTTTGTTTCTTTCTTCTTCTTCTTTTTTTTAAACTTCGTACTTTCTATTTTGTGTGCATTTCGTCATAGATGAACAAGAAGAGAATGACAACTCTTCTGCCGAAGACAGCCATAAGGTGATGGCGCCCCCTCTCGGGGAGGACTTAAACATGCAGGACACTTCATTCCAGCACCCAAGTGCCAGTATAGACGTAATTAAAAACAGCAATACCAGTCTAAAAGAGAACGAAGGATTGTTAGCAAATGATACGCACGGGTCAAGGGTCACGATCACTAGAGATTCGAACGACAGTCTCGCCGAACACTCTGACGATCAAAGTGACGGGATCCACGTCGACTCCGAAAATGATGACGAGGGCAAGAAGTGGCTGAAAGACGAACCCAGCTACAAGGATGGCTACGAGGCGGATGAAACGGCTGCACTGGATGGTGCTCATATCGAGATGACGTCACAGAAAGAAAGTAACAGATCGGTTGCCATGGCGTCATTAAATCAGGAGAATATCGACATCCAGCAAGAGGGAGTTAATTTGCACCCCATTCCGCAAACAGTCGGTCGCGATGCAAATGACACGCGGTGGAAGAATGACATAGAGGTCGGACTAGATCAACATGCTCAAGAGTTCGATAAGGAGCAGAACTATGTCGCAGACGCCGGAGTCGATCAACATGCTCAAGATCTGGACGCGGAGCTACCCCGCGTCAAGGAGGACAATGACAATGATACGAAGCTCTGATTACACAATAAGTGAGACAATTCTCACGTTTAGGTTTGACAAGTTCTAAATTAATGTCACATTCCATCTTTGAAGTTTAGCAAGAAAGGGAGAACATCCAAACTAAAGAGTTGTTAATAGTTTTTAATTGGCAAAAGGAACAATGATTAATGGATGCCGTCTCCTATATCTAACCGTTCATAGGCCCTATCACATTTCTTTCAGACCATTAAAGAGGAATTCCGGGCCGTGCAGTCACAAATTTGCCTTTTTAAATAAGAAATATCTTATTTATAAAAAAAAAAATGTTTAAAGCATGCATGCGCAGCAGCGAAAATTTCATAAAAATCGAAAGTTATTAAATTATGAAGTTTTTTTATTTTCACAAAGCATAATAAATATGTTGAACAGTCAATATGAATATTCTAATGAGTAAGTCGATGTCATTGCCACACAATCTTGAAATACCTGTGTGTGTTTTTTTTTTGTCATTGTGTGTGTGTGTGTGTGTGTGTGTGTGTGTTTAAACGCAGTTATGGCCAGTGGCAAATCTTCATCTGGCTGATCCTTATTGTAACTTTAATATTCAGTCAGTTTTGTTGTTGTTTTTGTTTTGCTTTGTTTTGATTTGATTTGTTTTGCTTATTGTACATGACCAATGGGAATAGGGAGGTGATGGCATCATCAATTTGCGAAACTTCACAATTTCTTAAATTCCCTAATTTTTGACCGTCTTTTTTTAAATAAAATTTCACTGTTATGCTTACACAATTTTACTCTTACTCTTCAGTGATTATGTACGTCCATGATCTTTCCTTGTCGAATTTTTTGCTGTACCAAATTAGGTTTCCAGTATTACAAGCAAGAAATAAATAATCCCAACAAACCATATACTTTATTTTTTATCATTAAGGCCTACGCATTTGTTTGTTTATTTGTGTTTTTTTAAGGGACGAAGAGATTGTTCACGATAAATAATTAACAATTACCTCATTGTGTAAAGCTTGTACTTAAATTCAGACGAATCAAGAGCTAGACCTGTATCATTTTGGAAGAAAGCTTGTTAAATGCCAAGTTATGTCAATTGAAGTGATATTTGGACATTCAAGTTTAAAATTGCACGCTAACGACCTTTAACAATATTGATTTCAAGTTCATGTACAATTTATCTATGCATTAAAAGAAATAGATAGAAAAGAAGAAAGGAAATTAGTGTTTATTTTGTTGGGAATTTGGTTCGTGAATGCATACATTATATTTTTGTCCTCATCTAAAGTATATTTGAAAATATATCGAAAATGTTATTGCATAAATACTCGTTTCACACAAGTCTTGTAATGGTTCCACAAATACATTGTAACATATGGATATGATTTCCGAAACGCAAACCTTATAAACTTAATCAAATCCCTTTTTCGATATGCAGGACGATGCTGTTTTCTAAACACTTACGCGACAGTTAGGTGAGAGCATTATACATTCTAGGTATGTTTAAGTTAGTAACCAGAAAGAGATTCTCAATCGAAAAACTTAAAACAATAAACACATGTATTTGTCCACAATATTTTGATTAAATTAATTAATTGAAGCAGTGTCATCTTTAAAAAATGTGTTCAATGAAATTGATTGATTTAATTTATATTGCTATATGTTATGAATTTTACAATATGTGATTAAGGAAGTACGCGCATAATTTATCCACTGATAAAAGAAGATATCGACAGATCGACATAACGAGAGAGAGAGATAAAAAAAGGAAGAACACATAGAAATTACTCACTGCGTCATCTATGGACTGAGAAAATATCCGTCGCCAAAGAAAATTAAAATGCATATTCTAAAACTATCACAGAGGATAGTATTACATGCTCAGTGCAAATAGGAATCTGTAAGGCTATTTCGACATGGAGGTTTTCCGTAAACATTAGATTTGTTATGTCTCGCGTTTTTTTTTTCTTGTCTTTCGCTACAAAGGTTATACAGGCTTCAATATGTAGGCCTATACGAGAAAGCAAACATCCCAATGGGAAAACATGCACAAACACATACGCAAACACACAGACACACATAATGCTACAACACCTCAATCGCCACAAGAACACGAACAACAGCAACAACAACAATAGCACGGAAAGTATGGCCCAAATGAACGCATCGCCCGATGTCTGAAGAGCAAAGATGGTTGACCGGGAGGTCGTGTTCGTCATTATGTATACAGAGACACCAAGCACAGAACACTGACCGCGTGAAATCAACAGACAGTCTCCGATGCAGTCCTAAGAGGCTATTTAATTATTCGCTATGCAATTCAAATTGATACCAAAACGAGTTATTGCATCTTTCTCTCCG
The DNA here is from genome assembly GCF_040938485.1 of Diadema antillarum. NCBI lineage: Eukaryota > Metazoa > Echinodermata > Echinoidea > Diadematoida > Diadematidae > Diadema > Diadema antillarum. The sequence continues at coordinate 645,257 of NW_027270954.1, forward strand.
ACATAAATGTACTTTGGAAATCGTTAATTTTTAAGTATAAAATATATTAATCAAAATGTCATAAGTGTACTAAGGCTGTAATATGAAAGCTTGACGTGACGAATGAACCAGTTTACTAACATGTTCAAATGATGATATTTAATGAATATAGAAAATGGCTTTTAATGACAACTAGGAAGCCTTTCCAAGACTAGCCCTTCATGCTTACCCGATTTAGCAACATTGTTATGATTATAATGCACGCAAAATGTTTCCAAATCCCGAAAGACAGAGTATACGTACAGGTGGATGGTACAACTTGTCAGAGGTCAGTAGAGGGAAAAAATAGTATCCTTGAATTCCAATACAGTAGTACACTTGCCTTTTGCCTCGTAGCAAAACGTGTTTATTTAATGAGTGTAAAAATTGTTACGTAATGCGGCGCTGATACTTGTTTGATGGCAGTGGTTGGCCTACTGAGATGGCAAGTGTAGATGTACTGGTTCCTTATGATAGGGTAACAGTGCATTAACAGGTGAGGAACAACGGCTCTAACAGAATTAATGAAATGCTTGTTACTGGTATAGATAGCATGAAGGGAATAAAACTAGTTATAAACATTAAAAAAAAGACAAAGACAAAAACAAAAAAAAAAACACCATGATAAACGGAGTGTATGTTGTTACGTGTTTCGGTCTTTATGCGCTGGAATCATGCTCTTCTGTCATAAATTATTGGTTCAATATTATGTCATTAATGGACATCACCATAATAGGTTAATCAGATAGAAATCCGTAAAGAAAAAAGGACAGCTGAACTGTCATAGACAGGAAATACATAGTTGAAATGACAGAACTTGAATTACAAGACATAATTGGGGTATCGATGGGAAAGACTCGATGACCTGGATATGACAAATTGCAAGAAACGGAGCTTATCAAAATAGAGGTATCGCACGATGGAATCAGGTTCCTGTACATTTAAAAGTCATTTGCTGGATTTTTTAAAGGTGTTATACTGAAATAGTATTAATTTATGAAACATTTGATGAATAAAGATATATATTATGTGAACATTCAGTATAATGAGTCGACGGGGGATAGAAAAGTGTAAACGTTTGGCATTTTTTCCCCCTTGTATTTCAATCAATGTATTGTATTTTTGGTTTTGTTTGTATTGTTGTATTTATTATTGTATAATGTATGATGATGTTTATATGATTTGATCGGGCACGGACCAGCTGAAGAACAGCCATTGTGGTTGAAGCTGGTTGCGTGTTAAGATGAAATAAGCTGAACTGAGCTGACCTGACATAGAATTAAAATAACAGTTAGTCATGCACCATTCAATTATAATAAGGAAAGTTTCAGCAATTGCTCCATGATTATAGAATTCAGAAATAAAACTCTTGGTCTTGTGGGTAAAAAAGTTGTATCTGTTTGCACAAAGCAGACACCGTTTAGTACGATGTATCTTTTAAGGAGAGTTTATCCCAAACATATTTGACATGAATTCAGCAAATGCAGAGGACTTGAAGAACACAAAGGCAGAGTTTTTGAAGAATCGGAAATGAGACAATTCCACATACCATCACCGTTGGCTAAGGAGACTACAACATTTCATGTCACAATAATTGTAAATGTAACAATATAAAGAAAATTTGAAAAGAATCCCACACATTGTAATTGTTAATATGAAAATACACATTATAGGTTAGATTATCATCCCCCTGCTTTCTAAAAGAGATATTAATGTCAAATAATTTTTCATAATGCTACAAAAATTAGATAAAAGTGCCAGATTCCTATTGTGAATGTACAAATAAAGATATGTTTACTAGAGATGAAAGGTTGATATTTGCATTTTCACCGATTGCATCTTTATCTTTCACATAAAAATAAAACAAATGTTTCCCTGGATTCCACGGGCGAGAGAGTGAGAGAGAGGAAGAATTACATACAGTTTGTATCCGCATCAGTTAACACCAAATAACAGTGCATTCATAAACCTGGCCGGTGGTTGTCGAAAACCAATTCGAGTCCCAAACATGCTACTTCCTTCTCGTATCTTCTGTCCACTCGACGACTCTGCTCTTCGCTGAAGTAGTTTCTCCAGTCCCCAATGATACCTGCGCCAACCAGAGCAGCGAAAAATCATGTGATGACAGAGATATCCATCGTTCTTTTGTCCTATGCATTTAAACATGTATTAATAAAGCCGTTACTTATATGTCAGCAGCAAGGCAACGACCCAATCAGTAAGTCGTAAAGATTTCACACGTCGTTGTACAAAATGCCCAACTAATGCCTGATTACAGAATTTTTAGACGTATCTAGAATCATATCAGGAAAAGATATCTTTGTAGATCCACTGTTGGAATAACGATGAATAAGGAACGTGTAAACTATCAAAACATTTAGTGTAATAGTTTAACATTGATTACAAAACCTAAAGGGATGGTGAAAAATAGTTCCCGTCAAAAGAAACCAAGATACAAGACCAGAAAGAGATGAAAAGAAAAGAATACTCAAGAGTATAAGGACTGTTATAGAACCAAGTCAAAAGTTTTCGAAGAGACTATGTTTCTTTAAAAAAAAAGAAAAGAACGAACTGTTTATGCAGAAACATTTGCCATTAACAAGATTTCAGACTCTCTTTCCTGAATACGTCCCTGCTTTTCCTCAAGCAATGCAACACCCCTCCTCATAAAAATACACACACATTAGGGTACAATTGAGTAAAAGGGAAATAAACACAAACTATGTATTGTGTATTGAGTAGGCCTAAATGCAGCGACATTAGTAGAACGCATCAGTGAGAAGTTTAAGAAAAGTCGGTCAATCCATTTAAAAAGTTATGAATTTTTATAGTTCTGTTACCGCCATTTCTGGATTAGAAGGTCAGGACATTTTGTGACGTCATATATGGAAAAGGATATAGGCCAAAGAAAGTAATATTTTAAAAAAATCTATATATTCTAACTTTTAAGAGTAATGAAAAAGCTTTCGACTTACCTCTGTCAGAAAGAGCCAGGATGAATGCTGTTACCTTTAACATTTTTGTCACTGAGAAGTCAAGGAATGTGTATTTTTCATTACACTGTATTTGTTTTTGATTTTTTTTTCTTTTGGAATTCTCTTTATATTTTCTTCACAAAATGTGAAGTCTTCTCATCCAGCAATTAAATGGCTGCACCGAGACTATGACAAAAAATTCACAAGTCTTAAGTGGATTGTCTGATTTTCCTCGAACTTCACTCATGTGCTCTAGTCATTGTTGCATTCACTCAATCCTCATGTATTTTTGTGTTTCAATCCCCTCTTACAAAGAGAAGTCACGAAAAGATTGTTACCTTTTCTGTAGAAAGTCTTGTTTTGACTGTGGTCAAGGGTTCGCTTAAAGGTGTCCTTCACATCCAACCTCGAACTACTGTGAGTCTTCATACTCTCGAAACAACACGTTTCGTTGATTTTCTCTATGACGTCATCATTTAGCGACTTCCCCATGAACTCGGAAATTCGTCTGATAATCGATTTACAGTCCTTCAAAGGAAATAAGAAAAAGCGCCCGATTAGGAAATAAACAGAACATTCTTCAGATATTACGGAAGATATTGTTTAATTGGATTCAATTTCACATTTTGTATAGTTTTATTTCACTGCCTAGGGTAGCATCCCCGGCGTCGACTGTTTCTATGCGCGTGCTCTTCTGTCATTATGTACACACCTATAATCTAAGTCAAGAGATACATTACAGTTGGACAAGATAATGTACTTTTTTTGATAGTGTCTATCAGTGAAATGCATGGTTTCAGGGGGAAAAAAAACCCAATTGTCATTTCGGTATATTACGATTATGTTACAATGGTTTCAATGAAATCTCAATAAACATTAGGGTGTTTGTGTTAAGGTGTTTGTCTAACGAAGATTTCTGCTTATCATTACAGGGAACGGGGATGGGGAGAAGCAATATACCTTGTCCCCTAATAACGTACCTGTTTCATGTCTTCGTAAGTTAAGAATAATACGTTTGGGTGATGGCGTAACTTCCACCAGTAGGCCGTGTGCTCAAACCAGTCACCAAATGGTGCTATGGACAGAAAACATATAGGGTAAAATTATTTTCGTTTTCTGCAGACATTACAGAAATTTTCTACATTACAGTCTATAGCCATGATCTACCCTCGTAGTGCCACCGGCCGTGCTATCACACAAACACCCAGTGTTGTCATTCCGTCAATCTTTCCAATTGGCCTGCATTTAACTCTTCGTTAATTTCTCGTCAGTGGATTTAAACAGAACAGATGAAGCACTTCGTATCAAATCATTCTACAGTTGTCTTTTAAAAACGTAAACCTGGAGCTGTAAATCATGAAAGAGTTTTTTCCCCTCATAACTGTAGGAATAAACAATGAGTGAGTTTGTGATGATGAAGACACAATCAATTAGTCTATACTTAGTATAATAATTGATCGTGATCGATCTCGTTTTTTTTTTCTTGAAAATATGTGACACCTAAAATAAAAGAGAGAAAATCACCATTTCCTTATTTCTTGCCTGACTTTGATAAAACTCACACACAGTTTTGGATAATTTATGGAATTTTTGTTTTCTATCAAATTTTGAAGATAAGATGGAGTTACCTGAGGGTTACAGGAAGGAACGGCAACAAACCCTCTTAAAAATAAACAAAAAATATCTTTATGCATCATGGGCTCCTGCCAATCCATACACATACAACATTGTATAGTTATTTACTGCCACCGGTATTTCATCCACAAAACGGAATCTGATTGATCCTATGTGTTTAATTCTTTGGCATGATCCTCTGAAACTCCTTTGAATTAACATTAAGCTCTACGCTTCATATACGTGTGAGTATGATACATATTTATGTTGCATGTTTGTGCGTATAAAGCGTAACAACAAATATATATTTTTTTGAATATCTTATATATATATCTTGTATATCTTGTTCGTTCGTTAGAAATCTGCTATCCATGTACAATTTAGATGTTAAAATCGAAATTAGAATATTTGAATGAAATGTATCACGCTGTTTCGGTTTCTTTATGGCCTACTGTGTCTTGGTAGCGAGCATCATGTAATACGGGTATTCAACAATAGCTATTAAATGTAATTTAATTCTTATAATTGCTTCACTCCTGCATTTTCAACAATCTAAATATGAAAACTCCTTTATGAACAATGTACAAATGTATAAAGAGTATAAAATCCATATTTCAATTAAATATTGACTCGCCTCTTCCGTTAATAAACTCCTCAAAGAATTCATCCCAGCTTGAATACTTCGGTAGCGCTTTGACGAGTTGGCAGAAATGATAATGAGATACAGCGGTGTCCTTTGGGTTTCGTGTAACATACACCACTTTCGCCTTGGGTTCGGGTGAACGAATATCCTCTGGAAGAAATTGCGGCATAGCGTGCGTTTTCAGTATTCTGGGCAGATCCTCCGGCATTTCATTTGCCACTGAACAACAGGAATTGCTAGTAGCATACTATAAATTCAAAAGTTTAAAAGAGAAGAAAGAGAGATGAAAAATGTGTTTTTTTTTTCCAGATAGGAATGAACATGTGTAAACTTGGTAAAGGCATGTGGGCTGTGTAATTGGTCCCCTTTCCATATCGATTTAATAAAAATGCTTTCTGTATGATTTTACTAAAAGGAAGATGTGAAGAGTTGAACTTGAATAGTTTTATTGAGGCATGAGGTAATAATAAGGGATTTTCGTCTGTCATCAGTTTCATATTGGAAAGCAACGCTGAGAACGCTTTGACAAACTTTTGAAAAAAAGGGAATTTGTTAATACTTTTATCACACGGAGATAAATAATCATTCCTAAAACCTTAGGGTGGTCAAGGTGGTATAATTTGCTTTCAGAGGTCATTTCGTATTGCGGTCTTTGGTAACTTCTTTATAACCTACTAATTCATAGTCCTATATTGTTTGTGTCATGATTAGAAAAATGGGACCCAAACCATGATCGTTGGAAATTTGTGAAATCAATAAGGCAAATTACGAGTAAAATGGTCCTAAACGGTGTTTTACAACGTTCAAGAAAGGCAAAGAATCATTTTGCTTAGACAAATACACAATGTAAGTAAGTTTTGTCATAGTTAGCAACATCTACAAGAACGTATACATATCGAGTCTGAGCTTGCATTCAGTTATGAGTGGAACCGTTATTCCAGGAGCACTATAGTCCTACACTTGGTTGAAAATACACTAACCGCTAATGTATCTACAGGAATGTCAAGAAATGGTATGGCCCTCAGGATGTGTATTCCCTCAAGCTTGGACACGTCACCGTCCACACTCACAAGGTACACAATCATCTGTACCCATGTTGTCCCTACGAAAAGAAAACAATTACCTTTCTAAGTTGGTATCGCCAGGTCCATGGTACAATATAACACACACACACACACACACACACACACACACGAAATCTACAGAATAAAACAATCAGGTCTTACTCCACAGCAGTGCAAGTATTTAAAGTGTTAACATTTAACGTCAATTCACTTCAAATCAATCCGTTTTTGTCGTTTTTTTGAGCGGGGGGTCAATTCCTTCAGACAAAAGCTAATACATAATAAGAAGTATACGTTTGTCAGACCATATTGCTAAATGTTTTTAAAGAAGTACAAGTTGAATTATAATACAAAATACATTTACGGATATATACCAAGCTAACACGGGGACGTTTTCTGAACGTTCTTGAAACGATCCAAGTTCGTTATTTGGACGTTTTGTCAAAACGTTTTCGAAACTTTTTTTTGTGGAAGGCTTTCGACGTATTTAAAACGTTTCAAATGGACGTTATCAAAACGTTTTTTAAACGTTTAAAAAACCAACGCAAAACCCTCAGACTTTTTAAGGACCTGCAGAAAACCTTTTGGACGTTCTAGACGTCAGAAAACCTTTAAAGAATATTCAAAACGTTCTGTGGACGTTCTGCGGACGTCCAGAAAACCTTTGAAAACCGTCTAGAACGTTCAAAAAAGCATTTCAGGAACGTCTAAAGAGTCTTATGACCCTTTCCAGAACGTTTAGAGAACCTTTCATATCCGTCTAAAACGTCCAGAAAACCGTTTAAGAACGTCTAATATTTACTTTTATGGGGCATTAAAAAAAGCATGGTTATGAGATTATACAGGCACAATCTGGGATATACCCTAATCCCAATTCTATATGATCCTATCCTAACCTGTTCCTAATGTCCTACCACCTATACCTACTACATACGAATCTGCATCACATTTTTAATATACTGGCAAAAATGTAATACATGAAGACATGGTTACTAAAATTAAATCACATAATCTTAATTACGCCTATTAACATATGAAAAATACCACTTCATAGCCCAATTTGAAATTGTGAACAACTGAACAATAACGTAGGCACAATTTCTAAAACAGAAAGTTTGAACCCACCATAAATACTTCAGATTTCAATGTCTTTTATCTAGTTTTCAAATTTTGGATTTTCTTATTTGAATATTCATAATATGCATGAATATTCATGATAAAGAAACCAATGACGAAGACGTAGCGGACCAAATAAAAACGTTTTTTTAACTTTCATTAAAGACGAAGTCGACATAGCAGACGTAATAAAAACGTTTTGTGGGCGTTTACAAATGACGAAGAGGTAGCAGACATAATAAAAACGTTTTGTAACGTCAGTAAACATTTTTAAAACGTCTTCAAAAAAAAAAACTGTGCTTTGCGGTAAAACGTAAGTCCCAACTTAGACGTTATATATACGTTTTAAAACGTCCATTTTATACGAAGACGTACGGAACCTAAAAAAAAAAGTTTAGGAAACGTTCTGAAAACGTTACGTGTTTGCTGGGTGGTAAGAAACCAATGTACTCTTAGCAATGGTAACGGAAAATGAATAAAGCTATGAAAAAGAGTGATCTTCTGAAAAGCGGAGCTTGTAAGACGTGGATCACTAAAACAACACTACCAATGACATTATAATATTCAAAGTTGATCAAAATATGAAACGTTATAGCATTTGATAATCAATATATGATTATGTAACTTTGCCAGGGCAACTTTGAAAAAGAACTAAAAGAAAAGCTTTGACAGGCTTGACGAAGTATTTAAAAATGAGGGTGATTAGAATACAAGTTTCCTAGAATTTAGTAATTTTATTTCTCCAACTTAGATACTGACCACAACTACCACCGAGATAATACATGATGATGTGTATCACACAATGATAACATCCTGACCTATATGCGAGGTTAGGCACTTAAAGGATGCAAAAGCACCAAATGACAAAAAAAAAACCCACCTCATCCTAATGTCTGACGATGATGATGATGATGCGATGATGATAATGATGGACAGTATTTATATAGCGTCATTTGTCTGTAGTTCAGGAAAACAAAGTTTCCACTTCATAAAACCATGATATGGCTGCGCTGTGCAGCATGCTATTTTAGTATAATTTTCCCTGGTTTTGTGTTGAAATGAACAAAAAGAAATGCAGTTAAATGATCGATCGTTAAATGTTTCAAAAGAATGAAAATCTGTAAGTGATCCGAACGATTTATGAAATTATTTTGCACATGGACAGCATTGTTACAACAAATGATTACAAAAAGTGAAACAATTTTGTTTAAAGGTGATTTGATAGATGAGCATAATTTTCAAAGCTAAAAATCGGAATCAAGCCAAACTATTTTCAATATTTAAAGATTATGTAAGCTAAGACGAATCAACAATTAAAAGACAGAGAAGAAATGAAACGACGACATCAAACCTGTTTTTGGGTACGTCACAATGAAGGTGTCATCAGGTCTCACTTTGAACTTCTTCATCTCTTCAAGAATTGACGGAGTGGAGAACAAGGGCAGGAGAACTCCATTCTTTTCATGCAGACGCATGGCGATGTGGGCCGGGGCCTCTGACAAAAGTGATCTCTCTATAAACAGGAATTCAGTTTTAAAGGTGTCCATCCATAAATCTCAGTGTAACCACGGAAGTGACTGAGGCAGAATTTTAGTGCAGGTGAAGCACATACTGGATACACTACCCTGGAACTATAAAATAATGTGTTATTATCAGACGTAGAACTCCTATCAGTTGTATAAAGTCAAATACTGGTGACAGTCTACCAATCCGATCAAAGCATTGGTCCCCAGGCCGGTTTCCATAAGATTTGGGAGAAATTTCCTTATGATAAGCAAATCGTCTTAGAACAAATGTGACCCGCTACAACAAAAGGATCCTAAAGTCGCTGACGGATGAGCCGAGAAAATCGAGTTTGAAGTCAGATCATCAAAATCTGTCAAAACTTTCGGATTTCTGTTTTTGACACAGTTTTGTAGTCTAATGTATCTCCTATCATCTGCAGAAATTTCGAAGCTAAATGATCAAAGGAAAGGCAAGAAAATAGCATTTTCTTGGGCCATGATTTTCCGACTTTCAACGGAACAGAAACGTGTGCGAGGATCTGGATTCAGCGCCGCAGCTAGACTCCGCCCCTAGCAACGAGGGAGTGATGTCATTGGTCAGTGCGTGGCATCCTGGTTACTGATTGGTCGTGCGTAGACCGCTGGCGCTAAGCTTGAATGAACATCGCGGAGGTTGCTAGGAGCCTACCTTCTATTGTCAGATGGTGAAAACTGTCTTGCTTCCCCTTGATCATGATAGCGTCGGAAGGGAAACTTTGAAGGCGGTTTTCTCGAAACGCTAATTTCTTAAACAACTCGACATGCGCTAATAAAATCATTGATATCTCCGCAACCGAGCACTTTTATGAGTCATGTTAATGACAATGTCTATTGTGTTCACACATGTCATTTAATATTTAGCAGGCAAAATGTTTCACTAAGCAGCGGCTGCACTTTTCACTTATGAGTCACGTCGATAATGGAAAGATTGACACTGTTTTATTCAAGTGCGGTGGATTCACTATTGCTTTTGCGTGTTTGTGGGAATGCAGCTGGCCGATTTCTTGTTGCCATTTGTTTTATGTAGGCCCTACACACACTAGTATTAAAACAGCTCAGGTACCGGTACAAATAACGAGCTTACAGTCGCTATACAGTATAGTACAGATTCTACATTATATTCTGCTGAGTTTGACGTAATATCTAGCTCGAGGCCTGCCCTCCTCAAAAGGTAAGACAACGAGATTTGGCATTAAATAAAACATACCATTTCAGCGAGAGAGATCTTTGTTTTCTTTCGACAGAGAACATGACCAAGCTAACAAAGTATCTGTACTGTCATTTGTATGGTCTTCGGTCTGGGCTCGGGCTTTGGGTGCTTGCGACGTGGTCAATGTCAGCACATCAGATTGCGTTCATAGTTTTGTCTCTGCACTCTGCAGCGACGTTGAACAGATAATTATTTCTGTCTGGGTGAATGGAGTCTTTTATCATATTCTGACTTAGACTGTGTTTAAGTAGAATCTGAGTCTTCAGACATATTTAGCAACGTTGGATTTTGATAGGCCTTCATAGATTCCAACTAGCAGAGTTATTCTTATGTTGGACAAAACTGTCCTTCTAATGGTTAGTAGGCCTTCTAATAACTCTAAATGCAGGCAGCCTGAAATCGAAGATAAATTATTTTATCATAGCCTATCCAATACTAGTAAGACATTTGAGAGAACCTCTAGCTCTACCTCTAGTACCATGTGCTAAAATCTAAATAAAGAATCAAGTATAGTTTTTAGGCCTACAGGTCTATAGAATCTAGACCTGGTTAGTAGACCCTAAATTCGATAGCCTAAAGAGAATTCGTCTAAATCTGTGCGAATGTACAATGCTGTAAAGTTAAAGCGCAGTCTCTACTGTAATACTAGTCTTGTACCCAGATTTAGTTCTCAATCTAAACCATCACTTTTTAATCGCTTGAATGCGTGTGTCCAGCATGCTTGTGGAGTTCAGATTGTTGCTCTGTTAGTCTGAAAATATTATGTCATGTTGTAGCCAATAGAGTCTTCTTTGTATAGAAACCTCAACGTGTATATTTTTATAGTATATCAGGGGGCACACGGATTAAAATACCAAAACGAAATGACAGTCACCAATAACTATAACAGAAAATAATTGCATTCGAAAATCAATCAAAATAAATTAAAAAACTCCATGTAGGCCTACGTAGCAATTAACACGCTCAATGATTCTTCATTTTCCTTTAGCAACTCCATGATTCAAAGGTACATCTTTACAGCGTAGGCCATCTGTCATGTGATGAGCATGTTGCTACACTATGATAAACTGTAATACATTTGCTTAAATCTGAAGCCTAATTGCTTACATTTCTTGCTTACACATGTTTTTGGAATACCGGCCTCGGCGTTCTGTAAATGTTCTCTTTAAAGAACAAGTATACAAGTGACATCTTCGGTACAGACCAATGACAACCTTGGAACACCTGAACGGGTGCAACTTTGTACCTTTCAGACCGGATAGGTGCTCCAATTGTGACATTGGCAAAAGTGACACACGGAACCAATTTTTATTAGAGTGTATGGGGGGGGGGGGGGGGAATCTACCAACTCATCATGCACAAACCGGCCTGAAAAGGAGTGTGAAATGAAAAGGCATACCAATGGCAAAATTAATTTTGCTTCATTTAAATACTATACCCTATAGGCTTTTACTGCTACACACAGAGACGAATCTGTGGATAATGCTGTCTACAAGTTATTTTCGCACAATCCTTGAAGAATAGGTGGGGCCTAGTATGCACAATTTAGAGATGGTAGTAGTATAATTAGTCCTATAGGTGAATCGCTTAGATCGTAGGGGCATTGGTACGAGTACTCCTAGCAAGGGTCATCATGAGAAGTAAGGGAAGTGGTGGAGTCGCAACAATAATGGTATACAAATTCAAAGTAATATCATGATTAACTGGAATTCAAGTAACATTAATAAAAGTAAATATCGATGTGCTCTACTTACGTTTTCCATCGGCCATATTTCAAAGCAAAGATACAATGTGCTTCTGCTACTCTGCAGTATTACTATGTTAAAAAAACATAGAAGAGAGAAAATTCCAGCAGGGGTGTTCTTGGCCAAATAGCACGTGAAATGATTCCCCTATATACTAGGTATCTACCTGCTACTGGACACTAATACATGTACTACCACAATAGTGGTAGTACATGTAGTGCGCTATTATGATCACAATAATAAGATTCACGTGCTGCAGAGTTGCTGGTAACTTTTTTTGGAATTTGATCAGTACAATTTGGACATGACTGTAAAATCCAAATCCTAATAGGCCTCCGGAAGGCTGGAAATAAATTAAATTCCTTGAAGTGAGATCCCGTAATGAATTTCAATGTCTCTCAAAAGCGTGAAAAGAATCTACCTGTGAGATTATTCGTGGTTTGGAAAGCACCTTCGTCATGTCCCATGGCCAAAAACAAGGTCAACATTGATTAGGTGACCAATCATGTAAAACCTATTTAACTCCAAATTTGCAAGCTCTTGGAAATTTTAGCAAAATGTATAAAGGGAAACTGTATCGAGAGGTCAGTTCCCAAGCATGGTGCCAAGTAGAGAAGTCGATACGACTTTCATGTTTTCTCATCTCATGTAGTACATATATCCACAGCTCCATTAGTATGGGCGGAATCTATTGTGGTTCCTTGAGCAGAGAAATCAATACTCTGAAAAACCCAAAACGAATTACACTGAACAAGGATGATGTCATGGAAGGGTCACATATTTCAGAAACGTAGAAATGCAATTCCATTACAATAACACTTTGATTGATTGATTGATTGATTGATTGATTGATTGATTGATTGATTGATTGATTGACTGACTGATTGATTGACTGATTGCTTGATTGAACAAGTTTAGTAAGAATCATGTCTGATAGTCAAAGGCTGAATTGCATACGTTTACAATTCGAAATCACATAAATAGATCATTACATTACTCTGAATAGACAATGATATAAAGAAAGGATAACAAACACAAATCTAATTTTCTTGGCATAGCTAAAAAGTAAAGCTAAAAAAAGTAATGCACATTAATGCCGTTTACATTACGGTGGTAACATGTGCCAAATCTCAAAACAAATGCTCTATCAATGAGGGTACCAGCCCAATCCATACCAAGCGTGCTCTATCGAAAATGAAGCGAAAAAAAAAAATGCTGTCAACATGGCAATACTCTGTCCGACGCTGGGGGAAAAGAGAAACCGATACCATTACATCTAATATCCCAAAATCAACTTAAACAACCATTAAAATTTACACACTTGCACATCCCAACAGTCACTTGTGCCAAATTTCAAATATAAAGACCTGAATAAGTTAGCTCTATCTACATTTTTTTTTCAAGAAATGCTATCACCATGTCAGCCCATCGTTCAACATGGACGAAACATATCTTTTGCATATCTGAAAAATGTATCCATCACAAATGAATTTTTTTTTAAAATAACACAACAAAACCAAAAACAAGGGAGTTAGCTGAATCTAGAGTATCCTATATAACTTTTATTGTAAAAAATGCGGTTACCATAGCAACACAGTGTTCAACATTTAAAAAATAAGATGAAGTTTACCCATCTACACTATAGCGGTCAAAAATACCAAACATTATTATTCAAAAACTAATGTGATAAGCAAAATCCACTATATTTTTATCAGCTTTTAATTGCATAATATGCTGTTGCCATGACAATGTAATGTTCAACAATAGGAAATAAGTAAATTTCCAGCATTCGAACCTGACCCTTGACCCTTGGTGTGTGCGCTCAACAGTTGATTGGCACACTGGCAACGCATTGCGTCAAGTTTTGCTTCGATGCCTCTACCGGTTCTCAAATTACCTCGTCCACAGAAACAACACGGACGAGACATTTTTTTTTTTTTCATATCTGGAAACTATATTCATCACAAATATTTAATCTTAAATCAAAAGATCAAAATCCAAGGGAGCCAACTCAATCCACATTATCTTTGCATGATTTTCATTATGAAAAATGTGGCCACCACGGCAACACAGTGTAGAACACCCACAAAAGATGAAATTTACCCATCTACACTACAGCGGACACAAATACCAAATATCCAATCACTCAAAAACTGATGGGGTCAGCTAAATCCACAGAATTGTCGTGTGTTCTTATTGCAAAATAAACTGTTACCATGGCAATGCATTTGTCAACAATAGGAGAAAAATTAAATTCCACATACGTGAGTCTGTATATACCTTTGGTGAGTGTGGTCAGTAGTTGGTAGGCACAACTGCCACTCACTACGTTAAGTTTCGCTTCAATGCTTCTACCGGTTGCCAAGTTACATCGTCCACAGAATCAACACGAACGAATGGACTGATGGACAGACAGAAAAGGCTCTCTACCTGCCATGTATGAAGGTTTGAAATTCAGCAGTAACCCATTGTTTATCTGATTTGTGCCGCCGAATCCTCTTCGTTGGGAGGTAAGTGTCAAGTTAGACGAGAGCGAATATTTTCCAGCAATACATCACACTTTTCGAGAGGATCATAAATCTGCGCATGTTCTCCCCAAGTATGGCCAGTAACCCATTCTCTAAAAGACCTCAATCCTCTATCTTTTAAAAGGGACGTACGACTCTTTTCTGGGTTGCATTTCGTGGACGTGATTGGTTAGCGGGAATCCAGAGAACACAATTATGGTCGCTGCCAGCGATAGGAGAAACAACTTGGATATGAGAATATATATTGGCATAATTAGTTGCAATCTTATCTAAAACATTGATTCCTCTACTGGGTTCCATCACTATTTGGGTGAATTTGCCATATTTCACTACTTAGTCATAGAACTAAAAGTGTAGTAAATATGGGTCTGATCTTGCCAAAGACCCCGACACAGATGAGAAAACGGAGATTTTCCCATGAAGCAACCTTAATCTGCACCAAATCACATAAAGCATGCATCCTCAAAACAAGCTTTTATCAATCTTTACCAGATGAGATAGTGAGACAAATCTAAACATGAGCAAATATCATACATCTGGTAGTTAACCTGATTTTATATTCAATTGTTCATTTTGTCTAATTTTGTTTCTCTTTATTCTATTCTTTCATGTGCGATTATTATGTGTGCCAATTGTTTCGAAGATAAATGCATGGGTTGTTTTTTTTTTTGATTGAAAGGACGAGTGTGAAATGAATATTGTTTTACTTAAGTGTAAATGTTATATATCATATTTTGTATTAGTAGTCGTTTTTTAAATTAAAATTGCGTTATTGAGAGTGAAACATAATATGATGGACAAAGATAGATAGAAAGATAGATTCTACATCATTCTGATAAAAGTGCAATTATTCATATTTTATAAGATGTGAAATGAAGACAGGAAATATGCAATATATCGTGTGTTGTAATCTATATACACTGTTTATATTCATATATATATATATACGTCCTGACGAAGGCTCAATGACGGGCCGAAAGCTTGACAAATAAAAGGGAGACTAAGATCGAGAGCAACGTCCCGCCTCAGTCCAATTTCTTTCAATTATATATGTATATACATATATATATGATATTCAGATGCCAATATATCACTTATCAGTAAATTGTAACAGTGAAGATGGAGTTATTCATGTATTTCTACGACAACAAAACTCATAATTAGCTGGCTATGTTGTAAGTGTACCGTATAATTGGGATTATTATGTTATCTTTTTTCATGTGTTTATACTGTGTATTTTGTGATGTACAGTACTGTAGGTTTAGGGCCTCTGAGAATAACAGTGTACCCACTGACAGAAATATCCTTCTGAAACAAAATAAACAAAATAAAAATAAATAAATAAATAAATACATACATACATACATACATACATACATACATAAATGAATAAGCAAGAATCCCTTCAAGATTCAAATCGTTGAGATCCTTCTTGAACGATATTCCCGCTTCAGGATACTGGAGCATTAGTGTGTCTGTTGCAGATATCTGATGGTCGATACACCATATCACAGACGATGAGACTGTAAGATAACTGTGGAGTTAAACGTTATGATCTCAGATGCACCCATAATTCATAGTTTCAATGTTGAATGGTACTTCGACAGACAGAAGACTTGGTTTAAGACGATGCTTAGCGTATATTGCTACTCCACCTCCAGGTTGTCCTCTGCGGTGATTTGAGAAGAGAGAGCAGTCAGGCAAAGAATTGTTCCAGAGGTGTCAGTGGATCAAACCATGTCTCGTCAGGGCGATGACATGTGCATTTTTGCTCTTTGTGCTCTTACACAAGACTAATGAGAGTTATGAATATCAATGTTGGTGATGAATCCTTGCTCTCTGCAGTCATGGTAGTATTGTTGTAATAGGAGACGAATCTTTCTTACTCTAGATCTATATAAAAAGATTACTGGAATCTTTTGGCCAACATTGGGTCTTGTGCATAAGAGTTCAGGAGTGGAGGACATTTTTGTTGATTTACCACCACGCTTTCCCTGCGTGATTTAGGTATAGAATTATTGATTCTCAGGTCTGTCGTGTCTGTCCTGACCTTCTATGTTTGAGGCGACACTTTCATATCTGTACATTGATCTCGTGTGCTACCTAGGTACTCACGTGAATAGATCAGCCTATCCTTGATGCTTCAGGCAAATAGGGCCGGGATTGGGATTGCAATTGTCACAATAAAGAAATAATGAGCGGAAAAGCGGAAAGAGGCGGTGTAGGGAACAAGAATGTACGGGCGTTTGTGTAGTGATCGATGCATCCAAGAGCTTATAATTAGACAGTCACAGAAATCCCTGTTTTATTCAAAAGATCTCATCATTGAAGAGAAAAGCTGTATATTGAGCTGCACTCACAATGCTCGGTATACAGCACAACACACACACACACACACACACATAAGAATACAAAAACAAACCAAGAAAAAGGCACCCACAAACACAAACACTCATACACCAAATCGCACTGCATATATATGATGCATCATGGTTATCAAAACCGACAGTGTGGAAAAACTAAGTGACCACCAAAGTACTTATGATTAACTATTCCTAGGCACTAAATTTCACACATAAAATTATGATACATATATGAAGAGAGGAACACTTTTGAGCTGCACTCGGTAATGCTCGGTATACAGCACTATGTCTGCCAGTCCTTCTGCGTCACGTTACAGAAACTTTTGTTCGCATTTACAGGTACGCCGCCAAGTTCAACAAGTTCACCTGATGTGTAGAAGTCATGCGTGCTTTCTTCTTCTGCACTGCTTCTTGGATCCCCCACTCATGCATTCTTATGGTGAGGCTGCCATGTCATCATCCTTGTTCATTGTGATTTGATATAAATTTTTAAAATAATCTTATTCCTCATCCAAATCTCTATTAATTCTGAAGCTCTGTACTCAGTATAATCTGAAGGAAAATCCTCCGGAATTCTCCTTTAACATGCACTAAAATGTAGGCTTACTTAGCGATGGAAATGACAGCACTGGCTCAATACACTGCAAAAAGTCCGGTGTTAAATAGTGAACACCGAGCTGGTGTTAAATTTTCGGTGCTCATTTATGGTGTTAAATTAACACCTCCGGGTGTCATTTCCAAATATAAAACTGTTTTTTTTTTGAAGAGTTTCTTAGTAACTGCACTTCTTGTTGATTTTTAATTTAAACAAGACGATCAAGAATTTTACATTAAAATACTAGATTTTTGAAAAAATGTGAAAATAAATTTACACCACAGTAACACCAGCTGGTATGGTCTCTTATTGAAGCTGGACGGGTGTTAAACCATTGATATTAACACCAACAAATATCAAATCAACACCATGTGGTGTCATTTTTGAATTAACACCAGTACAGTGTCAAAATAACACCAGGTACAGTGTCAAATTAACACCACGAAGTGTCAGGTGAACACTTTTCAACACCATCACAGTGCATTTTCAATACCTGTGGGTGTGGTCCTCTATTGAAGTTTGATCGGTGTTAGATTTAACACCCATGGTGTTAAAACCAACACCGATGTTTTTACAGTGTATCATGATATAAAATGCCGAAGGCTGCCGTTAATCACTTCTGGATAATGATCGAGCTCTTCTATCGGCAATTATCGCTTTGACAGTGGCAAGGCTATCATAGTACTCGCTGTTGGGTCAAGGGTCAACGGTAACTTTTTTGTTTGTTTAATGATATTCGTTACTTCAATTTCATTCGATATTAGGTCCATGTTAAATGTATTAGCCCACATTTGTAAACCTGCAGCAATTGGTCTCAAAGTTAGCATGGAGTTTGGGTATGATTGCAGTAACACTTGTGCAAAATTTCGTTCCAATTAGTCCATTACTTTCATAAAAATAAATGAAAATGCACCGTATGCATGCGTATAACGCTCGCTAGCTCCGGTCCACGTACGGACTACATGCATGCGATACATGTGTAAGTTACATGTACGTAGCTAGCCCGCGCTCGTAATTCGATTTTGGGTCGGGTTGACCCGGTTTGAAAACTGATTTTAAAACGATGATTTTCTCTCTTTTATCGAATGGTATAGACAAAGAGCAACAGGTGAGGTATGTTACTGTTATAACTTGTACTTGAAGTCATATTGGACCTGTTTTATGCAGTTTTGATTTTCGTGGGTTTGCAAATGTGGGCTAATACCTTTAACAAGAAATTAATATGAACAAATAAGCAGCTGTATTCCATCTTGTGCTGCTAAATCTTTATTTTACAGTACAATTATTGTTTGGGCATTTTAAAGCAAATCGAACCATGTATAAGAAAATTTACATAAAATTCTGCATGATTCAGAAAAAGTTATCTTGATCAACCTAATCAAGCCAGTCAATATCTGCCTTATTACACACACACAAAAAAATTGTGCTGCTGAATCACCTTCTTTTTGAACATACCTTTCTTCCGATCATACTCTATATAAAAATATATTAAATTCTGCATAATTAAAAAAAAAAACTGTCTTGATCAACTTGATCAAATTAATTAATATCTGCTTCATTATATAAACTTCCTTACACTCCCCTAAAAATACAGCAATTCTCACAACCTCATGTAAACAAAAAACAAAAAAAACAACAAAAAAAAAAACAAAAAAACAAATTCATACTTGCATTAACCGAACGAAATTCATCATTCTTAAATCTATCAACCTTCCCTCACCCCGATATTTGATTTTGTTATAAAAAAACCAGGGAGATGTTCTCTTCCCACCTTCCTGTACAAAACAGCATACTCCAGTAACAACAATTCGTTATTTGCATATTGTCAAAACAAACCGTATTCCTGCTCCGCCCTCCTAACTTGCACACTATTACTCTACTATTACCTAACTACATCTACCCAACCCCACCCATCACACACTTCTGTACACATATTTCTCCCCCTCAGGAAACTGACTCTCAACACACACACATACAAACACAAAACAAACCAAGAAAAAAACATGTCCACACGCATACATCCGCAAACACAAACACTCACACACCAAAACGCACTGCACACAATCTCATGATGCATCAGGGTTATCAAAAATTACCATTGGGGAAAAAAAAAAGTGACCCCCATAATACTTATGATTACCGATTTCTAGGCATCAATACGCCAGAAGCCGAAAGTTACCATGCGTCTAACGTTGAGGAAGAAAGATTAAAAATGACATGATTAAAATATGTAATTCAAACCATCAATATGTACACCTTTCCTTGCCAACAACAATGAACAGGGGAATAAATCATAAAAAAACAATCTCTACAAAATCTCCAACTATTTCCATTTTTGCAAATGAAACCCAAGCCTGCCTGCTTTTACCGCATTTTTCTTTTCTTCCTCTATAAAAAAAAAATTGTCTTTATCGTTTGCCTCTTGGGTAAATTTTTTTCCACTCGTGACCGAAATATCACAACTTTCATCAAAATTATCAAGGCATTCACAAATTTAATTCGATTTTAACTGCCTCATGAGCCCAAGAAAATATCTCTCCAGTCCAGTGTGATAACTTAACTAAATCATAATGCCCAATAAGAAACTGCCACATCGGCTTTACTTTAAAACAATTGAAAGAATATTTGTGAATAAGTTTCCCTTTCTACACTGTTCAATTGACAGCAAGAACAATTAAGGGTTATCATTCACAAAACAAAATTCATGTTCCCTAGTATATATCACCCCGTGTAATAACTTAAACTGAATTGTTAAGTAATGTCGTGCTTCTAGGTCTAGTAAATAGCATTCTAATTTCCTCATAAGTGAAATCAATTTCCTTTCACTATGTTTTATTCCCAAAGTATGCAATTCTTGTAAATCTTTACCAAAAAAGATATTTTTGATTTAATATTTTGAATATTCAATATCTTACCAAAAATCTTTAACTGTATATCATAAGATTAATAACATCTATATGCTGAAATCTTACGCTACCTATGGGCTCTTTCCAATTCTCTGGAAGAACATTATAAATATCATTTATCTTAAGCTCATCCTTTCTTTTAATGCCTAAATTTTGAAAATGACTAACGGGTTTAGAAAACCTCTTTGTAAAGTATGATGGCATAAGTTGATTTAGATATTGAAGTGAAGATAAGATAACTTGGGCTATTTTTCATTTATTTATTGTTTAGTATTTTAGTAATGTGATATTTGTATTATTGGTCTGTTCTGATAGTGTGTATTTGTATTTTTTTACAAGTTATTGCATATGTGTACGAGAATGCATTACATGAGGGCTCACATGCCTAAGGGCAACAGTAAAATAATTACTTTTGTGAGCCCTAGCCCATGTATTGCTTCCCAGTTTATACTTTGTGAGACGTAAACAGTTTATTTGTGTTACTGTATTAATTGTGTTATTTTTATGTGATTATATGCTATGTTATTTATTGTCATTCTCATTTCGTTGAATAAATAATGATAATAATAATGATAATAAGAAGAATAACAATAACAATAATAATAATGATAATAATGTACACTATAAATACCCTTTATCACAATACTCTTCCCTTTCTATACAAAATTACTATCTCTTGGTTCATCATTTCATCCTCAAAATCCCTACATATATCCATTTCCTGCCATGCCTTTAAGGGGATAGCTATAGTAACTGATCACTGGGAATCAGTGGGAATGCTGGGGATGATTGTTCCAATTCTTGTGGGATTCATTTAAGACTACATTATATATCTATTGTTGTGTGAAAATTATTTGCTTCAGAATGGTCTCATATTCAAGTAATGTGCAGTTTAATGTTTCCAGGTTAGCATGCCTGTACAGTGAATGCACCTTCCTCTCGACTCAGCATAACTTGCATGTTTCTGTGATATCAATGTGCTAACAAAAGACATGGTGAGGGAACACGCAAGTTATGCTGAATCGAGTACTTTAGCAATGATTGACAGATGAGGTCATGTCAAGAATATTGGTTTGGAAGGATTTTTTTTTTTGGTGTGTGTGTGTGTGTGTGTGTGTGGGCGTTCCCAAGCAATCTGAAGGAAAATAGAAGAAAGAATCGTTAGAAATATATATGGAATGTTTTTAGATACTCGTTTCACCGCAAAAGTGATGTTGAGGGTATCATAAATCAACACAAATCAACATGCCTTTGGATTTCAGGGCCCCTTTGACCATTTCTATACAACAAGGGTGGGATTGGATTACCCTTCGTCATGCAGCGTCCATCTGGACCACTCATAATCACATAAATCCTCCTACTGATCGAAAGCAAAAAATCTAAATACATTTCCCATCTAGATTTATTTTCATCATATACAACCCCCCCCCCCCTACCCACGCCCACACACATTTTCATCTCAATTTCTTATTTTTTATCACGGTAACCGTACATCTAGTTTTTACTTCTAACTGACATGATGGTACCCGTATAACCCACGAAACGAGCTCAGTCTGGTACTCGATATTGCTATACACTGTATACTTTCTTCCTTCACTCAAGCATGTAAATACAGAGTTCATGCCCTTTGTTCTGTCGGAAATTCCGATGTGCTATACCATATCAAACGATGAAATTCTATCACAAAGTGACGTAATGCATGATACACCCACAAAGGGCGACATTTAAAACGATCTTTGTCTTTGTGGTTAGCTGTATACCTGACCATGCTCACCGTTCCGCGAAGATGAACCTTTGCTCACGAGTATTTGAATAACATGAGTTCAGTTGAATTGAATTGAATTGAATTGAATTGAATTGAAATGAATTGAATTGAATTGAATTGAATTGAATATGTCGTCAGAAAGTGGAGCTACTGTAAAGCTCCGCTGTCAGAACGATATTTTGTATTATCCTGTGAGCCAAAAAGGACAAAACAAACAAACAAACAAATATGAGTAGTAACGAAACTTAAAGCGTTTTGAGATTAACTATTTTCTTTTCAATTTTCGGATTAGCAAAACTTGGTGAGAGGGAACCTTAATTCATTATTTGGATTAACGACGTATCGGACTAACGAATCTTCGGAAATACGAACTTTCGGAATGAACGAATTTTTATTTTCATTTCGCATTAATGACACATCGGAATAAAAAAAAAATCTGAATTAAGAGCCTTCGGAAAAATGAGCCTTATTTCATTTCATTTCACTTTCGTTCATTTCCATGTTCAACAAAGAGTGTTAGTGTACAAAATTTTGCATGATATGTAGCATAACCTCATTTCAGTTTCGGATTTACGAAGCATCTGAATAACGAACTGCAACAGTAAGTGGGGAATACCCGAGTGTGTATGCATATGATTTTGATCATGGCTAAAATATTTTAAAGCACTAGATTATCGGTATATTGTTTAATCGATAAAGGGCAATTTGTCAATCAGATGGTAATAAAAACAACGTGAGGCAAGAATCGTTGATTCAAATGACGTATACTCTTGCACCAGTCGTTTGTCCAAAGTACAGATTACGCAAATATCGCATGATTGACAATCAACTTGCGCAGTGTCTTCAGTATTCAGACTGTAGTCTAATAGCTCGAGAACTAAATTTCACTGAGTAAGTCAAACGCGAATATCACATGAACACCACTTAAATGGCTTAAGCAGTGGCGTATCTAGGGAAAACGGCGCCCGGGGCAAGCGCGAAAATTGCGCCCCTAATTTCTGAAAAAGACTATTGTTCAACCCCAACCCCATCCCGGTAGGGACTTTAAGCAAAGTCCACATGATATGCTTTTCAAGCCCTTAAAAGGGGTCTTTTGACGGTGATTTAAATGTAATGAATTTTGATAAATTTTGGCGAGCGAGCGCAGCGAGCGAGCAGAAAATTTGTGTATTTCAGCTGACAAAACATGGAATTCTTGTCATTTTTTGCTTATCAAATCTTACAATTCTAATCAAGATAGTGACGGCCTTATAGATAACGATTTATCTATACCAACAAACTGAGTACTTTAAAAAATATTCTAAATCAGCCAATCAGAAGCAAGGATTTCAGTAGCTTTTAACAATTTGCAGACGAAATATCTGACAAATTGCTTCATGAAATGCCCCCCCCCCCATGTACGCGCGAGTGAGCCGAAATTTGTATATTTCCGCGTCATCACCACGTTTTGTTCTTATCTCCTTTTTAATTTTGATAAATTTTGCCGAGCGAGCGCAGCGAGCGAGCCGAAAATTTTTGTATTTCAGCTTACAAAACATGGAATTCTTGTCATTTTTTGCTTATCAAATCTTACAATTCTAATCAAGATACAATGTATAGTGACGGTCTTATAGATAACGATTTTTACTAACAAACTGAAGACTTGCAAAAAATACTCTGAATTAGTACGAGCGAGTGAGCCGAAATTTGTATATTTCCGCGTCATCATCACGTTTTGTTCTTATCTCCTTTTTGTTTTGATAAATTTTGGCGAGCGAGCCGAAAATTTGTGTATTTCAGCTGACAAAACATGGAATTCTTGTCATTTTTTGCTTATCAAATCTTACAATTCTAATCAAGATAGTGACGGCCTTATAGATAACGATTTATCTATACCAACAAACTGAGTACTTTAAAAAATATTCTAAATCAGCCAATCAGAAGCAAGGATTTCAGTAGCTTTTAACAATTTGCAGACGAAATATCTGACAAATTGCTTCATGAAATGCCCCCCCCCCCCCATGTACGCGCGAGTGAGCCGAAATTTGTATATTTCCGCGTCATCACCACGTTTTGTTCTTATCTCCTTTTTAATTTTGATAAATTTTGCCGAGCGAGCGCAGCGAGCGAGCCGAAAATTTTTGTATTTCAGCTTACAAAACATGGAATTCTTGTCATTTTTTGCTTATCAAATCTTACAATTCTAATCAAGATACAATGTATAGTGACGGTCTTATAGATAACGATTTTTACTAACAAACTGAAGACTTGCAAAAAATACTCTGAATTAGTACGAGCGAGTGAGCCGAAATTTGTATATTTCCGCGTCATCATCACGTTTTGTTCTTATCTCCTTTTTGTTTTGATAAATTTTGGCGAGCGAGCCGAAAATTTTTGTATTTCAGCTTACAAAACATGGAACTCTTGTCATTTTTTACTTATCAAATCTTACAATTCTAATCAAGATATAGTGACGGCCTTATAGATAACGATTTTTACCAACAAACTAAGGAATTGAAGAAATACTCTAAATTAGTACGAGCGAGTGAGCCGAAATTTGTATATTTCCGCGTCATCATCATCACGTTTTGTTCTTATCTCCTTTTTGTTTTGATAAATTTTGGCGAGCGAGCCGAAAATTTTTGTATTACAGCTTACAAAACATGGAACTCTTGTCATTTTTTGCTTATCAAATCTTACAATTCTAATCAAGATATAGTGACGGCCTTATATTACCATAGATAACGATTTTTACCAACAAACTAAGGAATTGAAGAAATACTCTAAATTAGTACGAGCGAGTGAGCCGAAATTTGTATATTTCCGCGTCATCATCATCACGTTTTGTTCTTATCTCCTTTTTGTTTTGATAAATTTTGGCGAGCGAGCCGAAAATTTTTGTATTTCAGCTTACAAAACATGGAACTCTTGTCATTTTTTACTTATCAAATCTTACAATTCTAATCAAGATATAGTGACGGCCTTATAGATAACGATTTTTACCAACAAACTGAGGGCTTGAAGAAATACTCTAAATTAGTACGAGCGAGTGAGCCGAAATTTGTATATTTCCGCGTCATCATCATCACGTTTTGTTCTTATCTCCTTTTTGTTTTGATAAATTTTGGCGAGCGAGCCGAAAATTTTTGTATTACAGCTTACAAAACATGGAACTCTTGTCATTTTTTGCTTATCAAATCTTACAATTCTAATCAAGATATAGTGACGGCCTTATAGATAACGATTTTTACCAACAAACTAAGGAATTGAAGAAATACTCTAAATTAGTACGAGCGAGTGAGCCGAAATTTGTATATTTCCGCGTCATCATCATCACGTTTTGTTCTTATCTCCTTTTTGTTTTGATAAATTTTTGCGAGCGAGCGCAGCGAGCGAGCCGAAAATTTTTGTATTTCAGCTTACAAAACATAGAACTCTTGTCATTTTTTGCTTATCAAATCTTACAATTCTAATCAAGATATAGTGACGGCCTTATAGATAACGATTTTTACCAACAAACTGAGGGCTTGAAGAAATACTCTAAATTAGTACGAGCGAGTGAGCCGAAATTTGTATATTTCCACGTCATCATTACGTTTTGTTCTTATCTTGGTTTTTTTTTGGCGCCCCCCCCCCCCCCGTATGTTCGAAACCGTTGGCGCCTTCTTTTGATCCAATTGGCGATCGCTTCAGAACGAAAGAAATTGCAGCCGCTGCTCAGTGAAACATTTTGCCTACTAAATATAAAATGACATGTGTGAACACAATAGACATTGTCATTTTGTCCGCTTCATCATCACATTTTGTTCTTACCTTCTTCTTCTATATAAAATTTGGAGAGCGAGCGCAGCGAGCGAGCCGAAAATTGTATTTCAGCTTACATAACATGGAATTCTTGTGTGAACACAATAAACATTGTCATTTTGTCCGAGTCATCGTTATGTTTTGTTTTTATCTTTTTTTTTATTTGGTTTTCTGCCCCCCCCCCTCCCTTCCGGTGAGTTTCTTCTTCTTCTTCTTCTTCTTCTTCTTCTTTTCTTTTTTTTTCTTCGTTTTTTTTTTCTTCTTCTTCGTTTTTTTTTTTTGCGCCCCCAAGGAGTGGCGCCCGGGGCACGTGCCCCCCTTGCCCCCCCCCCCCCCCCTAGATACGCCACTGGGCTTAAGCAATCACTTTATCTTTTCAACTTGGCCTTCACATCGTAGAAAACATTCGCATCAAAATAGGAGAGAGACGGTTAATGGATTAAAAGGGTTGAAGTCAGGATCCTGTTGCATCACTCTCAAAAACATGATGCGAAAATCACATGACGTAATATGTGATTTTATTGAAATTCTCCAGTTTCGTGTTTGTTTTATTTCACTGTCATTTTCCGACTGTTTTAATGCGTTTGTACACTGCCATTTAACATTTTACATACAGCTACTTTCATACTTGTGATCAATCCCGCATATAATATCCGATTTGGTGAAACTGGCTATCGGGGGGGGGGGGGATTAGATGCCAATCTCTGACGGGTAGAGCTTGCGGAGGCCGGCGGGATATATCTTCAAGACATGGGATGTATCTTCAAGACAGGCTATTCCTCGCTTTATTGGCATCATTAATTTCGCCAGCAATTGGCCGACATCTTATCGGGACTTTTTTTCTTCAATGCAGGAATCTTCAAAGGAGGTCTTACTGGAATATCTTCTGTTGATCGGCTTCTGAAAACGTTTCTCGAAATCTACATCATTGAGAAAACAATTTTCAGAAGATTTTGGTCGGTACCGACGGGACTTGCATGCACCCAGATGGCTCTTTCGCACACAAAAAGCTCATCGTTTATTTTTACCCTCTCACTTTATTAATTTATTAATAGTAGCCGTTAATCTTTAAACAGATGAATTAGTGACATCATAATGCGAGATGATCGTGTATCTAGGAGAAGAGTAAAGTGGTGACTCGTCTGTTTCTCTCCTTGGTCATCTTTGATCACGTGACACTTCACAGAGTTCTACAAGATCGACGAGACAGGTCAGTCAATCAATTCATATCTCATTAATGACGTTCACGAACGGAACTTATTGTGTGTTCTTCATTTATTTAGACAGTCAGGCACAGGCGCAGAAAACTGCGCCTCCCGCCAGGCGCAGAAAACTGCTACTTTGGGGTTATCCGCCCGAGCGCCGAGCAAGTGTGCCCGCTACAATCGATTCTCGTAGTTTCCGCGAACAGTCGGTTCCATTGATATCGTCTGTGTACCAGGCGCCCGTTACTGCTTTTTACTGATTTGCAGTGCACTAAGTACTGTATGCAAGACAAATTGCCAAAACACGATAGTATGTATGTGTATACTGCACTGTATCACCATAATTATATCGAAATACAGCATGCATCAGGCACATCCAGAGCCACACGCTCTCACCAACAAACACCATGCGCTATATAGGTCTCTCCACACTGACAATAGCTCATTTATAAATCAACAAATAGGCTAGTGAGATTGAGAATGAAGTAGGAGTCATTGGGATTACCTTGCTGTTACGATGTTACGCTGTTCTGCTTCCTTTGCAGAATCATCTGCAATTAACTCTGATAACTCATGTTTAACTATATGTGCTCTCTTGTATAACTCTGTCTCTCTGGAATCTAATCTAAAACTGCAATACCTATCGCATAGCCCCTGCCTCTGTTCCTTGCCCATGGTCAGTTCAAGACCAGGGAGGTACGAGGTAGGCCCCACAGAGAGCCTGGCCGCACTTTCACAACACTTTCCTTGTTTTAAACTGCTGCCCTATGTTTACTCATGGACCTAGCTAGGTCCATGGTTTACTCAACAGAGATAAGAACCCAACCTGCCGGGGAGAGTACCACAGAGAAGAGAGAGGGGGAAAGAGATGATGCGTTGAGAGATGGAAGGGGGCTGTG
This sequence comes from Diadema antillarum, assembly GCF_040938485.1. Lineage (NCBI taxonomy): Eukaryota > Metazoa > Echinodermata > Echinoidea > Diadematoida > Diadematidae > Diadema > Diadema antillarum. The sequence goes on from NW_027270954.1 coordinate 673,230, forward strand.
CTGGGGGAGAGAACGGGAAAGAAGCCACGAGAGGAGATGAGAGAGGAGAAGGGAGAGAGGAAGGTCTGATAGGAAGGAGTACATTTCTGTTACACTAGCCAACACCTGTTGCACAAGGCTAAAAAGAGGGCAAACCGGTGGTCATTCAAAAAACATTTACCTAATTATGTATTCCGACCAGAATTACGCCAGATGTCAAGGTTTTATTCCCCTAGAAATGATTATTATGCAAGATTAGGTATTTGGCTTACTACAGAGGAAATATCAGAAAAGTGTCAAGGTTAGAATTTTCGTACGAAATTAATATCGATTAGGTGTCTTCATCACCTAAATTTTCTCCATGCCTTTTACACTACGAGCATCGCGTGGCATGATGGGTATTGTCATTATAATATTCATGATAGCAGAAATCGGCGCTTTTCGACAGGAAAACTGCGCCTGTGCCTGACTGTTAGATATATAGGCCAACCATACTATTGTGATATCTGTGGTTATTAGTTTTAATATAAATTGCAGAGGAAATGGTTTCTCAGGGTCAAGTCCCACTGAAATAAAACATATCTTTATTATTTTTTTCTGTCAAAGAGGTAAAAAACAAAAGTTAAAAATACGGCAGAGAAAGGGAGAGAGAAAGAGAGAGATCTTTTAAAACTTGGCTACGAACTATGCACACGTTCACGATATCGTTCGATGCTTTTCAAATAAACAAAGTGGAAATTTGATGACACATGGTACGGCTAGGCTTTCCTTTAACGCAGAATTGTCGTGCCATTTCTAAATCGAATTAATTAGTGCGTCAGGCGCCAACATCTATTAAAGTCACGAAATAAGCGGCGGTTTCATGATTTCGATCGTGTTGATTCATATGGTTGTATTTTCCATGCAAACAAAACTATTTGCACTACTCAATTGTCGCTCGCAGTATTGGTTCTACCCTGATATTTTGAGAGGAGAACTCGGCTAAAAGAGGCGGAATGAAAGCACCTCAGAACTTCCGTAATTATGCATGAGTGAACAGCAAATCGGCAATGTTGACTACACCTTGTGAGTATCGAATGATGGGTAATTCTAAGAAGGAATCTTTTAGAATGGAATGTGAAAGCATGTTAATGGAAATATGCGGTACAAGAAATATACCTTGAGATGGAAAACTCTTGATACCTGGTTGATGTTGAACTCTTCTAATATATTCTTTGATGATGGCGACTCAACTTTAAGAGGCATATTCCCGTCGTTCGGACCATTCTGTGATAAAATTCACCTGTAACCAGGAAGGTTCATTAGACCAGGCTGAGTGTCAATGATGTTGCGACGTGATGTGCAAGGAGCGTAATTTGCAATCTGTTTTGGAAGTTGAAAAGACATGCCACAAACATTTTGACCCACACGTATTGCTATTTCTGCACTGTTTTCTTCACCAGGAGGTGCTCGTCTACTGCCCTGCAATCTTCGACTTATCTGAGAAGACAGAGGAAGGTAACATTGTGCGCATGACCATTTATGTCTCTTTTTTGCGTCTTTTTCCGACTTTTTATTTTGTTATTTTTTGTATCAATGTTTTATTTACATCATGTCTGTCAGACTTTGTTATGATGCATAAACACATCACTTATGTTATTCTTTGTCTAATCTGATCGAATATACATGTTCATGAAATGTTGCGTATAGTTGTTATCCACTTCCCTAATTCTCATATCCGCTTCATTAATCCACCATTTGAAATTAATTTTGCTGTGACGCAGGTAGACATTGCTTCCTACAAACACAACAAGCACATCGATACACTTAGTGAATTTATGTATGTTTATTTGAAATATATTGATATGCATGTATTCATATGTAATGGCATCATATTGATATAACGTACAATGTATGTGTACGTATTTGTGTGTGCGCGTGTATGTGTGTGTGTGTGTGTTTGAAGCACTTTGTTATGAACAAAACAACTGATTAATAATTTCTCCACTAAATGTCATACCCGATGTGCAGGAATTTAGGAAAAGGAAATAACTCCTTTTTACACTTCTAAAATTGTGTTTTTTACATAAAAAGGAAGAAAATTTCACCGTATCCGTATTTGAATTTCGTGGGAAGGAGAAAGATCATCCTTGAAGTAATAAACAAATAAAACGCAGATAAGAATCTCGACAGTAATATTCTTTTTCTTATTCTATCTTATATGAGACTGTGAGAATTTGTTTGGTACATTTTCCTATGCCATTTTATACCGTACTCGTTCCCAAAGTGGTAGAAATGTTAAGTTCAAGTAGGAAAATGCGTGGTTGACCATGTGACAACCAGTGGTGATTACGTTTGTTTCAATGACCAAACATGAGTACTTGGAGGGAAGTTGACATAATTTTAACACCTTTTGATCCTATAGGTTTACGGTGTCATCTTGATAGATTTTCCTTATTAATGTTTTAAAATTTACACGACAGGAGTTAGAGGCACATGAAACTCGACATCTCACGGTAATAAGACCTAAGCATTATTATTGTGTTTGAAATATTGTACTTGGGACAAACAACGATAAAATAGCGCAACATATATATATATATATGTGTGTGTGTGTGTGTGTGTGTGTGTGTGTGTGTGTGTGTGATTGGTCCGGTGATGTCATAAATCCACTAATACAGGTGAACAATGAATTTAAAGATGTTTAGCAAAGAAAAAAAAAGTTCTACACCTATTACAGACGTATAGAACTAATACGCAAACCTAAACGCAGGTCTTCTTTCTTTTCTTTTCTTTTTTCTCTGTATCGTATATGTGTATCTTCTAGTCTCGTTTGCTTCGGGCTTCGGGATTTGCTTTTGGAAACCGTAAATCATACTTTCATTTTAAAAAAAAATGTCTCAGTACCAGGCCAACAGGAAAGCTTTCTATTTACGTAAAATTACTTTCATTTTGGTAATCTTGATCTTGATATTCTTTGGGGTTTTTTCACAAAAGGCGATGGCATCAAGAGAGTGGCGAGACGAATTCACGACGAACCACACCTCCCCCACCTTAGGCCAAGAGTGGCTATGGCTACCAGTCGAGTGGACATGGTGGGTGGTCATCCAGCTCATCCTATCCATCGTCGGCATCGTGGGCAACCTCTTGGTCATGGCCGTCATCTTTCGTCGTGGTCGATCTCAGTTCGCTACCGACGTCCTCATCGCCAGTCTCGCATTTGCAGACTTCTGCACCTCCCTGTGGATGATTCCCCGACCTCATGCAGTCGTTCTCCCGAGGACATGGGTAGGCAGGTTGTACTGTCGTCTAGAGTACTCAAACATCTTCATGTGGATATCGGCAGTGGCGTCCGTGTTCACGCTGTCTGTTATCAGCGTTGAACGCTTCCTTGCCGTGGCCTATCCCTTCCGATTCAAGCACTGGTTTACGGCCAGACGATCTCTGTCTATTGTTGCCTTCAATTGGCTATTGTCCGCCCTGCTGAACTCATTTGTCATTGTGATTTCTGAACATGACATCAACACAAACAGCTGTGTGACTTTATTTCTCTCCAGAGTAGCGAATGCTTCTTCCGGAGCTATCCTTTTCTTGTGTAAGTACGTTATACCCATTACCATCATGATTGGTAGTCATTACGGGATAACTAAGGAACTTCGGGCGCAGACGCTAAGTTTTCAAGTGGACGGTGAAGTACCAGCACCTGTTTTGAAAATTATCAAGACGATGCATGACATGACAAGAACCGTATTCATTGTAGTCGTTATCTTTATTGTTTGCTGGAGCCCTGATCAGATATGTTTTTTCCTCTTCAATCTGGGACTATACCCAGCCTACCTTTACTCGGACGTATATCGCGTTTTCGTTTGTTTGGCTTTTATCAACTCATGCTGTAATCCTTTCATATACAGCGCCAGAAATCGTAAATTTCGACGAGCGTTGAGAGAACTTTGTGGTCATCAGAGAAACTTTTCAGGAAAGATTCTTTCACCGATATTTGGTGCAGCAAAGTCCTCAGTGTTAAGAAAAATGGGCAAATAGATATTCTTAAACACACATTAAACTTTCAGCGATCGGAAGACAGCATATAACAAGGAGAAATGGTGTGATCACTTGGTTTAAGAAAGTTCGCAGGGGTGGATGAAAGCTATAGCCTACAAACTGGGTTGGTGGAAGCCATAACTTCCTTGTATTTTCAAAGACAGTCTTGAACGTGGTCACAATGTCTAGTCATAGTGATATCTCACCTACCACCATAAAAGAATTTGGTGGAATCGTGATATAATGATGAATGATAGCATGGGCCTTTTGATCCAGGATGGTCGAATCAGTGCTGCTTTTGCTGTGCGAGGGAGTTCTATCATTAGGTGTATATCATCATTGTGATATTGCCAGGTACCCTTTTACATACCAAAGTTTAGAGGGACGTTTAAAAATATATATATAAATATATATAAATATATTGTCTAGGAACGTCAGCGAATGGAAGGATTGAACTGGATAGAGTATTGTCCATTGTAACACACACAAAAAATCGCTTTCATCAATTTGTAGATTCTGTGTTTGGTAAGTACGTCAGGTTGTTTGATTGTTTGTGTCCTTTCGGATGCTGATTTTATTCCTCTCAGATAATTTTGTACGAGGCTAAGAAGTTTATTGTGCTCTTGAATGAAATCGAGATGCCCATGGTGCACGTACTGGTGGGGGTTAATTGATTAGCAGCAAAGGCATTCTTGCCGATGGAGAATCCGCTTTCATCTTATCTGGAGTGAGGTGGGAGTGAATGGAGCTAGGAGTGGGAATAAGATGACATTGCCTGTGAGGGACGGGGGTACAGTCTATGTCAGGCCTGAGCGCAACGCGTTTTCAGTCTCTTTACGTCAGCGACCTGCGATAATGTGGATGAGAAGCGTGCCATATCTGTGCACTGATAGGAGACAAAAGCACGTGGATGATGCATCCTGTATTAGCAATGTATCTTTTGCATTATGATTTAAGAAAGTTGGTATTTTCGTGCATTTTGATTTCATGTTACCATAGTTTCGTTTAGTGCAACATGTTTGATATGCATTTATTTGACACGGCTGTCTCTAGGATAATTACACAACTAGCAGATGTGTACTGTTTGCGTCTTCTTGTGTTCATTTTGAATTAGCGAACAAACAACATATGCAACATACATGCAAAGCAGAGTGATATTGACATACTATTATCAATTTGATAGTAAACATCATGGGATCATAATGCCTCAAACAATACTATGATGATTGATATGATACGTTATCAATGTAAAGGATTAACAATTTTCAATTGTTTGTGTAGTTAAGGCGAATTTATCGTCTCTCACACACAAAAAAAACATGTATTTTTCTCTACAAAGTAATGTACAGTAGTTTCTCTTAGATCTTCTTATGACAAAATTAAGTTTGCGGTGATAATTCTTAACTATCTCAGCATGACAGTTCGCACATCACACACAGTGCTATAAATCACGCAGCAATACTCGTACTTCCCTGCTTTATTCGTATTGGTGGACTTCAGCTGTCACTTTGATAAGGAATACTAGTCCACAAAACCTAAAAGCTGCTATTGAGATTTACATTATTTGCAGCATAAAAGGGGGATTCCAGGCCAGTTATAAGTAAGCCTAATAAGAAAGAGTAAAATCCCACGCGAATAAACAACAGTGAAAATTCGATAAAGATTGGATCAAAATTAGGGAAGTTATGAAATTGTAAAGGGTCACTGATTTCTGAAGAACAGTTCTCTTACAGTTGATATGAATACAGAATGAGTGAGCTGATGATGTCATCAACTCACACTTTTCCATTGATCATGTATGCAAAAAAGGACGAACATATTTTTTTTGTTTTGTTATTAGAGTGTAAAGTGTTCAGGTTCACGTTCAAGTTGAATAACTTCAAAATAATGATTAGGCGATATAATCCCCTCAAAAAAAGTCCTGCAATTCCGATTTGATGTATCATATTTATCTTAAAACTGTATACATCATTTCATTCAAATGGGACATCATAAGAAAGTCTGATTAATTTTCTTTACAACGACAACTCACTTGTTTCAATATGCATTCCTGGAATGCACAGTACGACTGAGTATTGGGAAAGCTCAAAATGTGAAATGTTGCAAAATAGAGTAAACGTGTTATGTCAAACAGTATAATTTCCATTTGCTTTGTCGTTTCAGGGATGGAACGTGCTTGAAAAGAATGCATTGTGAGATTGTCATAGGTTTTATCCCAGGATTCATCCATGAATTAAAAACTGCAGTAGTATCTGCAGATTGAATTAAACATAACGGGTTAACCAAACAGTTATCTAATGTTTATGAAATGGGAGTTTTTGAAAGTGATCTCCTGTCAGCATTGCTTGTTCACGTGGCCTTTTTTCATCAAAACTGTACGTTATCAATGGCAGAATTCACTTTTGATCTGTCCCCTTACTCAGCTATTTTGCACATTCTAAGAACACCCAATCATAGCAAGCGAGGACGTGTCATTTTAAAGATAATCAATCAGGCTTTCTTATGATGACATATTTAATAGAGATAATGCCTGGATAAGAGAAAAATGATACACCTGTATAACAAACTTAAATTGCAGAACTTATTTTGAGGGGCTTAGAAAAATTTGGGACCGGGCATGATTGCGTTTGATTGAATAAGCTATAAATTTCAACATTTTTATGACAAGCTATAATATGGCAAGTTGTGAGGGGATAATATCATCACTTCACTGTTTGCATATTCATATTAACCGTTCCAGAATTGCTTCGGGAAAAATGAGCAAAACTTCAAATTTCATATCTCGTTTATTTTTCATCCGATTTGGATCACATTTTTATTGTTGTGCTAAGGAAACTTTGCTCATTCTCTTAAGACTAAATTTCAGCTGCAATGGAATTCCTCTTTAAATGACAAATCCACCAAATATAATATTGTGTGGATTAAGTGCATGCATTGATATTATGAGAACGCTTCATAAGTGAAATTAAGTTTAAGGAAAATCAGACAATCTTTTTAAAAGTTATTAACTTTTAAAGTTTCCGTGTCGCCGTCGGTAGATTAGAAGACTAATATAGTATATATGTGGCACTATTCGTAAAACGATATGAAAGAAAACACAAAGAGAATTTCACAAAATGTATTTTTAAATGAAAAGTTTACATTCCCTCGACTTGTTACTGACGTCTCTAAAGGGTAATATTATCCCTCTTGCCTTTTGAAATATAGGCAAGTCAAGTGCTCATTTGTTTTTCTAGACAAGTGAAATACGCTGAATTATCTTTTTTTTTATATCGTTCTGCATTTTCATAAAAACATGCCATATAGAGTTGATTATAAAATGACATATCTAAACCTAATATTTAGTGGTACCAATATTTTCAAAGACAAACGGAGGTTAAACCAGTTAATGAAGGAATATAATAAATATTAGGAAATAATAAAAGATATTTAGTGTCATATTCTGGTGTTGATTGCTGTAATAACTGCAGAAGAGGGGACAGTGTCTATGATAGTATGATTGCTACACTTCTAATAGCGATATCTCTAAGGAATCGCTTTTTGTTAAAATAAAACACATAGCTTGTTTGTTGGATTCGTAACGACTTTACCTGTTGTGTTGCTTGGTTCGCCGATTCAATATTTTGGAAATGTATTAGACTTCATATACATTAAATCCTTGTTATGATAAACCCCACATTAAGTATCTTTCTCGATGATTAGTCGATCTGCCTTTTTTTTTCATCCTCTTTCCTCTGTTTCTTTATCCCCCCCCCCCACACACACACATTCACGCTTTTATAGTAATTTAGATAAAAATGGATATTTGAAGGTTCGTTTTTTTTCCGAAACACATATTCCGAGATATACATGGATATACATATAGATGTTCGTTAATCCGAGCATGTGTGGATTCGTTATTACGAAGATGAAGAAAGGTTCGTTATTCCGAAGGTTAATTGATCCAAAGTTGAAAAGAAGGTGCGCACTAACGAACATTCGGAATTATACGAACCTTGTACTTCCTTTTTTGATTCAAGAATCTTCGAAATAACGAACCTTCAGAATAACGATTTGTAAAAAAAAAAAAAAAGAGAGAGAGAAAAGTTACACAATGTTAAATAGAGTAAATAAAGCAAAACAAATGCACGCAAGATTTGAAATATATATATATATATATATATATATATATATATATATATACATATATATATACACACACACATATATATATATATATATATATATATATATATATATATATATACAGTATAATTCTCCCACAATCAATGATTGAATTTGCAATTGTTGCGTCGACTAGTTTCAGTGACTTGTAAAGCCATGTTCTTTTTATATTGTGTCAATTTTCTTTGTTTTATATTCCTCTAAACAAAGTTAACTAAAACGTGTAGTTTATTTGCTCTTTAAGTAGCCCTAATTGCACACTATCAATTGGTAGATGAGGGAGCGTCAGAGACAATAATTTATAAATCATCACCATAACCGTCACAACATGCGATGCACTGAATGCATACTCCAGCTTGCCTTTATTTTGACACCTGATTATGCATCAATTGATAATTGAAAACAAATATAAAATTTCGATGAAGTTGAATTAAATGTGTGAGTGTGTGTGTACGTGTGAGTGTTCTTCGGTGAGATATCAGTTATCATACACTAATAGCATACATAATTATACAAACATTGATGCATTCCAATCAATTGCAGAGTGCGAAAATCACATTTTCGTCAATCATATTTGACAACAATTGGACAAAATTGATGACTCCTTGTTGGAAATACAGAGGGCGTAGCGAGAGTATTAAATCATGCCCGAGTGTCAGTCTTTCTTTGCACATGATAATTTTGAGAAGTCGTGTTTGGCCAAAGACGCTGTGATCACGTGTCGTGCATGTGACGTCTAACCGTGTTTCATCACCTACACACGCCTGCACGCCACAGGCTTGGGATGATGAAGAGCCTCTTTTCTAATCCATTTCCATGATACATCGATTCTCCATCACAGTTAAATGAAAAAAGAAAAGAAAAATAAGGTAGAAAAAATAATGGCTTACAGGGTAAAGATTTCAAAGTACATACGATTTATATTTTCTTCGAGCCAATGGCCACAACGACTGAGGTATTTTATAGTGGGCTTTGCTTCGTCAAAACAAAGATTATTCTTTTATCAGAAATAGTCCGTTTTCCATTTTTCCTTCCTGCATTTTCATTTTCTTCTCAGCTTTTCTATTTTTGATTCATTCCCTGCATGTCTATCTATACATATGAATTATAATCATATTACGTAAACTATTATGTACACACATCAATACACACACACACACACACACACATAATATATATATACATATATATATATATATATATATATATATATATATATATATATATATATATATTATATAGGATATATCACACAGTCCATGTATATATATATATATATATATATATATATATATATATATATATTTCATGAATAGTATACATGGGACTATAATGGCTATTACAACGAAGGCATTTTTTTTTTCTTCTCTTTGGGAAAACCTGGGGTCCTGCATGCATTCTGCATGCAAACCACGCATAAAGTAACGTTCTTCATGAATAATGACTGACGTTGTCTTTTCTTTCCGGCAGAAGTGTGTACATAAATTTACCTGGTTTGGGCAGATGATGTCATCCATTTGGAATTTGGACCACAATTTCTTTATGACTGGCCGATCACTACAAGTATCTCCAGTAAAACATGTTACATTGTAATGCCGCGCTTGCCATTTATTATAAAAAAAAAAACACACGCAAACAAACAAACAAACAAATACTACCTTTGCGATTCTCTGCTCTGGCTACTGTATATGAACATTACCCGCATGTCGCTCTTAAAACGGTAAATTTATGGGGTTTTGTTTGTTTGCTTATTTGTTTGTTTGTTTGTTTTTTAGGGGGGTCAATCTATGGAGATCGTTGTGTTTGTTTTTTGCTGTAAAACGCAACGTCAATAACGATTATAGAAAAATGGCAAGCTCTTAGGAGAATTCCGTTCTTTTTCTGTTCAAGGGCCCGAATAGAATTCACAATTCTGTACATGTAGCTGTCGGTTTATGTGTAACGATTTATCTGATGTGAAATTTTGAAAGTCGTCAGGAATTGTCGTAGCTATATGCCTTAGAATTCTCGTTTAATGGAATATGATGAATGATGCCAATATTCAAGTGTACGTAAATGATTATAGTATTATATTCAAATTTGATTATGATATATATTCGATTTTCTTGTTTAAGATCTTTAAGATTTATTTGTTTTAAATAAGTATTGTCTGGGGCAAATTATTTGATATATAGGGCCCCATTTTTTTCTCTCTTTCTCTTCCTTAGAAACAACAACATATATCCAAGATTTGATAACATAATGTTGAAGGTAATGCAGGCATTTGGCAGGAAGAAAACATCGCCATCTTGAGTCTATCGGAAGAAAAGTATGTGATGTATGTCGTAGGATCACTTTGTTATACGCTTTTAACTTCTGTAATAAATTCTTATAAAGTCAACCAGTGAATTACCTGAGTATGTTTAAGAGGATTTTTCCATGTTACTAAGTGAGTGAGTGAGGTCAGAAGGGAGGAACATGTCGCCCTCTGTAGCCTCAAAAGTGCTACCATTTTGAGCTCGGTCTCCTTTCTTAATTTTTCGTTTTGGCTCTATAGAGCAGTATGCTGCTGAATTCACAAGGTGCATATTGAAGTCAGAATAAACAGGGCAACAGTGATTATTCGTCTTTGAGTGTTTAGGTTGGAGAAAATGAGCCCATTCAGTTTGGTAGAAGGAATAAAATGGAGTAAAATGTATATGTATTATCATAAGCATTATTTTTTGTTGGAATAAAACGTTTTTTTTTTTAAATACTCCTTAACGATGATTAATGCTTCGACAGCTTATACGTGTAGTCGCCCTGCAATTCAAAATTGGACATCAGAGGGCGTAATATCAATACCTTCAGGGGAGAGTTATTTGCGATGCAGATAAAGTTGAAAATGTATTTTTGGTGGGTTTGGAAAATGTGACAATTGGGAATGTCAGAGTTACCTTTCTCTTCCCTAAAAAGTAATATCTCATTGCCATTCAAATACAAATGGTAAAACATGAAATTTTTGACCAAATTTGGTTTCGAATTCTGATCAGGATTTAGTTTAAAAAAAGATAAATGCATTCCAAAATGTATACAATGGATGAAGGAATTGTATTTGTACTATCAAACAGTAACTTTTTTTTTACGCAAAATTCCCCCAAACTACATTGAATAGTACAATGAATATGAATGAGGAATTTGCCTTAGAACCGGAATTAGATTTAGATATGAAATATTTCTTACTGCATTTCCCTTAAACAATATAAAAGTTACTAGCACTCTCCTTTAATGTCTGTATTGTTATATTGATTAACGTTTTTATTCCACCTTTTTTTCACTAACCTTGATATGATCTTAGTATATCAACGAAACCAAAATCTTCCAAAAAGAATATATTTTTTCATCTCAAAAATAAACCTGAAAGCAAGTCACTGACAGTCTCCCCTAGGGGGAAAAACTGAAGAAAGTAAAATGAAGGTTCAAAACAAGCTATAAAGAGGAACTAGCGTTTTCGGAGTGAATGGTGAGACAGAAAAAAATATAATAAATAAATAAGTATGAGAAAATGCAATGTATCCTGTGCGGATGGCATTCTTTATACGATTGTGTAGAAGAACAAAATGGATGCAGTAGAACTGGACGACGAAGGATGATAACTAATGACGAAGGAGAGAAAGGGGTTTGTAGAACAAGTAATAACAGGAAATAAATGCCTAAAAAAGAACAAAGAAAGAAAGAAAGAACTAGTAGCTTACAGTCGTAATAAGTTCTTTTACCAAAATCTAAAATGTTGACCAAAAAATATATACATTTATAGACCTAATCGACCAGTGCCGCGGGTTTTGTGTTTGCCTGTGTTATTTGTCTTTTGCTTTTGTTGTTTTTTTTACTGTTTGGACACTCACAATTGATTTTTTTTCCTCAATATTTCTCTTAGCTGCAACATCCATTTCCCGGTGGACATGGTCAGTGACTTGACTTACCATCTCCTTGTACCGTGAAGCGCGGCGAATGATTGAACATCCACTTCTGTTATTTTTGCCGCCCGATGAAAACAAGTAGGAAGACGTGACTATCGCGTAAAATCGTGGATAGGAAGATGGACCTGAATTGAATTAACCCTCGAAGAAAAAAAAAAAATGTTTGCTCTACGGCAGAGGAAGACTCTTATCATGTGATATAGCTACCCATGGAGATGGTCATCTCGTGGCGTGAGTGTGCCAATACTTTTGTAGCTAGCTCTATACTGATGTCGCAATGTAGACAGTTGCTATGGTAACATGTACATGTTAATGACCCCTGCATTGTTTTGTTCTTAGTTTCTCTGGTGACTATGCATGTTGCGGACATGTTGATGGTCAACATTAGGCAAAAGGCACCAGCCCGTACACAGGCGACTTTTAGCCGTTCATCATGGTATCCTGCCTGTCTCTGTAAATGCAATTGAGATAGAAAAAGCTTAATAGAATCAGCTTTCACTCAAAGTGTATGCTTTCACTCCCTTGTTGATATACATGCATAATTCATTGACATGCATACCCAACAAAAATCAAATAGATACATGATGTCGCCTCCAAAAACGAAGTTTTAAATGCAATGTACCTGATGTACTCAGAAATTATATCAATTGCGACAGCTCAAATATTTTTGAATTTCTCTGAATCCTAGCATAAAACAAATTAAAGGTATCCCAGCATTTATTACGATCGCTTACTTTTACTTTGTTTTTGGGTGCCTCAGCCATACCAAAACCGATTTTCATCAAATAAACTTTGAATTCCTCCTAGAATGGTATCCTCTATATACCATTTCATAAGTTGTTTCCTGGTATCTAGAAAAAAAGTTAAAAGCCAAATTCTCATCTCCACCAATACTAAATTATCCTTTTAAACGTAACGTTTAAACGTAATTTATGCAGGGGCGGATCCAGGAATTCTGTAAAGGGGGGGGGGGGGGGCGCAACCAATATTTCTGGTGCCACTTCCGGGTTTCATTTCATTTTTTCTTTTTCTTTCTTTTGTTTTTAACGATAAATAAAGGGGGCGCGTGCGCCTCTTGCGTCCCCGTCTGGATCCGCCACTGTTCCTCGTCTGCCTACAAAATGGCACCTGACTAATTCGATTTATGGTAGCATTTGCTCGATACCTTATTCACTTTAGGCCCCAATCAAGTTCAGTAAAATCGTTTCTTTAATTTATCTCTATGTAGAACATGGTAAGCCTACTTGTCACTGGCCATCTTTAAGACGAATCCCAGTAATTTCCTTTCCCCATGTAGTATTGTCCCAATCTTCCATTAGTTTCACAAAATGAGTTATAAAATGAATCAATAAATGAATAAATAAACATGTAAAGAAAGAAAGAAAGAAAGAAAGAAAGAAAGAAAGAAAGAAAGAAAGAAAGAGAATAATTAAAAAAAAAACCAACTGCGGGTTTTTATAGGATAGAACATGTGTTTTTAAGGTTGGTTTGGTCAGGGTTCCTTTTGTTTCTTTCATCTTTCCCCTCTAAGCAAGTGTGGAAGAATTGGAAATAGGCCCACGTAACGTGTACGGAATGAGCATACTGTAGTATATTATAGTATTGTGTGTGTGTACAGTTATACATTTTGAATGAGGACGTGCATAATATGAGGGTGAGCGCGGGGTTTGTTCGTGTTTATTTTCTGGGAGGCATAGTAATTGAGTAACGTATTATGTCTGTACTTGTGTGTGTATTATGTCTTTGTGTCTACACTCAGGGAGGTGAGCACTTAGCCTAGGACACGTCTTGTGTACGTGTGCGTGCATGTGCATGCGTATTAGGTTTCACTTTCTCTATCAAACACCACGGCCACTTTAAATAATTCATTCTCCCAGCTTATGTTACTTTAAGGCCTACCTGTATTACTTCAACTCTTGTATACTTAACGAATATTATTTAGTACTAGATTGAAATTGCACCCTTGTTTAAATGTATTACCTGTTACGTTCAAAACTTGTTTGTGCTCAGTTTGTGTCACGTTATACGTGAAATAGGGAAATAAATGTGACAAAATTTGTTTCATTTTTTTTCGCTACGTTATACTACATATTCGTTGTATTGCTGTATTGCAATTGCATTATCCTATAATCTTACTCTTAATGACCGATATTTGTAGTGACATCTTGTAATGATCAAACCATTGATGTTGCAGCAAATGAACCATTTTTGACAAGTAAATCTTTATTTACTTTGTGAGAGATTGTCTCAGTTGTCTTAGATCATGCATCTAGTAAAAGAGACATGCTTAGAATAGAAAGCTATCTCTGAATGTGCTGTATAGTGACCAAGATACAACCGTAGTTAAGTGTTTATCATGATCATTATAAGCATAATTACGATATCGATGTTTACAAGACACAATCTCATAATTGTCCCAAGCATTATCATGCCTCAGGCAACATCTTTATAAACATGACACTGTGAACATTGTGGTCTCGATACCTATTTCTGTCGTCATGACAAATCAATGCTCTCTTGTAAGAGATTCGCATTTTTTTCTTTTTTTTGGGAGGGGGGTCCTTATTCATATTATTGGGTGGTGGAAGCAGAAAGTACTTTGACGACTCTCTCTCTCCCTCTCTCTCTCTCTCTCTCTCTCTCTCTCTCTCTCTCTCTCTCTCTCTCTCTCTCTCTCCCTCTAGCTAATGTTACGTCTGTTACGGTCTTAAAGTGTAACTCGGTCTTAAAGTGTAACTCGATGCCTAGGCTTCTAAAAATGTGTCTCGCGTATAGAGCCTCACCTGTGGTTTTGGATACGTTTACGGGCCAGTTCTTTCTGTCATCTGCTCACTCCCACTCACTTTTATATTTGCCTTGGTTTTGAAATAGAACGAGTAACATTCATTCTGCATGCTTATATTTCAACTTGTCGTAAATGAATATCATTATTTTCTCCCCTAAACTCTTGTCATTATGTATGAAGTGTGCTTATTTTTTAAGACTCATTATAAAAAAAGAGATGAATGACAGATGGGGAGATGAGGGAGTAAATGGCACTGAAATGGGGATGGAATGACAGGTATATGTTTAAAACATCACAACTCCATCATACTGGAAACCTTCATTTAGGAAGTGAAAATGTCATCTTTTCATAATTTGCTTTTGTATTATTTGATTATGTATACCTTGATGTATGTGAGTGTTAGTGTATTGTTGATGCGTGATGTGCGAGTGTCTTATCAAGCAGCAATAGTACTTGTACAAACCTCTACAATAGTTTTTGATATACCAAATTTTCCTTCTCGCAGTGAGTTGTAAAATGTTTCTACTTTTGATAATCACAATAGGCATGATCATTTCTGTATGCAAGATATTTTATGGGGTGCATGTTTTCGAGAACAATCATGCACAATAAACCACACATTACATGGAGCCGACATAATACCTATTACCTTTAATAATTATACACGTCACGAACTCGAAGCTGGAGATGCTTTCAGGGTCCTATGAGCAATTCTTTTCATTTCACTTATTGCTGTTTCCTGTATTAGACAATCAATCAAATCACTTTCGAAAACGTACTTATTGATTCATCATTAATTATGGCTAACTTTGCACATAAAAGATAATGAAATCATCATGAAAGAAAGTAGAGATGAATAAAAGGAAAAGTGGAAGCGAGAGGAATGAAGTTTGCATTTCCTGATAAAATTGTGAAGTTCATCATACAAGCAGTTGACACCTAACCGATCAGAAAAAAATGATAAAATCAAAATCATGAAATCACTTTCCTATGTTGCATCAATGGCCACCATGTAGGATTTCAAAGTGAAAACCATAAAGGACCTTTCTCATCTTGAGATGTGAAACAACCAGGAATGTGTTATAGGCAAAAATTGTAAAAATTAAAGCCCATAAGGGGATATTGATTACATACACACCAGCAAAACTGTTACAGTGTTTGTGTAACAATATATTAATAAATAATAATAAATAAACTCCAAATTTTATTGTCCGAGAATGGAAAGTCTTTTTGCCCAATTCAATTGATCGTGGGCCCGGCAGCCACTGAGCAGCGCCAGATCGACGTTGCTCTAACCTTTTCAACAGCAAACAAGGTAGCAGCAACTCCCATCTTTTAACGTCTTTTGGTAAGACGCGGCCGGGGTTTGAACCCACGACCTCCCGATTGTGAGGGTAGCCGCTCTACTCACTGAGCCAACACATCGGTATATTAGAGTTGATGTTGAATTACTGTGGGGATGCTACCTCCTCCTCCCTCCCCCCCCCCCCCTCTCCTTCGGCGTCCCCTCACTTACCATATCAAATAAAAACAATACATTCATACATTCACTTTCTAATCGCATTGCATCAGCTCTGTTACTTATGGTTCTGAAGAAGATTTGCATGTATTTTGTTCAAACAGTCCCTAATTTTGAGGCCTTTGGACTTGGTGTCCCTTTAAACAAAGTGGGATTCCATTATCCAAGGGATGCTACACATTAATTGGTGGAAATGGACATGTTATTGTCATAGAGTCAAGAAGATGCTGAAAATGTGAAAATTCCTTAGTTCTTTGTGCAAAACAGCAATTTCAAATGTTGTTTTCTTTGTCTTCCTCTCTCCAGTTGCCCTTCAATCTATTTTCTTTTGAAATGTTTGTTACACTCTGAGGAGTACACATCAAGCTATTGCATTCGAAACCCTGCGTTCTGCAATACATGTAATTGATAAGTAAGTTCCTTTTCCTTTATGCAGTTTATATAGATTGCATTTATATCACGATGAAGAACAAATGAATTAAATTGAATTGAGCTGAAATGAACGCGCCTGATGATGACAAATGTATTATTTGATTGCGGGCACAATCCCAATTGTTAGCCGTAAAAGAGTTTGCGCAAAGACTACTACAAGCACCACTGGCCCTGAGCCTCTCTCCCATGGGAGATGGGCACAACGAAAATTGTGTGCTCGACCGCATCCCTCTGACCATGGAGCTACTAACTAGTAGCTCCATGGTCTGACCATGCATAGCTCCACATGACACATTTTCAGAAGTCTGGGCATCGAGTTACACTTTACATACGTCTCTCCAGAGAGAACGAGTATTCTGTGCTGTTTTTACCTGACTGGCGAAATGAGTTCGGTCACTTTTCCTGTAAAACAGTCCAACCTCTCCTATCATGTCGAGACTAATACACGCAGCTGTTTTACCCAATGGTAGCTACATGTAACCTTTTGCAGGTATAACGCACACTGCTGTGCTTGGGGGTAGTGAACGTCTGAACGCATGTTACTTAGATGAAAATGATGTGAATGTAAGGTAATTTATGTTGGGAATAGTATTTATTCATGTGAGGTAAATGTAGGAATTTTGTTTGAGTTTGAAATCCCCCTTTTCCCCGTAATAATTAGATTGAAAAAAAAAATCACGCCAAGATCGCATCTGGATAATTTATTGAGAGATCTGGAATGGGGGGGGGGGGGCGGATATACAGGTCGAACCGTAGCTGAACATCCGTAAAACGGAAAGAATTTCAAGAGTTGGTCCAGTGGCAATAACGTAGCCAGAGTTGGTGAATCAGCTCGTCCAGAAATTGTTTTTATTGAAGAGATTTAGATAACCGACAAAATCAAAATTATTCATATAAGTTTTTTATAATGATACAAATGACACGATGAACAAAGATGATTTTCATTATGCTCAGGCAAAAATCAATACAGGAACGTGAGGCCCTAAACAATGTATCCTATAGAAAGTAATTTAATTATACGCTGTATATATATTATATATACAGCTGTATATCCATATATATATATATATATGATTATATAGTCTAGGTCCAAACATGTTGCGAATTCACGTATTGGCTCCAATTTAACGAAGAATAAACCGGTAATGCAATATTTCGCCAATATAGAGTTTATTGAGCAACTCAAATTTTCGGTGGCTTCCATCCACCTTCTTCAGGAGTCTAGAATTTTCGGTGGCTTCCATCCACCTTCTTCAGGAGTCTAGACTCCTGAAGAAGGTGGATGGAAGCCACCGAAAATTTGAGTTGCTCAATAAACTCTATATTGGCGAAATATTGCATTACCGGTTTATTCTTCGTTATGATTATATATTTATATATATATATACAGTGCAAGAAGAAGGGCATTCGTGGACGTAGCTAGTGATCAACGTGCGTGTTTATTGCCGAGGTAAACCCTTACTTTATTATGTGAACCGTTCACATTTCGTTCCTTACGTAATATTCTGTTATTATGTTATATTATTGGCTTATAAAATGTATAAATGGTTGTGCTATATATTATTCATGTTATTATTATCATTCTATAGCCAGAAGACGACGCGTGGCTGTTGTACTATATTATATATAGCCACTTACGTTTTGCACTGCTGCCACATGCTGTATTATTGTCGACAACATAAAAATGATTAGTTTTATATATTATTATAATCTCATGTTATAATACACACAATATGAAGATATTGAATTTGAGTTTTTGTTATACACCTTCATTTCAATTAATAACATGAGTTTGATATGAAATGTATTTAATAATATGAAATTAATTATGTATATTATTATTATTGTATTCTGTTACAAAATTACGAATTTCACTCTCTCTCTCTCTCTCTCTCTCTCATATATAGTAATGACTGCCTGATGATTGCACCTCATGGAGGTTTGCATGCATGAAACTCAGAGTTGCAATAAATACGGATGAACCTGCAGTCAACCGCGTGAACTTGTTCCAATACTTATATACATATATACCAAACGCAATTAGTCGTCTATTCAATAAGGAAAGTGGTCATTTGCTTAACGTTCGTTGAAGTTATATTGCAATTGATTATGCACAGTGTCAAACTTTTATCTTCAATTTACATCAGCTCCTTCCTTTCACTTCTTCACCTCCCCTAATGCAATATCGTTACAGTTTCAGCTTTGCACCTCATATTGCTTATACGTACATACGTGCTACCGTGAGTTTGTGGTGATTTCGTCTACAAGAAATAGAAGATGTTCCACTCGTGGTAGACATCACCTACAAATATATTTCACATCTAAATAGATAAATACGACAAGTATCATACCCTGCTTTCAAGACCCATACTGTCACTTGTCACCAACTAGTGATTCCTCCTGAACGGTGACCTATTTACCTATTCCTCGAATCAAACGATAATTTCTACAACTGGTATGTTTGTATAACATGTTTTCAGTTTCATCTTCTACTTTTCTTCAATGATGCTTAAAATTGAATTCCGATACTAATTATTACGAAAGGCAGCGAAATCATGTCCTTTTCTTAAAAGCTAATGAAATGGTAAACATAATATGTATATATATATATATATATATATATATATATATATATATAATGTAGGTCTACATAATGTATATAATATCATTATAACAGATTACATCTTATCTAACTTTGAGAATTTTACAGGTGTAAAAAATACATCTCAATTACATAAAAGATGTAATTTTGAGGGCGTATAGGTTACTAACTTTTTTTTTACTCCGATAGGGCAAGTTGAAACTTTGCTTTTTACGCTTTAAACCATCAACATATTTAGGTACAAAAACTAAATATCCAACGTTATTAAAGTTTGTCTAATTGTTTGACATTACATTACTTTCGTAAGTTCATTATCAGTGTTCCATGTCCGATCACTTGCCAATGCAGAAGTCAGTCTTACATTATTACAGAGAACTCTGTCAAGTTATGTAGGCCTACTGTACATGTGTGTAGTACAGTAGATACAAATTGAGTCACCAGTAATTGGTGCCTCTAAATGATGGTTTGAACTTGAGCCGCTCTTTTTAACCGCGGAGTGCTGTCATCTGGAGTGTCAGAGTCCTTTCCGAAGAGGGAAGTCTTCACCGACTCCGAACACAGCAGCAGGTCTCTGACAGCCGATCGAAACTCGGCATACCTGATGGTGTAGATTATCGGGTTGGCGCAGGTGTTGAAGAACGCTAGGGACACGAACACTGAATAGAGCGAGCTGTAAAGGTACGAACGGTCCACCAAATGGAGGTTGTAAGCCAGCAAGCCAAGACTGTCGGGAGTCCAGCAAATGATAAAAGTGATGATGACCACAAACATGAGCTTGATGACTTTGCCTCTGGCGACAAGAAAACTCCGCGACACGGAACTACCTGTGTCCAGCTTTATTTCACTCTTCTTTGTCAGGCGTTGCGACCTCAAACGGAGTGAACGAGCGATGAGTAAGTATGACGTCAGCATAATAATGACTGGGATGATAAATCTCAACACGAAAACGAAGACTCCGAGCGCTTGCTGAGAGGCTTGCGTTGGGTATCTTACGACACACTTTCCTTCCACGCTGTCGACTTTCGTGGTCCCAAAAGTGCGACAGTTGATTGCAATTGCCAACACCCATATAATGATGAACCAGACCGTAAGTTTTTTGAACGACACCCACCCTTTGAACTGAATCGGATGTAGCACAGCGATATATCGCTCGATCGATATAGCAGTAAGTGTGAACACAGAGGCACTTATTGTTATCCAGAGAAAAATAGAGGAATAGATTAATTTACACGCTGCATTCCCGAGAGCAGTGTCTGGGGCCCCGGATAGCTTAGGCTGTGGTATCATAAAAATCGAGGTAAGAAAATCTGCTGCCGCCAGTCCTCCGATAAGAATATCCGTCGACCTTTTTGATGACCTCCGTTGAAAAAGAACAATCAAAACAATCGCATTGCCTACGATACCGAGGATCGATAGTAGAAGTTGGACGATCATCGCTGCAGACCACGTGACCGGCGTCCACTGCCAATCAGAGGCTTCGGTTAGGTTATCGGCGTCACCTGTGGTCATTGCAGTAAATGGTTCGTGGAGTGCCATGAGGAAAGGTTAATTTTCGTTGATTTTGTTGATGTATTTGTTAGGGTCAGCAGTCACCACGCACAAAACAGGTACTCTATTTTATGTGATGTTAGATGACTCTTTCCCACCCTCATAATGACGGTTTGTGGCCACAAAACAATTCCACGTGTTCTTCCGGACTTTGATCATAACCGTAAAACGCGGGAGCCACAGCTGCCAAGTTTCTGGTAAAAGAGTAAACAAATAAAATCGCTTAATACAAGGATGACGAGAGACATGTGAGGCCTTGATTAATTTTGTTAAATATCATGATGAAAATCATGTAATTCAACTTCGAAGTCTTATACTTTTATCGCTGATGATTTATGGCAGGTAAAGTTGCGATCATGATTCTAAAAAACAAAAATGCCCCTCCTCCTACCCCTCTCTCCCCAGCAAGAGAAGAATAAAACAAAATGAGCATTAAGGACATTTGTATTTTCAGCATGATGGAGGCACTGGTGTGCACTCCCGTTATAACGAACACGTTTATAATAAAATTATTGTTTCAACAAAGTAAAAGTTAACGTTCCTATATTATCACCTATACATCTTCTATGTTTTCCTTTTCGGTTATAACGAAATTTCATTACAACGAAAAAAAAACCACCAGTCCCTATGACTTCGTTATAATAGGAGTGTACTGTAATGGGTAGTCTACCTTGAAATTTTTCCCCGATTAATGATACAATGTTGACATCTATATGAAAACATTATGCATTTAAAACCATCACGCAGACAAAAATAGCTCAATTCAAACACGAAACAAAACTTTAAAATGCTTCATCTTCAGATGGGACTATGCAAATGCGATTTAGTTATACTTTCCCAGCACTATGGCAGGTGAATTTGTTTGTGTATTCATTCATTCAATTACCTATCTTTTTGTCTATATGTTCGTTTTCTATTTTTTTTTTTTTTTGGGGGGGGGGAGGGGTCGAGGCAAACGTAATTATGATGGGTAAAATTAACTGCGATTCTGCAGTCATGGAGGTGGGTCACCAAGCTCCTTACTCAACATAACACTACTTTGCCTGTTTCTCTTGCATTGAGGCATATACGAATTCATTTGAGAACGACAAACTAGAGTGCTTATATGGTGATATCACTTATATGGTGATATCACTTTCAATGACTCTGCTGTTCTTTTGTATCCTCTTTTCTCTATCTGCCCTTCGAATAATATGTAACACCCTGGATCCAGTCGTGTTCTCTAGTGGATGTTATGCCCGCAGATTGTTTCAATGCAAGGTGTAATAAAAGATTAATCGCAAAAAAAAAAAAAAGATACACAGGGGAATATGAAACTGAAGAGCAAGAATAGAAAAAGTGACGGATCAAACCATGAATACATTATGTATTATGAGATGTAGTAGACAGATACTGTATAGGTGTATGAGAAGAAGGGTCTATGAGGGCATGAAATATGTAGGCCTATCAGATTCTGTAGATATGTGTTTTCGAAGACATGCGCAGCCCTTTATGTGTGTCTATATACTGATATATTCGTATGTGTTTATAGAATTGGCTTGTACGATAAGAAGCACACAGTCTAAAACCCTCAAGAGACCAAAGTAGCGCCATCGTTCATAAACAGCAAGGTTGTACATGTCGGTTTAATGTTTTGTCACATCAATTTGTACAGTGTATAAATTTGTACTTCAGTCTCGTTTTGAAGAAAAGGGATCCACAGCTTGCTGTCTCGGACAAAATGTTTCGACCCTCGAAGTTCTTTTACGTGTTACAAGAAATAATAAAGTATTTAACTACAGAGCCTTCCGGTAGAGCACTGACACTACTGGAAATGCTGTCCTGGATAGATGGGGCCTTGAAATTATTATCATCATAAATATCCTGAATAAACAGCTGGATTTGTACCCTCACAATTCTGCCAGTGGAATACTCTTTTCGTTACCCTTTTCGTTAAAATATTGAGGAAAGAGAAAGGAAGTTTTCTTTTCTGGGTGGGGGGGGGGGGTGGGGGGGGTTGAGGCAAACGTGATTGCGATGGATCTTAAAGCCTATATATAGGGTAAAAATGAATTTTGATTCTACAGTCAAAGGGTTGGTCTCTAAACTCCCCTCTAAACGTATAAACATTAAGTTGCCTGTTTCTCAAAAATTATTACATGAGGGCATTACGAATTTACTCGAGACCTACATTTTTGAATGCTTATTGACATCACCTTTAATGACTTAGCCATCATGTTTTGTAGCTTCTTCTCTCTATATCTCTCTTTCAAATGAAACATAACATCAGTTATGTTCTGTTGTGGATGTGTTGCTTGCAGATTGGTTCAAAGCAAGGTGTAATAATAGATAGGTTTAATCACTTTTGGTGCACATAGATAGAGCAAAGCAAAAAGTGTCTTCACATAATGAATGAGATCAAACTACTCTTGACGTCATTCCTTAAAGCCTAGAGTATTTCATTGGCGTCATTTGGCGTGAACTGAATAATTTTACACATTATATAAATACATTAGAGAACAAGGAATAACCTTTAAAAAAGTGACACAATAACAGCTATGTAAAACGAAGGCAGAAGGTCACAAAATGTGGTAGGCCCTATAGCGCAGATCACAAAGGGAAAGAGGAAAATACGAAGGAAAATATGAAATTGAGGGGCAAGATAGTAGAAGTGAAGGATCAAATCATGAATACAGTATGTATTATGAGCTATAGTACACATATACCGTAGGTGTATGAGAAGAAGGGTATATGAGGGCATGAAATATGTAGGCCTATCAGATTATGTAGATATGTGTTTTCGTAGACATGCGCAGCCCTGTATGTGTGTCTATTATATTCGTATGTGCTTATAGAATTGGCTTGTACGATAAGAAGCACACAGTCTAAAATCCTCAAGAGACCGAAGGAGCTCCATCGTTCATAAACAGCAAGGTTGTACATGTCGGTTTAATGTTTTGTCACGTCAGTTAGTACTGTGTAAATTTGTACTTAAGTCTCATTTTGAAGAAAAGGGATTCACAGTTTACCGTCTCGGACAAGATGTTTTGACCCTTAAAGTTTTTCTACATATATAAAAAGAAATAAAAAGGTATTTTAACGACAGAGCCTTCCGGTAAAGCATTGACAACACTGAAAGGCTATCCTGGATATAGATTTGGCATTGAAATTATTATCATCATAAATATCCTGAATACACAGCTGGATTTGTACCCTCACAATTCTGCCATTAGAATACTCTTCCCTTTTCGTTGAAATATTGAGGGAAGAGAAATAAAAGGAAGTAAGAGAATATGATAGTGAAGCAAAAGCACAAACCTCAAAGGACCTTCCAATATGTAATAGGGAGCTTTAGATTTTAGACGCGCGGACGTTCAAAGGGAAAAAAAAAAACATGATCTGAGCGTGCGCAGAAGCGCGGGTCAAGTTGACGCAAGTTGACAGTACGTCTTGACAATGTGTGATGACAGTTCAACATAATATCAGAATATCAAAATGACATGGTTGTCACAAATGTGTTGAATGTTCACTTTCGTTGAACAAGATGAACGGCTATATTTTCTAAGAGAGCATGTACATGTATTTGGGGGTTTGAGGATTTTTCTTGACTTTTGACTCTTTTATAAGTTTTATATGCATTGAGTAATTTTCAGGGTATGGAGAAATAGTATAATTTCAGTATTAAATAGTAAATTGGTTGCATTTTAACCTGGCCTTTGAATCTTGACCTTTGACCCTAATATTCCCCAGAGAATCACTATCAGGCAGAACATGCATAGATATGTAGGCCTACTAAGTTTCATTATGATACCTTAAGCCACTTCCCAGATATGTAATAATTAGTGTAATTTACCACTTTTTTTATATGACCTTTGACATTTTTACCTTTGAATTTTTTGGCGAGAGACTAACCATAGAATCTCTATTTATGTAAAACATGTAGGCCCTTTACAAAAATCCTGCAGGCATTGCGTAAATTTGAGGGGAAGAAGTGAAATTTTGAGGAGTTAACCTTGACCTTTCACCCTGATCTTTGACCGCATGACCTCAAAATTTCCTAGATAATTACTTCCAGTTATTATATGCATAGATTATGCACTCAGTTCCATGAAGAGACCTTGAATTACTTCCGAGATTCGAGGAAAAATTGAATTTCAATATCTTCACTTGACCATTGACCTTTGACCTCGTGACCCAAAACTCTGTCTAGAGAATCTTCATTTGGTAGAACTTGAAGAAAATACCTTCAGGCATGGCATAGATATGGGGAAATTTGGCCTTGACCTTGAGCATGTGCACCCAAAAGTTGATAGGCACAACTTCAAAGCCAAGTTTCATTAGGATACCTCAAATCGTTTTTTAGTTACGTTGTCCACAAAATCGATTACGGACGGATGGACGGAAGGACGCGGACAACCCGAAAACATGCCGTCAATCCCTCGTTTGAGGCGAGTCCTCAACTGAGGTTACCCAAAGTGGGGTGCGTATATTTGTCGTTTGGGAGTTGGGAGTCGAAGTACTTGTCCATTGCAAATAAACTTTCTGCTCAGGTGTGACAAACCTGGAGGCCAAGCCAGGGTTTGATGACTCCAGCAGCTGTCGTATTACGTAAGAGCATGATAAGGATATCTGCCTGTGGCAGACCATTCAAAGTGAACTCAATTTTCTCTATCCTTTCGAAAGTTTTCAATTTTATATTCTATTGAGAAATTCTATGGTCATCCATTTTACATTTCGAACGAAAAAAATTGACCCGTAAATAACGAAAATACAGGAATAAGAAGGAGAGCATTGCCAGTTTGCCGGTGCTATTTGGCAGTGAGTTACAACGGGGAGGTGAGACTACTCCCTGGTTACAATCAGCCTGCTGACTGGATCGTTGAGAAAGCAGCTGTCGTATTACGTAAGAGCATGATAAGGATATCTGCCTGTGGCAGACCATTCAAAGTGAACTCAATTTTCTCTATCCTTTCTAAAGTTTTCAATTTTATATTCTATTGAGAAATTCTATGGTCATCCATTTTACATTTCGAACGAAAAAAATTGACCCGTAAATAACGAAAATACAGGAATAAGAAGGAGAGCATTGCCAGTTTGCCGGTGCTGACAATGTGCTATTTGGCAGTGACTTACAACGGGGAGGTGAGACTACCTCCCTGGTTACTATCAGCCTGCTGACTGGATCATTGAGAAAGAGAGAGAGAGGGAGAGAGAGAGAGAGGGAGAGGGAGAGGGAGAGCGAGGGGGAGAGAGGGAGGGAGAGGGGGGAGAGATGGGGGAGGGAGAAGGGGAGAGCAAAATGGAATGACAATAGTTCCGGTCACTACAGTACAGGCATGCTCTGTCTGCATACGCTGAATGTCTACACTCACACACACACACGTACACACACACACGCACCATGGAGCTACATGGCCCATGCCAAAACCAAAACAATCTCCTCCTCTCGCGGTGCCCCCCCCCCCCCCCCCCTCCTGTGGCGCTGTGGCGATGACTGATGCTTAGATTAGGCCAGGGTCAAGAAACAGGTGTTTTATATCTTTGACTTTAAGTCATTGATTGCCAAGATATGCACTGGCATTATTTACTGGGGTGTAGCCTCTTCAAACGAGAGATTTGCGTCATGCATAACACTTCGTGGCGGAGGCATAAAAATGTTCAAAAACATCCTTCCAAAACACAATTGTCTGCATTGATGCAAGGTTTGCCCAGTCTGTACATTGGACTGTTTTTAGACTGGTTTATTGCCATCATCATCATCACCATTGCTTTCTGTGTTGCGATGTAGTTCCATCATGCTCCCTACGCAGGGTTCAGTACTCATTTGGTGAATATAATTCAGCCCTTTCTTCGCAGATGCACTGCATGATGGAGCAATGATGTAAACTTGGCTTTGATTTTATGATTGACTGTGCTTGCTTTTATTAATGTTTGATAGGTTTTTTTTTATATAAAGCGTCCTTGGCGATCCTCCTGCAAAGTGGGAATATGACCTTTGTCATTACATCTTGTTTTCTTGGTAAATGTCAACATTACTGTATAAGACACACACACACACACACACACACATATATATATATATATATATATATATATATATATATATACATATGTATATATACATATATATATATTGGAAAGAGAAAAAAGAAAGAAAGAAAGAAAGAAAGAAAGAAAGAAAGAAAGAAAGAAAGAAAGAGAGGGAGAGAGACGGAAAAGGCAAACTTGCCGATGGCCCTTACCGTATGAATTGATTCAAATGCGTTCGAAAAAAAAAATCTAATGGCTAAAGATTTAATGTTTATGAACTGCGTCCCACGCAATTTTCTGCAATAATGCAAGACTCATTTGTGATATAATTATTTCCCCCGTCTGTATACCTTTTAGACTGTAATTTCGATCTAATCATTTCAACGTCATAAGAAAAGGAACTCCAGACCATGGAGCTACTAAACAGCTCCATGTTCTGACAGCTGGAGAATATGGGTTTATTATCGCCTTTGCTTTCTGTGTTGTCGTGGACAGTCCCATGCCTTGTGTTACAATAAACAGGTGTCAAACTTTCCCAATTAGTCTACCGTGCAGCAGTCCTACTAATATCAGTGAATATAGTTCACCTGCATTCTTCGCAGATTCACTTCATGGAGCAATGAGGAAAAGCTGATTTTCATTTTTGAATTGCGTGTGCTTGTTCCCATGAATATCTAATGGTGTTTATCAAATAAAGCGTCCTTGGCTAACTTTCTACAAAGTGGGAATATGATCTTTGTCATATCTTATTTCTCTTTTAAAATACGCAGAAAGGGCAGATGTCATCTTGATATTATGTGGCCTAGATACCTCGTGACGTCAACATGCTCAGCCTTTTCCCCTTCTAGGAGTTTCTGAAATCCTTTATTTTGCTTCCAGCTATATACTTCTTCTTTTTTCAGGGGGGGGGGGGGGAGGATCAATTCCCCTTTTCAAAGAAAAGTCTTTAGTTTCAGGAATTTTAAGAGTTTGACGTTGGCTACTTTCCCTGACAGTGGTCAGTTCCGTGTACGCTCCATACCCATCCTCCATTCCAAATTACTTTGGAGGGCTACCATTTCATAACTGTTAGCCATGAAGAGCAAAGTGTTGGTTGTGAGGAAAGAAGAACTCTTCCTCTTTCCATTGATTCCTAATTATGTTGACAAATGCCATGCATGACTGAGCACATGAACTTAAAAGTTCAAAACCTACAAATTGCACTTTTCCCAAGTGTGAGTGTCACATGAAGGAACAATGAATGTCTCACTGAATGGATGAGATCTGTCAATGAAAGTGGCCAAATGAACAGGCCAGCCTGTATGAATGCAGGTTTTGTGTTTAGGGTTTCTTCTAACATTTTATGGTCGGTAACTTTTAAATGACCACCTGTCCGATAACTGGATTGGTCACTCCCACTAAGGCCAACACACACAGTCCATTTTTTTCTGTTCATATTCAACACATAATATCTCACAGCGACAAATCATGTCTTGAATATGAAGAGAGAAAATGGGTAATGGGTTAGCCTTTGTGGGAGTGACCAAGTTATCAACAACGTGGCCATGTTGAACTTCATGAACCATCAAAGGTTAAAAGAAACCCTAAACACAAATCTGCAGTCATGAAGCCTGTCCTGTTAATTTGACCACTTTCATTGGCAGATATCATCCATTCAGTGAGGCATTCATTGTTCCTTCATGGTAATACTCAAACTTGGAAAACGTGCAAATTGTCATTGCTGTCCTTTAAGTTGATGTACTCAATCATGCATGACATTTGTTAACATAATTAGGTATCAATGGAAAGAAGAAGAGTTCCAATTTCTTCACTCTCAACATTGTGCTCTCCAAAACCGACGATATGAAATGGTAGCCCTTCAAATTTGGAGTACCATTTTTTTCTTTTCCTTTCTTTTCTTTCTTTTTTTTTGGATACGCACTGCATTGTCACTGCTGGTCAACTTGTAGCAATTCAAAACTCATGATAGGTGATCAAGATAACACTTCTGCTTTATACTCTGTACTCGTCTCCTCAGTGAAAGATCTCACGTGAGCACTTGACATGGACAGTACATAAACAGTGTTCCAGTTCGGACGGGGTTATTTCCTGATGCAAAGTTCATGTCGAGAGCCTTTGTCAGTGTCATTTTTCTCTCTTCACTGAAAACAGCACATTGTCTTCTTCCCTACCAGTATATATCTTGCACAGAAAGTTCACGTCACTCTATCGGTGGGCGCGACCGACTTAAGAGCGCCTTGCGTGTGAGTGATTCTGACACGAGACAATAGTCCAGTAACCTTTGGATGGACGATTGATGGGGAGGTTGGGATGGGGGACTCTTAACTTCACCGATACCCCCATGTGCCTTTCAGAGACGAAAAATTGCATAATTAGCATCACTTAATCACTGAGCGCTCGCTTTGACTGTCCTGTCGTAAGACTAGGAGGGAAAGAAATGCCAACACTGAAATACGTGGTCAGAACCATTACTAAAAGGGTAATGCAAAGAAGTAATAGAAAAACAAATTTCTCTCAGCTTAATATTAACTTATTTTTCTCTCAAAGGTCTTGCTAATGATTGTCAGTGTATGACAAGCACACTGCCACCTTCATCTAGAAGAGAACAATTGCATCCTTCTCTGAAACATAAAAAATGGTTCTATCGTAATAAATGAGACAACATTTCAAGAGGACATTAATGTCGCACACAAGTCATGTACTACATGATTTTCCCACGGGACCGTTTGCAAAATTAATGAAGCAACAAGAGTATACTTAATCGTCGGTTGAGAATGATAAGGGCGTTATGTGACCACAAAACCCATAGTGTTCGAGAAGACGTAAAGCCCTTCTCATTCTCATATGAATCATTGTGCCTAATCTTTGGTAACCATGAAATTCAACTCGAGTACTTCAATCTTGCAGGAGATTTCTTCACTTTAATTCTCTTATTGAACATATCTCTACGTCGCAGTAATGAGAAGGAAAATATAATAATCTATTTTACCTAGAAATGGTGTAACATGCATTAATTCTGTTTAAAATTGCTACATCTCAGAGCCGAGGGTTAATCGACAAATCAACATCCTGTGTAAGCATGAGTAGACTCTTCTATCACACTTCTTTGTCCGTCAGACATGAATGAAACCATGTCAAGCACTCTATTAATCAAAACTCAAAACCATGCAGTTACCCACGGTATTTTTTTTTCTTTTTTAAGACACAATAATTAGTAAGACGTTATAAGGTGTTCTTCGTTTCGATTGGCCTTGATTATCAATCAATGTCTTAATTTAGCTTGACCAACAATGGACTGTGCTTATTTTGGTGGATACAAAAAAGGAAGTCCTTTCGTTTTCTGTTTTTTTCTTCCGGTTTTTCCTTTGTATAGTGATAGCGTGCTGCACTTACGGCGAAAGAGAGTGATTGTCTGTGTATGTTAATCAATCCCGACTACATTCTTTTATTTAACCTCACGCCTTTGAGCGACAAAGGCCTACTTGATATCTTTGAAACTCAATACCTTTATTAAAATATGTATCCATAATTCTTTTACAGGTATTATCATGTGGGGAGAAGCCTCACGTGTATACATTCCTTTCAGCTCAAGTATAGATCATGATATCTATCAACCCTTTTCAGTACGCGTTCATGTTGAACTGCTTTGTAATGACAGTGACTAATGGTTTCTAGCATGTCAAGACCCTATAGCCTTCTTCGTCGTCTGAAGAGAGCAGTATGCTGATTAGCCCTGAAATTAAAGGGATAGTAAAGTATTGGTGGAGATGAGAATTGGGCTTTTAACTTTTTGCGAGATACCAAGAAAACACTAATGAAATAGCACAGAGCAAATCATTTTAAAAGGAATTCAAAGTTTATTTGATGAAAATCGAGTTTGGAATGACTGAAACACCCCAAAACAAAGTAAAACAAAACGATCGTGGGTGGGTCCCACTCTGTATTAGAATCGCTCTGGTTTGGATATCTCAGCCATTTCAAAACAAATTTTCATCAAATTAATGTTGAATTCCTTATGGAATTACATGCTCTTTTATATTTCATAAGACGTTTCTCATCATCTCACCAAAAAATGTTAGAAACCTAAAATTAAGTATCAACCAAAACTATACGATCCGTTTAAAGACCCCCCCCCCCCCCCATACATTAGCACGAATTTCCATCAAGGTATTATTGTATTGCATGATTTCGTATGATTAAAAAAAAAAATGAAGCTTCAGACATGCAGTCGGCAGTTTTCCCAGTGTTTTTTCTTTTTAACTTCCTTCTTCACATCCTTTGAATAATATCAACGTCATGACCGCACAGTGTGAATTTTGAGAAAGCTTGACGACAAAATCATATTGGCAGATATCTTGGAAGCAATGGGGAGTTCATTTTCAAAGGTTTGTTCTTGCCCAAATTCGTGAACAAATGCAAGCCTTTTGTAATGGAGCAGTGAATCATTTAGAGCTATTTTCCTTTTCATTTTTGTCAACTGCTTCATTATGATAAGTAGGCCGACATATAAGTAATTATTCGATATACATGTCGACGATGGAAGAAAGATAACGAGAAGATAAAGACAGCAATACCGAACAGTTGAAGTTGTCATTATCTAAAGTTTGTCACTAACCTACTAAAGTTTTTATGACGTTTCTTCAGGGGTGGATCGATTTTTTTTTTTTTTTTTTTTTTTTTGGCGAAAGGGGGCGTAGGATGACCCATGGCAAAAAATCGGATGACAAGCCCCATCCCCCCCCCCCCCCCGCCCCTCAAAACAGAAAAAAAGAAAAATCCGCATGATGGCGTTTTTCTGAGCAGATTACGTTTTGTCAGCTCAAAGGAGAGGGTGGAGGAGTAGTTAAACCCCTGCCCCCCCCCCCCCCCCCGTATAAGTCAGCCACTGTTCATTATGCAATGAAATAAAGTCAGTGATTATTTCTTACCCATTAGTTTATTGAAGAAGTGCAATAACCCATCACAAAATTTTAGAGAGAGGGATATACTATAGATGTTGATACATCAACAACTTCCGTTATGATTACGCTTTTATACCTAAACTAGTAGGAGAGGTGTGAGGAGATAAAGAGGTCTCATCTTATCTGTAATATCTATTTATACGCGGATGCAACCGACGTTATTCTTCGTGAACATGGGAAATTTCAAAATTTTATTTTACTTTTCTATGTGGGCGCAGCATTTATGGAACAATCACCTTGTTTTGATCCACTTTACATAATCTACATTCAGGTTCTGCGGTGAAGGACACCCCATTTTGAGCATATAAGTTCGGGCTTTATTAGTTTGACCTTCAGCCTCTACAATGTGAACTTGTCGAAGGTTGAGCGTGGAAACTGTCAACGGAAAGACAACCATTGAAACACTTATTATGATATAGGCATCAAATTGAAAACAAGTTACAATATTATGAAGAATAATGACGGTGTCAGTGCAAAGTACAGCTTGACGCCTCTGTGATAGATTTACTATCATTTTTAATCAGTATTCTCTCCAAATCTGCTGAAAATCCCTACTTCACTCAAACGTCTGCTATCTATTTGATTGTACAGACATTATATAATAATGGGAGTGAGTGGTATTGGATTGTGTGGGCCCATCATGAAAACTACACAATATCATTGAATTCAAGATAAGTCAGTCAAAATGGAAGTGACATTGAATAAACCAGTGTTCATTGAGGGAGGGAATCAGATTATCGGCCAAACACGTTTCATGATTTAATCAGTCACAATATTACTAATTCTCTTGCAATTTCCAATATGGAATGGACGATACATCCTGAAAGGAAACGTATATATTGAAGGGAGTCTTCCTCATTATTCTTTATTCACTACAGGGAAATGGGTATTAGTGTTTGATAAGTCTGACTGCATTGAATGGATTGCTCTGCCGAGGAGGGATAAAAGTGCATGCAACCAACGAACGTATAAGATGTTTTTAGAAAGTATTAGTATAAACCTTTGAAAGTATTACTACTCCAACTCCCAGCAAAAAGAAAAAAAAAATAAAATGCAGATATTGAATCGTGTTGTTATTTTTGTGTTTTATTATACGCAGATCTCGGTTACCGGCTCAAATTTCACCAGAGCGCAGCCTTTTCAAAGGTGACCTTCAGTGAAAAAAAAAAAATCTCTGAAGTCCAGAGTAACACAAAGCATGACTTGTGTACGATAATATACGTATTATGGTACCATTAAGTTTGTACTGTATTTGACAGTCCGATCGTAGGTAAAATCATAATCATAATCGTGTTTTTTTCCATACAAAAGCTTGCATTGCCAGTTATGGACACTTGTTCCTTACGCGTATATAGTTATAATAGCGAATACAGCTATAAAAGAAAAGAAAGGCTTCTAGCACAATATATTTTACACGTAATTTTTTTTCTCTTTTAATGAATGCGTTCAAAATTGTTTACTTATGAGTTTTGAATGATGTTTCTCCTTTTTCAACACGAGGACTTAGCAACAATAATCATGTCAAAGTTTCAGCTTAGGAGTTGAAATTCCATTAAAATCATTTTTAAGATCATAATTATGCACAATGTTCATGTATTCCGGTCTTTCCGGATAAAAGAAATTAGAATGTGCTGATGACACTCCGACAGGGGCCTCCCAGCAATGCTACTATACACATTTCAACCTTCTTGATTGGCTTTTCAAATCATGGGGGGGGGGGGGGGGGTGAAACGTGTTTCTAGCCCTATCAATATCCCTCCGTGTCTTTAAAGTGTGAATCCCCATCATATAATTAAATATTTTGTTACATCATCTGCCACATTAAAAGGTATACTCCAAGTTTCTCCAAGGGCCGCTACTTTGCTTACTCCTGATAAAACAGAAGCAATTAAACAAACACAACACACATGAAATTTAGACACAGCTATAACAATCCTTGAAGTTCTAAATGTCAGCATTGTACGATGTTTGGTAACGTGACACGATCGCACTAATCAGCATTATCTTATTCTCATTTTTATCTTCTCTCCGCGTTGCCACATTGTACAATCTCTAGAGACGTGTATAGTGCATACAGATAATGATACTTACGATTACATTTTGACATCTGTGACGAAAGACATCGCAGCTTCTCGGTTTCTCCGCTGCAACTCCGAAATACCGAGGGCTGACTAAATGATTGACTGGAAGTATAGTAAAGTAAGAGGTAGCTTTACCTCTGATGAATATCTCAAACACACTGCAACGCAGCGCTTGAATCTCTCGCTTCACGTTCGGCCCGGCGCTCGCAGTTGGTTTACTCTCGTGACCATAATTGCGCGCATGCGCTTTGTGTTGTTGTAATGATTAATGCACAACACGTGCTAGACACGGTATTAAGAGCATAAAATGAGAATATTCAATTAGTTCCCTGACATCTACAGCAGTAACCGTACGTGCCATGCACTGTAATCGCGTAGTTTGGTTTTAGGAATGACGTTCAGACTGCGATCCTGTATAGAAATTTGCGGCCACGACGTATAGCGGGAGGAAAGAAGTATTGATTCAGAAATGTTCTAACATCCTGTCTTCTTCACAGTCAAGAAAATTATATAGATTTGTTTGGGGTGTGCATTTTCTCGGAACATTGGATTCATCGCCAGATTTGCTTACCTTTCTTTTCTTTTCTTTTTTTGTCAAACGTTTTATTATGTCTTGATCATAGTATGCATATAAAATAGAAAGAAAACATTTATACAAACACTATTATAAACAAAACAAACAAATAAACTGGTACTGCATTTTCGGCCTATTATGTTCATTTTAAGCATTTATTGAGTAGTTTGTTGGCCAAACGCATTACCAGTTTGCTATTTCACTTCTCTTTGGAGCCAATACATGAAATCTCAACATGTATGTATTACAATGATTATACATACATACATTAATATATATAGGTCCTACATACACATACACATACACACACACACACACACACACACACACACACACACACACACACACACACACACACATACACACACACACACACACACACACATATACTATACCTTATGTAATGCAATATAATCAATCCGCCCGACCAGGAGCAGACGCATATATACTTTGTGTAAGTCTGCTTCATCGCATCCTGGTCACTGATGGAGAATGCGATGACTTACCTGTTTGGTGCTTTGGTTTCTAAAACATGCACTTCCCCGGCGAGATAAAACATTTTTATGCCATTTTAGGTTTTTATCACATTATGCAATGTGATTTAAAGTAATATGACATAATATGGTATGATAGTATAACATGATATGATACAATACAATTGAATGTTTCTTATCAGACGGAACGATGACAAAATTATGACTAAAAGACCTCATGGACTAACGTTGTTACATATATACTCTCATGTACAATTGTTTGATACATTGTTTG
Organism: Diadema antillarum; assembly: GCF_040938485.1. Lineage (NCBI taxonomy): Eukaryota > Metazoa > Echinodermata > Echinoidea > Diadematoida > Diadematidae > Diadema > Diadema antillarum. The sequence goes on from NW_027270954.1 coordinate 708,610, forward strand.
ATACAATTGTTTGCGTGTGCGTATTGTATCTGTGTTTGTGAAGTGGGTTTTCTCAATGCCAGTATTAAACCTCATTCCATATAGGCCTATAGGCATCATCTTATGAAATCAATTTATCTTGGTACTATCATTGTGTCTGACACCATCAAACCAGTGCAAGGAGGATTCGATCTGCTATAGTATGCATACTCTTCCCAAAATGAACGCATTGGTTATTGGATGTGGATCGTGTATCGGCACCTCACAAGTCTGCAATCAATGGCAATACGACAAGTTGTACGAATCATCGCATAAACCCCTTTCATAGACTCAATCACAGATAATATCTGCATCACTTTCTCTAAAACTGGAGAGAGACAAAAGTATCAATCCACATAAAAAGGAAGGTTTTCGTCTCAACTCCCTGATTCAATGCTACATTTTGTACTATACCCCGTAATCCTATTACGCTACTATCCTGTATAACCCTGTATGCTTCTAATGTCCTACAACCCTATTACTAGTATTTGGTATGTACATCATCATATACCAGGGTCAGCTCCCTGATCATACGATGGGCAGATGGGGGTGAATTTAGTCTCACCTCCCTAACCATTTCGACGCTGTCGAAATCATCCGCATTATCCTCATCGCACCTAGCAGCGTGGAGAGAGAGATTGCAAACCCAATCCCAAAGTAGTAATTAGGATGATGTCCCAGGTGAAATCAAAAGGTCACCAGTTTTTCCCCACACGAGGAAGCATCCATCACTTCATCGGAGCCTGGGGCTTGGGCAGTTCATACCCTGAAGATTCTCCCTCTTATTCAAACGGACGATTATGTATATATACATATATATATATATATATATATATATATATATATATATATATATATATATAAAAGAAGACGAAACGAAGAAAAAATAGTGCGGATTATACTCTCAGAGTTTGTGAGCACAATCTTTATCAAATTCTCCGCATTACTCCCTAACGCGGATGATTGGGAGATGAGTGTATAAAAAAGGGTATTAAAACAGACGATTACGAGCCACGATTCACAAAATCGTTTCTGAAACCCTTTTAGCTAGTACTGATTTTACGTTGCACACTGATAAGAGTGTTCCATCTAACCCACGTTCAAAATGAATACAATGCAACACTATCTTGATTCAGTGGATGCAAGTGCCAATAAAACACATCAGTGAAGTGGTTTTGCGGGAAATTGGACAATCTTGTCAACAGTTACCATCTTTGAAAAGGTAATGATATTCATGTGCATGCCTTCATTCTTATAAGAAAGGCTAAAACACTTTGTGACGTTATAAACATTAATTGGAACTTCATGAAAAAATAATAGAGAAAATCGACATATTTTCATGGTTCTAGTATACAACGATACTTGATTTATATACCTCCTTCTAAAGACAGTGTGAATATTATTGGTCTTTACACACGTCAGAAATAATTAGAGGAAATTTGTACTCAAAGTTCATTTTTAAAATCTTGTGGAATTCTTATTCACGAATTATTGCAGACTCATTAACCAGCGACGACGGCATAGATAAAGCAAGCCTTTAAAAACCTGACAAGTTTTGAAGAGACCGTTCGATTTTCCCCGAATTTCACTTAGCCAATGTCTTCCATTATCAAGGCCCATATTATCTGCACTTACTGAATCCATCATGTACACTGTATATCAGGGGTAAATACCTCTTGAGTTATTTTTCATCACTGCAGCACTCTTCCAGGAGATCATCACGGCTAGGTTCCCAAGTATGCATATTATCATTTTCATCACTTTTTGATGAAATATTATGGACACCCAGTAAAAACTCAGCATTATCTGTTTCCACATGCCAATTTTTTGTGTATGTGCGAAGGTAATTTTCATGTGATCTTCATCAAAGGAAGTTGCATCACTCACTAATGTGTTTGCATCTTCTTTCATCACACGCGTTGAGCAGCCTGTATCTGCGCTATTGTATTGTAATTACATCCTTTGGCGATTTGTGGTTTGTTGGTTTGTTTATTTCATAGTTAGTTAGTTAGTTAGTTAGTTAGTTAGTTAGTTAGTTAGTTTGTTTGTTTGTTTGTTTGTTTGTTTGTTTGTTTGTTTGTTTGTTTGTTGTTGATTTTGTCGTCATCACTCTCCTAAGTTACATACAAAGACACTCAGAAATACTCTCACAAACTCACTTGGTTTTAATTCCCACTCTTTGAGGCAATAAAGTTCATCCTTCAACATGCAGCAACAACAAAGGTAACAAAAAGCTATCTTCTTCCAAACAACGCATTTAATGAATTCATTCTATGATAAATTCGTAGCTACATAAAAGGTCTGCTTTATTCTTCCTCGCATTAATGCACAAGCAGAATAAAATGATACACACTCTGGAAAAGTTATTCACGGTACAATGAGCTATTATTTTGTAAAAAAAAACCAAAAAAAATTACTTTAGGCCTACACTTGCATAATGAATACATCAATTTAAGCATTTTCAACTTTTTTATTTTATTACTTGCTCATGCCGGCATGATAAAGCCTGATAAAACGTGATGGATGGTCTTTTTTTTTACTCACTATCCATGCAGTTAATGATATCAATTTCAGGACAGTATGAGTGCTTACAATTGAAAATGCACACCAGTTCACTCAAGAATTAAAAAAAAATGCACACAATGCAGTTTTTATCTTTGTAACTGAAAATTAAAGAGCGATTTTTAAGATGTGCCCTTGATTTTGCAGAGAGCAGAATTTTACACTTGAATTAAAGATTCTTCTCAACTACACACACAAACGATGACGTGTTAGCCAGGGTAGATATGATGAATGCGATATTGTCCACATTGTTTTTTGTCGGTTTATTGAAAGGCGAAAGCTACAAGCTACCATTGCTTTTAACAGGGCTTAAATGCCATGCACAAAGTAGGCAGCAGTTAGATTTATATTCTTTTGGATATCATTAATGACTGTGTCAAACTCCCTGTTCAAGTTGACCGTATCTACACCTGCACAATATAAAGAGTGAAATAAGTTAAGCAAATACCATTAGAACGAGAAAGTTATTTAGCTTCATTTGTTCACAGGTTTTCGTGAAATACGGAGATAAGATAGAGCAACACGATCATAAATATTCATGAGTTGATGACGCCATCGCCCCACAAATCACCCCTACTGGAGATCTGCACTAATTTCACACTTCTGACGAGAGAAAGAAAAGAGTCGTAGTCCGTAATTCAAATAATGGCTGTTTAAATAAGGTAAAGAGGCGTGATAAATGTACACAAGTGTAAGGGTTCGGGAGTATACAGAGTAACAAGAAATTAGAAAGTTACCAGAAAATTACTAGAAAGTATGATTTTGATGATACATTTACCTCAAACTAACGGGGATTCATGGGGTATTCAAACCTTCACCTCAGCAATTACGGTACAACTTTGTATGAATGTTTTCAAAAATAACGCGCTATCGCTGCCTCTTGATTGAAAACATAATTGAAAATTCCATAAACTTCATGTACCAAATATCCCTTTTTCAATCAACTTGTACCAATCTGAACTTATGAAATTAGGCCTACTAGAATGTTTATTCCTTGAAAGTTTTTTAAAAGTTAGTAACGTGGTAAACTGTCAGGGAGATGGATTGCACGTATATATGCACAATCATGATCAGACTGTTTTAACAGGATCATGCGATTTCCAATTAGTTTCATTTTATTTGCCGAAATCGTCTGAACACCGAGACGTACAAGTACAAAGTATGAATATAGATTGATAAAAGTGACACAAAATGGGAACTTATGGGGAGGAAGATTATGGAGATGGAATTTAAAATCAGATTGAGTAACTGGCTGAGAGTGTTGTAGCGACATTTCCCTGTCTCTCACCTGCTTTTGGCTGCTACATTGACCATGAAAAACAATAATCAAGACATACGTAATGATAAATGGCGAATATCTGACACGTCATTACATGCACCCGCCACTCATGATTCATTTTTGTAGCTATGATGTACTTTAGTACATGACTTGTAATAATCATTATGTTATCATAAGTATAGTAAACCAGTAAATAAAACATGGATTCAATGAGTTTTAAACGGTTGAACACCGAAAACTATAACGATCATTGTGGGTAGGAAGTTTATTGTACGTATATAATTACTGTCTCCACTATTCCTATGCCATCAACGACGTGTCCTCACCATTCACACCTGACAGAGTACCACCGGTATCGAGTAATGTCCGCTCTCAAAAGATAAATCCAGAGTGTGACAATACTGTTTAGATTTGACTTTTCTTACTGACTTGCCCTCTTCTAATGTTTTGCTTCACATGCATAAGAGCATGAGTGAAAATATGGCAATGACAACTCACTTAGGAATCCGCTGCTGCTCTGAATATTCTAGGAATAATTCGTTCTTTCAGCTTTAAATAAACATACTTATGAAAATCATAATTCTTGATGACAGGAAATACATTGAAATTGTACTGATAGCACGCTCGGTGTAGATCATGTTCACATGTATAGATTGCAGACGAAGAAGCTCCTTTGAAAAAGAAAAATGAAACAACTTTTTGTAGACCGGAGAATATACGGCGTGTACAATCATACCGTGTATGGCAGAGTACGGTGGTGGCGCCCATTCAGCTAATGCATTATTTCAGTCAACTGCCACAAATTTGTCACAAAACAGGTTTCGTCAAAACATTGCTTTCACATTAATGTATATGCACCTTGGTGAATCATAAAGAAAAACAAAACAGTCAAAATAAGGACCGTCGCGCTTCATTTAACTGGAAAGAATGTGCTCTACAATAGAAAGCTGAGTTTTACAGTCATTATTATATCGCTATCTTTCGATCTTACAAGTTACGTGAGTGCAAACAGCTGGTAGCCGAGCACTCCGTCTCTCGCGGGCTGGAAAAGGTATCTTCGATGTCAGCATAGCCCTGAATTTCGGGTAACGTATGGTGTAAATCAGCGGGTTGACGCAGGAGTTGAAAAAAGCCAGTATGACAAAATACTCGTGGACTTCGCTCGAAAGGAATGTAGGAGAAAGCATTCCTAAGTTGAACAATAAAAAACTGATCTGATGGGGTCCCCAACAAACAATGAAAGTCAGGACGATGATCAAGAGGGATGTCGTGTTGCGCTTTCTGGCCAGGAGGAGCCTAGCTGTTGGCCCGCAAGTGATCCTTCGATTCTTTGGTCTACTGTCAAAGCGCGCCAATTCTACGTCGAGAGAGCGCGCGGTCAAGAAGTGAGTGACGAGCATAATGACCGTAGGAGCGATAAACTGCACCAAAAATACGATGACGCCATAAGTCGCCATGAGGCGCATTGAAGAGTAATGAACCCCGCACTTGCAGTATTCGTCCACACGAAATACCACCATGTTATCGACGTTGATTAGCATAGAAGTTAACCAAATGGCCACGATGGAGCATCGCACGCGTCCTGTAGTCATTAGGCGTTTGTAAATGATTGGACGACATATAGCTAAATATCTGTCGACGGACATGGTTGCTAGGGTAAATATTGACGCAACAATCGTTGTCCACAAGAAGGAGTGTGACTTTACTGCCTTGCAGTATAACTGACCAACCCAATTCTGAGGCATAGTATTGGCGACGGGAAAGGGTAGGAGAGTAAAAGACGTCATCAGATCGGCTACAGCGAGAGATGCCACAAGGGAGACGACGGAACGCTTGTCTCGCTGGCGTCTGGTTGTGACAAATAGGACAAGGCAATTGCCAATAATGCCCAGAAGTGACGAAAAGAGCTGCGAGTAGAAAGAAGGAACGACACGAGTAAAGGACCAGTCTCCCGTAGCGGCATTTCCATGATTGGTTGATGAGTTTGTCTCTTCGCATCACTAAAATCCAACACGGATGATGAAGTCCATATTTCTCGATCAGTGTTGAATTGAAGAGCATTCCTGATTGTATGATCAACAGGGGTTACTTCTGTAGAGCCCATGCTACAGAACGCTTTATCAACGTCATTAATGGTGGCACTCACATTGGCTGGGCAGTCTGTATGTTACATCCAAAGTTGCAGGAGAACTTAACCACAATTTCCACTTCTCTATGCAAAGTTTAATAGCTTCGTCTGTCCACTTGATATCAGTCTACCTGTAGAAATTAATTCATAAGAAAACTGTCACTTTTAAAAAGTCTCAATATTAAGTATTCCACACTGACAGCCATGATTATTCCTTACCACTACCAATGCACCTAGCCCCTAGCCCCTAGCCCCCAGTCCCACCCCCCCCCCCCACCCCACACACACACACAGGCATAAGCCTGCTTTCGCCAATGTGTTCGCCGTAAATGACATAACGTAGCCCTATACCCGTATGTTGTTCTAAAAAACAACATACGGGTATACCAAGTCGCTCGTCTCCCGCATCGTATTCATAGATTACTGCCTTTCACTAGAATGAACATTCATTCCGAGAAGACAATTTTACGTATAGGACGTCGTGCCAATAAGCCATGCATGTCGTAGCTCCACATTGCGCATGAGCAGAAAAAGCTCAGCCAGTAAAAGCTGAGACATTACTAAACTGCAGGCATGTTGGTTTTTTATTTAATCAGAAAAGCATCTGTGAATTAGTGACACTCTATTAAATCTTATAAATGAAGCTTGCCAACACATGTACCTGACAGGAAAACCTAGCATTTGGCAATGGTGGGTTCCCGTGGTGCCAACTGATATACTGAAACCTGATGTACAGGATATACAAGGTCCCGAAAGTAGACACAGTCCTGCTGCATTCATGCTTATAATTTGTGTTATGCTGTCCCCAAAATGACTTTGATCAAGAAATTAGAGTTTATTGTAACAATACTCTGTTTTCTTTCCGTGTCAACTCCTTTTTTTCCAACGAAGCAGGGTCAGTTTTTGCTGTAAAACTCGTAAGAAGACACACATAGCTATCAAGCTTAAAGCTCACTAGATATTTTGACTTTTGCTGACCTCATTCGGGCGCCCTTCTTATAGCTACCAAAAGAATTGGCTAGCCCATCAGCGTACGTTCTCTATTCACACCTCACACCCGATCGATATTATGCATTGTTCGATGGAACGTGCACTTGATAGTGGCACTTTTATACCGCTTGACTGCTTTTCCTTGGGTGGGTTACCAACCTGTCTGTTCTCCGTCGACCTGCTAAAAGAATCGAGTTTCGGGGCATTGAAGGCTCTCGGAGAAAGGAGGAGAAACGCAGGCAGAAACGAGTTTTAACAGAATACATTCAATGAAAACAATAAGATGGATGTTTCCCCAAGCGTAGAATGTCCGGGCCATTGCTATCGCCGATGTTCAACGCGAGTCCATTCTCTGTTTGAACATGAACACCACAAATTTACAAGTTTTCCGCCAATGCTATACATCGAATGATTTTATTGACATGAAAATCATTGTATGAGATATTATGAGAATGCCTTAGAATTAGGCCTCAACATATCGTTGTCGGATTATAACTGATATGTGAGAGCGATAAGTAGTATAGACCTATACATACATGCAAAAAAAAAAAATCCACAAATGGAGACGTTTCATTAGAAAACAAACGAAAATTACCTGAAGAAATCTGATAGGGTTTCATCGCATGAAATGTTTCTTCTCGATCACATTTCTAAACTCGTCGCCACTACTTGCATCAAAAGGACAATAATCATATCCAAGTGGTAAGGGCCGGAATCCCAGGACTTTGGTTCCAGGTAAGCAGACAGGTCCACGCGAGGTCGGTTGGTAATTTGACTGTAATATCGTCTAATGTGTTCTCTCGAACCGAGAACGTAGAGTAGAGCCTCAACATTCAAATATAAAGCCGGGTGTAGCTGTCAAATATATACGAGGAAATTGCAAGATTGGTTATGACATCGGCCCTACCTCCAGCAAAGAGCTACAGGGCATGCAAACAATGAATGAGGGTCATAGGTTGCTTCAGAACGTTACGAGCTTGGTAAGGAACTCTACGGTCTATTAACCGTATAAAAAGACCGACCACGGGTAAACGTGGCTTGCGCATGGGACTAACGAGGCATCACACGCCTGAAGTTGATGGGAAAGAGTATTCTACTGATTATATAACGTCGCATTCTGCAACCAGGGATTGTTCTTTCTTTATAATCGAAGGGCAACAATCTTTCCGACGCAGCACAACTCATGCATGCAATCTGGATCCTAAGTCAGTGCAATTCAGTGCTGAAACTATTCAGCAGAATCAGATGCCGTTATTCCAATTTCCATTATGGCAGATAGTTGAAGTTGACTCGTTTACTGAGCCCTTTTTATTGATATAGGCTGGTCATTTGTACATTGTTTATATTGTTGGTTTTGTTTGTTTTTGGTTGTATTTAAAAAAAAAAATGAATCAGATGCCGTGATTGCCGTGTTACACGATACTCGTGTGTTCATTGCTTTCCTAGATCTTTGCAATCGCCATTGTAAACCATGATCCAAAACAGTCCGCTGTTATTCATTTTTCTGTCTAGATCCATATATATTGATAGCATATCGTTCGTTTTTGTTGATGTTTAGAATTAATGATTCTCGATGCATCTGATGATTTTCCCGTGTTTCCGATCCGGGGGCATAAAGTTTAAGAAACGAGGTGGTTTTATGATACGTCTCCGTTTGCTGTCATACATCTACGGTAGTGCTTTACATTCCCCACATGAGACATAGTACACGGTAAATATATATAAAAAACCACCTCGACACTTTTTTTGTTGTTGCATGTCAGCTTTTTTTAAAATAAAAGAATTAAAAGTAAGAATAAAGATCTAACTCTTGGACAGTCTGCGCAGATAATTGTAAGCACATTTTTGTATCGACACGCTGACATACCATAGGTCCTAAAGAATTATTGTATGTTATACTTAGAATAATAATTATTGAAGTATGCTATTGTATAAGCACAAAGCAAGCACAAAACTATTAAAAAACGGACGGACGGTTTCGGGCATTTCAGTGACTACTGGGTTAACAACTCAGACAAACTATAGAGGTTATAATGCAAAGCTGTAGAATTGTAAAGCTGGTAGGCCTTATGGCAGGACAGGAGAAAGGCGTAATCCTACCTGCAGTGGTGAAATCTTCTTAAACAGGAACGAACACCGGCGGACTTTGATGTACTCACCATAGGCCTCGAACAACATAGTTACGGTACGTAATCACTGTGTTTACTGCGTGCTCTACACGATAATAATATACTTAGTTACAAAGTATAGGAGGGCCTATATAACGAAAGTCATTATGCAAGTAAGATGACGTAGATGCTCTCCAATGATCGGTCTATAAAAGTCAAATTCGCTTTTTTCCAAACCTGAAACTTGGTTTAACCATGAAACTTGTGATTTAGCGGGCATATCTCTGTTAATCAATTTGTTCGTATACCCTATTATGCAAGTAATTCTGAGTAGTGATATAAATATAATTATGATTATAGTACACAATAGGCAGTGGCGTATCTAGGGAAAACGGCGCCCGGGGCGAGCGCGAAAATTGCGCCCCTAATTTCTGAAAAAGTGTTCAACCCCAACCTCATCCCGGTAGGGACTTTAAACAAAGTCCACATGATATGCTTTTTCAAGCACTTAAAAGAGGGTCTTTTGAGGGTGATATAAATGTAATGAATTTTGATAAATTATGGCGAGCGAGCGCAGCGAGCGAGCCGAAAATTTTTATGTTTCAGCCTACAAAACATGGAATTCTCGTCATTTTTTGCTCATCAAATCTTACAATTCTAATCAAGATATAGTGACGGCCTTATACCAACAAATTGAGGACTTACAAAAATACTCTAAATTAGTACGCGCGAGTGAGTCGAAATTTGTATATTTCCGCGTCATCATCACGTTTGTTCTTATCTTCTTTTTTTGATAAATTTTGGCGAGCGAGCGCAGCGAGCTAGCCGAAAATTTTTGTATTTCAGCTTACAAAACATGGAATTCTTGTCAATTTTTGCTTATTAAATCTTACAATTCTAATCAAGATATAGTGACGACCTTATAGATAACGATTTATACCAACAAACTGAGCACTTATGATACTCTAAATTAGTACGAGCGAGTGAGCCGAAACTTGTATATTTCCGCATCATCATTGCGTTTTGTTCTTATCTTTTTTTTGATTTTTTTTGCGCCCCCCCCCCCCCACGTATGTTCGAATCCGTTGGAGTCCTCTTTTGATCCAATCGGCGATCGCTTCAGAACGAATGAAATTGCAGCCGCTGATCCGTGTAACAATTTTCCTGCTGAATATAAAATGACATGTGTGAACATAATAGACATTGTCATTTTACAGCGTCATCATCACTTTTTTTTCTTACCTTCTTTTTTATATAAAGTTTGGCGAGCGAGCGTAGCGAGCGAGCCGAAAATTTTTGTATTTCAGCTGACAGAACATGGAATTCTTGTGTGAACACAATAAACATTGTCATTATGTCCGTGTCATCATCATGTTTTGTTTTTATCTTGTTTGATTTGGTTTTCTGCCCCCCCCACCATTCTCCCTCCCCCCCCCCCGCGAGTTTTTTTTTCTTCTTTTTTTTTCTCTTTTTTCTTTTTTTCTTCTTCTTCTTCGTTTTTTTTCTTTTTTTTTTCTTCTTCTTCTTCGTTTTTTTTTCGTTTTTTTCGCCCCCAAGGAGTGGCGCCCGGGGCACGTGCCCCCCTTGCCCCCCCCCCCCCCCCCCCTAGATACGCCACTGACAATAGGCCTATATACCAACTCTTATATGCTGGTTCCGTGTTCTTTGTCTTCTTGGGTGAGATCCATTTCATAATTTGTCACAGAAAATAGTCAGAGACGAAACGTCAAACCACGAATATAAATGAACATTCAAGATCCATATAGGCAACGCCCAAGTTGTAGTGGCAACCTCTCTTTAAAATGACTTACCGTATTCGAACGTGCACGTTCTCAACGATGATTGATACGTAGCGAATAAAATCATACAAACAATACCAGGAAATGGAGGTTCTGACGAACATGATCTGACAGCATGCATAGACTTAGTATACATACGGATATAGGTCTGAGCCTGGGCCTTTGAGGTGAGAGTATACGTTACGAATTTTATTTTTCGAATCTTTTTCGCGAACACAATCAAACGCTGCATCACTCATTTAGAGAACGAGAAAGTTCAACGATGAAAAAAAAAAAGAGAAAAAAAGAAATGAGAATGCATTTGTGTACATAATAGGTATAGCGACAACCTTCCCGTACCTCCGGGAAAGGATAATTGCGGTTTAGTATAGTGGTAGAGCAGAAAGGCGTGTATTTGTTTGTTTATTTGTTTGTTTGTTTTTTAAGTAGGTCTGAAGCTAGTGAGAGCAATCATTAACTGTAAAATATAGCAATTTTCTTCGTCTCTTCTCCTTCAGATGTCCTTAAAGCGCATAGATTGAACATTAGATAATGGGAGTGGTGAAAATGGTAGTTATACGAGAATTATGTTTGGAGTGGAAGAGTATAGGCCTATCATTTCTTTGTCTGTGAGAACCCTCGTGCGTGTTATCATACCTCCCGTCAATTTCTTCACTTTTCCTTGTAATGATAGTCCAGTATTTTTCAACCGTTAATGCGTTTTATAGTTGGTGCATTACAATGAGGATAAGACAAAACATGAACTTAGTGAGTTGAACGAAAAAAAAAAACTAAAACTAAAACGATATCAATATCGTTTCCCTATAATATGAAAGCTCTATGTCCGAGCAAGTCGCAGTGGTCACTGGTTATGACTGCATGCCCGAGAAGTGAGGATATGTCGAAATAATCACCAGTTTTAGAACTGAGTATGTGCACTATACATCATTATATACTGGGCAAAAAAAAAAGTATTGTTGTTTAATTTTTATGATATCTTATTGCAGAATCACGTGGTAAATGCTATTCTATCGACAAAATGAAGCCAGATGAAATAGTAGAGCGCCATGTATTGTCACCACAGAATGTGCCAAAGTAATGACTTCGGATAAGTGTAAATTCATACTATAGTTGTCAGGGATTTGGGTTGGACAAGATGTGGAGAGGAAATTGGAGAGGAAGAAAAGTGTCACAAAAAAGGTTGCAAAATTCTGCCGCAAAAGTTTTATGTCATAACAATTGTGACCATTTCTTCACATAGGCTGCCAATTGAAAAAATGAAAACATGCCTATTTTATAGCAAGATTCTGTTATCATTACATTTAGTTCACTCTCTTTCCCCCGCATTCCTGCGTGACTCTATTCCCAACTAAAACCTGACACGAAGTATACAATAATAATGTTATCAGCTAGCTGATGCACTATACTTCAGTGAAACACCAAGAATAAAACATGAACGGGGGATAGTGCTTTCTGCGTTATTGACAGTGATTGATATGGGACCAAAACTGTTGTGGAATATGAGTCAGTTACGCCAACATTGTCATCTACAAAAACATTCAAATCAAATCTGAAAACGTACCAGTGTTCCTCTCACATTGAGGATTATACGTAACTGCGATCTATTATGATGTTCAGAAAAGTTGTGCTCCTTATCTGGTATGTGTTTGCTTGTTGCTGGTTATTTTCTCAACTGAAGCATAACTTTGTACTTTTTTTTTTGCCAGTATGCATTCTTTTGTGTATCTGTATCATTTATCTTTAGCAAAGTCGAATGTTTATGTTTATGATGTAATTCCAGATCTATTATGTGTTATGTTTTGTTGGAAAAAGAAGAATGAAAATAAATGAATTGAATAGAATTGAATTTGTCATGTTTGTACGTGTATACATTTTTTTGTTTTCATTTTTGAAGCGCCATGAGTACCTAAAGGTGGACTTGTGCGCTGTACAACTAGCCACTATAGGCCTATTATTATTATCATTATCATTATTATTACTCTCTAAAAAAAATCGAGTGAAAATTTTCACTCTAAAAAGAGTGAATACAAAAAAAGAGTGAATTTCGAGTGAAATCGGAGTGAATTTTGAGTGAAAATGCTCATTTTCACTCATTTTGGAGTGACGTCAGGGATCACTCGAAGATTTTGGAGTGATCCCTGACGTCACTCCAAAATGAGTGAAAATGAGCATTTTCACTCAAAATTCACTCCAATTTCACTCGAAATTCACTCTTTTTTGTATTCACTCTTTTTAGAGTGAAAATTTTCACTCGATTTTTTTTAGAGAGTACTACTACTATTACAACAACTACTATTGCTACTACTACTACTACATGTACTGCCACTACTCACTGCTACTACTACTACTACTACTACTACTACTACTACTACTACTACTACTAGACTACTGCTACTACTACTACTACTACTACTACTACTACCACTACTACTACACTACTACTACTACTACTACTACTACTAGACTACTGCTACTACTACTACTACTACTACCACTACTACTACTACTACTACTACTACTACTACTACTACTACTACCACTACCACTAGTACCGTACTATACTTCTACTACAATACTTCTACTACTACTACGACTACTACTACTACTACGACTACTACTACTACTACTACTACTACTACTACTACGCATATTATTATCATTATCATCATCATCATGGGTCCAGCAAAGTTGTAGTTAATACCCTAATGACGCATGAACCGAAGGGTTCATTTTACAGGACATAAGCCTAATGTGAACAGATGAAATAAAATAGAAAACAGGTGCAGTATGAAGCAAAAATCAAGTAAACGAAAAACAAAAACAGAAAAAGTAAACTAAGCAGAAAATGAAAGACGGCATCTCACTTATCTCTCGTACATTCTGGCAACAATAAACCAGATCCGTATCAGGGCAAATACGAATGTGTACCTCCCCTCCCCCCCCCCCCCCCCCCCCCCCCCCGGACAATAATCCCGGCGAAATCCTGTGGTTAGTGATAAGGTGAGAGTAAAGATTTGGCCTAAGGTAAGGTTTAGGGTTGGAGTTTGGGTTAGGGTTATGATTAGGTTCAGGATCAAATTAGGGTTTGGGGAAGGGGAAGGGTCTGCGGTAATTGTCCAGGTATTGCCCTTAGAACCACAGCAACACAATAAGCTGGCTCCATCTAATTATAGATCTACCCCCCCCCCCCTACAATACCCCCGGCTAAATCCTGGTTAAGTGATAAAGGCAAGAGTACCGGTAACGATTAGGGTTAGCTAGGGTTAGGTTTAGGGTTGGAGTTTGGGTTAGGATTAGGTTCAGGATCAGGATTGTATAGGGTTAGGGTCAGGGTCCGGAATAATTGTCCAGGGGCCCGTCGCGGGTATTGCCCTATAGAACCACCAGATCAGCAACATACTACTGTAGTAACAGGCAGGTTCTTACAGATAGCACTCGAGCATAATGATTATAATGTGAAGACACGATGTCGCCCTCACCTTCGGCGCGGGCAATTCTCGCTATCGCCAATGACGTAAAAAGTACCCGGATGTTGATTTAAGCGTCATTTACGGTGCATTATGGGATAGTCCGGTAGCAAAGTCACTTCCGTTCGTACGCGCGTGATACGTGACTAATGCGATTTACACACACAACCGACTGTATTCTACGTGTACTTCCGGTTTTCTCGACTTGAATTACAGCTTTAATATGATTTGAAATTTCTCCATTCTTAAGAAATTGCTATTACTACAACTATTGGTTGTTGCTGCGAAGCTGCCATGTGTTGTTCGCACGACAATAAATGAAAAAAATCTGCAGAAATAGGACCCTTACTGGCATGCGAGACGTGACGTGGCAGCGTGGGTGAAGTTTGCGGGTGACTCCACAGCGCAGTACGTGCACGCGCGACTTACTAGTAGTGGTAGTAGCATTAGGTAGTAGGCCTAGCACAGTGCCTACGTACATTGTACGTACTTACTTGGAAGAAATTGCTTTGGAGACAGGATAAGTTCGAGATCACTGTTCGTTCCCGATTGTGTTCGCGACATTTCGACAGAGAACAAATAAAGAAAAAAGATGGGCATTCCATGACGATATACTGTATATCCAGGTGGGTGAATATTTTCCAGCATATTTTCAGCGTATGCAGAGATGACTGATCTGTGATGTACGCCGTACCGGTATGTGTTAGCTTATGCGCTGCGTGCAGTGAGTGGTGCATGCATGCTAGCTATAGCAAGAAAGGCCGGCCGCCGGCGGCGGGGACTACAGTGTACGAGTATGACAGGCCTGGCCACTCGCTGGCTCGGGCAGTACAGCGGCCTACTGTACTAGTACATGTACTAGTATCCGTGGTCGGCGCTGCGCTATAGGTAAGGTACACGTACGCGCACGCTAGCGTTGTGCAAATTATGCCCCGCGCCGGAAGTGCCCTTGCTACCAAGTGAACTAAATCTTGACGAGAAAGCCACATCCGGGTACTTTTTACGTCATTGGCGATAGCGAGAATTTGATGATATCAACATACTGTGGCGCCGCCTACGTACGTGCCGGTAGTTTTGTGCACTGTTGTACACACACATGTGTACTGGTATACAGTGTTGCCAGATGGTGATTTTGGGAACCAAAAAGGGTGAAATTTGGTGATTTTTGAAGTTGTTTGGTGACAAAATTTTAGCCTGGTAACCAAATCAAAATTTGGTGATTTTTGGTAACTTTTTGGTGATTTTTAGACCCATGAAAAATAATCACACTAATTGAAAACGAAAATGCATTTTGCCCAAAGTTTTCCCCTTATTTCCTGCAGAAACATAACATGTGCCCCCCCCCCCTCTTTTTTTTTTTTTTTTTGGTCACAGCGACACACACAAACACTCATAGTCAAATATCCATACACATCGTACACATTTTGCACTTAGTGTGTGTGACTACGGTGCGCCGAAAATTGCACCGAGACTGGCGCAGTGTTTGATAAAGGTTTATTGATATAATTTTGTCTTGAAATTGAAGCTTTACCTACGCTTTTCCAAATTTGGTGATTTTTGATGGCTTTTGGTGATTTTTTACAAGCCTTTTGGTGATTTTGCTCTGTTGGGACCTGGCAACGCTGCTGGTATATACTTATCGACACGCTCCTCCGGCCCCGTGACCGATGCGCGATGAAGAGGACAAGTAAAAACATCACCAGAGGCAGAGTACTGTAGCTGAAATTCGTAAGTAAATTATTTATTACAAAACTTGAACTGCCAAATAATGAAGCATTTGCAGCCTCAGAGTTCACTGAAGACATGAAGAGTAGAATGATTAAAGGGTCTTACTGCTTACGGTAGGCCAGTGACAATGTGTAAAATATGGATTGCAATAGTCCCATATATTGCAAATGAAGGAACGAAACTATTAAAAATAAAAGAAGTGTAAATCTTTGCTCAAATCGGAAGTTACACTAGACTACATTATACTAGGTTCTGGTTCTGGTTGTATGCTGCACACAACGCCCTGGTGGACTATCACGGTACAGTGGTCAAAGACATTTGGCAGCAGCAACAATTAAATTTTGAAGTGAGCTTTTTAATTTTGGGTTACAATTGTCAATGACATGTATGTTAAAGGTAGGGAATCCCATTTGCATGCCTTAAATGAAGAGTTGTATAAATGCAGTGGTATGTTGAAGAGAGTATCATTTTAGAAACTCCCATAAAGTATTGAAAGTGGAAGGTAACATTTAGTACATTTTTATTGACCGTTAGATTTTGAATTGAATTTTTTTCGGGGCTCACCGTAAATTCCAGTACATTACTAGGCTAGCTTTGCAGACCCATGCACTGCATGTGTGTCCATCATGTATATTTTGTAAAGAAAGTTCATCAAAACTTACAAACATTTCTAAATACATTCTTGCCACGCACTCTATATGTTATTACATCAGCTTTTATACTTTTAGATTTGTGTTTATAGATAAAAAATACAGAAGACTACAACAAAAAGGCTTAAGTGTGGCTGACACACAGAACTACTGAGTAGTTGAGTTTTGTGCATTATTCAAATTGTAGATAACTGTTGACTTCCAAATTTCTCAGCAGTGGCCTAAACAAGTCCCCTGAGGTTCATATTTAATGTTTTGCTGCATTTTGGGAGGTCTGTAAAAGGTATCCCCTACCTTTAAACTGTGATTGTGAACATCTACAGCGTAGGCCTAGGGCCATGCCAGGGCCTACAGGGCCTATATTGGATAGGTCTGCTTTAAAACTTGTCAAGGTTTTGGGCCGTCTGGTAGTAGGTTCCACTCCGGTATAGTGCGAGCGTAGAGGGAATACTTGTGAGACAGTCCTTACTAAATTTAATTACTAATTAGAGGTCTAGGCCTCTCATAGGAAAATCGTCCATGGCCATGAAGCCGACGAGTATGGTAGTTTCCTTTGTGGTTGAATTTCTCTAACGTTACGTTGCTTGGGATCGGTCCATGGATTTCTTTGCAGATGGTTGTAAGTTTAGCTTTAGAATGACGGTCTTCAAGGGTCTCCCATCCGAGTCTTTGGACCAGGGAAGACGAGCTGGTTTCTCTGTTGTAATTGCCGGTTACAAATTGTGCAGCTCTGTTTTGTATTTTTTCAATTGATAATATGTGTACCTTGCGCGTGGTAGGGATCCCAGATGGCATTGCAGTATTCCAGTCTTGGGCATACCAGTGATTTATAAGTAATTGACTGGACTTCAGAATGACAGCAGTGGATGTTTCTTCTCAAAAGCCCCTGCCAGCATACTATTTGCCTTGTTGCATATTTTCTGTATATAAAGCGACCAGGTAAGATCTTTAGCTACTGTATCTCGACTCCCAGTTATGGGTAGTGTTCTACTTCAGCGAGGGGCGTATCGTTCATCTTGTATGTGAACTTTGGAGGTTTGCGTTTGTGTGTAACACTCATAGAATAACATTTGGATTTGTTGAAATTCATTTCCCATTACTTTTCCCAGACAATGACATATTTTATCTTGCTGGAGTCTGCATTGATCTTCAGGTGACTTGATTAAGATTTCCTTATAGATAATACAGTCATCAGCAAAGAGCCGTATGTCTACTACTAGTACTATAGATTAGATGGTCTACATGTACTCTGCAGTGTATAAGAAAGCCATTCTTGCAAAAAGGATCTTTAAAGTTTTGTGTGCCCCTTTTGGTTTTCAGACCCTAAAAATTACATTCCTTTCATAAGTTGGTGTAACGTTCAATTGACTGTAGGCACCCTCTAGACTCAATTAAGAGGTAATTTAGAGGTCTAACATTGGTCATTAGACTTTTATTAGATCCTGGCCTAGGGTGACTATGCCTAACGTTAGGGGTTCTAACTGCTACCTATGGTAGTGTGTTTCAGAGTCAGCCAGTCGTTGCTGTTGGGGACGGGCTGATTTTTTTTTTTTGCTACAACAACACACATTTCTCATAAACACTGTTGACCTAGGGTAAACAAGTAGGGGTTCTACCAGTAGGACCTACATACATGTATAGGCCTGACATGTACTTCGGTCACCCACCGGAATTCGGTCACTTATCACTAGTCACCAGCCAGTAAGTTCTACTGTCACAACACACACAAACCACATCAGTTCACATACCTGCACACTCATTCACAACAGGAAAGTCCCTTAGTCCCCTCCAAAAATCCATCCAAAATCCCAGATTTCACCATTAAAGTGCAGAATTGGCACGACTTTCCCAAAGCGTGCATGGATTGAGCCCAGTTTTAAGAAAACGGGTTGCCGAAAAAGCGCTAAAAATCGAGAAATACGCTGTTCTCTTGCGCGATTTTTTGCTTATCACAAGCTTGGAGTGTGATGGTATCCTCAAAAACACAAAAGAAAATCAAAATTTCCGTACGTGCCGATGCAGTGACTCAATGTACAAGGGTTGAATGCCAGTGCTGATTCCCCAGTATTCGGTCACCAACGGGTGCCGTAATGTCCCCGATGCAATTTTGCGTCAACAAGGTATTGCGCGGCGCTTTTTTCAGCTGTCTTGAACATGCATTGACTTTGAATGCGCATATCGCGTGACCGAATTCTGATCGCGGTGACCGTATTCTGGGGGATTTTCAAGGTGATATATTTTGGGAGATTGTGAAATTCTGTGAGATATTTAACAAAATGAAAACTGAGATTAAAGAAATTTGATATATTTCACACACATTGCTGTGGATATGATGTAGTGTATGTTTTATTTTAGTTTAAAGAATATTGCAGAAAGCTTAAATGACCGAATACTGGGGGTTTTACCCTACCGGTACTCGAGAATACTTGGGACTCATCCTCAATGTGTTAATGGGGACTTTTAGATTTCTCATCCAGGACGTGGAGTGCGACATGATGACGTCATTTCATGATATTGCGCATGCTCCAGATTTTCTGGCACGTCTAGCGTAAAGAATCAAAGCGTGTCTTCGAGGGATTTCTTCCCAGATATCAGCTTGAAGACGAGCAGCATGTACAGCATGTATTTAACATGACAATCATGACGTCACCAAATCTGTTGAGTCATACTCACCGTTGACTGAAATCTAAAATGGTTTTACTCTGGTGTCGACTTTCGGGCGGCCTGACTACTGTCGTGTCCACACAATCTAAAAGCCCCACCTGACCATCCCGCAGTCATTGGTTACAACATGCTTTTCTCCACAGCAATCTACAGTGCACTCCCATCATAAGGAAGTTAATAGGACTGGAGGTTTTCTTTTGTTATCAAATATCAAAATTTCGTTATGACTGAATAGTAGAGTATGCAAAGAAATTGATATGCAATGAATTTGGTCCCTGAATTTTCATTTTGTTTTAACAAGAATTTTGTTGTTACTGTGTTGGTTATAATTGTAGTGCACTGCAGTTTTATGTGAGGTGTTTACTGTCCTCCAGGTTCATATGCATTTTTGTTACACATGTCCAGATAGAGTTACAGGCAGGCTAAATTTTAAAGGGATCGTATAGTTTTGGTTGAGACCTAATTTCAGGTTTCTAACATTTTTTGGTGAGATAATTATGCGAAACCTCTTATGAAATATGAAAGAGCATGTAATTCTATCAGGAATTCAACATTTATTTGATGAAAATTGGTTTCAAAATGACGGCAAGATATATCCAAAAACGAGCGATTGAACTATTAAAGTATGGGACCCACACTTTATTACGATCACTTTGTTTTACTTTGTTACCTCCGCCAAGGGAGGAGGTTATGTTTTTGTTACCGTTGGTTTGTTCGTTTGTTTGTTCGTTCGTTCGTTCATTCGTTTGTCCATGTGCAAAATAACTCAAAAAGTAGTGAACGGATTGGGATGAAACTTGCAGGAAAGGTTGATAATGACACGAGTAACAAACGATTAACTTTTGGTAATGATCCGAGAATTTTAGGGGAATTTATGAAGGATTTTTGATATTTTGCCAGGTAGGGCCAATGAACTTGGGAGTTCAGGCTGCGTGTATTTGAAGTTTGCATACGCGCACTAAAGTGCGTGCTCTAGTTTCTGCTAGGGCGAGGCGCGCTGTGCAGCTGAGGGTTTATGACGTTACAAAGGCTTCTATATTGGGAAATCGGGCGACTTTCACCACACAATGCTATAAGCACATATGGGTGGAAATCACTGACATCTTTATGGAAGAACAAGATCAGTGGTGGAAATGAGCTGCATGCTTGGCGGAGGTCTGCGCTCTCAGAGTACTTTTCTAGTTTTTGGATGTTTCAGTCATTTCAAACCCAATTTTCATCAAATAAACTTCGAATTCCTCTTAAAATCGTATGCTCTGTACAGTATCATAAGTGTTTTCTTGGTATCTTGCAAAAAGTTAAAAGTTCAATTCTCATCTCCACCCATATTGTACTATCCCTTTCACCTTTTTATGCCTCCGCCACGAAGTGGTGCCAGAGGCATTATGTTTTCGGGTTGTCCGTCGGTCCGTCGGTCCGTCGTCCGTCCGTCCTTCCGTCCATCCGTCCATCCGTAATGAATTTTGTGGACAGCGGAACTAAAAAACCTTTTGAGGTATCCTAATGAAACTTGGCATGTATGTATTAGGGGGTGAAGTTGTGCCTATCAACTTTTGGGTGCACATGCTCAAGGTCAAAGGTCAAAAGGTCAAGGTCAAATAATAAAATTTCACTATTTCCACCATACAACATTGTAGCTATGCAATGCCTGAAGATATTTTCTTTTAGTGTATACATGTATTAGCCAATTAAGATTCTCTGGTGAAAGTTTGGGGTCATGAGGTCGAAGATCAAAGGTCAAAAAAGTAAAAATATTAAAACTTCGCTTTTTTCTCCGTATCATCATGGAACATACATGTACTGACTGGCAGTGATTATCTAGACAATTTAGGGTTCATGTGGTCAAAGGTCAAGGGCAACACTTCAAAATTTTACTATTTCTGTCATGTTTATGCAGTGCAAGCAGGATTTTTTTTTTTACACTTGGTTTATGCATGTATAAACTAATAGAGATTCTCTGGAAAGTTTTTCTTTTCTTTGCCTCAAAGGTCAAAAGGTCAAAGATCAAGTGAAAGTGCTGAACTAACTTTTTCCTCCATATCTCGGAAGTGGCTCAAGCTATCTTGAAACTTACTACCACATATTTATGCATGTTCTGCCTGACAGTGATTATCTTTAAATGAATTTTACGGTCAAAGGCCAGATGAAAATGGTAACAATTTACTATTCAATACAGAAATTGCACTTTTTCTCCATACCATGAAAATTACTCAATGCATAAACGTATGAATGGGTCAAAGTCAAGATAAAGTCCTGAAATCCCCAAATACATGCTCTCCTATTCATCCCAATTATGAAAACCTAGGTCAAGGAAGGTGAACATTCAACACATTTGTGACAAACTTGTCATTTTAATATTTTGCCAATTTTGTGAAAATGTAATTGGTGCACATTGTCCACATGTACTATCTAGACCTATTAGGAGAATCATGCATTATGGCAGAGGCATACCAGTCGCCATAGCGACATTTCTAGTTTCTCTTAAGATGTTTGGTTCACTGTCTCTCATTGTATCGGCGTAATTGCCATATTCAGGAATGAAGGAGGGAGTTAATCTAGAGAAGAAGAGGAAGTTCTTCTTTCTCTTTATGACTCCTTCCTATCATCCAGATTCTGTCCAACTTGCAAATAAAGAAAAAAACAGTAACAACAGAAATACTGAAGCAAGCATCTTTCATGTTCATTCATTCATTCATTATGCAGAAGGACCCCCACCCCCACTCTGAAAATTTGTTGAAATACAATGCAATAGGGGTCTTTTAGTATTTTTCCCCCAAAATATTTCTATTTAGGGGTAATTTTCAAATCTTTCCCTGGAAGTAATCCTGAAATAGGGATCTGAATACAATTAGTATCAAACCCCTGAAAAATTATAAAATAGGGGTAGTGGGGCTTCTTGGTGTTTGCCCCATCTCCTGAGTGTTCTTCATTGTGCATGTTTTGCTGCAAAGCATGCCAGGCCTGCCTTCTCTCCACAAGTCATTTCTCCACATGCATTGCATACTGTATACGCCATATATTTCGCGAGTCTAAATTTTCGCGAATCGGTAATTTCCGATAATTTTGCGAGTGGTTAGATTTGTGATCGTGGAGTGCTGTACTGAACAGAGAAATGTATGCGTATGTCACATTTTCATGTGTCTTTGATTTGGTGAATAACACCCAACTCGCGAAATTCGCGAAGATAAAACCTTGCGAAATATTTGGCGTATACAGCATATCGTCATGCTGCTTTGCTGGCTTCCCTTCCAAAAACCATGATAGGGGCCAGTGGGGTAATTGTCCCCGCCGAACGAGTTCGAGCAGGGGACTATGAAACGGGCTCCGTACGTGTGTGTGTCCGTGTGTCCGTCCGTGTGTCCGTCCGTCCGTCCGTCTGTGTGTGGTCAATTCCAGCGTAACGGACATGACATTCAGACCACTTTTTTGTGATTCAAACCATCACACAATGAAATTGGGAGTCTCCAAAAGATTCTAATTGAGTTTATCAGACACATTTAAGTATATGTAATGTACACAGAAAATTTCATGGAAATTTATCAAGTGGTTGTTGAGAAATTGCATTTTTAGCGAGCGTAACGGACATGACACTAAATGGACAAGGCATTTTGATCTACTTACCATTATGAAAATTCCTGTGAATTTTTGGATAAGATGCAGCTGGTTTTGGTCTTGATTAAACCTTTAGATCATGCTTTACTCATAAAGTCCTAATTTAGAGTAGTTTTATTGTTCATTCTTTTTTAATAGTTTAAAATATTGCGTAACGGACGTGACACTTCGAGTGTAATGGACATGACAGTTTTGTCCACTTTTTGTAAGCTAAGAGAATTTTTTTATTACAAGGTATAGCAGATATTCAATTGTTTGCATAGTAAGGTTAGAACATAGGGACACACATCATAACTGCAATCATGTAATATTTCTTATATTTATATCATTTTAGGGGGGTTAGTCTTTGTATATATTTACAAAACAAAGAAATATAAAACAAATTCGCTCCTGCACCAGCTAGCTACAATTAGTAACAAATTTCCAGTTACTACCACCCACCATAGCAAAACAGGACATATTACTATCTTATACTATGGTTATTTTTCTCTTAGTGGCCTACTATTTGATACTTAGTATTATACACTAGCGTAACGGACATGACACCCTTGTAAGGTGAACCATACTTTCACTTCTTTGTTTCAAAATAAAAAGATTAAAATAACTGCACACTGCTAACTACATTATGATCTTGAACAAAACATCAAAAAGTCCTTTTATTGCAGGTTTCAGTGATCTAACAGCTACTCTAAAGCACATGGAGTACAATGCCCAGAGTACCACAATGGCATACATGTTCAACACAGAAGACCATGTCTCCATATCTGCGGATAGGCAAAGAAAACAGAACGAACCAGATCTGTATGGAATAAAAAGTTTGAATACAACATCATTAAAATGCACTCAGGATTGCATCAACTTTTATGCAATGAAACAGGACCACAAAACTGTTTGGTACCATTATCAAATTAGTGTTATCATCTGAAAGAAATAAGGTATGAAAATTTCATTTCTGCAAAGTTCTTTCATTTGGCATTAATGTCATCCTTGGAGTAGAATCATCCTCTGTTATCCAATCTTGGATAGACTATTGTAAAAATTCCACTGCTACTACCAGTACTTTATCATTGTCAACAAATGCTTTCTTTTCTTGGCTAGAAGTGAATGATCAAGCCCCCTTTTTTTCTGAGAATTTTCACAACATATAATCCATTTCCATGTAGAGTGGTCACCTGGGCAACAAAGTATTTCTTGTTTTCTTCTCGGCAAATTCAACTCATTCAAATTGTATAATCAACTTATTGCTTGCTCTCATAGGCACTTCTTAAGGCTTGCCAGAGTGGTGTACTGGTTACATTATTCTCACCAGCTTGTGAGGTTAGGACTTCTTGAAATACTGGATGCTTTCCGTACCAACTAAATGATTATACAGTGTACCTTTCAGTGGATAAACATCTTCTCATAGCATCTCAAAATTGTGCTTGTTGTACGATGCTGTGCGCTGTCATTATACCAGTATATCCCTTGGCATAGAGGTACATCTAGTTTAGTTGTATTGATGAAATGGATAGCCAGCATTCAGACCGACTTTCTCTGACAATAGAGCTACATGTACTGTCAACACGCATAATAAAGCAAACAATTCCATTCTCAGCCCTCTTGGCAAGTGATATCTCATTAAAGTGCCACTGAAGGTGTGGATTTATATAGTCATAGAGATGAGAGAGGTATGTATGGATGCAGCACAAACTTTTTTTTTAAAATTATGAGGCAACACCATCATTGAAGACATTGATGCTGGTGACATTTGGATTCTTTGTTGTTGTATCATCAGTGATCATGTTCATTGGATGCACGAGGATCCATTTGTGCAGGAGTTCCTGGCTGTTGTGTTGACTCCATGGTGGTTATGTGTTAAATGTGGTCTACAATGTACTTATATGTAGAAAGTGCTCACTTTAAGTATTGAAGGGAAGGCCAACAATGAAAACTCCATTGTCTAAATACTCCTTGGAATGACAGCTGCTGTTTATCAGTCAGGATTACAAGAGGTGGGAATGGATCAAACCGGTGTAACAGGGTAGCAAGATCATCTAAAATCAACAGTCTTCCAGTAGCAGAAAGCAAACTCTGCTTGTTTTTGTTTCATTGAGTTATGTGCAGACTTAATTATTTACTGAAGTAGAGAAATGTCCTACTATCCTCAAGCAATTAAAACTAATCACCACCCTGTTTCACTGGGCCACAGTGTTATTTTTGCCACTTGTCTAATATGAGGTGTCATGTCCGTTACGCAAAGTGTCATGTCCGTTACGCCATTTACAGGAAAACTAGAAGTGGTATAGAAAAGTGGTTTTCACACATGCAAGGGGATTCAATCCTAACATAGAAAATTAATTTACAGCAACTTTACACTAATTTCCTCTTGGCTATGAAAACTTATAGTGAAAAACGTAACGGACATGACGCTTCAAATGTTATAGAAATCACACAACTTTGAGGATCAATGGGTCAAAAACTGATGAATGCTACGGAAGTTGGTTGTGATTTTCCATTGATATATACACTGGACTATAATTTAAAAGCTGAGCAAGGCCTCTAGGACATATCTGGCCTCCTGTAGAGACAAGAACATTTAACTCTTTAAAAATAGCCAAATTTTTGCATCATTGCAACACATCATACAGAATTTTCATTGACTGAGAAAAATACAAAATTTTGTAATGACAAAGATGCGACTAGTGAAAAATGAAAATATATATGTTACTTTCTTAGAATATTTGAGAACTTAAGTGAAACTCAAAACTTCATTTTTTCACCAAAGTGAACATTTCTCATGGAATTGCCCGTGTCCGTGTGTGCGTCCGTGTGTGATCAAAATCTTCAATTTGCTACTTCTCTGTCATTTATGAGCCAATTTTGATTCTGTTTGCTTTATATGATAGCACTACATGGGAGCTTTGAAACTTCTACACAGAATTTCAGTCGTGACCTTTGACCTTGACCTTTGACCTATATTGTACATTTTGCTACAAAATGCTACTCCTTCGCCATTTCTAACCCGATTTCGATTCCGTTTGCTTTATGTGATGGCACTAGGTGAGGGCTTCAAAACTTCTACACAGAATTTTGACCTTTGACTTCTTTGACCTTTGACCTTGATTTTTTGACCTATATTGTACATTTTGCTACAAAATGCTACTCCTTCGCCATTTCTAACCCGATTTCGATTCCGTTTGCTTTATGTGATGGCACTAGGTGAGGGCTTCAAAACTTCTACACAGAATTTTGACCTTTGACTTCTTTGACCTTTGACCTTGATTTTTTGACCTGTATTGTACATTTTGCTACAAAATGCTACTCCTTCGCCATTTCTAACCCGATTTCGATTCCGTTTCGCTTTATGTGACGGCACTAGGTGAGGGCTTCAAAACTTCTACACAGAATTTTCACCTTTGACCCCTTTGACCTTTTATCTTCATTTTTGACCTATATTATAGATTTGCTACTGAATGCTTCTTCATTGCCATTCTTTGGCCGGTTCCGATTCTGTTTGCTTCACCAATTTCCTTTTTTTTTTCTTACCCCTTCTACAATCATTGGCACTCTTCGTATTATTCACAGCCATTTATTGTCCCCGCCGAACGAGTTCGAGCAGGGGACTATGAAACGGGCTCCGTACGTGTGTGTGTCCGTCCGTGTGTCCGTGCGTCCGTGTGTCCGTCCGTGTGTGCGTCCGTGTGTGATCAAAATGTTCAAAATGCTACTCCTTCGCCATTTCTAACCCGATTTTGATTCTGTTTGCTTTATATGATAGCACTACATGGGAGCTTTGAAACTTCTATACAGAATTTCAATTGTGACCTTTGACCTTGACCTTTGACCTATATTGTACATTTTGCTTCAAAATGCTACTCCTTCGCCATTTCTAACCCGATTTTAATTCCGTTTGCTTTATATGATGGCACTAGGTGAGGGCTTCAAAACTTCTACACAGAATTTTGACCTTTGACTTCTTTGACCTTTGACCTTGATTTTTGACCTATATTGTACATTTTGCTACAAAATGCTACTCCTTCGCCATTTGTAACCCGATTTCAATTCCGTTTGCTTTAAGTGATGGCACTAGGTGAGGGCTTCAAAACTTCTACACAGAATTTTGACCTTTGACTTCTTTGACCTTTGACCTTGATTTTTGACCTATATTGTACATTTTGCTACAAAATGCTACTCCTTTGCCATTTGTAACCCGATTTCAATTCCGTTTGCTTTAAGTGATGGCACTAGGTGAGGGCTTCAAAACTTCTACACAGAATTTTGACCTTTGACTTCTTTGACCTTTGACCTTGATTTTTTTACCTATATTGTACATTGGCTACAAAATGCTACTCCTTCGCCATTTCTAACCCGATTTCGATTCCGTTTGCTTTATGTGATGGCACTAGGTGAGGGCTTCAAAACTTCTACATAGAATTTTGACCTTTGACTTCTTTGACCTTTGACCTTCATCTTTTTACCTATATTGTACATTTTGCTACTAAATGCTACTTCCGGCGGGGACATATATTACGCACCGCGTAATTTCTACTTTTCCTTGTTTTGCTGGCTTCCCTTCCCAAAGTCTGATAAGAAACTTTATCATACTATGTACACGTGATACAAAAAACATTTCCAATGCTTACATTTCCATTGATTTTTGACAAAAATGTTCACTTGAACCTCAAGTGATTCAGATAGAAAGAATGATGATCAGCTGAAGACCAGTAGTTACAGCTTTTGTATGAGTTTCGTGTGTATGAGTACGTGTTTCAATGTTTACACGTACATGTAGCTGTGCTTGATGTACTGTGAAAACGAGACTGGGTTAGACCAGACATGAAAATGTAAATTCTTCTCACTAATGCAATAATTGTGTCTTGAATGTAAACAAAATGTTTTTCAACCTCTTAGTACAGAATGGCACCACACATTTTTGGTGTACAGAAGTTGTTTGAACCTTATTGGCTTTTGTACATTCGAGCAGTGCGCAGCATGTAATCTCACTTAGTCAGAAGTTTGTGTTTGGAAAACGACAGTTAGCAGAATCACTGAGCATCACATTGACAAGTTTTTTTTTCCCACATAACAGATTCTTTGAGTACACTGAACTGTGAAATCACCCAGAGACCTGAGTAGCAGTATGTGCTCGCTAGCTGAAGGTCCGTCTCCACCCCCTGAGGGTTACATCACAGTGTGTGAGGAGAACGGTGACCTGGTGACCATCAGTGCCAGAACTGCCCCCGTTAATTACACCCCTAGAGTAACGGTAAGTGTTAGATCCATGCCCTCCTCCCCCCCCCCCCCTTTCCCCCACAGCAAAATGAGAGAAGATACTCCAAGTAGATAAACAGAAGATGGGTAGATGAATAAATCAATAGATAAGTATTATAAAGGGGAATGAGTAAAGATTACAAAATATGCCGTAGATGAATACTTTTAGGTATAAATACCTGAATAACACGAATTAAAAAGAGAATGCAAAGAATTGATACTTGTTTAGAAGATATTACCAGTATACACATGCACACAAAGAGAAGGTAAAGTAATCACTTTGTTTTATACATGAAAATCATGTACTTTGGTCTGAATATTCATTTTGAATTGCAGTTTTGTGAAGGATGTTACAAAAAAAAAGCCAGTTTGTTCTGTCTTATTCACTATTTTCCATGAATAATCTTGACTTGGGGTACCCAATATTCAAGGCATAGTTGCACATGACTTGTGTTTATATATCACAAAAGATTCCATGTTTATACGAGATTTAGTGACAAGTACTGAATCATGATATCTATGTTAGACATGGATTATTACTGCTTGTGTCTATTTTATCCCCTGGGTGTCACACACAACTGATAGTCAAGTCCACAAATACTGTACTTAACATTCTCTCCGTAACTCAAATTGCTCATGCAGGTCACACAATGAAACATTTATCTGAAAATGTTTCCTCTTCTTATGTTGTTCTTTTTTTGGCTACTCGCAAGTGTACCTAAATGTCTTGCAAAGTGCATGTTTACATTTGTGTCAGCAATACCAGAAGTGATGCAGATATCTAATTGAGTGCAGTAATTACCTTCTGTCTTGAATTGTGTCTTCTGTAAATAGGGATTAGAGTATCCTGTTATCAGCGCTTCGACAGAGAGCCTGTGTTCCTTAGCAACAGATGAAGCCGCCCAAACGGCATTCCTGCCCCATGTGACAGATGTGTCGCTATGGAAACAGGCCTGGTATACCTGCCGTGTCCATGGTCTCTCAGAAATGTTGGATGAAGTTTCCAAAAATGAGACAGGTAAAGGGTGATGCACAATGAATACAGGAGAAAAAAAACCCCCAAAACATTACATTGATTTTTGCTGTGATCCACTAGTGATGTGATGCCAGGATTAAAAAGATTTTGTGTGTGTGTGTGTGTGTGTGTGTGTGTGTGTGTGTGTGTGTGTGTTTTGCCAAGCAATTTTCAATGAAGATCTTTTTTATTGCTGCTGTTGTCTTTTTTTCTTCTTTTATTTTTAATTCATGTCTATTTCATATTTGGTCTAAGTGCACCCACATATTCCTAAGTTACCTTTGCCTGATGCTTCATTCCTTATTTTATGTAGTCTCCCTTTCCCCTTCTTTCATGAGAACAATCCACTTGATCACAAAGAGAAATCAAAGGAGTGTGTACAAATGTATCTAGTTGTTATAGCTGTGAAATTCTAAATTTCAAAATTTATTTTATACTTAAGAAAGGTAAATATTTCATCTACATTCAACTTGACTTTCAACTAGTTTTGTAGAATTCATGGACCGCCACATATGAAATGGTAGTAAATCTTTGATTTTGTTTTTCATTTTTTCCACCATAATCGTTAAGATCAGTGTAGTTTGTAATTAGGAATAATATTTCAATTTGTATGAAGTGTGCGGTGACTGTTTAACAGAGTTTGTAAAGCTGCCAGTGTATCTAAGCAGGAGACATGTTTAGTTGTGTCCTGCATTACTTTTGATTGTTTTTCTGACTTGTTATTCGCTACAGTGTACATAGTAATGTCATTGTATTGTTTACCATGTGGAAACAAAGCGTTGCTTTACATTTGTCTGAGGTAATGATGACTATGACAGCAATGGGCATAGACTTCATCCCAGGTTCCTGTTTGCATGTAGTAAAGATTTACCATCATTAAACCTTTCAATAATATTACAGTTACTATGGCCAATGGTAACCAATCAGGTTTCAGCATTCATGGTCTTGGCCAAGTAACTGCAATTATTCTAGCCCACAAGAGCACCAAGCTCATTAAACATATACTTTACAAGGTTTTAGGACTGGTTCATCTTATTACCTTTTGTTATTTAGATTATGTACAATATGGTAGTATTACCATGGCAAGCACACATTTTGCATAGAATCCATGGTGTTTCTGTGATCATGTGACCTTGGGCCTGTCTGTATTGAAATATTGTTTCCTGTCATCTTTACTTTGTGATTGCCCACTCCCAGCCCCCTGGCCTGTCACAATGCTGGCCTGTGGATGTCTGTCAACTGTAACCTGGGTCAATTCATTCAGAGGCTCCCTGTATCCTCATCTCATGGTAAGATTAATGGGAGCTATTTTCTTTATACAGATCCTAGTTTATTTACCTGAGTTAGATTGTTCTACCTTCACATTCGTTGGTTTTTTTATTTGTGTGTGTGTGTGTGTGTGTGTGTGTGTGTCTGTGTGTGCTTTAGAAACATAATTATGATCCCTTAAAAAGCAAGAGGCCTATGCTGTGCTATGGCCTCACTCACACTTTCTCTGTTATGGAGTTGTTAAGGTACTTGCTTGCAAGTATAATGTACCAAACATATTTCTAGCATTCAATGTAAGTCTTAAATGTATTGTTTCCATTTGTGACTTATTTGTACGCAATGTTAACCTGTTGGAGAGGTGTCAATGGGTTATGCGTGTTAAAGGAAAATCTGCTCATCCTCAGCGGGTAAATGTCATTTTGATACTTGGCTCAAGAAGGATACTTGCACATTGTACATTGTACTGTAGGTACATGTACAGTGTACATATTGGACAATATAGTACATGTAACTAGAGATCCTTAGCCAACACAGACATTCTACTTTCTTTTTTTTTTTTTTGATATTATTGTCATTTCATTGGTCCTGCTTTTTATGCTCAGTTGGACGCAAGAAGTGCAAAAAGCAAGCAAATAGTAGTATTGGCACAGTAGTTCTGAAGTAAACATGTTGTGTTGCCGTGCCAACCTCTGTTCATTTGATCAGCTGTCCCCAGACGATATGATCCAAGAATTCAGTCGAGGGCGGGACTGGAGGGAGAGTGAGATCAGAGCGTTTGCCTGGCACCAGCACACAAACAAGTGTGCCGTGGCTTGGAGAGACAACACCATCAAGATATTCACCTCTGGCAGGTTGGTGATGGAAAGTTCATCTTTTCATACAGACTCTGATTAGCTGATAATGGCGATAACGAAGTTGATGATGAGGATGTTGAAAGTAGTGATACTAATAGTCATAGTGCCAACTGCTACAATTACCATTACTTCTGCTACTTCTCCCTTTTCTGTTACCATGCACTCCCTTCCTAACAAACACAATTAGAATAAAATTCCGGTTACAACAAAGTGAAAATTCAGGCCCCAATGTTATCCGCTCTATTTTTTCTTAATTGTTTATTTGTTTGGTTATAACAAAATTTCGATATAACGAAAGGAAACTGCCGGTCCTAAGGACTTCCTTATAACAGGAGTCAACTATACCTGTAATTATGATGACAGTAGTTTTAAGCATTATCATCATCATAGTTATAAACAGGGAAAGGCAGATGGAGAAGACGATGATTTGTATGTCAAGTAAAGATGACAATTACATAGATGAAGAAAAGGAAGAAGAAGAAGGATGAGAAGGACATGCAGAATAAAATCCTGAGATTGTGATATGTTGTTATACAAATGATGCACAGGATAGAGTGCGTTAGTGGAGCTGCATCTCCTCTAATGCCACGAAATAATCCTGTGCATCATTTGTTTTATAAAATGGGTCGAAAACTAACAGCATTTTTCACGTACCTTTGTGGGTCAATACCAGTCAGCTACATGTAGCACTCGCTCAAGAGTCAAGATGTCCGAAGATGTTCGTCCCAAACATTTACGCACGTCACACTCGGAAATCCCGCACATATAAGTACTGTACGTATAAGAGTACACACGTACGCCACACATGTTATGCACACAAGAAAGGCCGGCCGGCAGCCCGAACTAGAAGTAACTGTTGTTTAAAGGATTGACAGCGCGTATAGTAGCACGCGACGCACTTGTAACAACTGATTGAGTGTGCACTGCTAGTGTAAACATTGTGACGTCAGGCCGTGCATGTTAGTGAGAAATTAATGCACGCACACGTGACTCATTTCAGCGCTTCCAATTGGCTACATTCTTGAACCCATTTTATAATAACAGATTAGTGCTGGAAACGATATTTCTACAGCCACAGGAAAGGTTGCAATTGCTTAACCCTTAAATGGCCGGTTCAAACTCCCCCCCCCCCCCCCCCCCCCCCGGACATATTCCACCACATGATTTCTTTTGACTGCGCCGCTTGCTGACTTTGTACTTTCAGGTCTTGCAGATCTTATGACACCATTTTCGGGAAAATCAGGCATATCGTTAGGATGCTGCACGACCTTTTATACATGCTGGTCTGACTGAAAATGGCTCAAAAATTTGATTTTGTGTACAAAGTCTGTGCCAATGGAGTTTTCTCACATTATCAACAAAGATATGATCATTTTCACTTTCATTGGCTGAAGTCAATCAATTTTAGCATAATTATGCTTGAAAGACATGTAGGTTCTGAGATAAATTTTATGAAAAAAAAAGGACAAAAACAAAAGGTAGAAAAACAAGGAAATACATGAGATTCAACCCCGGGCCACAGAACAGCCCAAAAAAAAGCTGGCCTGAAAAAAACATTGTACTTGGCAATGAAGGGCAAGGGTATATACATTGCTAACATGAGACATCTAGGGGATCAGTTGCTATACATCCCCAATTCATCAGTGTCACTGCTTGGTCAGATATTTCCTCTGTCTTCCCTTATTTGTAACTCCAAGCCAGAGTGAGGGTTTTGGCTTTCTCCTCCAGACCTTATACTGAACCCCAGTAATCTAGTGGTAAAAGGATTTTCAAGTGATCATTTGTCAGATTGTTTCCCATGTTGCCTTTCTAGATTGCAGTCTAATGTATCCCACTTGTCACCTGCAGACAACCAAATATGTTTAGCCTTATCAGCAGTTCTGCCACAGTGCCTGGTGCCTCAATCATATGTATTTCCTGTTGAAAATTTTGTAGAAATTGCAGTGTTATTGTTGTGTTTTTTTTAAGATCTCATCAGTGTTTGACCTTTGACTTTATGTCATCATGTATCATTCATGAGGTGCATTGATTATGTCATCATGTATTACTCATGAGGTGCATTAGCTGCAATGCAATCATCTACAGTACACTTTCTACACATGTATATCTTTTCTCTTTGACAGTGACGTTGTACCCACTCTGAAACACAGACACCAGAGGGGCGTGTCCTGCCTAGCATGGAAGCCTCTCTCTGCCACAGTACTGGCTGTTGGTTGCCATAGCTGCATTCTCATATGGCACATTGACCCCAACTCACTGTCAACAAGGTAATAATGATAATAATATGGTCTTTGTCTTCATTATTGATATCTGCTCCGTCAGAGGACCCTGTCATTATCATTACTTTAAAGGGATCGTATAGTTTTGGTTGGGACCTAGCTTCAGGTTTCTAACATATTTGGTGAGATTATGAGAAACCTCTTATGAAATTATAAAGAGCATGCAATTCCAAGGGGAATTCAATGTTTGTTTGATGAAAATTGGTTTTGAAATGGCTGAGATATATTCAAAACAGAGCGATCCTGTTTAAAAGTGGGACCCATATTTTATTACGATCGCTTTATTTTACTGTGTTTTTGGATGTCTCAGCCATTTCAAAACCGATTTTCATCAGATAAACTTTGAATTCCCATTAGAATGGTATGCTGTGTACTATTTCATAAGTGGTTTCTTGGTATCTCACCAAAGAGTTAAAAGCCCAATCATCATCTCCACCAATACTTTGCTAGGTATCCATTTATACACCTGGGTTGAGTGGGACACGGTGGGTGAAGATATCTTGTCCAAGGACATGGGAACTTGACGGGATTCAGACTCGAACCTCTGAGTGAAAGTCAAGAGTCCTATCCACTATGCAACAGTGCCCTTATGCCACAGTGTATGTTAAGATAGATTTCAGGGCATGCCAGTGATCTCTATTTTACCAGTCACAGACCCTGTCAGCTTTTACACCCTTTTGAAACAAATTTACTCTTATTATTATTTGAGGACCATAGCTATTCCACAGAATTCAAAAGGGCAAATTAGTTGGGATGCTTTGTAGTACACATAGCTGCAGAAGACACAAGAATTATAGTTCATCAATACATTCACGTATCAGCTCTTTGTCAAAACACTACAACTTACAAAAGCAGACATTTAAAAATCTAGGAAATCTGCAGGATTATCAGTCTTGAATGCTCTGTTCAAGTACAGGATGGTCTACGAGAGGTTTAGCATGTTGCGGTAATAAACATATGAAAACTTTTGTACAACATCCTAACAAAGCACTCAACAAACTCAGCAACATGCCAAAATTTGATGATACACTAAAAATATTGAGAAACCTGCAAATAAACATGTGTCTACAAACTTATCTTAAAATATATGTATAGATTTCCATCCTTGGAATACGTTCTTTGACTTTGGCCAGATGTTAAAAGATAAAGCCTAGGATAGCACCAGAAAAGCATCTACAATCCTAGAGCAACCTGAGTGCAAAATACTTTTTGCTTCATGATGCCCATCTTACAAATGCTGTACACACAAAGTCATTATCAATGCAATCTGCCAAAATGTTGAAATGCGGGCCACCGTACATATGTTAATGTGCCACTTTAATTCTGTAGTACACTCGTCACTAAATTCTAAAGTTTGTGACAACTGCAGAGAGTCTTGGGTAAAGAGATTGTTCTTGCAAAATCCCTACAGTCATTGCTCTATCAAATCAGCCAGTTTATACACTGTCTGGCTGAAAATATTGTGGTAATCATGAAACTTTGATAAAACCATCTGTAGCATGAAATAATATTGGCATCCACATCAGAACCACCTCTGTGTCTCGCTTCCTTTGTCAGACCAACGGCCAGTGCGGCCCAAGTCCTGTCCTACGCAAGCCATGCACCAGTCACATGTCTCAGCTGGGACCCTAGAGGGCGCCTTCTTGTTTCCGCTTCACCCAGAGACACAGCAATACTGGTATGGTATGATGTGTGTATTAAAGGTGTCAACCACAGAATACTGTTTCGAATGTGCTGTTCTTCAAAGCTAATATCAGATAAGAATATCAAAATTTGAGAAAAGTGCTTCAAGGTCTGCCTTGTTTTGAGATTTTTCTCAAAAAAGATGTATAAATCTAATGCAACATGAAAGGATATTTTGTTTGTTTGCTCAGTTGTTTCATATTTACATCTGAGTAGTCAGCATTTGCAATATTCTCATTGAGTATGTTTGAGTGGCTGTTTTTAGAGCGAGCATATGATATCAGCCAAATGCAATAAAACAAATTTAGTTTTTCAAATATGGGAAATCTATAAGTCATCTCTGAATTTGTGCATTGTGCATGTGTCATGTCACAAGGTGGAGAAGTTGTTATACCCCCGCCAAACGAAGTTTGAAGGGGGTATATAGGAATCAGCGGACGGTCGGTCGGGCGGTCGGTCGGGCGGTCGGGCGGTCGGGCGGTCGGTCGGGCGGTCAGTCGGACGGTCGGTCCGTTGCAAATCTTGCGTCGCGAACTTCTTCCTCAGTTTTCAACCGATTCCCATAAAACTTGGCACAGATGTGTACCTTGGGTTGTAGATGTGCAAGACATATTTTTTGACAGTACCCAAAAGTACGTTGCCATGGTAACGGCATATTATGGGCAAAAATGGGTACAAATCTTGCGTCGCGAACTCCTCCCACAGTTTTTTATCAATTTTTATGAAATTAGGTACAGATGTTCATCTGAATATGTTAATGTGCAAGACACATATTTCCGCAGTGGCAAAAAGTGCGTTGCCATGGTTACGGCATGTTATTGGTAAAATATAGGGCAAAATGCTTCATGGCAAAACTGCTTCATCTGTGTTCTTCCAATTCTCATGGAATTCATATTGAATGTTTGTCTTAGGATATAGGTCAGCATGACACATTTCTTGACAGTGACAAAAAGTATGTTGCCATGGTAACAGCTCACATATTATGAGCCAAAATGATGGAAAATTTTGTGTTGCAAACTACTTCCTCAGTTTTTGCCCAATTTCCATGAAACTTGGTACAGATGTGTGCCTTTGGTTGTAGATGTGCAAGACGCATTTTTTGACAGTACCCGAAAGTACGTTGCCATGGTAACGGCATATTAATGGCAGAAGATCAAGGAAAGATCTTGCGGATTGAACTACTTCCTCTGTATTCGACTGAAGCTCATGAAATGTGGCACACACATTGGTCTTGCTGGGAAGATGTGCAAGACATATTTTTTGGACGTGTCGGAAGCTGCGTTGCCATGGTAACAGCATATTAATGGCGGAAGATCAAGGAAAGATCTTGTGGATTGAACTACTTCCTCAGTTTTTGACAAAAGCTTATGAAATATGGCACACACAAT
This sequence comes from Diadema antillarum, assembly GCF_040938485.1. NCBI lineage: Eukaryota > Metazoa > Echinodermata > Echinoidea > Diadematoida > Diadematidae > Diadema > Diadema antillarum. The sequence goes on from NW_027270954.1 coordinate 745,353, forward strand.
AGTCTTGGTGGGAAGATGTGCAAGACATATTTTTCGGACGTGTCGGAAGCTGCGTTGCCATGGTAACGGCATTTAAATGGCAGAAGATCAAGGAAAGATCATTCCTTGGGTAAGACTGTCGTCACGGGGCGGGGGTATTAATCACCTTAAGTGATATTTTCCTCTGTTACTATTATGTTATATTTAATATATGTATATATAACTCATCCTTAACCCATTCCACAGCCCAAGCACATGCTGTTGCTTTTTTCAGGAATGGAGAAGCTCTACCACTTTTTTTGTATGAACACCTGTAAATATATATAATTTATATATATATATATATATATTTTTTTTTTTTTTTTTGTAGGAGATGTGTGAGAATTCCTATCCTTCAAATGAGTTTCTCCCATCTCTTCCTAATTATTAAATTTCATGGATAAGAGGTATGCAAACTTGAGGTTACCTGTAATTCACCATAATTATAACTTCCATATCTGTTAGGTGAATCAAAACAAGCAACAACAAAAAAAAAAACCAAAACAAACAATGAAAAGAAAGAGCAAGCCAGGAAACATGGAGATAGCATCAATCTGTCACAATACCCTCAATGATCTTTCCTTCCCCTAGGTTTGGGATGTGCCAAGAGAGTCATGTGTACCCCTCAGAAGGGCTGGAGGAGGGGGCGGGGCACTACTCAGGTACTCCCCTGACAGCTCCAAGCTCTTTGCATCGTCGCCATCACAAGTTTTCAGGTGAGATGCTAGAAGGTCCAGAGTAAAGACTATTAAAGTTTCAGGCTTTAAGCCTTTGCACTGAAGCAATATATGCTCATGGTGCTGCTATCTTTCTGAAGCATTTGTCAACCACAGTGCCTCGTCTCTTTCTTACAAGTTAGTTTTATAGGTGAGAGACCCATTTGCTACCGAGGGAAAACTATTTTCAGACTTTGAAACATATTGTAAAACAACCAAAATACTAGTACTGCAGCTCTGTTGCTGATTCACATTGGCAACCACAGTATCTAATGTAAGTGCCTTCATGCTCTCAACCTTTGCCCGTACTTTTACTTTACTTTTATGCAAAGTTCAACTGTATTTTGAAAAAATACATATTTCTGTTCTTATCTAGCAACTAAAAAGTCCAACATATTAACCCACAGATTTTAATGCTTTCAATACAAGAAGAAGCCAGAAAAAAAAAGGTATTATCTGTATAGGAGTTTTTACTTCATTCTTAAGATTTCATTTCTTCATAATTTTCATGTCTAAAACTTTAAAATATCTACCCTGTACTTGGATTAGTCTTTTCAGCAATGTGCACCTTTTTGCCAAGTAATATTTGCTGGAACTGCAAGCCATTCTATCCTGCAGTAAGGTGTTTGTGCAGATCCATCTTCAGAAAATCACAATATGAAAGCATGTGTGCAGTATTGATGGGGTAAAACGAGGTAGTAAGACGTCTTTGCAGTCACTGCAGTGTGACCATCCTGTCAGTTACCAATCCAAAGAGTGTCATTGTGAGAGCTGTTTTCTGTTTTTATACTGCCTCTTGCCAGAGTATGGGAGACAAAGTCATGGTCATGTGAGAAGTGGACGCAGCTCTCGGGACGATGCCAGAGCGCCTGCTGGAGCCCTAATGGACGCTTCCTCCTCTTCTGCACTGAGGGCGAGCCGGCAATCTTCTGTCTCAACTTCCTCCACAGTGCAGGCAAGACGGGCGGAGCGGAGAACGCTATCAAGTGTGCCGACACTTCTGAGGTCACCATGATGTGTGGGGACCAGGAAGTGAGGTGATTATGACATCACAATCAGAGATCAGGGCACCATAGTACTCCCAGTGATCTTTTGCATTTGTTTGTTTCTTCTTTTTTTGTTTGTAAGAAATGCATGCTGTGTGCTGTATAAAGAATTTTTGTGGGGGAAGGTCACAAAACCCTTCAAATTCAGTTCCGTAGTTTTTGATGAAAAAAAAATTGAAGTGAAACACTGTTATTAATAGGCATGTGGACATTGATGCCCCTTGAAGGTTTGATGAGCATATTTCTATCTATATTGTATTGTAATGAATAGGGGCTTTTATGATGATACACAGTTTCTGTAGATCCCCCCCCCCCCAATGCCTCATCGGCCGTAATCTGGCAGAACTCCCTAAGTCGATTTTGGTCGATTTTCAGGTTTTGAGTGTTTTGTGTGTTTTTTCTCATGTTCTTTCAAGTGGGCCAAAAAATAAGTTGTGAATCGGTACAGAAAGTTATTTTTAGAAAGTAATTTTGGCAAAATTCCTGAGGAGAGAGGGCGATTAATCTGGCAGAACTGCGTAAGTCGAGATTCGAAATGAATTTTCCGATGTTAATCAGGCAGAACTGCGTAAGTCGACTTACGACAACGCTTGGACCAAGGTGTTCCTGCATCCCGCACGGACATGGTATATCTTAACACGCGCGTGCGCGACCTTGGTAGTGACGAACGCGCTGCGCGTTCAGGCTAGCAGTGCCTAGCTACCTAGCTAGACACGTCGTACGGCTACGTGTATTGTACACGACGACAGTCGCGCTAAAGCAATAGCCCTCGTTACTCTTGGGGGAAATTGCCACTTTCTTTCCCTTCATAGACTGGCAGGCTTCAAAACAGGTCAATATGCGGTATGCCTTACTATTAAGTTTTGCTACAATCTAATGCTTATTAAGCCTAGAGCATTTCTAGATCTAACAAACGTTATAGTTTGCATCTTGTCTGACATCACTCTCCAGTCAACTTTAGGCCTACTTAGTACTGCTGCAGCACTTGTCCATTGTTAGTGTACGTGAAATCAATGTACTGTGCGGTAGCGTAGGTCACGCGAACAACAATATCTGTAATCCATTGACCATAGCTTCTTATTTTGTTTTTCATTGTAATAAGCGGTTAGTGGGCTTGGATCTATGGGATTGATCTCGAGAAGTTTAATGAATATCTGGGATACCGTCCATAACGATGGCATTTTCGATCCAATCCTACAGACGTCAGAAATTGACCAATACTAACACTTTTAAAGTTTACTTTTTAATACGGGTACCGTACCGGTACTCTCAGTAGAGTTGTGCAGTAGGGGCCTACTAGACTACTGGGGCCTACCGTTACTTAACTTAGGCTGAATCGCCGGTTATTCTGTCTTTACTCAATTTTCTATTTTTCTAGATTTGATTCGGCCAGACATTCTTGAAATCTGTAATATGAAGAATCTAGAATCTACAGGTTAAACGCTAAATTATAAACATTTAGCCCTAGAAATAGATCTGAAACTTAGATTTAGATCCGTGTTCTATACATTACTACTAGGGCCTAGTACTACTAGACATTATAGGCTATAGACTTTATAGTCTTGCTGTTAGTCATTATAGATAGGCAGGTTAGGCTTTACGTTGTTCTTAGATCTACTATAACATTAGTACCTTCTAGGCCTAGATCCCCAATAAACAGTCTAGCTGTAGATTTAGCCCCTACCTGGATATAGAGTCGAGATCTAGAGTCTAGACTAGAAAATCTAGAAACTCATTTTTATTGATCTACTAGTCTCTGTTATAATGACGCCCCAAAATAGACGTCTGGATGTTACATAGACCTAGACAATCGAGTAGACAGAGTTCGAGAGTTCTCGTACGTTTTAATAGGCCTGCGTAGATAGTAACGGTTAGAACACTACTACCCTAACGTTAGTACTGTAGTTACAATAAGGCCTACAGTAGGAGTCGACACAAACGAGAACTAGGGTCTATTTTTTTATTTTCTGATAAAGCTGTAAATAAACTTTTAGTCAGGCCTAGCTCCTAGTATTCTTTAGTTTAAATAGAGTTTAGGCCTTCAGCCAAAAGGGTCTAGGCTTACTCTTACTTTGGGCATAGAGTAGGTATACTAGGATAATGAGATCAGTAGGCCTATCGTATGCAGATTCCTACGTACCGCTCTACTAGTCTCTAGATGTCTAGTGTATCGTTTATAGGCCTGAATAGACTATGGTCTAGACGGTCTACAGTGTAGTACCTGTAGTCTTCATGAACAATATAGCTTAACATCTAGAACCTAGTCTAATAATATTCTTAATCCAAATGCAATGCTTCATGAGATCGACAATAACCCAAGCAGCAGCCAGGCTTTTGATGTAGCAGTACTTCTTGTGCCGCTAAATAATACTGAAACATGAACACAGACTGACAACATTTGGGGAAAGCAAGTTATTTTCCACATACAAATGAATGGATAAAATGAAATTAAATGTGAATCAATAATGATGACTTTATACATACAAATATTTCAACAAAATTGTACTCGATCTAAAATATTCATTGTTTTGACACTGCATCCGCTGAATAGTGAGAGGATGGATGGTAAAATACGATAGACAACCCGCAGAAAATAGACCGAGATACGTAGTTCTGGTTGATAAACCACGTGTTTATCAGCCAGAACTGCGTATCTCTAGGAGATACGCAGTTCTGGCTGATAAGCACGTGGTTGACCACGAAAAGAGATACGTAGTTCTGCCTGATAAAACACGTGCTTATCAGGCAGAACTGCGTAACTCCTAGAGATACGCAGTTCTGCCTGAAAAACCCCCCGCATGGCCGAAAACTTACGCAGTTCTGGCTGATCAACCCGGGCACGTGACCAGAGATACGCAGTTCTGCCAGATTACGATCGCAAAAATTTGGCGACGATTAATCTGGCAGAACTGCGTAAGTTTTTTAAATTGGTAATTTTTACTACTTAAAAAGGTCAAATTGTCATTTTTTTGCTGGAAATAAATTCTTTAGACCAATTATGACCGAGAAAAGAGGAAAAATGCAACTCATCGTATCTCAGTTTAGAAAGGTGTAACATTGAATCTTTAAACCCGATTTCTGGCGTAATGTGTTAAAGGAGATACGCAGTTCTGCCAGATTACGGCCGTCATATGTTTCAATATCTGTCATAAATTCTGCCCCAGAAACTGATTTCAGCCTGCTTTCCATGACGGAAATGGAATACAAGGAAACTTGCATATGTTCTATCTTTTATTATTTCTTCTGAAGCTGAACATGTCAGAAATACTTGCTTCTTGCAAAATAGATGAATGATTGAATTTGTGATGCTTATAGCTAATGCAGTATACAGTCTGATTCTGAATAATCAATCATTTTATGTCTCCTTTTTTAAATATTGGGTAGGATTGGAGGCTTGATTCAAGACATGGTGTGGAACTGTACCGGTGAGAGACTTGCTGTCCTCTTCAAGGCAAACAAAGAAACAGAGAATATGGGGGATCTCATCGCTATCTTCAACACCAGACTCACTCCGACATTGCAACTCATACCGAGGTAGGCATGCATGAAGGACGTTTCACTGTAACAAGTGTGAACATGTTTGAGTTTATACAGATTCACTCTGTCTTGTGCCAGTAAAGAAACAGTCCTGTCAGAATCAGAAAGAGTAGTTGCTACACTATAGTTAGTGCATCCAAGCAATGGACTTTGGGCATGAGGAATGCTTTTTTTCGGTCGTAGTGGAAACTGGCATTTAATGCATTTGCAACTACTGTGTTGGCTGCAGATGTTAAAGGGGCATTCCAGATGATTTTCATAATTTTACATCATGTAGTACATAAATTGACAGCTCCATGTATAGATTTGTGGAATTTATTGTGGTCCTTGGGCAGAGAAACCAATACTCTGAAAAATCTTAAACAAATTACACTGAACAGTGTCGATGACATAGGAGCCACACATATTTCAGAAATGTAGCAGTGCAACTCCATTACAATACCACTTGCTTGATAAGTTCACCTGTGTAAAATCTATGCATGCCTTCTTCTTTTGTTGTGCTTCCTTGAGGCCCAACTCATGCATCACCCTTGTTCATTGCAATTTATCGTATATTTTGAAAATATTCTTATTCTTCAACCCAATCAATATAGATTCTCAAACTCTGTTCTCAGTATATCTAATTTCTTTTACAATGTCATGTAGTTCAAATGTAAAAGTGTGAAAATCATCCATAGGTCTCCTTTAATGGAGATGTGATGAAGGGTTGAGCCGGTTTCCTGGTAATGATTTTTTTGTCCCCGCCGAACGAGTTCGAGCAGGGGACTATGAAACGGGCTCCGTACAAGTGTGTGTCCGTGTGTCCGTCCGTCCGTCCGTGTGTCCGTCCGTCCGTGTGTGCGTCCGTGTGTGATCAAAATCTTCAATTTGCTACTTCTCTGTCATTTATGAGCCAATTTTGATTCTGTTTGCTTTATATGATAGCACTACATGGGAGCTTTGAAACTTCTACACAGAATTTCAGTCGTGACCTTTGACCTTGACCATTGACCTATATTGTACATTTTGCTACAAAATGCTACTCCTTCGCCATTTCTAACCCGATTTCGATTCCGTTTGCTTTATGTGATGGCACTAGGTGAGGGCTTCAAAACTTCTACACAGAATTTTGACCTTTGACTTCTTTGACCTTTGACCTTGATTTTTGACCTGTATTGTACATTTTGCTACAAAATACTACTCCTTCGCCATTTCTAACCCGATTTTGATTCCGTTTGCTTTATGTGATGGCACTAGGTGAGGGCTTCAAAACTTCTACACAGAATTTTGACCTTTGACTTCTTTGACCTTTGACCTTGATTTTTTGACCTATATTGTACATTTTGCTACAAAATGCTACTCCTTCGCCATTTCTAACCCGATTTCGATTCCGTTTGCTTTATGTGATGGCACTAGGTGAGGGCTTCAACACTTCTACACGGAATTTTGACCTTTGACTTCTTTGACCTTTGACCTTGATTTTTTGACCTGTATTGTACATTTTGCTACAAAATGCTACTCCTTCGCCATTTCTAACCCGATTTCGATTCCGTTTGCTTTATGTGATGGCACTAGGTGAGGGCTTCAACACTTCTACACAGAATTTTGATCTTTGACTTCTTTGACCTTGATTTTTTTACCTGTGTTGTACATTTTGCTACAAAATGCTACTCCTTCGCCATTTCTAACCCGATTTCGATTCCGTTTGCTTTATGTGATGGCACTAGGTGAGGGCTTCAACACTTCTACACAGAATTTTGACCTTTGACTTCTTTGACCTTTGACCTTGATTTTTTACCTATATTGCACATTTTGTTACAAAATGCTACTTCCGGCGGGGACATATATTACGCACCGCGTAATTTCTACTTTTCCTTGTTGAGTGGTCTTTTTGTACTATTCACTATCTGAATATCATGACTGACCAATTGTGTGTTGGAAATAGAGGTAACGTGTATGCCCTGTGTTTTAAGGGTGAGCCCCCAATGAATGTCAGCAGATGTGAATTATTGTGCTCAGCACATTCCAATTGATCAGTAGCTGCTTAACCTTCTCAGAGCCACCATCTCAAATTGCTACTGACATTATGCGTAGATGTGTTCATTACATTGTTTACAAGTGAATGGTTGGCCAAAGTTTAGAAGATTAGGAAAAAGCTTATATTTTAGCTTTTCAAGTTATAGCACAGTGCCATGGGCATAGATGGCTAGCAAACTACATCACTGATATTTGGCTAGTTTGAAAAAAAAATCCCTCTGAATCTGACATGTTTTTGAAGTCTTGCACAAAAATTTAAAAAAGAAAGAAAAGAAGATGGATTTAATATAGCAGACACATATCAAGATTCATTTCTTGTCATACCCAATTCTCTCCCATATTTGCTTTTAATGAAGGGTTACAAGATTTCTGAGTCACCCCTACTTTCAATGTGTACTGAATTATTAGTGCAACCATTGTATTACATAGTATCCCGTTGGCATTCAGATTCTGTCAACGTCAATTATTTTCATACGACCATATTTGACCGTACAGTGGCTTCATCCGCGGAGAGCCAGGAGAGATTCCAGAACTCATCTCCTTCAAGCCAGGATTCAAACATGGAGCTCTCCTCACCATTGTGAGTTTCATATTCCTCTTCTCATGTTCTAGATTTCATCATTGTGATCGTAATGATCACAATTATCACTGTAGTTACTCCAAAGCTTTTGCAGCATTCTTGCTGTCATGACTATCACTGCTATGATTACTTTTATTGCTGTGATATTGCCATAAACATTCATGTTGTGTAACTAGTAATATTGACTGATAAATTAAAAACCAGCCAACTTGGTTGTTTGGTTGCTGATATTGTTTGACTAGGTGATGCTGTAATATCATTTCTCCAATAAATATTATCAACTATAGTTTTGGACTGAAAACTTTAACCCATTGAGGACGGTTTGATTTTGCTACTACATGCATTTCCCGTAGACGTTTGCCCTAGTATACTTGAGAGTACTCAAGGGGTGAAGAAGAATGTGAACAAGATTTTACCAAGTAGGGTAAAATACACAATTCTCAATAATTTTTTTTTTAATCATGTAGACATGGCACAAATATGACCAGTATTTGATTGTCCTGAAGTGCTGTTAAACAGCACAAGTGTACTCCAGAAGGAACCAACAGAGATATAGATATATGATGGGGGTCCTAAAAGTAACTTTTGTTTCCAAAATGGTTTGTTTGTCAATGCATCTGCCTCAAGTCACTTTCTTTTTCATGCAGACTGTAATGTATTTTCTGCGTCATGCTGTATGCTGTGTAACAGGCATATGACTGTTCTGTGAAAAACACAACCCTATCTCAGGCTCTCATATACTGCGTTTTAATTTCTTATATAGTTATTATTAATTGACACATATTTATACACCCGTGTATATTACCCAATACAATTTTGACTCATACAGATTAATACTTCTTTAATGTTATGTATTTTTGACAATGATAGTGATATTGTATTGCTGTATACATGTATCTCTTGTATGTCTATCATGTCTATGTATCTGCAGTATGTAATACGTGTGCTTTGTATATGTATAATATATCGATGTAACCGGGTATGCATGCAAACAAAACAAATTTCCAGAAACGGACAATAAAATTGAATTGAATTGAATTTGAATTGAATTTACTGTTTTAAATCCTGACATTCTATCCCACTGCATGCTGTCATGTTTTACAGTGCTGGCAGAGTGGCAAGGTGACCTTTGTACCCCTATTCTTCATTCCGTCTGCTGCCCTCGCTGACAACCAGGCGATACCGGCTTCCTTTGGTAGCAAAACCACACCCCTCCCTCAGGAGCTCTTCTCTGTCAAGGACTGAATGCAGGCCTGAGAGAAAAAGAAGAAGAAATAACAAAGAGAAGAATTCTGGCTGTCTTTCTGTCTGTTGGTCTGTGTGCCCTGTCTCTCACAGCTGCTCACCTTTCTTCATTTTGGTAAAATAATGGCATGAAACCTATACCTCCATAAGAACAATGTTAACACGGGAGTAGCTGCAGAGGGCTTGCAATCAAATCGCCCACAAGCAACCCACATTCTTGTTTGTTTGTTTGTTTGTTTGTTTTTTTCCTGCTGGTAGATCCAGTCCTTCAGTGGTTAGGACCCTCAGCCCACATCCTGTCAGTTTTGGTGCAAAACGTCATCATCATGTATCTGAATTGTAGAGCTGTGTTTGCTGAATGTCAAAGTAGAGATCCTCGTACATTAACACTTTTCTAGGTCGAGTCAGATCTTCCCTAAGATTGATATTGAAGATAAATGTGTGGAAAGCAAAACATGTGAAACCCAAGACTGCTCAAACCACTAGATCTTTTGTTTTTAAAGGGATCGTACAGTTCTGGTTGAGACCTTATTTCCGGTTTCTACCATTTTCAGGTGGGATAATGAGAAATCTCATATAAAATATAAAAGAGCATGCAATTTTATGAGGAATTCAATGTTTATTTGTTGAAAATTGGTTTTGAAATGGCTGAGATATCAAAAAAGAGCGATTCCAATAAAGTGTGGGACCCACACTTTGTAACGATCGCTTTGTTTTTCTTTGTTTTTGAATGTTTCAGTTATTCCAAACCCGATTTTCATCAAATAAACTTTGAATTCCTCTTAAAATGGTATGCTCTGTACTATATCATAAGTGTTTTCTTGGTATCTTGCAAAAATTTAAAAGCTCAATTTTCATCTCAACCAAAACTGTACTATCCCTTTAAGGTCTAATTTCATCATGTTATTGGTGACAGTAGTTTGGTGGCGATTTGTTCTGTAACTCTGCACTCAAATGCACCTATTTGTCATATATTATTTTGCTACAGAATTTCAAAACAGGAACAAATTAGAGCAATTGTCTCAAACTGTTCTAAAGATTATGACATAATGTAGATGTGTATCTGGAGTGAATAGGATAAATAATTCTTTAAGCTTCCTTTGATTGATGTGCACTGTCAGCATTTCACAACCAGGAAGCTTAATGTTTGCATTTCTTGCAGTTTATCAATCAATCTGACTTAATGAAGAGTACAACAAACATAGGGCAGAAACAAAGGCTGAGGACAATTGTTTGAAGTAGAATTTAGAAAAGTCAATTCCATATTACGAAGCATGATGATGAGACCTTGTAATGAATGGATGCAGGATTAAAGGATGAATGTATACATTATAATATGTGACCGGCGACAACGGTTTCAGGCAAAAGTCGGGAATTTTGAAAATTCATTTTTTCACTGAATCAAACTGCCCATTATCTAAGCTTTGCATTGATATAAAACACTTGTATTCTCCGGCACTATAAGTGGGCATAGAAAGAGAAATAAAATGCAATTTTTAAGTTGTTAGCCTGACAAAATTGCGAGAAAACAGGCTTTGAAGATTCACCTCTTTCTCAAAGACAATGTCCGAGCGGCGATGTGAGGGGAGAATCACCCATCCGTACAATGGTGACAATCGATGTTAAGCTCCACCTCTAGCAACCGTATCGCCTTCTGATTGGCTCACTGAGAGACTCAAATTTCCCGGGCACCTTCCTCGGAGCTCAGCGGATGGAGCCGAAAAACAATGCGTTTCGCTCGGGTTTGTTTACAATGCGTCTTTCAAGATGGCGAATACGGTAATTGCACGTATGGTGTACATGTACATGCACATGTGTATGGTGCGCGCATTACGCAATGGCATCCACACGCCATGACCGTGTGCATGTAACAGGAGCGGTGGCAAATCCACACATGTACAAATCGCGTTTTCATTGTGGTTGACTTGTCTGAAGTTGTCTTTATCATTGGCGACCCGAAAGGCAGAAAATTGCTAGTGCTGGCGAGGGTAACGCTTTCTGTTTGTCTTGCTTTTACAAGACATTCATATGTTGCTTTGTTCGATGGTGTTAATGAAATAAAAAAAAAAACATGACTCATTAGTTTGGTGCATCCTTGACGTGTAGTATTTGAATATAATTAGTCACATGTGACTGCTCCTTTCCTCATCTAACTTCCATTGAGTCAGTCTGCTGTCATAATTTTTACTACATGCACAAGTAGACAAACTTGAGAATAACTAGTTTTCTTTTCACACAATTATGTCATGCTACATGATTTTTGTTTCAATTCCGTTGTCGAACATTGCGGTAGAATACTAGTAGTTTGGATAGACAGCCAAACGAAGAGCACGCACTACAGAGCGAGCGTATATAAACCACTATAGCAAGAACAATGAAGCATGTAATCGTGCACGCGTGGACAAAGCATTCCCCCCCAAACGCTTCAACTGGTGTCTCCGTTAAGCCGAATTATGTAAATGTATGCGACGCACCAGCCAATCGCATGCGCGACCCTGCGCCGTAGCAACGCTGGGGATATTGGCGCGGCGTTCGAAAGAAGCTCAAAACTGACGAGTGCGATCCAACATAGGGTGCTTAAAATTCCATTTTCGATAGGAAAACCTTAGTCTTATGCTCTGAAATTTAGTGTAGATGTAGAAAACATATCAAAGATTTGATTTCTGCAAAAACCCTAAATCGACAAAAATAATGGCCAAAATCTTTGTACCCCGCCAGGAGGGAATTTGCCCTTGCGACTTTTGCCTGAAACCGTTGTCGCGGGTCACATATATAAGTGCTCATTTCTAGGAACCACACAGACATCTTAAAGAGCAATTCTGCATTAGTTAAAAGTCAGTCTGAAAAGAAAGAGTAAAATTCATGAGGCACAATAGTGAAAATTTGATCAAAATCAGATAAAACTTTTACAGAAGTTATGAAATTTTTAAACTTTTGATCATTACCCTGAGGATATTCCAAGAGGAATAACACTTCTTATCTACACTTGTATTGCAGAAAATTGGATTTTATCAGTTTTTGGTTGTCATTGTTTTTTTTTTGTGGAAAATAATTATTATATGGAAAAAAAATTGTGAGAGGATGACATCATCACCTCACTCATTTGCATATTCATATCAACTGGTAAAGAACTGCAAAATTAGCAAAAATTCATATCTCCATATAAAGTCCTTAATTCTTATCCAATTTTGTCAAATACAGTGCTTTCACTGTTGTGCTTTTTACAAATCTTGCTTTCCTTACAGACTAACTTTAATCTTGTGTAGAATTGCCTTTTACTCATGGTAATCTTCAATTTACTGAAAAGGAAAAAAAAACTGCACTTGAAAGATGCCATGCTAGGTGACCTACTGATAATGCAAGTGGCTCAGAATTTTGGATGGTTTGCGTGAACATTGCTGCACTGTGTACCCTCCCCTCTTGTCTTACATTTCACTATTTATCCCAAAGGCAATATACATGTAGTGCTTTGGGTAGATAGTTCACAGGGGTTGTGTCAGCTATGCCGTGCTCTATCATTGTACATGTACCAGCCACGAGAGCCTTATAAACATGTTTATGTCAAAGTCAGTTAGACTGATAATGTACAGGATATAAATTTCAGCAATTTTGTTATGAAAAATTGTGTTTTCTTGGTTTTCATGTTTTTCTGTGTGATTGTTTATTTGCTTGTGGGGTTGGTATTCTTATGTGCCATGTATATTTGTGATACTTGTACAATGAATTTTCATTGAGGGTCATAGTAAAGTTTCTAACTTTGCTATGATTGATTGTACTTGAGGTAAGAAGTAGGACACAGCCACAGCACAGAAAGAGACTCAAAAAGAAACAAGGACATTATTTGATGGGGGATGAGTTGGGCTTGTATTCAACTTATCATAGTGCAGGGGACAAGAAGGATTATTTGGAGAATTAATCTAGCCTGGCAATAAACTCAGTTTTTTCCTATCCCAACAGTCAGGAAGGCTTTCATTAATTAAACATTCTCCCTTTCTGCTGGGTTGGGTGGATTTCTCTCTGTTTAACCCTTTGTATGCTCTAGGCACAGAAACACCCATAGCCTTATACTCACTGTCTAAAGCCTGGCACATAAAAGGGTTAAAGGGACTGTACAGTACTGGTTGAGGTGAAGATTCAGCTTCTAACGTTTTGCGAGATACATGTATTTAGAAACCACTCTATTGGCATACAATTCTAATGGGAATCAAAAGTTTATATGATCGGTCTTGAAATGACTGAGATTTCTAAAAACTATGAAAAACAAAGATACTAATAAAAGTCGTGGCCTGTCAATTTTCATAGTAGGATCGCTTTTTTGGATATCTCAGCCATTTCAAGGCAAATTTTCATCAAATAAACGTTGAGTCCTTCTTGAAAAATTACATACTCTTTCATATTTTATAAGAGGTTTCTCATGATCTCACCAAAGAATGTTTAGACAGTCAAATTGGACATGGAGTGGTACTTCATTTTAACCCTAAAAGGGAATCCGCCCCCCCCCCCCCTGACGTTTCGCGCTATAATTCTGTAATGCGAGAAGGCCTCGTCGCGAGGTTTCTTGACTTTGTTTGTTCATGTCTCACGCAACTTTTGAGACCAAATTTGCAACGTCCGCGCATACTTTCACGAAGCCATGCCCATTTTTGTAACGGAATGTCGCCCCAAAACAGGCACAATTTTGTGATTTTGTGTACATTTCCTATGGAAAATAGTGCTCTGTCATGAAAGTCATAAAAACCTGATTATTTTTACAATTGTGACCATGCATCACAAAACGAACAAAAAGTCGCACCCCTTGATTTCATGTGAGGACTCAAAAAAGGTGAAATGGGTCAACCAAGTCAATATTCAGTTTTTCATACCTTCTTAAAGAGCAACTCTTCTTCTACACAATTCTTAAGTTTGGGATCATAAAATGAATGGGAAAGTACATTTTCAATAGTTTTTCTACAACACTTTTTTGTAGAGTAGTGAGATATGTCTTAGAGGCCCCTTTTCATTTCTTGATGACCCTTTGCACACTCTCCACTTTCAAGTCTGATAACTTTTGAAGGTATAGCACTACTGCTTTGAAAGTTGGCATTAATCATGGACAGAATGTGTTGATAGAGCATGCTCAATTTCAATTTAATCTGATAATCCCTTCATTTTTGTTGCTCCAGTGGTTTACATGCTGTTTTTTGTCCCATTCATCACACAGCCAGCACGGTTTGAAGCGCTTCAACAGACAGATAGACCATGTACTTCAGACCCTGCCTCTTTTCTCAGTTCACACTTTTCCAGAGTGTGCGCTTTCTTTCCTATATTTAGATAGGTTAGGAGAGTCCATTTGAGTTGAGTTATACATCATTTTAAAGCTTAGAGTCTGCTCTTTCAGAACCTGTCCTTAACTAAAAATCCATGTCTGGCGACTTTTTGTGTGTTTTGTGGTGCAGGGTCACAATTAATCACTTTCATTGATTAATTTTGTGCTAATTATGGTAGAAAAGTGGTCAGTGACAATTTCCAATGAAAAATCTAAGAAAAAAACAAAAGTTGAAAAACAACGAAATACATAAGAAATTCTGAAAACAATAACATACATAAGAAATTAAATGAGTTTTGGAAGTTTTTGTGATGTACAATTGTTGAATATGGTAGACTGGCCCTTTTAGGGTTAAATGACCACAGCTGATTAGTTAATGCATAGTTGCTAACATGGTAACTGCAATCAATTGCAAGGTTTTCCTAGTGATACAGTACCCTGCTACGAGTTGTGCAGGTGGATACAGAATTTACTCGGTCTTCTGTAGGCTTTTCAATCCACATAACATGCATCCTGTCATAAAATATTTTATTGTGTAGAATGCAGATGAGCTCTACTTCAACAGTAACAATTTTTAGAGCTCTCATTTTACAATGTTTCCACAGTTCTTACATGTCTTGTAAAACCCATATGAGGGTACCCTGCCTGCATGCAAAGGGTACCATGCAAATTACCTCTGACAGATAGAGAGGCTGTTGAGCTTGCATGGACATTCTCTTACTTAAGCTTCCCATAGCTTAAAGGGGAAATCTAGTCGAAATAATTATAATTTAGTCTGATAAGAAAGAGTAAAATATTACGAGTTCAGTGGTATAATTTTGATTGGAATGGGATGAAAAATAAGTTATGACATTTTGAAGTTTTGCTATTTCGGGGGGGGGGGGGGGGGGGGGGACAGTTCTTGAACAGTCAATATGAATATGCAAATGGCAAAGTGTGCATGTCATTCCCTCACAACTTACCATAATTATAGTTCGTACATAAAATTTTGGAATTTCCCATTTTTCATTCAAACTTCCAGTTTTTCATTCAAAGGCAATTATGCCCCAGGCTCAAATCCTTGATGTATATCTAATTGATCACTATTCTGATGTTATTCAACCAGGAATAACATCATGTTTCAGACTTCAATGACAGAAACATTGCATTTTTGTCATTTTTTGTACACTATCAATGGAAAATTGTGAGGTTATGACATGGTTAGCTCACTCATTTGCATATTCACATCCACTGTACAAGAACTGTTTTGCAGAAATTAGCAAAACTTCAAAATGTCATAACTTCCTTATTTTTCATCCAATTTCAGCCAGTTTTAACAGTTACACTCGTAAGATTTAACTCCTTTTTTTATCAGATTAATTTACATTTGGACTGGATTTCCTCTTTAACCCATTGTCTACGGGAATTGAGTGCCCCTTGTTTTGAAGCAATGGGAATTTTAGTAATCTCTTCCCCAGAATCAATCTAAAATTGATGTATGCTGTATACACACACTAAACTGCAGGAGCACAACAATACTTTACAGCAAAGTGACACATACAAGCAAATAAAAACTTAAGACTAAAATTTGATATCTTTTGAGCTTTATGTATTAACTTTATTTTTATACACCTATCAAATTTTATGAGTACATGTGTATATAATATTGAGTGAAAATGTTCAAGAATGAGTACAAATTGTAATAATGTAGCAACAAGGCGAATATTTCAAAATAAAGTGCAGTTAACAATCGAACATAAATGTACAATAGCATGGCACCACAAGGCAAAGCAAAGAACATTTCTTTAAAACAGCTGGAAGAGAAAAAAAATATTGAACATAAATCAATTTCAATGTGCACTTGATTTCAGTTCTGAAAGAATCTCAAACAAAAAAAAAAAAAAAAAAAATGGAAGTTATGCTCAGAATTCATAATCACAAGTGAGTACCAAAAATAGCTCTTGAAATTACACAAACACTCTAATATTATAACAGAATCACACACTTGATCAAGACAAACTTCTCCATTTTATCACTCCGAGGTAGCTATTTGCTGAAAATAGAGATTGGTCTCATTGACAAAGGAATGATTACAAAATAATTCAAACATGATATGAAAAGCTCATCACAAACTTGTACAGAATTTAACTAAAATGGCATCAATATTTTAGCTACAGTGCTCCAAATTATGGTCAACCTTGAGTAAACAGAATTATCTGGCCGACAAAAATTTGCAGAAATCAGCTTGGGCAAGGTGACACTGACAATTCCTTTCATCAACACATATCATACATACTGGTATATAGGGACATTGAGCAGCATGTCACTTTAAAAAAAAAAAAATACATTTTTTTTTTTAAAACAAAAACACAGCATGAAATGTCAATGGTTCACACTATAAAGAAATATCAGTATGTCTCCAATGCGGCATGAAAAGGTACACATGTATCCATTTCTTTTCTGCCCAAAGATTATAATGGGGAGGGCTAGGCTTTCCACTCTCCTCAATATGATTCAGGTCCAACACTTGACTGCAGCGGATGGTGGCTCGAGTTTCCCCTGGGATACAACTCGTGAAGCAACAAATCACTGCCAAGTTTGTGTTATCACCAGCTGTCGTCAAGTGTTGTTTTGCAGCATCAATTCTACATGGAGCTTTTGTCCATGTTTAATTGAGGAAGGGTCAATCCCTCGGGACCTTCAAAAACACCAGACCGATAGGTGAGACGGTCATTTTTTATGTCGGGACACACCAGCGAGTGACCCTCTGTCCATAACATTCACATCACCCCATACCTTATCTCTTCCTCTGCCGTCATGTGTCTTCATTAAAACCTTATGAATTTTTGACCACGCTTTCTCGTGGCACGAAAAGGAGGCACGAATAAACTATTTAATATCCTTTCCTTGCAGTGGTCGATCTGCGAAAGTCATTAGAAAGAACCTTTTGTCTGTTTTCAATCAAATTACACATCATACTTGAGCAAAAAATATTTTCATCATGTGAAGAACTGTGCATATACTATGTACATACATATTACATAATTGATGGAAATAATAATGGCTTGCTTTATCTTATCTAAGTTTCTTCTTGGCAACATTCTCACCGGTGGGAGAGAGATAACCATTATATGATTCACACTAAATAAAATGAACCTAACACTCAAATTTAAAGAGGTTCCTGAATTACTACTTCTATGTCAGCTGAAAGCAAAAAACACACAAATAAATCAATAATATTTATCTGAGCTTCAGTGGTTCTTTGTGCTGTGATGGCAAGATCAAGTACTGTAGAAATAATTACTGTTTCCCCCATTTGAACAGTACACCATACCAGCAAATACACCACCACTTTTACCCACTCCAAATTCATTCTTCAGAATGTGTTGTTGATTGTTGTCAGAACAGATTGGAAATTAGTGCTTCACATTACAGACATTAATGAACACTTGAATGTGTGCGTCAGGGCTCTTTACGCAGCATTAAAAGACTTGCGGTTTATATTGAGGTTTGATTACATCCCGATGACTACCCATGCATTTAGCAAACTTTACAATCACTTGCTAATCTTGTATGTCCAGTCCTGCAGTTCTACTTCAGACAGCTGCTAACAGCTGCTAACAACTGCAACATAAAATCAGTTTAAAAAGTTTCCATGGTTTCATAACAGTCAGCCAACTATGCAAATCATCTACCAGTATTTTATTCATCACTTTAAAAGCGTAATTTCAAAATGCAATCGGCATCCCACGCAGATAAGTTGCCAGCAGTGAATTATAAATGTGAGACATCATTAAACAATCATCCTTTTTTTTTCGTGTTTCTTTTGAGGGGGTATTGAAACACAGCCTGATCACTTGAGAGAGAAACTCTGTGGATGCAGCAGACTACCACTTGAGACTGGTCATCGGATTGAGCGGTCAGTTTGCTTTGGTCAGTGACATTGCAATTCATGTATCTATGTCCCTGTCACAGCTTCAAAGCCACAAGAATACAGCAACCCTGAGACAGCCCTGAATCCAATTGATACAACTGATGAGCATTCATACCCACAAGCAATGAATACCAGAGTTTCAAGTAACACATCTTTAATGCATCACTGTGCACTTGCAAATGGGATTCACACACAGGCAAAAGAATAATTGCCAAAACATTACACAGGAGTTTGAATTCCAACAAAACAATGCTCACTATAGCTTATGTAACATGTTTTACATTTTAAGAGCAAAGTCTTGGTTTGATGGGTTACCACACTTCTAGAAAGTTTGTCCATCTCAAGGTCAAATGTAAAGTGTGAAAGCAATGATGCCTCCGGCAACACTTCATAGAGCAAAGGCATCAAAGCTGGACTTTTCCACTTTTGACTGATAAACTTCTGTAGCAGATTTTTTTTTTTTTTTTTTTTTTTTTTTTTTTTTTTTTTTTTTTTTTTTTTTTGGGGGGGGGGGGTCTAGGTCTGGGGGGGGGGGGGTCTAGGTCGGGGGTTGGGGTTGTCCCCCCCCCCCTTGATATGTTATAGTGGGAACAATTCAAGATCTTAGCACTAGATCCTCAATTGAAAAAAACAAGAAACACAAAACTATAGGGCCTTCATTTGAATATCTTGGCAAACTAACCAAACTAGTATTCATTTTTTTCTCCAATTCACCCCACAGAACTAAGCCATGATATGAATTACAAATATCACAAAAAACACCACTGGCGTGAATATAGCTAAAACCAATACTTTATTCTTTATCACACGGAGCTTTTTAGTTTGTGGGATATTGTTTCTGCCTTCCGAGGCTTTCTGGTTTCACACATGCACCTGCTGAGACATTGTGCGGGTGGTCCACTGGGGCAGGCATGGTGTCTGCCACAAGTCCCATCTTCGAAAATTTGATGAACAGGGTGCCGGCAGAGCCTGTGAAATTCATCAGCTCTGCATTCTCCAAAAGGTCACGTGTAAGTTTCATGACCTTAAAGCATACTTCCAAGATAATCATTGAATATTAAAGGAAACTGAAGTCCTTAGTACAAGTAGAAAGAATAATGGAACCTTTACTTTCCATTGTTTTGGATCAATCTGCTACCTTTTTCCTCCTGTTGCACAGAATGTCTCCATGGCACTTTTTCCATAGCCCTTTCAGAGTGCACAATAAAATAAAATTCTTTACTAATTTTGCCAAGTGTGTGTTTGGGTTCAATACACGTACATCCTCCTTGATAATCTAATGTACAAATATAATATATAATTATCAATGACAAGGAAGACCTCTGATATACCCACTTTTTACATATAAACTTGTCATATACCAGTTGTCAATAATTCATCACTAAGCATTGATATTTTTTTTCTTCCATGGAAAATGAAGGAAAAAACATCTACAAGTACCTGTACATCACAAAGATTACATAATATAATAAACAAGAAGCAGAAATATTGTGATCCATGCACGTCATGTACCCTGTCAATCATTACCATGTGTATGCTCATAATGCTGTGCCAAGGTTATCGATTATAGCATACACTCCAAATTTAGTATAAGATTCATTATATACCACTGTAAACATACAGCCATGACATTGCAAATACACAATCACTTACATCTAGGTCACACGTACGATGCATAATGATGAAATACTTCAAAATTGAAAATGGTTTTAAGGTCAACAATGGCAATCATCCTACAAGATTGAAAATAAAAAAGAAAAGGCAGGATATGCTTCAAACAAAAATGCATCAGGGTGATTCTTATATAATTGACTGTTTCACCGATCATGGGGAAAGGGTTTAATCAGCAAGTTAAATGGAATTGCTCCTAAGGGAAAAGAGGTACAGATGGACAGACGAACAGATGCACACATACATTTTCAGACAAGAGCGCCAAGAAGGGAGAAAATGGGGGTAGATAAATTGATTGTTATGGAGGAAATGGAACACACTGATTTGATGTTCAGAGCACGACTGGGCTCAGTGTAGCGAGTAATCAACTTCCAGAATTCTGCTAAGTGTAGTTGAAGGTTGTTTGTGTTAGAGCACTGAATCAGCCAGGCCATTAGGGGAGAGCAACGGGGATGGTTCAAACAAGGCTCGGAGAAATCAAATATTCATGGGGTAATCGCAGGAGTCGCCTCGTCCAAATGGGTTTCTTAATGCAACACGTAGCTGGGGGGTGGCTGCATGCTTGACAAGTTCATCAAACATGCAGTCAAAAGACGAAGGCTGTGTGTCATCAGCAGTGCTCCGCAACACTCTTTACACATCTCACAGCTGAACCTTCCTCTCTTCCATCTATGTCAGAATACACATGATACAAGACCTCTCCTATTAAATAGAAATGAACATCAGAAACAATGTTCAAATGCAAACAAACAGGTGGATTTCACTGGTCTACTACAGACTAGTGCATCTATGATACTGTACAACATGAAATTCTAGGCAAATATGGTGATGCATTTGTAATGACAAAAACACAAAAATTCAAGTAGATTCTTGTAGTTCTAGCTATTTAGTAGCTATAGATTCAGCTATTCAGTTCAAGTAGCTCTTGTAGATAGCTCCAAGTTTGTGATGATGAAGAAAGCAATGGAATGTAGATTGTAAACATTTAATCAATAATGTGCTTTTAATTAAAAAAAAATATGTGCATTCTTTGACATTGAATTTAGATCACTTTCTATATAATGTCAAAGAATGCACCTCAAAACAAACAAAAAGTCGCCAGACATGAATTTTAAGTTAAGATCATATTCTGAAAGAGCAGACCTTAAGCTTTAAAATGATGTATAACTCAAATCAAATGGACTCTCCTAACCTATCTGAATATTGGAAAGAAAGCACAAACTCAGGAAAAGTGTGAACTGAGAAAAGAGGCTCTGAAGTACAGTGTCTATTCAAGCGCTTAATCTTTACCAAACCGTGCTGGCTGTGCAATGAATGGGACAAAAAACAGGAAGTAAACCACCAGAGTAACAACAATGAAGGGATTATCAGATTAAACTGAAATTAAGCATGCCTCATTAACACATTCTGTCCATAATTAATGCCAACTTTCAAAGCAGTAGCACTATCCTTTCAAAAGTTATTAGAGTCGAAGGTGAAGAGTGTGGACAAGGTTTTTCAGAAATGAAAAAGGGATTCTAAAGACACACCTAATGACACTATTCTACAAAAAATGTTCGAGATAAACTGCTAAAAAACACACTTTCCTGCCCGTTTTATGATCCCAAATTTTAGCATAATGTAAAAGAAGACCCGCTCTTTCAGAAAATATGAAAAAGTCAAGTTCGGCTAGGTTTACCCATTTCACTTATTTTCAGTCCTCACGCAAAATCAGTGTGTGCGACTTTATGTTCGTTTTGAGGTGCACGGTCACATATAGAGATTCTTTCCAATAGATTATACTTTCAATAAACATTTTCATGTACTTAGGCACCTCTCTTTTTTATCACCATAGAAAAAAAAAAGAACTCAACTTTTCTACAAAATTGTATATACACATGTAGTAGGGACTGGCCTTGTAACATATTTGCAATATTTACAATTCAAAGTATTGTTAAATGGTGTTAAGTCTTCAAAGTGCTCAAAGCTGATAGCACCAGACCAGTGCTCATTGCTGCATTGATCACAGCACAAGACCTTTATTGACCTCAAACACTGATTGAAGACTAATGGTACATCCTTCGATAACCTGACTTCAAGGCAAAATGAAGACGGTTTCACATGACCTGCCTTTCATGAACTTTAGATCAAAAAGTGCAACCTAAAGTGCATCTTATCAATTTGGCACTCTATAGACTGCTGGCATAGAATGCTTTAATCTAGGGGCCTAAAAAGATGATAAATGTGAAGCCATAGGAAAGACTTTTTCACACAAAAGTAGCGGAATAAAAAATTCACGAGCCCAGCTGCCTAGGGACTGGCTGGCACAGTAAGACATGTCTTCCCCTGATAATGTACTCAAGCTGAAGCAAATAAAAATGGCAGTGCCTCACTCTTTGTACAGCACAATGGGGCTCATTGAAAAAAAAAAAAGTGACAGCCAAAGCAACAAGAAAACAATAACATTTGTGGCAAAAAGCAAGAATATCTACATACATCCAGAATCTTTGTTAAATTGAGATGGCCAATAACATACAGAAGTCAATACTTCTACAATGCAGGGATAACATGACATTAATTTATAGTGGTGTACACATCATGGTGTATAGTGTTTCACATTAACAGTCAACCTCGCCTATTAAAGTTGAATCTATTTGGACTGAAGAAATAGCTTCAACTGAGAGAAAATTTAACTTATGAGGGATTAAAATCAATAGAATATAAAGAGAAGAGAATTTGAAAAGACCTTCGACTTGGGCAATTATTCGACTTATGTGAGGTCGACTTAAGCAAGGTTGACTGTATTGCAACACTTTTTCAAATATTTTATGGGGAGGGCTCTTCCACCACGGTGGCAATTAGAACAAATAACACCATACATGTCTACGATCACACCACATCCTGCATGTGGGCCCAAGAAAGTACATTGACAGCCTATCATTAATTACAGGTGAGACTCAGCGGCATACCTCAACATGGAAAAACCATTCAGAAGTCTCACCAGTGTACACCTTGCACTACGTGGAAGGGTCATTTAACTTTGAGGAAATATCCTTTTATGTTCACCATGAGAGAGAACCGAACAAACAATAACCAACAAAAATATATTCAGGTCAGCATAGGCTGATTGATGTATAAGGTAGAACTTCAGTCTCATACAAACATTAAGCAACACTTGCATAAATGAAACCTGAAAGAACATGAAGATGTCTATTCAAGGAATATTGAAGTAAATTCTTTGAATATTGAAGTAAATAGAAGAAATAGGAGTGAGTGCACTGTAACATCAAACAATGAAACATCATTTATACAGCACAATTTATCTGTAGAAACATTCAAAGTTTGACTCCCACAGTGTGTCATGCATCATTCACAAAGTTGCTGGAAAAAAAAATAGGTCTCTAATTCAGATCTATAGATATCAAGGTTGTTACAATTCTAATTGTCACTGGTGTTATTTGGTGATCCAAGTGATGAAAAAAAAAGCAGCAAATCATGTGTATAAAAATAGAAATTTCAAAAGTAAAGGTTACAACCATCATAAAGGGACTAATATGTCAACAGTTGCTACCCCCCCCCCCCCATTTGTTTGTCTGTTTTTTCCCCTTTGCGGCATATACTCTTCATTGGATCAATGCTATTTTTCCCCTGGGTTATAAGATCAAACATTACATTACTCATGCTAAAAAGAAATCATAATCTTGTTATGGGGAAAATGGATATGACATATGTGATTCAAAGCCAAGACAAGCTTTACCACTAAAATTAGTCAATCACACCAGCATTTACTGCCATCACATCAGCTATTGGTACAGAAAAGCCTGTCTTTTCTGACATTTCAAAATACATAATTATTTCTTGAGAAGTAAAATCAGATTGATTAAGGGTAAATATTTCTCGTCATTTTGTGAATCTAGCTGTGAAGATGTACTCCAACACTGAATATCATTCATGGGGTACTACCTTTATTTGATACAATCAAATGTAGAAAATCTACAGTTATCACAAAATCACCTGCTTGAAACTGATTCCTGATTAAGACTGCTAATATTTCATTCATCCTATGGATGTTCTGATGGTATACACAGCTAGTGCATACATCTATTAACATTACCTTGTATTGCAGAAAAAAGTTTTTACTTTGGATGTAAAGTTTATGGAGTTAACTTTAATATTCTTGCTTTGTTTGATCGCTAAATGGCATACTATTCATAATTTATTACTGTAAAAGTGGATATTTTCGCGCGACTAATTTTTCGCACTTAGCCGGGTCAGAAGAGTTTTCTGTGTTTTTAATTCCGCGGAATCAAGATGTCACACACAGGAACATATGGCGAGCAAAAATATTCACGGGCTTTTATTTTTGCGCTAGTTTCTGGTTGCGCGAAATGCGTGAAAATTTCAACACGGCGAAAATTTCCACTTTTACAGTAAACACTGAACACAATGGTAAAGAAGATAAAGGCCTTTGTGCTTTTAAAAACAAAGGTAACAAAACATCCAGGTCATTGAACTCTGGGAGACCAAGGAAGTTAACTTTTGATACAGCGTTTATGGAGTGTATCTCATCCTTGCCTGAAAATACTGAGGCGGCAATACTGAGTATAGGACCATGCTTGAAGATATCATTGATTTTTTTTTTTTTGATTTTTTTTTGGTGAGATGACACCCATCACTCCCTGTACTTTAACAATCCCTTATAATCCTCTGGCTCCCTTCTTTTATTTTTGGCTGATTGGCTCAGATGACCCAAGACTAGCCAAGCAGAGATAAGTCTATTTGCAATTTAACCCACAGAATCCCAGAAACCCAATTCCTGTGGTTTGGTGCTGTACACTGTTATCACAATTAACTCATCATTCTATTCATGGGGAAGAGTGAAAAACTGTCTTCCATTTCAGTAATTTACTGTTCATCTATTTGTCTCAGTTGCAAAATATTTAGATGTCTTGTAAATGCTTACTCAGAAACTCAGGCAATTCAGAAATCCACACATTTCACCAATGATTAAAAAAAAAAATCATTCCAGTGCCTGCCCCATGGCAATTACCAGAAGCTGATTTCAAGACCCCTCCACCCACAAGGGAAATGCGGTGTTCATAGCACATTAACTTACAGTCCAATAACCAGCACCATGATATTGACAGTCTTCAGTCTGACAAGACAAGCGTCCACTGAACAAAAGACCCCTTCACACATAAAACGGAATTCCTGCTATACAACACGCATTCATCACCACACGACATTGAGCACATTATTGAATGCAACAAGCAAGAGTATGCATGTGAACATAGAGTGCTTTGAGGATTAATCAAGCAGATACAGTAATTTGAGACAAGTTTCTCACACAATGCCATACTTGTGCAACAAAGTAATACCTCAAAATAATCCACCAGTGAGGGTTTCCTTTTGTAGAGATGATCAAGTTGAACCAAATTCATTTTGAGTGTCAATCATGGAGTCAGCGATGGTGAACGATGGAATTAATTGACCTCATGAAGCAAGCGGCGGTCCCCGCCACGGCTCTAATTGATGGTCAATTCAATTGGCGTGCACCAATAATGGAGTGCGGGGGAGCCAATGCCACCCTAATGACCAAAACGTTTTCAGGTTCTTATCGATACACAGCCATTATGGCAATGATTATTGACAAACCCTCTCACATGATGCGGCTGAGCTCGGCATAGTATTGTTGACAAAATCAACGTCAATCAAGGTCAGAGTGAAAGCATGGAGAAAAAAAACCCACTTATTGTTGAAGAATACCTGACCTGTTATGATAAATTCAAGTTAGATATATCTAATTCATAGATAATGCGTAACTATGAATGAACCTTTCAAGATGGTAATATATAACTTTGTTGAACAGAAAAAAAGGCAATATACATTTTTTTTTTTCAAATGAAATGAGTTGTAAACATATGTAGCCCTGCAAATCTACAAATGTGAGTGTAAATGCAGTTCTTGAAGATATAAGAAAGTGCTAAGTAAGTTTCAAAATCTGACCTTGTTGGTTTTTATTGGTAATAAAGGACTTAAACTTCATAAAGACTTCCTGTTTGATATTAGATAGTTGCTTCAAGGTAAACTACAAATTTGTACTAACACTTTACACCAATGAACTAAACAAGTTTAATATGAAATGAGATATGAAGTCTGTCTAATGCCCTCAATGATTGAACATTATCATTACCTATTTTTTTAAATAGCATGCACATTAGTAAACACATTATATGCTCTTTAAGGCACTTCTCTGGTCTGGTAAGAACAGTCACATGATCTACATTCTTCAGACACTAAAAACAGACATTTTGTGCTTTTTTATATTACAATGCATTGAAAATTCATGAAAACTGAAAACCAATCAACCTGCATCAGTGAACACTTGTATTTCTTTTCCATGTTGAATTGATAAATTCTAGCAATAGATATCAAAGCATGGAAAGTGTGAAATGAATCAAAGCAGTTGCTGCACATGGAAAAATTGTCCATAAAAAAGAAAAGGAATGGATTTCCAAAAAAAAAAAACACATAAATATCTTCGCTCAAAAGGTGTGGCAAAAAATGTTAGAAAGATGTGTGAGTGACAGGCAAGAGGAATGTGCACATAAAGAAAGAGATTATCATACACCAAAAATATTTCATCAAAGCAAATTAGCTTACATTTCAATATGTTAGTAAACAAACTTTAACAATAAGTTAAGGCAAAGCATACAATCAAAGTCACTGATAGAGATTTCAATGTTGTCCACCGTAAGTATATGCTGTGAGAACATTAAAATGGTAAATATCAAACTTACTTCCAATATCTCATGACATCACAGAGATGGCACTCACTTTAAAAGTGAGAAAAATTTATGTACTTCAGTGGTGTACAAAACAAACAAAAATCTGAAAAATAACATGCTGAGAATGAAGGCAGCTATATCTTTATGGCTTTATGTAACAGTGGACACCCTCAACACATATGTTGTTGCATGATGCAAATGATGATACAGGAGTATCTACATAGCATGTCAGCAAATGGAGAGGAGATTAAAAAAGATCAACGACCAGGAAACAAATAATCCCTCACCAAGGCTTTGCAGAGAGTAACAATTTTGGTAAAACCTTTACTGATAGGATAATCATTACTAAAAGAAAAAAACAAAACGAAACAAATTGTGCAAATCTAATCAGCTCGTCAAGTGAGAGTGATACTGGTGTTATTAAAGGTGCCTCAAACACTGAATGGCTTTTGATGCAACTCAACGCCCTTATCATTTTCAACCGACGAGCTGTTCCTATGATTACAATGTATATTTTTCCTAAAGTCAAAAACCAACAGGATGATATCAAGGCCTCTGTACCTGGGGGAGCCACAGGAATGCTTCAGTTCCTATGTAAGTCAAAGGTGACAACAGATACTGACAGGGCTCTGATGTACAAGGGTAGAAGGAGTTGCTCGGATCTGACCACATTAAACTAAACTTAACTGTCCCAATCTGGGACTGCACGATTTATGTTCCTGAGGAATGACTCATGGAAGGTGAGAAATCAAGTCGCCACATGGAACGCACTGAATGCTCGGTCTAATTGGTCTAATCATCATTCATTTGTAATGAAATATACTAGAGGATGCATCATCTGCAAGCAGCTCAGGAATTATTCAAATGCTGCCCTGTGATATATGGCTCTGCCACTGAGGTCTACTAGCACACACACACACACACACACACACACACAAATAAATCATGTCTTACAATAAAAAACACAACAACAACAACATTCAGAGGTTGCCACTCTAGCTACATTCACACTGGAATTATAGGTTTTTGCATCACAATGTAATGATTTATTTGTGTGCTATTCACACAGTATGCATATCATTGTGATAGTTTCCATTTTCTTTTCTTTTTTTAAGTTGGACCAACTTTCATATGATCAAAATGTGAAACGGGAGAATAAAAAGTTTTTCATGTCCACACACAAAAATAAACAGTTTTCACATCATGTTGCATAATTAAAAATCAATTTTCAAAAAAAAAAATGCTGATTTCCAGCATAGGCCTATAGAAGCAGGACTATTATCCTGCAATTTGAAAAGTCTGAAATGGCCTGTGTTTTCGCCATAAAAGTGTACTGGTAGATATTGTGTGGATGGAATCAGTGTCGTGTTCCTCTTTAACTGTAATCTTAGCTACAAGCTTGTCATTAGTGCAACTTTGCATGGTTGCCATTCTGTTCGATGACTGCTCCATTGGTCACCCCTCGTCTGTCCTTCTTTGCAGTGCTTGTCAAGAAGGTGTCCACCAGCCAATCGCCGACAAGGATTCCAGTGAAGGGGCCAAGCCAGTAGACCAGCAGGTGGGTGGGGACCTGGTGGTCATGGCAGCCCCACCCAAGAGCAAACCCCAGAACAGGGTTCATTAGTGCACCAGTGTAGTCTAAGCCTGAAATAAGGAAAACAACAGCAAAAACAAATTTACAGCACGCTGCGTGTGGAACAAAACAGGATAGGTTTATTAAAAGTGATGATTACAAATGGTTACACACTTTCCCAGAATTGAAATTATTCTAAATTTGCCCAATGCAATATGGTCCTGGTCAGTTTGGTATTATTTTGGCTTCGAAAATTAAAAAATATATATAAACAATAGGGACCTGCTAGCCTTGAATACTGTTAAAAAAGTAATAATCGAGATGGAATTTTAATATCATTTTGATTATACTTTCGATTGTCCTTGAGCTTTTGTAATATTGGTCCACATGGAATGACTGGTCAGCAACTCAACTGACCAATGGTGCATTTTATATTCCTTCAATTACCACTACTAATCAACCCCTCCATGACAAGGGTTCAAGGTTTTATGAATAGTGATGAAATTACTTTGTTATCAGCAGCACACCCAGTGGTTTGTATAGAGCAACTGCACAGGCTATTCATTGATGAATTTGATTACATCCCATGCCACTGGCATTAGATAAGTTTTATTCATCCTGCATGTTCATTGAACCTTGGACAGGGGAGGGGGTGGGGGATACACAGATTTTGATCTAATACCCTCTGTCACCAAGCCAAACATCAAGGTTAACAGAAATTAATTCAATTAATCAAACTGACATGCACAGTTAAAGTAATCATTTTTCAAATAGGAATATCTTGCATGTTTAAAGAGCTACTGCCCATGGTCACAAATTACACATGTACATGAGCCAGATTATGGCCAAAAAAAAAAAAAACACACACACACACACACACATCTTTTAATGAGCATTCACCTCAGTATGCTGTACAACCTGTATTTTCTCCTTAACCCCTTGAGGACAGGCTGAGTTTGCTACAACATGCATTTCCCATAGACACCTGCCCGAGTATAGAGAACTCGGGACTTGTCTTCAACGGGTTAAAAGGAGTATCATTTGCCACCATGTGATATGAAACTACATGTACCTCCTCAAATTACATTTTGAGAGACAGAGGAAGATCATATGATTTACTTTATTGGGTTAATGACATTTCCTGATATAAATTTGATGTGCATAATGAAAAAGAAAACGCTAAATGGATACATGTAATATGTCTCCCAAATGGTAATGAAAAATCATTATACTGTAATCTAAACAAAAGGGGAAAACACTACATGATGTCATAGATATGGCATCCATTCAACTTTAGAAAAAGAATATCAATATCAGTGACACTAGTGGATAAACTCACTGAGTTTCTTGTTTACAAGTTATGTAACTGTGATTACTGAGCTGGTTAGAAGGTTACTACTGGTTACTGCTCAAAACAGGTGTTTTTATATGATTCACTGTTCTGAAGTTGATTTTACTAGACATACCGAAAGAGCTTTTACAAGAAGTATTACTAGAATTATAATGATAATAATAATAATAATAACTAGACAAGCACTCTGAGAGCGCAGACCTCCACCAAGCAGCTACTTTCCACCCATGGTTTTGCTCTTCCCAAAGAGATTTAAAAGCTCTTTGTGCTCTTCAATAGAGATCAGTGATTTCCACTTATCCATAGGTATACATGCTGAAAAATCGCCCGATTTCCCAATATAGAAGCCTTTGTTACGTCATAAACCCTCTGCTGCATGGCGCGCCTCTCCCTAGCAGAAACTAGAGCATGCACTTTAGTGCGCACATGCAAACCTCAAATACGCGCAGCCTGAACTCCCAAGTTCATTGACCCTATCTGCCAAAATATCAAAAACCTTCATAAATTCCCCCAAAATTCTCGGATCACCACCAAAAGTTAATCGTTTGTTACTTGTGTCATTCTCAACCTTTCCTGCAAGTTTCATCCAAATCCGTTAATACTTTTTGAGTTATTTTGCACACGGACAAATGAATGAACGAACGAACGAACAAATAAACAAACAAACCAACAGTAACAAAAACATAACCTCCTCCCTTGGCAGAGGTAATAAGTGATAGCAGTATGAATTTAATATCAATTAATAAAAAAAAATTCCATTTAAATCATACAAGCTGAGAGTTTAAGCTAAATATTGTTCAACTGTTTGCTGCTAATTGTGCAGTATTGTGAATAAACCAGATTGAATTGAATTGAATAGCCTAAATCAGTCACGAGTGACAAAAGGTATAATTCTTCCAATTGAAACATGACAGTAACACACACTGTAAACTCACAATGCACTCTCTTTTAAAGCATACTCTGTGTCCAATGAAATAGATTCTGCAATGGAGCTAGCTACATATTCAAAGCTGGGAATTAATTCTGACCTGATTCACTCTGTCTCACTCTCCTTTTCAGGCTAAATGGAAAAAAAAAAAAATCTTACCATAGATGACCACCAGAACTGAGATGACCGCATTGATCAAGCGCCAGAATCGTCTGCCACCCTGAAAGACACCTGCAACAAGCTTTAGAAATGTCACTGACAGCATCTCCACAGCAAAACCCACAAAGGGGGAGACCTGGGGATGGATACAGAGAGATATAGGGAGAGAGAGAGATCAAGAATCAAAGCAATAAAACAATATTAGAGCTGAGGTCCCTTAGCCTTGCTTCAACACTGTCGTGCAAACGATATCCTTTATCACATCATACATAAAAATGTCCACAAGGACGTGACACCAAGTAAAGACTAAAGAGCTACGAGAAGGAAAAACGGATGATGCAGACCAGTGTCAAAAGTACAATTCATGTGCTTGAGGGAACCTGGCAAACAATAGGACAATTCACACCCAAAGTACAAGTTCACAGAAAAAGTGTTTTGTTGTTGCTGTTGTTGTTGTTGTTGTTGTTGTTTTTTTTGGGGGGGGTGGGGGTTGGGATCGATAATAAGCATTTCCAGGGTCAAAGCAAATCTGTCCAGTGTTTACAAACACAAATCACTATAAGAATTATATTTCTAAGAGAATGAATGAGCTTTTATATCTAACCCAATTAATAAATGGACTCATATTGACAATGAATTTGTACACATGAATCTGTGGCTTTGCAATTGCGTAATTGAATCAGTATATCCAACATTTAGTTTGGACTTGAGATCTGCATGTATAAATAGTTGAACGGCCGCTATTTTCACATATACATTGTAATATACCCAATTGCAAAATACCTCTGGCACATTCTTTTTACCAACCGGGGTAACTTGGACACATTTGTAATCAGATATTTATTACAGTACCCAACTGGTGGAAATAGTGAAATTGTAAGAATTTAACCTTGACATTTGACCTTGAGCATGTGTACTCCATGGGTGTATGCAAGGGGGGGTCGGGAGGGTCGTACGACCCCCCCCCCCCCCAAATTTTCAAAAGGTCCACTTTTTGTAAAAGACATTTTTGTTTTTTGAGGGCTTTTTACTCTATATAGGCCTACAACAGGGAAAAAAAGTGACCGGTGTTCCAGCAAATTGTCAAAAACCTCGTAAATTTCGTAACTTAGTTTTAATATGCCATAATTTACCTTATTTCTAAGCCGCACTGCCATGCCGAAAAAGTCACTTTTGTATGCACCAAATGGCCCCATTTTAAGATACAAAATTCAAAAACTCCCTACCGTGGGAGGGGGGACACCCCCCTCCCACACCCTCCCCCCGCTCGGTCGCTCCGCTCCCTCGCAAAGGCAAAGGTCCAAAAATTTTGATTACGACCCCCCCAGAAAAAATCCTGGATACACCCCTGTACTCATAAGTTGATAGTAACAGTCCACTGATAGGGAAAAGACTTTTTAGAAACCCACTGGCTACATTATATTGATACATTTTATGAAATCTTTCCTCCACTTTTTTTTTAGATGAAATCCACATTGGGCCGAATGCATAAAACAAGCAATTGCTTGTAAGCAATTGCTTCAAGCAAAAGCACAAGCTCGTCTAGTAAAAGGTGTAGCTCAAGCAATTGCTTAAATACATATGCATAATCTTTTGCTTGTGCACATACCTTTTGCTTGCATTCAGCAAGCAATTGCTTAGGGTTCGAACAATAGCGTCACGCTTGTGCGAACACTAATCTGATAATCTGATAACAAAGGCGTGTTTCGTATTTAATAGGTATTTCATCTAGGGGCATGTGTGAGCTGGAACCTGACATAGCAGTATAGTGATCATAACAACGCTCATATGAAATACACACACACACACACACACACACACACACACACGCTTCCTTTTGCTTGTCCCGCACAAGCAATTGCTTGCGTTTTTCAACAAAAGGGACGTCACGCCTGTGCGAACACAAGAACAAAGGCGAGTGTGGCAGCATGCATTTGAAAGGGCATGTGTGTGCAGAAACATTTCCTGACATAGCAGAAGAGCTATGAAATGACACTCATAATTACACACACAGACGCACACACACACAACTATACACACACTCGTATTACTGGCTGATTCCCACCACTGCTTACAATAGCCCGCATCTGCCAGATCGCACGTGGAGAGAGACGTCTCCTTGCTCTCCACCGAAGCGAGACATCCTACCTATTTTTCATCAAATTTTGCGTGCTAACCACTGGACATTCCCGTTGTTGAAATGAAAAATTTCTTACTCTACTTAAGAGTAATTTCTTGTAGATTTATACCACTCCTTCACAATTGTTGTCTTTCTTCCATGAATATGAAAATGATACTTAAAAGGGAACGTCCCAGATAAGCAAAAGCTCAAGCTCATTTTACAGAGCTTGGAAAATCGTAAGCAATTGCTAGCAAGAACTAGCAAAAGGTATGTTTTATGCATACGTTTTTAAGCAAATCCTTGGTCTCTAAGCAATTGCTTGCGGACAGCAAGCAATTGCTTGTACTTGCTAGCAAGAGCTTCTGCTCGCAAGCAATTGCTCGTTTTTATGCATGATATACGGATTCGAGTAAAAGGCTAGCACAAGCAATTGCTAGCGTTTATGCATCCGGCCCATTGGGCCGAATGCATAAAACAAGCAATTGCTTGTAAGCAATTGCTTTAAGCAAAAGCACAAGCTCGTCTAGTAAAAGGTGTAGCTCAAGCAATTGCTTAAATACATATGCATTATAATCTTTTGCTTGTGCACATACCTTTTGCTTGCATTCAGCAAGCAATTGCTTAGGGTTCGAACAATAGCGTCACGCCTATGCGAACACAAGAACAAAGGCGAGTGTGGCAGCATGCATTTGAAAGGGCATGTGTGTGCGGAAACATTTCCTGACATAGCAGAAGAGCTATGAAATGACACTCATAAATGCACACACAGACACACACACACACAACTATACACACACTCGTATTACTGGCTGATTCCCACCACTGCTTACAATAGCCCGCATCTGCCAGATCGCACGTGGAGAGACGTCTCCTTGCTCTCCACCGAAGTGAGACATCCTACCTGTTTTTCATCAAATTTTGCGTGCTAACCACTGGACATTCCCGTTGTTGAAATGAAAAATTTCTTACTCTACTTAAGAGTAATTTCTTGTAGATTTATACCACTCCTTCACAATTGTTGTCTTTCTTCCATGAATATGAAAATGATACTTAAAAGGGAACGTCCCAGATAAGCAAAAGCTCAAGCTCATTTTACAGAGCTTGGAAAATCGTAAGCAATTGCTAGCAAGAACTAGCAAAAGGTATGTTTTATGCATACGTTTTTAAGCAAATGCTTGGTCTCTAAGCAATTGCTTGCGGACAGCAAGCAATTGCTTGTACTTGCTAGCAAGAGCTTCTGCTCGCAAGCAATTGCTTGTTTTTATGCATACGGATTCGAGTAAAAGGCTAGCACAAGCAATTGCTAGCGTTTATGCATCCGGCCCATTATGATGACATGTTTCTGTTTTGCACTAGCACATCAACAAAATACCTGCGATGCCTTATGGTGCATATTGTAGGCCTACTGTATTTTATAAAACCTGTATGATCTCCAGATAAAGATTCTGGGGAGCTTCAAAAGTAGAGTTTTGGGCCATGGAATCAATGGGGTCACAGGTCAAAGTGAAACTGCTAAAATTTCATTTTCTTTTTTTCTCCATATCTTGGGAATGACTCTAGGTATCTGTTACACACAACTTACATACATTTGTATACTTACAATGCACATGTGATACAAAGTACCAGCATGTTACATTATGTCCTGAAATGAATGGGAGAAAAATATACCATACTTTCTCTGAACAACTTATAAACTGCAAAAATTACAGGAAACAGCAACTGCAAGCCAAGTCTGCCAAGTCTACCCATCTATACGGTAACTACACTGTATAAGAATCTGATAGAACTGTGCATGCATCCTTGATAGAAAGCCTACACAATTTGTATATTTGCATCATGATTTGGATCACTACCAAAAACTAATAACCCGAGTGTTTCTTTGGCAATGGATACAGTGTGTATGTACAAATGTGCAGCGCATGAGTGTTGAAATTTTGTCAAACTCTTTTCATGACTTTTTGACTACAATTTTAGCAGACAAATAGAAGAAATGTGGTAAGCATTACAGTGTACCTCCTTGAACAACAGCTACTAGTTACCCTGTTGAGGACGAGTTCCGAGTATACTTGGGCAGGGGTCTAGGGGAAATGCATGTTGTACAATAGCAAAATCAGC
Source organism: Diadema antillarum (assembly GCF_040938485.1). Taxonomy (NCBI): domain Eukaryota; kingdom Metazoa; phylum Echinodermata; class Echinoidea; order Diadematoida; family Diadematidae; genus Diadema; species Diadema antillarum. The sequence continues at coordinate 780,415 of NW_027270954.1, forward strand.
CTGTCCTCTATGGGTCAACAAAGTTACTACACAACTCCAGCCTTGCAGGTTAATAACACAGGATTTGTTTAGCCACTATGGTTCTGTTTTCTTCTCATCTGTGCACATTCTTCAATGAAATTGATCAGTCATCCATGTAGGAATCTTGTGTATGGGCCTCCAAACTATGAGCTACATCCCTTATGATTTAAAAAGAGTGGATTAATCCTGTTTTTCTTTACGATACCAGTGCCATGTTATTGTTGTCTTCTTCTTCTTCTTCTTCTTCTTCTTCTTCTTAGTTGATAGACTATATTGAGCATTTTTATGTAGCATACATTACACAAACCAAGGAAGTGTAAAAAAAAAAGAAAAGAAAAACTACAGGTCTTTCAATTTAGATCGGAAATACATTACTGCGGGTCTGCATACATGGGCAAGTCCAAGATAAACTGTAAGGTTGCCTGAAAAGGCAATTTAATTTCATCTTTGTTCAATATTGAAACATTTGGTATCATTTTGCAGCTTATGGGTTGAAGTTTCATATTTCATAGAAAAACTTTATCATGCAAATTTATGCAAATTCCAAGGACATCACTTACATAAATTATCATGTGCAATAGGCCTATACTGAGGTATATTATGTTTAGGACATTGATTAAACAAAAATAGATAATTCAAAGGGACACAAGTGACATTTGCTTTACGTGCATATATGCATCAAAAGTGATAACTTAAACATTCTTTTAAAGTCACTGCTCCCAAAGGTATAGTACCTTTAAGCATGTGCAATGAATATTATACAAAGGAAATTCAGCAAAATTTTATTCTTGGGCATTGATTTCCATTTTGATTCAAAATAATCCTGTAGATTACAAATGTGGTCTCTAATCAGGAAGGTCAATAAGAATATGTCAATACTGTATATTTACTGTAAATTGTACAAAAACCTGCTGATTTCTGTTTTTTCGCCAGACTTTTAAAGGACAAGTTCACCTTCTTAGACATGTGGGTTGAGTAAATGCAGCAATATAAGTAGAACACATCATTGAGAGGTTGAGGAAAATCAGATAATCCATTCAATAGATATAAATTCTTGAAGGTTCAGCTCAGTCATGGCTGGATGAGAAGACTACTACAGCTTGTGATGTTACATGTGTACAACGACATAAAGAATATAATAAAGAAAAATCAACATATTTTCATTTTTCTTGCAAAACAAAAGAATACTTGACTGCTCTCTTTCAGAAGGCAGGGGAAATAATATTACCCTTAACACTATGTTAAGGGTAATATTAATATACATCAGTGATAATTTGAAGAAGCGTGCACTTTATTCAAAAAGTGAAGTTTTGTGAAATTCCTTATTTTCCTTATCGCTGTACGCATGAGACATTATAATCTTCTCATCCAACAGTGACTGCGCAGGCAATTGTACACTACTTTAAAAATTCATAACTTTTGAACAAATTGTCTGATTTTCCCCAAATTTTCATTGATGTGTTCTACTAATATCGTTGCATTCACTCAATTCACATATTATGAAGGTGAACTTGTCCTTTAAAGGTCAAGGTTACCAACCTCTTGAATCAAAAGAATAACTACAACAATGTAAAATGTCATTAAGCCCAATATGAAAAAATACATTGTAGTTTGCAGGCAAAGAAAAAAAAGGTTTGAAAATGGACCACCCATCCATAATGAACTTGCTATAAAATACATCATTAAAAAGCATTCCTGACTTTAATACCATGTAGAGTAAATTATATGATGTGGAACAAACATAAAATACAACTGTAGCATAAAAACATAGAAGTCAGCAGGTTTGTGAGCAGGTTACAGAGCTGTATGTATTGTATACAACCAACTAAATCAAATGGTCTTACTTTTTTTTTGTAAAATGGTTAATTTAAATACAAAATGTAAGATGTGGTAGCAAAATAACAATCAATTTATTGTAAACTCAGGTTTGTATCAAGTGTGTGTGGGGTTTTTTTTTAATTGCTCTGAAACATGGATGTGGTCAAGCATAAAAACAAAGGGAAACATAAACCTGACAAACAGACACAATATTTTTGTATGCTTCATGAAAACATTAAAGGTTTTAACTTTTTTTTTTTTGAAACAGTCTTACAACTGTACCTACTTAGACCAGGGAGGTGTCCCAATCCCTACTTGAGACTTTGGGCTAGACTTTACAGAAGGACCTACAGGCTACACACTGCACTCTACATTGACATATCGTTGGTGCCAGGGTGACAAAACCTCGTATCTCAATATTTGGTGAAAATGAGTTTTCTTCACAAATATTGAAGCTAGGAACCATTACTATGTAATTCCCAATCCTTATATGCCCATCTGCAAAAATAAGGTCACAAATGATAAATAAAAGTTGGCTGTTTCTATTGACTTACATGTTATGGCAGCCATGTTTTTTAGCTCTCCTGAACATTTGACATTTTTGAGATACGAGGTTTTGTCACCCCACCAACGATATGTATAATTATACATATGTACAAACTGGAGCACGCGTAGGATGATTGCCACATACAGTTGTATTACAATCTTACAGGCTCTTAGTAATACATGAAGTATCATTTCAATTGCATAATACAGGTACTGTTACGATGTACTCAGTGTTAGTGTCATGTTAGGGTTTTGTAAAACTAAAGTTCTGATCTCTCAATTCATATCCATCATCTTGCACTATTTTGCAGTTTTCTCAACTGCTAATGCTATAAAAACTCATTTAGTGCTGTGCACTGACAGTGACTTTGTAGTATAAATGCGGTGACGACCAAAATTTGTTGATCATTTTCACTTTAAGTGTCAAAGCTTTACATACTTAACAGAATCATCAGGGATCAAGGTGAATTGATAACACCAGAATAGTAGAATATAGCACGTTTTGTCAACTTACATGTCATTTAATAATAACGTTAATAATAGGTGCCAAATTAAATATAAGTTACAATTGAGTATAAAGGTCATTGAGGATTAAATACATACGTACACATTGCATTTCTCTTTTTCTTACTTGACAGGAATTTTTACACAGTGTGGTAAACTTACATTTAATCCTGCACTGCAGTTTTCTGAGATCATTTCGACAGTAGCCGCGTGAAAATGTCGAGGGGACGGGGCCCATGATGACTTCCATATGAACGTCGTGTAGCGGTATGCTGCGATAGCACCAAGCAACTCGACCAGTATGGTAAGAATGCCTGCGACAGCCGTCAACTTCCCTCTCAGAATGTAATCAAGTACCGCTGCTGGATTGGCAAACCCTTCGAAAATCAGGGCATAGAGGATGGTGAGAATGAAGAGCACTGTAGCAAAAGGCAAGAGGCCAAGTCTGAGCACCATTCCATTCTCAAACAGGCAGCACACCAACTGAAACGTGTCTATCAGTTCTACAGCATACTGGTAGGAAGGTCTCGGGAGAGTTCGGCGACAGACGGCGCGGAGTACGTGGCACAGTCCGAAGGTGGCCGCGTACCAACAGAGAGAAGTCCCTATTTCGGCATACATTGCAATGTCAGTTATCAATCAAACTGGACAGATAAACTACGGCATTCACTTCCTCGCTCAATGCTGGAACTGATGAACTGATACAGACCACATGACACTGAAGTAGGATGTATTTTAGTTTCCAGCAGCAGTCACTTTAAATAGCCTTGAGCGCGAGTACGGCGCGATCTACGTCTGCCTTTGGCTCAGTAAACAATGTGCTGCGTCGACTCTGCCGCCGTACATCATGCATGCAATGCACACCCACTCAGCAGCTTCGCGTACGTAAGCAAAGCTGAACAAGTGGCATGCAGTCACTGCTGATAGTGATAGGCGGACCGTACCATTGCATCATCAATCGTGTGGGGTATCCCCAAACAGGCCAACCGTGATGTGTACATTGATTTGTTGTTTCAAAAGTGTATAAAAGTACATGTAGTAGCAAAAGTATAGGTGGAGATGAAGATTGAGCTTTTAAACTTTTTGCGAGATACTAAGAAACCACTTATGAAATGTTACAGAGCATACCATTCCGAGGAATTCAAAGTTTATTGATGAAAATCGGTTTTGAAATGGCTGAGATATATCCAAAATAAAGTAAAAGAAAGCCATCCTAATAAAGGGTGCATGGGTCCCACCTTTTATTATCTTTTATGGCAAATACGAAATCAAAATTGTTTATGAAAAATCATGAAACTATCCCTGAATTATTTTTCATTTAATCATCATGACAAAATGAAAAATATGACAAATTAAAAATTTAAAAATCAACATTGATTGGAAATCAATTTTACCATTTAAATACTAGTCATGCTAGTAGGCCTACATTACGAATCCATCGAATAGAAAGCTATCGGATCAAGTCAAACTGTAAATCCAAAAAACGACAACTGGACAACGGATCATGACGTAAAAAAATTATTATAATTATTCAGTAGTCTATAACAAATTGTCAAGCACAAATTCGATGCGGAAATATACAAACTCTATAGAATTGGTAGAAATGCCTGTCGATTCATGACCCGCAATCGTTCTTAAAATTCTGCAAGATTTATTTTCTTAAATATAATCGTCTCTTTCTCTGTTTGCTTCTTCATCAGCGTTTTATTGTTATGCGTTACCATTTTAGGTCCTTAATGCTGTTGTTGATGTATTATCATTATCATTATCATAATCATTTTTTATATTGTAGTAGTAGTACAGTAATATACAAGTAGGAGTAGTTCTGTTGTTGTTGTTGTTGTTATCATTATCATGACCAGTACCGTCATCACTATGACATCACTTAAACATCAGGTTTTGAATATGTAACTAAACTGTTTTTCATAGTAAACTATCCTCCATTAAAATACCTTTTGTAATTTCACTATACATCAGTGACCAAAGTGTTTCGATTGATTCCCAATCAAAAACATTGCTAACTGCATTATTTATTTCCAACAATACAAATATCATAGCTACATAAAATCAGCAGGCCTACAACATTGATCTAAAGCACAGTAGGCCTAAAAATCTAAAATCTCCATCTCCATCTCCCAGTCCCTTGTATCTGTTTTCGTGCTGCCCCTCCTCCCCGCATTTTATACATCATAATAATAGGTCTTACAAGCTAGCTTTATCTCTATACGTCTATCTTATTTTTCTCTCTTCTTCACTCTTCTTTATAATTACCCCTTTATATCTTCTGACCTATAAAAGCACCTCACCAAAACTGGACTGGGCATCCCCTTGTTACAATTCATTTCCTTCTTCATAAATTCTCGTCACGTACCAAGGAAATGTATAAATGTATATTCCTTGCGTGGTTGATATTCGTTTTGTATGAATACTATAGGTATTTCTGTCCCATTATTGTGCGATGTTGTCAAATTCTGCTCATTAATGTACGAATATAATAGGCCTAATATACTCCTCTTCGTGCCTATAGCCATATCTTCTCTGCCCAATCGAGACAACAATAGCGTAGTTATACCCGTAAAAGTTATACCTGAAAAGAAGGTTTCACAATTTTGTAATGTTTCCTTCGCCAATTGAAGAAAAAAAGCAATTTAAAAATGCGTTTTACATGCATGACAGTTCAACACAAAAACAAGCAATCAAAGCCTGGTTGAACCATTGTCGTATTTACGTTGACTTTGATTAGAATGATGGGAAGCTGCGTCCTGCAATCGTCAGGTAGCTAAAATCTGCCACACAACGCATTGTTATCGATCGCTATCATTGGATTAGGCCCTGATTATGTGCACCGCGACACCCGACTCTGAAATCTTAGCTTGTTTTGCTGTCTTTAAAAAGAAAAAAAAATGTCTGAGAGATCAATGACTTTGGTATGCTGATTATCTGTAATAAATTCCTCATTCGAGACTCAATGCTATTAAGGCTTCAGTGTATAGGCCTATAATGTCTGAATGAGTTTATGTTAAAGAGATATAATTGATTATTACAAGTCATAATGAATTATAGATCATGAGAAGAATAATCATAATACGAACCAGATAATGATGATGTTGCGGTAGATATTATGACATTTATAAAAAAAAAATGCATTCTTGCAGTATAAAAGTTCATCGGCTTTCTTCCACGTCGTTCAGATTTTAATTATACGTCTTGCATTATTATGCGACTGCTAACAAATTGAATGACATTGAAAACTGTACATGTATCAAGAAGTTATTCATTTTTATCGATATTTTTATTCTTTAACATATTTTAAGGGGCGTTGCAAGAAAGTTGCAGTCACTTGCAAATCTCCCAAATTGATCGCATGCACTAAGTCTCAGAAATTCATTCCAAACTTAATTTGCATTCAATTGAAAGACTTGCAGTTGATTGCAAGACCTCATTGATTTCAGTTTTCTTCTTGTAACGGAAAGTTGCAATTGATTGTATTTGATCTATCAATATTGCATGGTATGCAATTGACATTTGCCAACGATTGCAACTCGACTTATATTGTACTTGCAAAGCCCCTATAATCTGGCTTCCAGGGCACCGTTGACCAGGTTGACAGCCCTGACAAGTTGTCAGTCTCTGACAATTATTATCACAGTAACGACCAAAGAGTAGAAGCGCATAGCACGCCACTGCGTGTGCTTCTATACTCTTTGGTAACAACCACTGACCAGAGCTTCACATCCATTCAAAACCAGGAATTTTACTGAACAACAATTGTCAGCGACTGACAACTTGTCAGGGTTGACATCTTTCATTGATGAAATGCTGCGGCCTTGGCTTGTTTTTGCCTCCCAGAATATTAACGCCCTCTAACGACGAAAAAAAAAGTAACAGGTTGAACTGTGTGATCATGCTTTCGGCATCTCGACGGCAACTTCCTTGCCGCGATGACAACTTTTTTCGGGCATCAGGGACTACAATTGGCAAAGGGTCTTGAAAACAAAATAACATACTATTCAATCTACTTCATACAATGTACTATGCGTGTAGATCAATGAGACACGCTAACACTGCAGACTAAGGACACTTTGGAATCTATATAATCATCCATTACTAATAGTATAGTAATACTATACTATAAACAAACTTTGCCAAAACGACAGACAAGTAAAACCAGACATCGGGATACGAAATTACAGATTATAGTACACCCTTGTACTCTAAACATACCATACAATTCCAATGCTTACTTTTGTAACGAAATGTAAATCATTACCACAGAACCGGGCTGACTGATTATAGTAGATTCGCAATTGCACAAGTCATGATTTAAAAAAAAAAAAAAGTTGATTGAATAGTCATGTAATCATAACGCAATATGTTATACCCATTATCACCATCATCACAGGCATTTCAAAGACAGACTGTCATGCATCATCAAGGTCCTTAAACTCACTTTGATTAACAATCAAAATTAATATTCGTACAAAATGTAGACCTGTAAGTGTTATGTGGTTACTAAAATTTGCACAAAGTGCGTGTGCAATAGTCAACCTCCCATAAAGACACGATTGGTTTTCATAGTAAACACCGGCGTTTCTACCAATAACATGACCATGCACCGAGGCCATTAATAGAAACTGAAAATGACCATGCAGAATGTAAACAGCTTGTATCCGGGTTTTCAATATTTGTATAATTTATAATGATTATTTTGTTTCCTGAAACCGACTACATAATTATGTATTACTAATGCTTATAGCGTACAATACTCCGAAAGAAGAGGTATACAGTATGTCCAAAAAATTACAATCGGACTTTCGCACTGATAACACCAAATATGATTAAACTGTCCAAATGCTACTTCAGGGTCTTAAATAAAACATCTTAGCTCTATTTTGCAGAAAATCCCATTCAATTTGGTCAAGCGGTTACAGAGAAATGTGGATAGTTGTATAGAGCATGTCATGAGTCTGATTCTTCCAGTTTCAGCACTTGGATGCTCTTGGAACTGCATATCAATGTGTAAACACAATAGACAGAACTTGGAGGGAAGAGATTCCTGACATGTTCTACAAAATTCCTCATTTCTCTTTGACCACTGAAGTAAATCGAATGGGGTTTTCTGTAAGATGTGGGCAATGAGTTATAGTTTAAAACCCTGAAATTGTATTTGGATTGATTCACTATTTTAAAAGTTATCATTGCGGAGGGTCCCGTTGTATTTTTTTTTTTTGGGGGGGGGGGGGAGGGCAAAAAATACGGTATAGCAGGGACCGCGTCTTTGCCCAACTAAAGCTGTGTTATCACAGCGTTATTTTTCACATTCCTTTTGCATAATTATAATTATGTCTCCATTTTAGAGTATGGTAAGGTACCTTAACATCGGCACCCGGCGTGACATACATGTCATAGCTGTTAGCGTATATAGAACGATAAAGCAAGCGTAGGATTGAGTGTCACATATACTATTCTATAAGCTATGAAAATAACGAAGACACGAACAACAAACTCATAACAAAACTAACAAACTAAACTAAACACGGTTCAGTTACACATACGCGCTTAGTAAACTGCGCACACGACGCATGACTGTGAAATTCACGTTTATTATAATTATAATACATGTACCTATTAGCCGGGTTCACACGTACACCAATTAGCGGGATACAAATCTCGAGATTTGCATCGCGATCGTCATCCCGCTAATTTGTACGTGTGAACCCGGCTATTGAGGGAGCCGGGAGTGTCGATGTGGAGGTACCCTTTTAAGCCGCGCAAAGAAAATGCACCGCACGCACTAAAATTTCACTATAGTACAGAGATTCAGAATCAAGAGGACGGTCATGATATTCGAAACTGCAGTATCTATGGCATATTTGAGGCAAAACTTAGGCGAATTTGTTCTATACTTTTGGAATAAAGCTGCAGAACCGCAGGGTGACGATAGGTGGTACCCTCAATCATACAATTAAGTTTCTGCAGCAGGCGTATGAGAACAATGTTTTGCCTGTAGGCCTTTAAAATGTTGTGCGAGGAGCAAGTGTTACCATGGTAACATGTCACTTAGTTCATGATTGCCTTACAACACACGTGAGTCCAGCATTAACTTTAGGGTATTCAACGTCACAAGTTTCCGTGGTACTTTGTATTGGTTAGCTGTAGCCGTGCTATTAGCTAGAATGTAGTCTTGCAAGCGACCGAATGTCCCGGGTTTGACGACATGAACGCGGGGTGGCGCTATGACATCTCTGTCGCGAAACGTGTGGTAGGGGAAAGAGAGGGCTCGAAGCTGTTCGTCAATCTGGAAAATAATCATAAATGATACGAAAACAACAACAACAGTTTAAACATACAGCTTTACGAGATATTGATTAGGTCATGCCTTTAACCATTCCACAGTTAAGTTTGTTATACATGTATTGGCACACATTGACTGGAGTAGGCATCCGTTGTATGACGGAGAAGACAACACGACTATAATTATAATAAATGAACAGCGACACAGACACCAAGAATCACACAACGATGGCAAAATCAGAGGCGTTGACACATATACGCTGTATCCGAGCATGCTAAACATCCCATAAACATAGAAATCAACGGGGCATGATTATGACACGGGAGCGTCAAACGTGACATATTAAGAGGGAGTTTTACTTCTTTCTATTGTAAAAAAAAATGGTGGTAGATGTCGTTTCACTCTGACACACACCCACAACATACACAAAGAACAAAATCTCTGCATTGAATTTCAGTCGAACAGGTAATTTAGAAAGTGAATAATTACAACTATCCTTGAAAAAAAAAATTATGGAAATGTGCTGGTTGGCAACATAGCTCGGAGGTACATTTTAGAGTATGCGGCTCTTTATAGGACAAGAAGAAGAAAGTACACACCTTCATGAAATCCTCCTCGGCCAGGCAGCCGGGTTCGGGAAGTTGGTCTAGCTCCAGGAAGATCACGTAGAATGGACGATGCTCAACATGGATTGATTGGACTTCTGGCTCATCTAACGGAGAACGAGATGATGACGAACGATTTTAGGTCTTCTGCTTGTTGCAAAACTTTTTGTGCATAGATTATCCTCAAAAGACCTCATGGCACTGTTTTATATTTCACATTCTACACAAAAGGATTTTCATTTCAGGTGTTTTATCTGGACAGTCTTGTCTCGAGCGTGTTGTCCCATCGAGCTTAAAGTTTATTTGACTCGTTGTCTTGGTAACGATTGTGACTGGGAACATGACTTGTCTGAAAGGACACAATAAAACCAAAAAGGAAAAAAAAAATTTCCTCTGTAATTTTGCAACCACTAAAAGTGACATTACCATATATCATGACAACAAGTAGACAGGGAAGTAATAGGAGAGAGAGAGACAGCCCTCAGACAGGCAAACAGATTAACACAGTATAAACCAATATTCTTATAATCCGACGTTATGCTTAGGCCTACTATCTGAACATTCTACACTTTTTTCTGTGACGAGACAGCAACTGCCTATTCTGTCAAAAATGTACAATCATTTCATTGAGAACCCGAGGCAATTTACCAGCATCTGTTGTCATGGAGGAATACGCTTTAATTAAAGGGATATAATCTGTATGTATAAGTGAACCAGACTATTCGAAGTCCTACCTAACTGCTGCAGCAGTGAGCTCTCCGCGACGGCGTACTCCACGAGCTGGAACCCCGACCAAGATTTCAGTGCGCCCTCTATTGACTGTTGTACCGTAGCTTGGTCCAACTTTTCACTACTAACGTTTAGCATCTGTCCAGACCTGTTTCCATGGTAACGATCACAGATAAAATCATATTCTTCAAAAGAATTTACAAATATTGAAATGTTGAGTTTTTTTGGTACACTCCGACACAAATCATACTTTATCTTGCGCTAATTTAATGCATAATGAAAATGACAATGGCAATTTTTAACACAGTTTTAGAGCAAATTTCTTTATGCTTTGCAATATTACACTAGTGTAAGATTATGACGATTGAAATAAAAGTATTTTGCTTGTGTTTGATGATTATGAAAAAACATCGACATGTTGTATTTTGTAACAATTAAGACAATTTCTTTGGGCTTACAGTAGGGCGCTTTAGATTTTCGTGACGCGGACGTTCAGAGGGAGAAAAACTTTTCTGAGCATGAGCAAAATTGCTTATCAAAATCGATCTCGAGTAGTCTGAATTTTCACTACGCGTTTTGAGCCATTTTGGGGTCCGCTCAATTCAGAGAGCTACTTGATGCACCGATCATAACGGGGACTCCATTATTATTTTTACTTTAAACAGGATGCGTCTCTGCTAATTCTGTACGGTTACTTTGCAACATGACGCAGGGAGAGAGGAGAATGACCAACGCAATGAGAGTTTACTAAAAATTATAAGCTCTGCTTTTTAGCAGTTCCCTCCATTTTCAGCCATTTTTTTCTGTACTTGTCTTAAGATCACAAAATTGTATTATTGTTCATAGTTTTTTTTTTCATTGCTTTGTCGTATCATTAGTATATGTGTCTTTATTAAAATGTTGTAATCATGATGTGTTGGAAATGAAATATAACGAAACGAAAAAATCACGTCCGCATCGCAAATCTGAAGCTCCATAATAACACATTTGGGGAGAGTGGTGACTTAGCAAATGTAGAGGCAATGAACATTTTAGAGAAGGATTTCTCTGTCATGACGTTCAATTCACATCTCTTTAATCATTGTCGTACCTGTACATAAACTCGACCACAGGAGTGTTATGATGAAATCGAGTCACACGCACGACGTCCCCGTATCTGAAGCGATAGATGCCAAAGATCTGAGTGACCACTACTTCGTAGGTGCCTCCTACTCGCAATTCGTCGATAAAGTACGTTTCTGGTTCATCCTCATGCCTAATGAAATGATGTCATATCCGAAATGGGTTTGTTAACGATCACATATCCTTAGATAATGAAAATGACCTTTAAAATGAAATCTGACATTCCAGTCGTTAAAAAAAGAAGAAAACAAAATGAAAAACAAACAAACGTGCACTTTTCTATATAGACTTCAAAGATGTAAAGCGTGCGTGCAAATCAAGGAGTAAAACATGAAAACATTTGGGGACCGCAACTGACTTGGTAAAAAGGATAAGTTTTTTATAATGTAACTAGTTAAAAAGATTTAATAAATAAAATCTCTGATGAGAGATAGCAACTTGTTTTATCATTTGCCTATTTCCCGAACGTCTTATCTGTTATATGGGTGTGGATTTCTCTACAAACACCAAATGTTTTTTCACATACAAGTGATGGCTCCTTCTGTCTGAATTTAGATCATCACACTGGATTGCACCAATGCATTGCATCATACTTCTTGTGATCGCAGAAAATAATAAGATATCATCAATAGTTTTCTTTAGAAACTATACAAGTAATTTGGAAATATATTTCATATTCTTATCTGCGGTTACTGTCGCAAGACAGAATTTTCATCTAGGCCTTCTCTATATACTATATGTGAATATCAAGATGGACTTACATGTGGTCTTCCGGAATGAATTCGAAGACCGTGCACGTTGGCATGAGAACGTATTCTTCCTTTCCCTCTTTCATTGGCCACATATTGAATGCTACGACTCCCTCCGTGGCACTCAGCATATAACCAAATATAGGGATTCCTGGGGATGAAGACAATGTTAGCAAAATGCACAACTGATTATTATGATAGAATGATTCTATTATAACGATTACCGCGTCTAGCTGTGCCATGACATGAACATTATCGTAGAAACGCGCGAAACGTCTATTTCTATTGTAGGATAGATGATAATGTGGATACACAATAATAATATGACAGTGGTGAATTAATAACCTGGCTTGATAATGAAAGATTAGATATCGATACAAACAGATTATGAATCAAAACGTATGGCAAATATGTTAGTGCATCACGAGCTCAGTAGGCGTGCGTGATTTAATACAAGTAGCAGACGTTAATCTTCAAGCAAAGAATCATTCTTTAACCAAATGAACACAAGTCAAGCCTTACATGGGCTAGCGCATAATAATTCTGTTATTCCTCTAAACCTTGGGGAATTGGAAGAGCTAAATTGTAAGAAAAAAAATCAAAAGATCCCTAGAATATTGCACTTCCGATAGTAGTATACCCTTTGCGTAAGACTTCTGTAGGATGCCTCTGAGTCCTTGAGAATCTTTAGCCTGGATACTGAGGAGATGTGGCCACACCCTCTTAACGATGCCATCGAAGCCTTTCTTGAACTCCCGCCTCAGGTGTGCCGCTCTTTCTGGGTCGCCTCCACCTAGGGCCTTTTCAAGTGTACGTCGAGTCTCGGGTGAAATAGTCTTGGCTGAAACTGTCCCATTCTCGATGTCGCGAACGATGTCGGGCCAGCATCTCTCGAGCTGACGCATGGCGAACATGATGGTGGAGGTGAAACTAGCGTACATGCCGCTGAGGTTTGGGTCTCGCAGTCCGAACAGGAGATGGACGTAGACTGAATCGTAATTATCATAGACATCGAAACCCGCCCCCGGCGACGAGTAGAGGGCGAGAATTGTCTTCATCCAGTTAGGAATCATCGATGCTGGGCCCATGAGGGTTCCCCCCTCCGTGCGCCGTATTTTCGGCGCGATGTGGAAACGCATATCTCTCTGAAGCATGCTTCTCTCGCTGAGGAACCTGACACCAATTTCCATTATCAAAGCCATGCTGTATCGAAAGATTCGGGAAAAATAAGGCTTAGTATACGGGAACATTTTGTATTTCCCAGTTGTCCCTGACGTCAGGGCGAAACGAGTTGGTGGGTCGCTAGTCAAGACCTTCTCTTCTCCTTTTGCCATTCGATCCACGTATGGTCGATATGACTCATATGTGGTCAAAGGGTGGCGCTCTCGTAGTTCCTTCAAGGACGTCACCGAGTTGATTCCACGATCCATAGAGTAGGCAGTGTCCTGATTCAGCTCGATGATTTCCCGGAGGTACTGCTCCTGCGTCTGGCGAGGATTCGCCCAAGATTCTTCGCATCGTTTTACTTTACCGTGGCGCGTGACTTGTAACAGGGCCATATAGATGAACTGTGCACAGACTGACCACAGGGTGTGGCCGTAGGAGATTCTCAAAGTGGACAGCCAGGTGAATAGAAAGGCCAGGAGCACTGCAGGCACAGACATCAAACCTGCATTGTTCAGAGGGGGAAAATGCATGACAGCAATGAGCGACATCAGTTTTCACTCGAGTTTAGATTATGCGTCATCTCGTTGACACAGACCCTGCATCAGCCTCGGGCTGTTGTTTAGCTTGTTGATGACCAAATTTGATATTCATGATACGTAAGAACACATCAAGCATAAATAATTCACAGACTTAACATGATGCCCACAGTGCACGATTATGACAGACTCATGATAGATACACACGAATTTCAGGAGTGACACTGAAAATGGAACTTGCGGAAGTGCTCGTATTGAAAGACTGCTCAAATTTGTTTAAATTCAATATCCAATAATTTCACTTTCATTGCCGGCTAGGAGTGTCTGCTTGCTTCTCGATAGGAAAACATGTTTCATGCGATTGACCGAAAGATCGGTCTGTATCTTGTCGTCGGGGATACGTTCCGCGGAGAAATACTCCTGGCTTCACGGAATCCCCGTCTACATTATAAAGGAGGATCGAGAGCGGTAAAAGTCAACAAGAGGATTAAAAAACCCACTGATCCGGACATACGGATTTTTCTGTCTGGCTTCACGCATGAAGTAGGACCTATCATTGTGTTGGACTTATTTCCGTGCAAGTGTTATTGCATGATAAACCTCTTTACGCATTGACATGACATAGGCCTACTATATGTGACCGTGCACCTCAAAACGAACATAAAGTCGCACACACTGATTTTGCGTGAGGACTGAAAATAAGTGAAATGGGTCAACCTAGCCGAACCTGACTTTTTCATATTTTCTGAAAGAGCGGGTCTTCTTTTAAATTATGCTAAAATTTGGTATCATAAAACGGGCAGGAAAGTGTGCTTTTTAGCAGTTTATCTCTAACATTTTTGGTAGAATAGTGTGATTAGGTGTGTCTTTAGAATCCCTTTTTCATTTCTGAAAAACCTTGTCCACACTCTTCGCTTTCAACTCTACTAACTTTTGAAGGGATAAGGTTACTGCTTTGAAAGTTGGCATTAATTATGGAAAGAATGTGTTAATGAGGCATGCTTAATTTCAGTTTAATCTGATAATCCCTTCATTGTTGTTACTCTGGTGGTTTATTTCCTGTTTTTGTCCCATTCATCGCACAGCCAGCACGGTTTGGTAAAGATTATGCGCTTGAATAGACACTGTACTTCAGAGCCTCTTTTCTCAGTTCACACTTTTTCTGAGTTTGTGCTTTCTTTCCACTATTTAGATAGGTTAGGAGAGTCCATTTGATTTGAGTTATACATCAATTTAAAGCCAAAAGTCTGTTCTTTCAGAATATGGTCTTAACTAAAAATTCATGTCTGGCGACTTTTTGTTTGTTTTGAGGTGCAGGGTCACATATAATTTGTCTGCCGAGTGCATTTACATTGTATCCAGATTGAGAACATGAGGATACCTCAGGGATGCGTGCGGTATTCAATATTTAATTCAATTCAATTCAATTTAAATGCAATTCTATGGCCAATAGCACCTTTTCTTGTCGATACCAGCTCAAGGAAAACGAAACGTATATCTAGTTGTCAAAAAATAATTGTGTTATTGGAAAAGAGGGGTCCACGTATAAAGACAAGCTTGTAGAAAACCCAGGGTATGAGAAAATATGTGGGCCACTCGATGAATCGAACTTACAATAGAGAAAATGTAAAGGAACCGAAACACACACACACACACACACACACACACACACACACACACAGGCACACACCATGAACAAAGACGTAGACAGGTCAAACAATATAAGAGACAATGGGGAAGGGATTGTCAGCGGGAGAAGGAAGGAAGGAAAGAAAGGTTATAAAGAAGGGACTGTGAGGCAGGGGTCCACACTTATGGACCATAAGATTAGGATGTTTTAAAGGGACTGTACAGTGCTGTTTGAGGTGGGAATTCATGTTTTGAACATTCCTAAGTGAGATAATGAGAAACCTCTTATGAAATATGAAAGAGCATGTAATGTTAAGAAGGATTCGACATTTATTTGATGAAAATTGGTTTTGAAATGGCTAAGATATAAAAAGAAGTGATAATAATAAAAGGCGACAGACCACGCCTTTTATGAGGATCTTTTTGTTTCACCTTGTTTTTGGATATCTCAGTCATTTCAAAACCGATTTTCATCAAATAAATTAACTTTTGATACCCCATAGAATTGCATGCTCTTCGACATCTCATAGAGTGGTTTCTGAATATCTTGCAAAACGTTAAAAAGCTAAGTCCTGACCTCAACCAGAACTGTACACAGCCTTTAATAACCACTTTCTCATGCGTTTAGGAAGAATCGAGATGCCAACGTGTCCAAGTTTTCTGGTGATGACTGATGAGGCGTCATTTACTTTGTCTTGGTGATGTAGGGCTATGTATATGCCTATCTTTTATTATATATGTATACAAGTTATTATACTTTCTACACGATGTAGGCCATATATAGTTAGAGGCCTGCTCTGTCGAAAACGAAAGGATGGAGTGGTCTCAATAATGCAGGCTTACAGAAGACACGCCTAGCTAGTATCAGCTCAATTGTATTTTCAACAAGAAATGAACATAATTATAAAAGACCAACCAAACCAACCAACGTTTGCAGATTATTACCTTAATTGATCGAACTATAAGCGAGACGGGAAAAAAATCCGTCTGTCCGGTTTTTTTTTTTTTTTTTTTTTTTAAACATTTACGGCTCTCCTCCGAGGGCAATGGAGATGTCTCATCTATAAATCAAGTTTCTTTTTTATTGGGTCGCACTGCAAATATTATAGCTTTGTATGCTACCATCGGTTGTACATTCATAATGGGTCCCACTCACAAGCTCTGCTTCTTGTGGACACATATTTCATTTTTGCTTCATGTCGTTCATTTTTTTACTGTGATTATGCTTGGTTTTGAATACATGGAACATTGATAGTTGAATTCCGTGAAGCCAGTCCAAGTCTCCGCTTTGTATGTTACCATGTTGTTGTACATTCATAATGGGCCCCACTCGCAAGCTCTGTTTCTTGGGGACACATATTCACTTTTGCTTCATGTTCATTTTCTACTGTGATTATTTTTGGTTTTCAATGAATTGAACATTGAATTTGAAAATTGAAAATTGAATTCCGTGAAGCCAGACGAAGTCTAATACGCGAAACATATCCCCGACAAGACACAAACCAGGGAGATAGACCGATCTTTTGGTCAAATAAACCCGAGTGGCAGCACATACGCATGTATATTCAAAATATTATCAGGGAGGTGAAAGAAGAATCCCATCTCCCTGGTTATCATCGCTTCATGAGGGTCTTCTTTGGAGTAATTCTTGCTTACACTCATCGCACTCTTTTGCATTCCGGATATCGAAATTTTTCCATGCACACTACCTTGGCTAAATCAGGGAGGTGGGAAGAGACACCTCCCTGGCTACTCATGCACCAAATACCGCACGTCTCACCTGTAAGTATACGAAGAACGATGCCATTTTCACCGTTGCAAGCACATCGGAGTGCCGCCAGCGATGCCCCGGCAGAGAGAAGAGAAGCAGTGATCAGCTTAAATCGTATCAGAGTTACGCCAGCCATTATCCAAGAAATTCTTCCAGAATTACATAAAGTTGGAGTAAACTGGTTGAAGCCTGACGTGTCACCAGATCAGACGACACTGCACTTGTACAGTGTTCATATGCATCAAGTAATTTCCCTCTACATGCGCCACGGCCAAAAACGCGTGACGACTATAATGGGACCTCTATTGTGTCAGTACACATCACACCTTTTTATAGCACACCGCGTAACACCAAGGAGGTACTAGGCTAGTACCTCCTTGGTAACACCAATGCTGGGTCAAGCCCTCAAGAGAGAAAGAGAAATGGGGGGGGGGGGGGAGGTGGGGTGGAGGAAAAGCCCGATCTTTTCAGAAGGCAGTTAGCATAAATACCTATGTTCTGCAATCACAGACACTGAGGTTGTTTGACTTTTTTTTTCATAGTACTGTATACCACGCACATGACGATTCGTGTGGGAAACCATCCCGAGTTTACTGTGCAGCAATGCTGTTTGCTCTCGATGCCCTTCTTTTCAAGTTACGTAACACTAAGAAGTTTCATCAACACTGCAGACGACAGAATATGGTCCTTGAAGGCAACCCTCCTACCAGAGGAAGCCATGGGAGTGGTCACCCTCAATCGCAAATCCACATTCAAACCATGGAGCAGCGAGGAGTCCCACCGCCCTGCATGGAGCAACAATACGCGTATAGCTTCATGCTCCACATATTCACAAAGAAAAAATAATGCCTATATAAAGGGCTCCTTTTATGCATGCGATCACTGAAATCTGGGGACCCTCATAACATAAACTGCCATGTCATGTTGACATAAAATACTATAAAGAAAAAAAAATTATTTGGGGTTTCTTTTCGAGATTTCGTTGAATGTCTCCCACTAATGTTCGAAGTTTTACATGCCTCTTCATAACCACCTTTTTTTTAAAAGGTGTGTGTGTGTGTGTGTGTGGGAGGGGGGGGGGGGGTAGAGAGAGAGGCGAGTGGATGGTAATAGTGCATATTTGTATGGCAATTTTCTACGAGGCCACAGAAATATTTGGCCATTAGTTCATGCATACTTTGATGTATTGTTATATCTTTCGAGGTATTAAACTCAATGAATGTCCACTGTAGCACCGAACCATCAACAAAATGAGGCCCAGTCCATTTCAAGCTTAATCGCTTACGATGGCGGTCTCGTGCGTTCAATTATCTCTGTTATTTACTGAAAATACTGTATATTTAATTTTTATGTTTCTGTGTATGTATACTACTCAATGCAATCACTTATGTGTATCTATTTGTGTACTGTTATCGATTTATTTCACTGCACTTACTACAGTATTCTTTGTCTTTATGCTTTTGAAATTTGTACTAAATTTGTATCTGATTGAATGCGGAAATAAATCAAATCAATCAAAAAAAAAAAGAACAAACAACGAAATTCTCCCTCCACCAAGGTCTGCGGCCAAAGACTTAAAAATAACATTGCACAACCTTTTTTTATGTTATTCTCTCTTTTTATTCATGTTGACATATAAAACCGACTCTGCATACCTCTTCAAAAATGTGTATATAGTATTATATAGGCTGAAGAAATCGATATCATTTCATAGGTATTGTCGTACTGAGGTGTATACACACGCACATTGAAAGTAACTTATGCCCTTCAAGGGAGTGAATAGATATTCAAATAACAAGTTATATTTCTAATCCTTAGTGAAATGCAAATCATGGAATGATGGCTTGATTGAACTTTGATAAACAGCATTTGCTATCAAATTTTCTACATCTATTAACAATAAATAGCATAATGTAAATATAACAAAATGTAGTGTGATTCATTAAAGTACATTATATTCAATTCAATTCAGTTCAGATCAAATCAAAGTTTGTTTTGCAATATCACATTTATTGGACAATTTAAAGGAATACAAACGAACAATATATTACAACAATACATAAACATATACACGGAACTATTTGTTTAAAATAATAGTATCATTGAAAGGAACATTATGTCATTATACAAGTGTTTATAAAGGTATGCAAAATTTGACACTTTGCATCAACACAGAAATACATGAGGAGAATCCACAAGGTATATGAGTTGAAGTGTTTCACTGCGGTTAACGGTCATAATTCAGAGGACATTAAACACTTTCAACATTAAACATTTCAACCACAATGATTTATGATAGATATGTACATGCCAAATGAACATCTAATTTTGATATTTACAGTAATGACGTGAATTGCTGTAAGAAAGTCCGATTTATTTACTCTAAGAATTTCTGATGAAACAAGAAAACATCTACAGGCTACTATAATAAGCCAGTTCGTAATTAGCTCATGTGCACGTTGGTGCAAATGAACTTTCTATTTGTCTTAGCTGGTTAAGCACTTCACTCATATGCAAAGCAACGTAATGCGTACCGGTAACTTTGCCCGGCGTAACAATCATGGAATTCGTGTTAAACAACAACAAGAAGACAACAAAAATGATCTCGCATATAAGCGAGACCGGGGGGGGGGGGGGGGGGTGTTTCATCAACGTTTATACAATTTCAGCAAAATCCTTGGTTTTGATTGGCTGAGACGCTCTGGTCACTGACTGTTACTATGGTGATTCAAGTTGTCAGCGTTGACAAACGTTGATGAAACACCCCCAGGTGACCAGAATGGTCCGTCAAACAACCCTCGGGGGAAGCATCCATTTCTTTGTTTTGTATTGAATGCATTGAAACATGTTTCTATTCGTATTGCCAAATACCAGCTTTGCAGTCAGGTGGATGTATAAGGACAAGTATCATGTACGAAGATTGAATGAATAATCATGACAGATACTTATCTCTGTGAATTTAAAAACCATCACACGTCTTGGTACCAAAATGACCTTTTCTGCTCATGCGCAAAGTAGAACTACGAAGTTTCTTATTGATATACAACCATTCATTCATATTGTCAAGCCTGATGACAGACAATCACATTATATTACAATACAGCAGTGTTGAGAAGTTCGTATTCTATCTTTGAACACGGCCTTGAGTAAACTGGAGCCTGTTTTAGTGCAAAAAATTATGTTTAAAATACTGCGGTTTTCAGCAATTGAAATAAAAACATAACAATTTCTCACATCATTTTTCACCAAGTTTCAGTAAGACTTTATTTGCTCACAGTTCACAAAACAAAACATCGTAATAAATATCTGTTCTTTTCTACTTCATAATATTGTCAAGCGAAGATTGATAGGGTTTTAGCATGGATTGTGATGCACCAAACTTTAGTGGGTCTGTATGAAATCCAAAGACTATCAAAAACGGTGCATATTATGGTATTGAAGTAAAATGCGCTAACTTGTATATCTAATGAACCTATGGCGTGTTGAACATTCAGTCATTACCTTGTTGTAAACTAATATGCAATTCAAATGATTTTATTTCCAAATAAAGCATAATACAAAGCGATAATTATGCATAACGCTTACATAAGTACATAATATTTTATGGAACTTTGAATCACACAGGTTTCATCAAAACATGGAAACCATATCATAACGATATCAAGTTTGACCCCCGCTAATCAAGGTGCTTTTCATCAGTGCATTTGAGACGGTAACCGCAGGGAAAGAACAAAGTGAGACAGAAATAATGAGACAAGGGGAAAGAGCGGGGCAAAAAGAGGGAGAAGATGCAGACACAGCGATTAGGCCTAGAAGTAAATAGTGACCTAGAATAATTTGAGACATGCTGAACAGAACTCTATCTACACACTAGAGGATGAATCCCGACCGGTTACTCGTTGGGAATGGTTTTTCGATGCCTTTGTCTTGTGTCGTTTGAGCAGACTGCTTGGTTGGGGAATTCCCTCCAGATTGCCCGTCAGGAGACAACGGAAAACCTCCTTAAAGCTGGGATGTTTCAGACCATAGATTATGGGGTTCAAGGAGCTGTTGATGGTTAAAAATGAGCTTGTGTAGAGAGTGATAACGCTGGCGCCCGGTATGAGGAAGTTTACGACGGTGGGCAGAAAGCATGCCACGAAGACGCAGACAACGATGAAGAGATTTTTCGTGATGTCAATTTCGCGCCTATCGAACGTCGAGTTGGAACCGTTGTTGGCCCCGCTTGATGTTCCCACCGAACTGTCCGCGAACTGCGATTGAAAATTCTTTGAACTTGCAAGAACAAATCGCAGAATGAGAAGGTAAAAAATTCCTGTCACTGTCAGCGTGACAAAGAGTATTGCTCCTTGCAGAGATACGTATATAAAGTTAGTCGGATTGTCATCGGTCACCGAACACAAGTGATAATACTCTGAAATACCTATGGACCCAATGCCAACGAACGGAGGAACTATCATGAAAACGGATGATACCACCCACGTTGCTATGGCTACGAAGGAGACTCTGCGAGGGGTGTTGAATCCGCGATCGCCACGAATTGATTTCGTGATAACATACCATCTGATGACAGCGATGCTCCCTAGGGTGAGCACGCTGCAGCATATCGATGTGAACGAGAGAGCAACGACGAGAACGCACACGATCTCAGGGAAAGGCCAGTCGTCGACGTCGCTCAAAACCATGGAAACCTGGAGGGGTAGGGTGAAGCAGACGATGAAGTCCGCTACGGCGAGGCTGACCACCAGAATGTTGGTCGTTGTCTGAAGTTTCTTCGAGACAATCACCGATACGATGACCAAGGCGTTTCCCGAACTGCCAACAAAAAATACCACGAGCAAACAGACACTGATGATGGCACGATGGAGGAAAGCGAGGTCGGACGAGACTTCCTCACGATCACCAGGTGACATGGATGATGCAATGAATGGAGAGCTTGATATTTCCGTGGCCAGTTCGGTTAAAACTTCTGTCTTTGAGGTCGCTGATAGACTAACAGACGTCATGGTTAAGGACAACTTTCTCACGAGGAAATGTGGTCCACTGCATGAAATGATCGAACTTGTGAAACCTGGGTTACAACGTTAGCTGTGACAATCGAAGAGAAAACTTTCTGAAATGAGATACAAGTTCTACCATCGGCTCGATAAAGGGGGTTCAGTTTCGAAATAGACAATCACCTGCATTTGACTTCCTGTCTATTTATACAAGTTTGCTGAGTGAAATAATAGCGGAAGATGTAATGAAGTCATCCTTATGTTATTCTTCCCCATTGCATTTTTAAGTGTTTTTGTTTTCTTTAGGAAAAAGGCAACGTGACGTTGCTATATACCCTGTTTCTTCTGTAATTCTATAGAGGGGGAAATTGCATTGTCAATTGAGAAATATTTTTTCTTCATATTTCATTATCCACTTCAAACGTCTGCATTGAAAACAATTAAAGTTTCATAGCTGTTAAGTGTCGTTGTTACTTTGAAGGCAAGTATATCAGTCTCTATCTAAGAGCAGGCTGTGATAATGGGAACGACTAATGGGCAGCACGTGAAACACACATGATATACCATAGTTATGACACGTTTGAGTGTCAAAACTTGTAGACAAAGTGTATACAAGCAGACTTTGATTAAATGAAAAAAAAAATGTGTCAGCATACATTGAATCGTATAACAGGGTTGCAGACTTCAGATTAAAGGAGACTTCCGTATGATTTTTAGAATTTGCGTTTGAACATCTTCTCAACATTTGATTTTTTTCTTTAAAATTCATAACATATCTCAATGAGAAAGAGTGAGAGAGAGAGAGAAAGCAGGGAGGGAGGGGGAGAGAGAATTAAGGGGGAGGGGAGAATGGTGATGAAGAGTGGACGGGAGAGGTTACTTGCTCATGACATGTGTGGTTCATTTCTTCGTGTTTGCATAATGGTATATAACAGTGGTAATGCTGGTAAGGCAGAGATTTCGAAACCGTCATGCATTTTTTTTTCAACAATACAACGTAGATGCGATACTTTAAAAGCTGACACTCGAATATGAAATTGATATTTAAAAAAAATACTCGCATGTGTGTATTTTTACTAAAAGTTTACCTGGTATACTGTACATGTATGAACACGTTTCTACCTGCCTTGAGCTCTGCTTTCAGGATTGAAGCATGACCAGCAAAGGTAGAAGCGCCATTCTTTGTTGCCGGGTATAGTCTGCTATCAAAACCGCAAGCTCAACAATGCATTAATATTGAATTATAAGAGTATACAAAAAGTGAGCCCCCCCCCCCCCTCCCACCTTACGTGCTTCGCTTTCAAGTTGCCGGGCTGGAAAATGCTATCAAAATCATTATATAATATGACCACTAAGCTTTTCCAACCAACACACATCAGGGAATAGTCAAAACATTAAAAAAAATATTGTAATATAACATTTATAGGAATGCGGATTGAGCATGTATACAGATTTATTGCAGGCCTACCTAGAAAATAATGTACTATGTCACTATTATGGTGACTGGCGCTTCTTCGCCATCTCGCACCATTATCTCAACAAATCTATAAAACATCTCTCCAATACGAGACAGTATCATACAATTATATACCAAACAATCATTATCTGTTTACACCATTTTTTACGACAATTCCCTGAACTATTTTCAAACTGTAGAAATAAGATTGTGAATCTTTAACATTCTCTCCGATCCCTAACCCATGGCCGAACTCTGTTTCTACAAATTCAATGTATAATAACAGTGCACAATAAATCATTTTCATTGCGCCATAATATCCAAGGTATACAATGCGTATAGAGAGAAAACAATTATATGACACAATCACAGCACCACCAATCATTAACCCCACGACCAAAACCTTCAAAAATGTGAAAACGTATAAAGTAATCTGAGAATGTGCCGTAGCTCCTGGATCTGGGGAGCTTGTATTAATTTTCATAATAAACAGTGAAATAAGTCGATCTTATGTCATACTGTACGCGCAAATGCACTGCCCGCTCTGACTAGTGAGACAGATAAGAGCAGACGATCTCTCCCTCTCTCCACATCTCTCTCTCTCTCTCTCTCTCTCTCTCTCTCTCTAATATATGCCTATGTTGAAAATTCACGTATTGGCTCAAATATAACGAAGAATCAAAAACTAGTAATGCACTATTTTGCCAATAAAGAATGAGTTTATTAGGCTGGAATTGTCGGTGGCCTCCACCTTCTTCCCCGTCGAGACTCCTGAAGAAGGTGGAGGCCACCGAAAATACGAACCTTATAAACTCATTCTTTATTGGCAAAATAATGGATTACCAGTTCTAGATTCTTCTTTATATATGTATATATGTATATGCATGTATATACATAATATATATATATATATATATAATATTATGCATATACACCAATATAACTCATTCTTTATTGGAAATATAATGCATTACTATATACATTACATATATATATATATATATATATGTAATATATATATATATATATATATATATATATATATATATATATATACCCTTGGGTGTATGTTTTGCTTCAGAAACGGATTTTAATCTAACATCACATCGCATCCTGGTCGCTGATGAAGAATGCGATGACTAACCTGTTTGGTGTCTTGTTTCTAAAACATGCGCTTAATTTCCTCGCCAGGATAAAGCGTTTTAATTGCCATTTTAGGTTTTAATCTCATTCACTTCTGTTCGTTATTGATCAGTGACTACCAGGAAAGGCTGGTTGACTATCAGGTAAAGTCTGATTGACTATCAGGAAAAGTCTGATTGACTACGGGAAAGACCGTTGACTATCAGGAAAGTCTGATACAGTATTCCATCACGGACAAGGCACAACTACTGGCTGGGATATCTCTACATGGGGGCCGGAGATGTGAGTTTGCGTCAGTGAAAGACAAGATGAGGTGGGTCTCTGAACCGTTTATCTTCGTGATAGTAAATCGGAGCATGACGTTGGCAATGTAAGTCCATTGAAAAGCTATCAGGGATTCATATTTGTCATGTTTTTTAACACTGATTTCATCCTCTCATCTTTGGCTCTTCGTGGAGGGAACCAGTCCATGGATGCGTCGTTGCTACGCAAAACGCGCACATACACACTGCGCGGTTACCATGCACTGTGGCAGCAACTACCAGTCTAGACGCATTCCATCACAAGCAGGTTAGTTTTGAAATCCGTCCGACCAGGAGCAGACGTATACCCTTGGGTGTATGTTTTGCTTCAGAAACGGATTTTAATCTAACATCACATCGCATCCTGGTCGCTGATGAAGAATGCGATGACTAACCTGTTTGGTGTCTTGTTTCTAAAACATGCGCTTAATTTCCTCGCCAGGATAAAGCGTTTTAATTGCCATTTTAGGTTTTAATCTCTTATATATATATATCATATATATATATATATATATATATATATATATATATAAATTATATATATATATATATATTATATATATATATTATATATATATATTATATATTTATATATTATATATTTATATATTATATATATATATATTATATATATATATATATATTATATATATATTGTGTATATATATACATAATCTAATATATATATATATATATATATAGTATATATATATACATTATACAAGGTGTTACAAAAAAATTCTCACTTTTGATCCTTGAAAGTTAAAAAAATTATATATCTGATAACACTGACATTGATATGAGCAATAGCTGAGTAGTGTACAATTTTGTTGGAGGTAGTTTGAAAATGATAGCATAAATCAGTTTCATGAAATAGTCGAGACTCCTGAAGAAGGTGGAGGCCACCGAAAATGCGAGCCTAATTAACTAATTCTTTATTGGCAATATAATGCATTAATAGTTCTTGATTCTTCGTTATATATATATATATATATATATATATATATATATATATATATATGATTCGGCACGCCGTACACCGGGGTACCGTTGTAACCCGGGGTACCGCGTTGTACAGCGCCATCTCATGCCCATTATTTTATAATGCGTATCCGAATTCAGATACGCCGATTCCGAATTCGGATACGGCAAAGTCGTAGCAATGAACTAGCACCATAGGTGTTTTTCGAAGTACACTTGCATGCATTAATTGTTGCATAATCACAAATAAGAAAACATTTTTGTGCATAATAATACTAAAACATATTTTGACACATTTTTTGGTAAGCCAGGGTACAGCGCTGAAAAAAAAAATTAATTCAACATAATATATAAATAATTAATTCAACAAAATGGCGAATTTTCATTTGGTACCCCAGGGTACCAAATATTGCATCATATATGTAACGACAACAATGATGAGCCGGGACTCGCTATGTTGGTTACGATGTTCTTTTTAATTCGCAGGTTCTGATCGTCAAAACCGAACCCCCTGCCGGAGACGAAGATAGCTGACTCCCGATCACTCGCTCTGCTTCACAATATCTTGATCCTTCCTCGTTGTCAAAGATTCCAATATGAAGTGAGGAGAGGAATACTTCTCTATTTATTGGGTTTAGGACCCTTCCCAAAGATATATTTTAACTTTAAATTCCAATCCACCGACGCACGGTTCTACGTCACTGTTACTGCCACTTTGTTTGGGTGGAGGGCTATGTCTGATGGCTATGAGGTCATAGCTTGACCCAAGGAGGGCAGAGAGTGGACATTATGCCCAAATTTGGCAAGTAAAAGTGGAGAATGTGAGCGGAAAGATTGGACTTCCTGAATGACGCAGGGTGACTCATTTGCCAAAAAAATGTATATTTACGTTACTTTTGTTTTAATGTTGATTCTCAAAAATCTTTCTTTCTCTTTGTTTTGGCAAAATCCACAATGTTACATATATATATATATATATATATATATATATATATATATATATATATATATATATATATACATGTGTTACAAAAAAAAAACATTTTTCACTTTTGATCCTTGATAGTTAAAAAACTATTATTATATCTGATAACACTGACATTGACATGAGCAATAGCTGAATAGTGTACATTTTAGTTTTGCACAGGGATCAATAATTGGTGTGTATGCCAGTATGTGGTTAACACCCTGACAATGGTCCTGAACAATGGCCAGGATTGGAATGCTCTATTACATGTCAATGAGAAATCCCACTACCACTGTACAGCTTTAGTCTTTATTCATCCTGAAATGTAGTGTATGCAAGCATATGGAAACATATGCGTATTTTTTCATACTCATTCATTTTACCCTTTACCATGAATTCAGACTAGCGGTGCCTGCATGGGGCAATCCATCATGAATGATTAATAAAGCATTCATTGTATGCCTTGGAGCAAGAGTCCAGCTAGCAGAGCTCTTAAAAAGGTGGTATATTTTGTGGTATTCACGTCTATTGTCCAGGGTCATTGTAAGCACACACTCACATACACATCATTGAATCTTGTGTAAAGTTCAAGTTTGTACTGATGGTTGAAATTTAACTAAAAATCTGAAACTTAACTTTAAAAGTAATCATGGATTTAACGTAACTGATTCATGCTCTCATACTCAAATCGCCTCCAACTAAATAGTACACTATCATTAAACTATTACTCATGTCGATGACAATGTTATCCGATACACAGTTTTCGAATTATCAAAAGTGGAAAATGTTTTTACCTAGATTTATGGTTCAACATCAAAACAGCATGGCTTTGATGCAAGACTCTCCAGAACAGTTATGACAGCCTTAACGTCCCTCAGAGTGCTACCATCTGTTGAGCATTTACAATGTATTAACTGTTTAGGTAGACATTGTTGATCGTATATCTGGTCTGCAGTCACATTCTTAAACCTCAAGGTTTTCACTGTGGAAGTCTGATCGGTCCATTCTGTTTGCATACACAATGCTCTTAATCATAATAATCGTGACATCCAACGATGCAATAGACCGCTCTATCTATACTTGCACACTCTGGTGACGCAAACATTTACGTGATATCTTTCACTTTCAGGTAGTTTCAATTATGATGTTTAACCTATAAATGAATGATACTAGATGGTATCATAAACGTAGTATCTTCTAGAAATCTTAATGTTTCTATGATAGTACTATAGAGCAAAATAGTGTCATCGTCTTGTTACGCAATATTGTTAAGCTTATTTTTACAATTCCGTGATTGATGAATGACTGTTATGTTTTACTGCATGTCTCATGCTCAGTTATGAAGTATACAGAAAATTAATAAAGATACTGTGTTATGTTTCATCTTACTATCTACTTCATGACTGAAATTTCTTTCTAATTTTTCTCCAGCTTAGAAACGTTGTAATAAGCGCTTTATAAATTATACATAGATATATTATTACCATTATTATTATTATTATTATTATTATCATCATTATCAGGGCCAGCGGAACGTTTTCAAAAGTGTGGGGGCCCACTTTCGGGTTTCATGGGCTAACAAGCAAAAAAAAAAAGAAAAAAAAAAGAAAAAAAAAAGGTCTTCAGTGGAAAACATTACCTTATCGCGCTCATACTGCAGGATCTCTGTATATTTCTATTCAGTGCCACTTACGTACTTCCGGACGCAAAAAAAAAAGTGTGGGGGTCAAAGTGATGACACCTTATCACCTTATGTACTGTATTCCTTTGCATGGTGCACAAAAAGTGTGAGGGCCCGAGCCCCCATGTGTCATGGCCCCCACGGTTCCGCCGGCCATGATTATTATTATTAAAGTCTTGACTCTTGTCAAATTCTGCTGCACACGAGGATGGGTTGAAATAAGTGTGAACAACTTCAGTCGTTGCATCGACGTTGTTTTTCATACCACTCTGATGTCTGAAATACTGAAATATCCACATTTGAAATCTTTTCAATGAATATAAAAAATCAGCAAATGATGAAAAAGCATTAAGCATTGGTACCGACCAACCAAGTTAAGTATTGACTTAGTTTTGATATGACTCCCTTTCCTTCGTCAGGGGTACTGTCTAACACCCCCAATATTGGGCCAACTGGACAGAGGGTCCGTCGATGTTTGGGGCCTTAGAATATAATTTGCTTTCAAGGCCTTGCTCTTGAATGATTTGGAGACCTGCAGCGAAAAATAATTCCACTTCGACAGTTCTCGCTCTTTCTTTGTCTTTTTTTCTTTTTATATAATCGGCACTTCACCCATTTATAGCTTTGTGTGTCTCTTTGATCATTTACTTTATTGATCAACTCAATATCTATGATTTGAATTTGAATTTGAATTTTCATTAATACATACAGTCATTCATTTCTGGGGGGCATTTCACGAAGCATTTTGTCCAACAAAGTTGTCAGACAAAGTTGCTCTCAGCCATTCAGATGCAAGGATTTCAGTAGCTTGCAACAGTTTGTCAGAAAAATATCCGACCAAACTGCTTCATGAAATGCCCCCCCCCCCCCCCCCCCCAGCTCTGCCCCTGCCCTGGGCCCCGTCTTTGTGATTGATTAAAATTAATCACAACTTTACAATTGAATGCAAATTCATCTTATAAAATAGTTATGATTGAAATTAAGACAGAGAACTGCCATCAATCAATCACAGGTTGCGATTGATTGAAGCTTTCAAGAGATTTGTGATTGATTGATTTCTATCACAAGTTTTATAAGACAGGGCCCATCCAACCTGCAGCACACTTACATTTAGGCAGACAGGTTGATGCGCTCTGAAGGCTGCCCTCAACGTCACATTTCATTCAGGGGATCTTTCTTTACATGCCGAAAATGGATGTAAGTAGCTTGCTTTACTTAGAGTTATTCATCGTTTGATTCACTTGTTTTTTCGGAACTAGCATTCCCTGAGTGAAAATGCTAAGACTCTACTTGTCAATTGCAGTAGGAAAATTTTGGAGTGATATATTAGTTACCATTAGCGGTTCCATATTCACCGGGAGCTTTTGTTTTCGAAACGGCTACGCCGAAGTGAATGTATGGGGCCAATGAAATAACGCTTTGTCATTCACTACACGTAAACGTAGGAAAAGCTCAATGGAAGCGCATACCACATGCCATGCAGTGCAGAACTTGCACAAGTTTAGTAGTGAACTCAGGGTTGCCAACATTGGAAACTAGTTGGGAGTGAGACTCCCATAGGCCAATGCTATAATTTAGGAGTCAAAATGAGTGAGATCAATAGAAATGCATGCAAATGAAATACAAATAAAGTTTTAGAGTGTGAAAGGACCAAAATGAGTGATTCTCATTCTCAATGAGTGAGAGAGTTGGCAGCCCTGGTTAACTTAGTTTCTATAACTTGTTAGTAGTATGACCAAGCGTTGTTGTGGGGCCAAACGCGTACATGGAGTCACTTTGAAGGGGAAATCAAACGATTTAGCAGGTTAATTCTCACGCCGTTTTCAGAGTATGTTGTCTAGTATATGAGGAGTCTATATCAAGTTTTTTAGGTACTTAGTAAAGGGTGCATATTGTATGTTATGTATGTAAAATAGCCAAAAATAGGTAAATTTTCACACGCGAATTGAAGTGCCTAGAAACACAACCCCCCATCATACATCAACATGTATGTACCTCACAAGGCAAGGCGAGATTTCAAACAAACTGTCTGTGATGGTTTTGTTGTTGTTGTTGTTGTTGGAATGATTAGGTGATAGGCTACTATATTAAATGGTAATACATTATCTTCCTTTTCCTTCAATCATCTCTCAAAGAGTGGACACGTAGCAGAATTGTAATATCCCTATCCTATCCCTAACGTTACATCAATTTTACTCCATAAACTTAACTCCTAATTGAATGATATTGTGGAATGTTAACCATTGTTAACCCATTGAGGATGGACTGATTTTGCTACAACACGCATTTCCCATAGACACCTGCCCGATACTTGGAACTCTCCCTCAACGCCCACGGGTTAACCGCACCAACGCCCTGCGCTGGTTCCTAGTGTACAGCTGTAGGAATCCTAGTTGAATGATGTTGCATTGGCTGCCAAATGCATGCCTCCACTATTTATTGCCAGGATAGGTACAGAAGTAGTAGACCGCTTTTTTTTTCTTTTTCTTTTTTTTAAATGAATGGAATTAGTGTCAATGCCTGGAGAGCTGTATTTGTCTTAGATGACAGGATGAAGATCTGCTAGTACTACAATACAGTGTAGTTTTGTTTTTTTCTGACATGTTTGTGAAAATTGTTCTGTGGATCAGCAGTTGCATTACAGGTTAACTGAAAAATACAGAGGGTGAACAATTACAACGATTTTTCCCCATCTGCAGTAATATATGTATATTTTTTTTCAATTCAAGTATTTTTTTGTCATTGTGCACTTCCCTTTTTTTCAACAGAAAATGGAAGTGGATGAAACTGATCGTAAAGATGGGATACAAAGATACTACATAACAAAAATTGAGGAATTACAGGTAAGTAATAAAATAAATTATGGGTACTGGGTATAAATGGCTCATGAACAACTTATCAATTCATAATGATGTAGGAAATTTCTGTAGGTTATTGCTTATCAGTAAACAATGCTGATTTTTGCTTTTTGCCCTCTGCTTCTATCGAGAGATTGAAAGTGACATACAGTGTATTGGACGTTTTATCTAAGAGTGGTGATATCAATGCAGCATGTTTCTACTATAGTCATGACTAAACAATTGAATAGTTACATTTCTCAGAACAAATAGTTAGCTTATATTTTGCCATGCATACAGATTTAAAATGAGATCTGCCACTGGTGAGGAAAAGAACTTCATCGTTTATTTGATGTACATTTGTAAGATATGTACAATTGTATGGTGTACCTCACTCTGCCTTCAGTTTGTACAAACCTCTCAAGGAATGGAAAATGTTCCTTTCACGTTTTTCTAATCATAACATACATGTACACATGAAGTGATGTCCAATTGTTGCATGATATCCATGAAATACTGTGCACCAGCTTCTAGATATAGGCCTAGATGTTTTGCAAGTATAATTTTTGTACATAACTTGGGACTTGGAAGGACAAGAGGGTGCATGGTTAAATATGTTCCCAACAACTGCAATAAAGGAATAAGAAATATTAAAAGTATTATTGTGTTTCTCAAAACTCTATTTTTGTAAGGCAGAAGAGATATATGTTGGACTGAAAGTACCTAACAGTGTGTAAACATGCTATCCTGTGAAACTCTTACTCCTTCACAGATAGTGGTCACAGACAAGACACAGAATTTGAGGCGGTTGGAAGCCAACGAAATGAACTCAATGCAAAAGGTAAGTTTAAATGATTGAAGGTTGTTCTTGTGTAGCCTCACTGCCTGGGAACATGGTGGTTCTTCTAAGACAATAAAAATGTGTTAAAGGTTCTCTGACATTCATTACATGTTGGCATCCACTGAAGTGAGTACATTCTGTACTAGGTATACAAGTCACAAATTCTTGGGTTTTTTTTGTAATTTGAATATGTATGTGAAGTTTTTTTAGTAATTTATTATTTTTTTTCCTGCACTCACCAAGCTCCGCCTTTAGAATATCTCTCTTGCCTTCCATGATGTCACCAACAATGTAGTCAGGTGAAATAAGCATAGCAATGGCTACTGTTTTACACCTTTCCTTGACTTTTGCACAGACAGATCTCATAGCATAACACCTTCGAACCTTAAGATTACAATGGTTTTACTATTTGGAAAACGTTCCATGTGTGAGAGTAAACAATGTTTTGCAACGAAAGTTGTGAAATGGTATTGTTTAAAATATGTTGAACTCTTGCTGTTGTGAGTGAGTGCATCTTATTATTGCAAGGTGTTTACCATTAGGTATTATGATGCGTATTTTAGCTGTTGCAGATGTCATAAAAGGCAAGAAACATTTTTGAGGAATGCAGTGTAATGGATGCAGAAAAGTTAAATGATTACATCAAAACATTCCTTAATATGTGATGTGAAGCTGATATGTACATGTAACATGTATATACAAAGTACACTGTACTTGTACATACATGCAATGTATATCAGCAACAGTCATGTACACAGGATCGAGCAGCAATTGAATGTCAGGTGACCATAAACCCACTCAGAGCTATATTTTAGATAAATGAAACAATACGATGGTAGGGATTTCGTGTTTTATCTGAACTTGGCTTCTCTCTGATGATGTCAAAAGAAGCACACCATATAAATTTGCTCAGATTTGTCACACTGTCACTGGAACGTCTCCTTCGCCCCATTACAATCTACTTTATATTGATATTCAATTTTCTCAAGAAAAGAACAGAAAAATCAGTCAATGCTACATTTGTACCTTGCCTTGGCATTGCTGTTTAGAGTACCATATTGCCAAGCAAGATAATAAAATTGTGTAAGTTCTTAAGTCTGTTACCTTCTGTCTTATTAAAGACATTATGTATACATACAGATGTAGTATGTATCGTGTCTCTTCGTTGATGTATCATGTCTGTTTGTATTTCAGTGCGAATGTTACGAGAAGAGCTCCAGTTACTTCAGGAGCAAGGATCCCATGTAGGAGAGGTTGTCAAAGCTATGGACAAAAAGAAAGTTCTTGTCAAGGTAAGAACTAAATGGTTTGTTGCATTCAAACATCTAATATCCTATTCTGTGTGAACATTATTTGTACAGATTGCAGTCTCCTTACTGTTAGTTTAAATGCATTCATAACATGCTTTGAAGAAATATGAATCAATGTGAGTGGTATTCTCTCAGTGAATTACACATGTAGAGTGTGATGTTGATATGCATATTCAATCATTACTTATGATACACTATATATCATCAATCCATTTGAAACCTGAAAGACCAAAATCAAGAAACTGGATTGTGATGATATTGTTCTCATGCTTCTATTAGTATGTTGTGAGTAAAGCTGTCATCAAGCTTTGGTTTAATAAATCATATTATTAAAGCATAGTGTGATATTTGTTGTATATTTTGTTTGTGTTGTATTTGTTTTTGGTTTGAAGAAATATATGCATATGATTTTGATGTCAGTTTTCTAGAGGTCATACATAATATCATAATTGTTCATTACCTATGGCCTTCTCCTTCACCACAGGTACATCCTGAAGGAAAGTTTGTAGTGGACATTGACAAATCCATTGACATAGCCGATGTTCAACCCAACTGCAGGGTAGCACTTCGGAATGACAGCCACACCCTGCACAAGATTCTTCCAAACAAGGTAAGCAGTCACAACAAAGGTTCTCAGTGGGTACATGTAGCAGTATGTTCTGGCATTCCTGTTTGCTTTAACATTCAGGCTAAGGTTTAAATTCATCAAAACCCAGAATGATTGGGAATGTAATGGTGTAGTGAGTGTGTCAATTCAATGAACAGTAAAGTTTTGTTGGAAAATGATATCATGGAGATGCAAAGTAGCCTATGATTTTGTTCTGAAATGGAAACTAAAGTCAATTTTACAAGGCAGGGGTATTGAAGCAAAGTTTTGAAATAATCCCACTGTGCTTTGTAAAAAAGAAGAAAAGCGAAAACTGCATACTCTATTAACACAGCTTGGAACACCTCATTTGAACACAACACTCATACATCTAGGCCATGCCTGTAATTAGTGCTTGTTTATTCAATTATTTTGTGCCTTTTTTTCCAGTCAGTGTTATCATGGCTTAGGTTGAGTGTCATATGGTCTGGAGTCATGGGGGCAAGTTAGTGTTGTTTCTATGTAGAATCAAATTGGTCAATTATGCAGTTAATGTGTAATTGAAAGGAATTCAGTATATGGCCAAAAGTACCAGTGTAGTCATCCTTTGATTTGTTTGTTTGTAGTACTTACTCTTCTTCCTTTTTCTGAGTGTGGGAATACATTAGTTACCCTCACTGGGTTATACAGATCAACAAACAAGTTTAAAATCATTCTGTTGATGCTGACTGATGAGAATGATGTTAATGATGAGGTTTATTAATATCGCTACACATGATTGATATTAGCATGAGAATTATTGATACATTGATTTCATTTTCATAATTGTGAGTATTGTTTTTGTATCTTATGCTAATTAAGAATGTTATGTTGTAATATTGATGATATTTGTCTTTCTTTTTTTCTCCCAGGTGGACCCTCTTGTCAGTCTCATGATGGTGGAGAAAGTCCCAGACTCAACGTATGAGATGGTTGGGGGTCTCGACAAGCAAATCAAGGAGATCAAAGAAGTTATTGAGCTTCCTGTCAAACATCCAGAGCTATTTGATGCCCTTGGCATCGCACAACCAAAGGTTTGCATTTTTGTCGTCAGTCCCACAAGTTGCATTTTGTGTTATAGATATTTTGATAAGATGGTTCCTCCTATAAGCCAAGTATCTCAAGAAATATTTTACAGAACTGTGGTTTGTACAGTTTGAATTAATGATGAGCCTGACAATCATTTGTTTAAAATATATTCAGTAATGTATAAATTGTGAAGACATTCAGTATTATCCTAGTAGATGGCTCTAAAGCAGAGTAGATATTCAGTTCAGTTCTGTTTCAGTTTGATTTTATATTCACAATGTGTAGACAGATCTCTTCCAGCCATCTCCAGAGAATTCATCATATATATCAAATGTGTGACTGGGGAAATTCAGGGCTGAGAACAAGAATCCTCCACCTTTGTTTGCTATGTTCAGGGAGTGTTGCTGTATGGGCCACCAGGCACTGGTAAGACACTGCTGGCCAGGGCTGTAGCTCACCATACGGAATGCACCTTTATCCGAGTCTCAGGGTCTGAGCTTGTCCAGAAGTTCATTGGTGAGGGCTCCAGGATGGTCCGGGAACTTTTCGTCATGGCAAGGTATGCATGGCAACTGTACAACCATAATTTCCATCTTAACCTGTTGAGGATGGGCTGATTTTGCTACAACACTCATTTCCCATGGACACTTGCCCGAGTGTACTCGGGACTCGTCCTCAATGGGTTAAAGTTTATAACAACTTCCTATGTTTGTATTTTTTTTGGGGGGGGGGGGGGAGGAGGGGATTAAAAAATGAACAAAGTTATTGCTCCCATGATAGTTTTAGGAAGATAACCAAATGCAATGTCTCATGAACTTGAAATTGTCTGTCTTTAGAGGCAATCCTAAAGTTTTCATGTAAACTTTATACTGTGACAGACCATCAACTCCAAGTTTGGTGGTACGTGTGAATATGTACAGATACCACTTTTTCTGGATTATAAACAGAAGGTCCATTACCATAGTTCTTGAAATTACGAATACCTATTCAGCTCAGTGTGCATATCACAATATTGTATGCAACATTGATATTTGAATTTTGGTCTTTATTACTGTTACTGAAAGCAATTCATGCGTATATTGTCTGTAAGTTATGAACTAGATTTTCTCCAAGATTGTCTTAAGTATGTCTGGTCAAATTCTTGTCCTCATAAGATACAGTAGTCACTTGAATATTATGTCTAGATATGTAGTCCATGGGCCAAGACCCGAAAAATGGGTTGTTGGTACCATCTGAGGTGGCACAACCTTTTTGGTGTCAGTTTGTTTGTCGGGCATAGATATGCTTATCAAGCTATGATAGCATTTCCAAATGAGTAGCTTAGTCATAATAAATGAATTTTTAACCAATTCGGTCTCGTTTTTATATCCCTATACTTCTGAATCGAAACTAAACCGCTATACAAAGAAGAGCACTGCCTTCTGTATGTCCGCAGGTGTTCTGTTTGTAAATGCGGTGCACTTAGTCTTTATTCAAGGCAGCGAAGGGAATATCCAAAGGGTTATGATGTCCACAGCTGTCACGCGGTGCGCTTAGTCTTTATCTAGACCAATGTACCGTTATCATATCTAAAGTTCCTCATAAAAGGGATTATCTATACTGTTTTTATACTACCCTATCAACAAATACATCAGATTTAAACAAAACTCACTCTGTTCATTTACAATATCATTCATTATAATGTATCGTAGTGTACCGGTACATTGTTTTTGCCTTATCTTATATTGTTGGAGGGAAATAAAGCGACATTGGCGGGGTATCAGCGTTTTCACCGTAGTGTTTTCGCGGGAAAATGATAAATAATTGAAAGATACGGTAAAATTCACGAGGAATTGCTTTTGTTGTTGTTGTTGTTTTTAGATAAAAGGATATACACTGTATCATACGCTTCGGATAATCCCTTCGCCGTCTAGAATAAAGACTAAGCGCTGTGGACATCATAACCTTTGGATATTCCCTTCGCTGCCTTGAATAAAGACTAAACGCACCGCGTTTACAATAGAACACCTGTGAACATACCATAGAGCTGCATTTTACAGCTCTATGGAACATACAGAAGACAGTGCTCTTCTTTGTATAGCGGTTAGTTTCGATTCAGAAGTATAGGGATATAACAACGAGACCAAATTGGTTAAAAATTCATTTACTATGACTAAGCTACTCATTTGGAAATGCTATCATAGCTTGATAAGCATATCTATGCCCGACAAACAAAATGACACCAAAAAGGTTTTGCCACCTCAGATGGTACCAATATCTGGCCTGGCCCATGGACTAATGTGTGTGTTTTGCTATGATGTAGTGTAACCTAAGAGTCACATGTACATTTAGTCAGTTGGTATACTTATGGTTGATCAGAGTTACACCATCAGTGAGATGTGAATGAGCCATTCAGTGTCACAAAAACATGCATGTGATTTATATGCACAATACTACCATATAACAAGCGTAACGTAATTGTGCTGATCAAACTGTACTTGTTCTTGTTCTTTTTTATGGTACAAATTTTGTCTCATGCAAATGACTCTTAACTGGTTAAAACAAGAATGTGAGGAAGAAAGGGGGTACAGTGTGTCCATGCTGTACCGTTACACACACTGTGGATGTTATCATTTCTTTCTGCTAACACTATAGCGTTATTTACACTGTATTTATTTTGCAGAGAGCATGCACCGTCAATCATCTTCATGGATGAGATTGACTCCATTGGGTCGACTCGTATCGAGGGGAGCTCCGGTGGGGACAGTGAGGTGCAGAGAACTATGCTGGAACTCCTCAACCAGCTGGACGGCTTTGAAGCCACCAAGAACATCAAGGTGAGTGCGGCATCTGCATGGGGTCGTTTAACCCATTGAAGACTATTCCCAAGTACACTCCTGCACATGCTTTTGGGAAATGCATGTTATAGTGATATCAGCTCATCCTCAATGGGTTATAAGTGTTCAGCACCTGAATTGCTTGTGAAGAAACATCTCTTGAATATCAGTGATCCAGCCTTAGTAGGCATCTGTTCCTTCCTCTGTACAAGTAGTCTGTGGGTTTGGGATATGTGTGCTTGTTTCCTTGATTCATTTATTCTGCATATCACCGTACTCTGAAAGTTAATGTCTGTAAATACATGATCAACTTGCATAAATTCATGCAAAGTTGAGTGAAACTGCATGTATTCTTCATTGGGTAGATCAAGGGTGATGTCAGGCTACCTTTAGGTCCAGAATGGTTTGTTTGTTGTGCAGTACCAAATAAGAGATTGGCTGTAATGAGAAATTCTACTAAAATGCATGGAGGCATGAACAACCAACCACTGAAGATTTTAATGAAATGGGACAGTACTTACTAATGTAGCCATTGCAGAGTCAGATTGCCAAATTTTGTTGCATCCTTCAGGCAGCCCAACTAAGCTTTTGAACATACCTGAATTTTGTATTGATGCACAGAAGTCAAAATAAATTGAAAGGGGAAAGAAAAACTGCATGAATGAACTAAAATAGTGACACTTTTGATTAATTCAGAGGCCCAAATTGAAATGAGTGAATATTTCCGGTTTTAAAGTAAACTCAAGACAGTACTACTTTGTAATAAAATGACTAAGCAAATGTAGTTAATCTTTGCATATCGTCGGCTGAGAATGATTAGGGCGTTCAGTTGCCACTAAACCCATAGTGTTCATGACCACTTAGCGCCCTTCTCATTCTCAACAGACGATATCGTCGCTGGGGCGATAAGACCTCGTATCTACAAAATGTCAAATGTTCAGGAGAGCCAAAAAACATGGCGGCCAGAGCACTGTGGCGAATACGATAGCCTTTCCTTTGACATGCTGTGGTGGCTTCATTTTTGGAGTAAGACAGTTGGGATTTGGACAGGACATCACTTAACCCATTATTTGACCATTAATCAAAAAAACTCATTTTCACCAAAATGGCAGATACAAGGTCTTATCACCCCAGCAACGATATGGTGCATGGTGACATGAGCTATTTCTGTTAAGTCTTTGACTGTGTGCATAGTGACCCTAAACAATGAGATCTCCTTATTATCAGGTCATCATGGCTACCAATCGAATCGATATCCTGGACTCGGCGCTCCTCAGACCCGGTCGCATTGATCGCAAGATTGAGTTTCCCCCACCGAACGAGGAAGCCCGTCTTGACATCCTGAAGATCCACTCGAGGAAGATGAACCTGACGAGAGGCATCAATCTGAGGAAAATTGCTGAACTTATGCCTGGAGCATCAGGGGCAGAGGTCAAGGTAGGTCAAAGGTCATGTTACTGTAGGTGACAGATTGTAAGAGGCTCAAGGTTATTGTGGGCTAGAAACAAGTAGACCTGTGTGTCCATCAGCATATACACATCTCCGCACTCTAAGATTAATAGCAAAGTATGAAAGGGAGATACAACTCACATTGATTTCAATGTAAATGCTCTTATCCACATATCTCTCTAGTGATGCAGCTACAGTGGAAACTCGATATAACAAGATGGTCGGGACCGAGTCGTTTTCCTCGTTATCCGAGTTTCCTCGTTTTCCGAGTCGTTTTCCTCGTTAGCCGATATCTCGTTATATCAGTAGGCATAAAAGAAAGCATAACATAAAGACATTAATTTGCACATGTGGGACTACCCATCATATTTCAATCAATACTGATAACTTGATATTGTGTGTGAGGGAATTACTCACCTTTATGGGTAAGAAGATGTTTTTCCGCCAATGAAATCCAATATCAAGAATGTGTTTCTTATTAATTGTAGATGTTTGAATTTGTAAATCTATATAGCTTGCGATTGTGTCAAGATCGTCTGTGGATTGGTGGTATGTGGTTATGGTATGGGTGTGTGTTGTGTGGAAAGCTTGAATATGGTCTGCACAATGCTGTGTGTGTATGTGACACATTCTGTATGTACATTATGACTGCGTGTGTGTGAAGATGGGGATTTCCCTATGTAGAAAGCCAATCACAGCATCAGATTGCCTCACACCTGCTAAACGTCATGATGATGTCATGTATACATATGGCCGTCCCACCACATTTTCTGCATGTATCAGTGTGCGCGCGCACACACACTTCCACGTACAACATGCAGTGCTAGCTGGAGTGCACTGAAGAAAATAATTATGTGTGTACAAGACAGTTTTTGGCGCATCGAGCTTTATAGTCTCGGAGGATGATAGCACAGGCGAAGTAAAGCTTTGCCTTTACCGAAGACATTTTGCTTTACCTCGCTATAACAAGTTTGATTGGCTATGTTTTTCTTTGTTTGGAAGTCACAAAATTTATCTCGTTATAGCAGTTATTTCGTTATAGCCGATCTCGCTATAAGAGTAGCATTTTACATAGACTTGTGTGGAAGGAAATTTGGGACCGGGGGAATTTCCTCGTAATAACCGATATCTCGTTATAGCAGTGTTCGTTATACCGAGTTTCCCCTGTAGTATTATAAACATACATGTAACTACTCTTATGATTGAAAAGGTGCAGATGTTGATGCAGAAACACACTGTACTTTAACCCTAAAAAGACTGGGGGGGGGGGCCTAAAAGGCCCCCCCTCGACATTTCGCGCGATTACTCAGCAATACGCAATGCTCTCGCCGCGATGCTCTATGACTTTTTTCTTTCGAGTTTCCCGCACATTTTGACACCAAATTTGTGACGCCCGGGGGTACGATTCTGAAGTTACATAACTTTTTGTACATGCACGTGAGACCGAAAATGGCTCAAAAATGTGATTTTGTGTACAAAGTCAATACAAATTAAGTTTTATCACATGGTTCATATAAATATGCTTATTTTTACTCTCCATGGCTAAAATCAATCTATTTTAGTAGTATTATGCTTCAAACAGGGTCTGCCACAAATTTTGCTGAAAAAAACAACAAAAACAAAAGGTCGAAAAAACAAAGAAATACATAAGAAATTCATAAAACAATAAAATGAATAAGAAATTAATTTTGATACCAAATTTTTTTTCAAGTACATTTGCTAAGAATGCCACAAAGAATATCCAGACCAAAAATGAGCACTTTTGGAGCTTTATTTACTGATTTAGATCAAAAAGGTCTGATTTCTCGCATAAATTAGCATAATTCAGCAAAATAAAATAAAAGAAGACTATTTTGGAAAATTTAAATATACGATCTTGTAGATTACATCGCACACTACCATTGTGCAAATTTTCGCGGCGATCGCGCGATCCACGGCCGAGATCTTAAGGGGGGGCCCTTTAGGCCCCCCCCCCCCCCCCCAGTCTTTCGAGCTACCAAAATAGCCCAGTCTTTTTAGGGTTAATAGACTGGCCACTTCTTTGCCCGTAAATCACGAATTTTACTGAAATGTACATTGTGCCTGTGATTCTTGGAAGTGGATTGTGGGTAAGCAGTGTGCTCCTGTTTGTACCTAGTTCGCCAAGGGCTCCATGACAATTGAACTATTCCTTTGTTTTTCTTTCTTTCCTGTCTTTTTTTTTTTCCAATCAGATGTTGTGACATGAACCCTGTCAATAAGAATTTTGCAATCCTTTAATCGTTATTGAATCAGTACCCTTTGTGTGAAATTGTGACATTTTGGACCTAGATGTGTAGGTTGTCTGATGTACATTGCATTTTCAGTCCATTCTGGGGGTCATTTAATGGATGGTGATGAGGAACCATGAGTTGTGACAGCTAAATGCTTTAACACATGAAGAGTCACCATTTTAATAGCGATGTGAAGATATTTTCTTAGCAGTCACCGATATGTGTTTCATTATTCCCTATCCCCAGGGTGTGTGCACTGAAGCAGGCATGTATGCCCTCAGGGAGAGGAGAGTTCATGTGACCCAGGAAGACTTTGAAATGGCTGTTGCCAAGGTAACCACCATCATTATCAACATCCTGTTTTATTATAGTCCTCCTGTTTCCAGCCGAGAGATGCAAGGCAATTGGAAGAGTTGCCCATGTGTTAATGAAATGTCCTTCATTACTTCTATTCTTGCTTTCATGTTCTTTCCCTCTTTCTCCTTGTGTCTTCCTCTCTTATGCTCTTCTTTCATAATTTGAAATCCAGCATTGCAGCAAAGACTTTGTTAATCTGTGATATTGCTCATATAATTTAGGCTATAGGCCTACTGGCCATACAAACACCTTTTACAGGAAGTACCTGTCCTAAATGCAAGGAAATTTAAAAAGCTGAAAATAACAGTATATATATATATTTTTTTTTTTGGGGGGGGGGGGGGGGGGGAGGGGGTGTTTGCAAATGTTGTCATTTTGCTGGTCTGCCATCTTTCTGAATACATTACTGTTAAAGTTTAAATTTCTGGTTGTGGAAATTTTGCATGTTTTTCTCTATGACATGAACTTGCGCAAAATGAAAAGTGTGCAAATGTTGTGCTTGTTTTGCCATTTCATAGTTTTCTTTACATTTGCTTGTCCTGTTGCATGAGTAAATGTGCTGTCGTAATGCAAACCAGTTACATTTTACCGTCGTACAGAATGTGCTGCCAAAGCCCTTAACCACCATGGCAGCAATGAGCTGTTTGAATTGCTCGCTTAATTGTCACGCCAGTCCACAAAATTAAGAACACAAGAAATCATCTAGCCTCGCCAAGTACGAAAATAAATCATGGACAAATTTCCAATTTAATAGGAATGGGGATGGAAAATTAAATTACACCAGCTTATCCTTACACATGGCTCGTATTTGACCTGAAAACTAATGTGGAAACACCTTTAGTCAGAGAGGCAGAGATTATTTCATTGTTGGATGTCACATAATGCATACTGTACATGTACATGACTATTAAAATGAAACAATGTACTGAGCTCTTGGAAAATCTCTTCTACTTTTTTTCATTTCTCGTACAGATCATGCAGAAGGATTCAGAGAAGAACATGTCCATCAAGAAATTCTGGAAGTAAACTTTCAGAAGAGGAAGTATGACACGAGCTAGATGCAAATTCTAAGAAATGTTAGACTGCTTGTACAGGACTTCTGGAGTTAATCCGGAAAGAGTCTACTTGTTCATATGTAGGAGAGTTGTGTGTGTAATAAGGAAGAGAGCGGGAGAGAGAGATAGAGAGAGGGAGAGAAAAAGAGATGGAGGGAAAATAAATTTGTAAGAAATAGTAGTAGAAAACAAAATTGCAACTACATTTTACCGAATATGTAAATGACATATGAAGACTTCTCATTTGTGACAAGAACCTCTTTACTGTGTACACCATTTATGGAGTGAGTATAATTTTTTGTGAATGGGGACTTCCTGACAATTTCACATGTAAAACTTGCAATTGTGGTGTACAGAAGTGAACAGAGAAATATATGCATAAATCACTGCATGTTTGCAATTCACATGTGGATCAGAGTGAGTTCGTGTTTTGTTTTGTTTTTCTTTTTGGTGTTAGATATGCAAGTAGCATCTGACTTGCCAAATTTGTGAAAATGAAAACTCTCAAACATGTGTGACGTATACATTATATGTCTACATGTTATTGCTTGAAAGTCATTAATTGTGACAAATGAGAAGAGAATGGGAAGGTCAGGTCCTCAATTTTATGATGACTAACACATTTTTAAACAAGGAATTCCGTACCTTGTGCCACTTACATGTTGATT
Organism: Diadema antillarum; assembly: GCF_040938485.1. Classification (NCBI taxonomy): domain Eukaryota; kingdom Metazoa; phylum Echinodermata; class Echinoidea; order Diadematoida; family Diadematidae; genus Diadema; species Diadema antillarum. The sequence continues at coordinate 824,673 of NW_027270954.1, forward strand.
GCAAGTCCAGCTGTTATGAGCTGTTCAAATTGTCTGTCATATGCTCAAATGGCAGAATATGTGACCGCCACACTTACTACACTTTTTTTAGTTGTCGTGGAGCATTTCAGTTTAAGGTTTTAATGCAGAGTACCTGCATTGCACAATTAGGTGACATGTTTTTTTTGCTGAAAATAAGACTCCTTATCTCATGGAGACTTTGCTAAGGACAAGGAAACAGTGGTCAAATTGACTAAAACAGCGAATAAGACAGTGGAATGAATGTAAGAATTCAAATCTCATACAATTTCTCATTCTTTGCTTCAGAGAGAGTACTGGTAAAATAGCTCCTTGGCGATGATATATGTACTTAGAAAATCCTTTTTTGGATTTGAAGAAGGCAAAGTTAAACTGGATGGTCCTGGTGTACGATCTTCATCGTAGATCGCCATGCTTGTGACAAGCTGTGGTACACTGAAATTTGATAATCATTTTGATGCTGTCGGAAATGAGATAGATTGAGTTGTGATGTGGGTGCATTCCTAAAATCACGTCCACCTGACTGCAGGGTAGAACATTGACTGGTATTCAGTATAAATGCATCATATGTGTAATGCATGTTCATGAAGTCTTTGATGTCCAAAGGCTGTCCCTAAGCAAAACATAACGCTTTCACTACTGGTATTTTTTTTTTCTTCAATTTTTTTTTTTATTTTTTATTTATTTAATTTTTCTTTTAGTTAGCTTTGAGGCTGACAAAATATGTCCATATCTTACAAGGTTTTGTCATATGTATTGTCAGAATTTGTAACAAGCCGATGATATTTGAGTGATGTCAAACTAATTTCATTTCATTTGAATCATTCTGAGCAGGAAAATATAATAAATGTTTCAACATGTCACTGGTAATTGTGTTGTGTCTGAGTTCATTTTATGGTAACCATTGTAATGGTACCACCAGATGAGAGGCAATTGGCTCATAGCTTCACACACTCGGCTGACGTAAAGCCGTTCAGGGCTTTGTTTATCTAAAGCAATGTAGGTGTAATGTATGAAGATAGATTGCATATGTTGGTCAGAGACAGTCACACAGCAAGCTAGGAAAGTTAAGAGAGAGAGAGAGAGAGAGAGAGAGGGAGAGAGAATGTTACAAAAAGACTAAAATACTAATAACAAAAATGCAGCATGTATGGATCAGTCTTTGTGTGTTCTGAGAAAATGGCTTTGTGCATTGGTGCTAGCTTGCAAGAATGAGCGTGCATAGATTTTGCTTGTTGTATCAGAGAGGTGGTGCAGACAAGCTCTCCCACCTGACTGATTGTAAAATAGGGAACTTTACATCTGTGATATGAATGATACAACGATGCATTTGGCAAAAGAAAAGAAGAAAAGAAATGGTGTTCTGTACATGTGTGAGACAACTGTTTCCATTGTCAAATCCAGGAAGATCTAAAGCTTGCTTATGACCAAGAGGATAAATCTTGCCCTGTGGCATAGATACAAAGATGTATCCTTACTTCTATCCCCACTTAGGAAAACTGATCCCTCTCCATCATACCACACCAATACACTACACTACACACAGACTAAAGGCTTGTCGTCATTCATTTTGATGTCTACATGAATATGCCTTTACATGTAAGGCTTCTGTCATATATTAATCCCCCCCCCCAAAAAAAAAAAAAAAAAAAAAAAATGGAATTGCAATGTGTATGTTACTCCTGTCCCGTTCTTAACTGGTCACTCATCCGACAAATCTACCTCCAAGTTTCCCAATTTAACTCACACATATTTCAGTTTGGCTGGACAGCAGCTCTTCGTATCTTTGCATGGTCACCATTGAAAACCCCTTCATGTACATAGAGTAGGTAAGAACAAGCCAGTTTAATACCACAGCCCTAAAACATACATTATATGAAGCATAGTATGAAGCATACAGAGGTTCTTCCAATACTGCTAACCCCTATGTCTTATCCCCATTCTTCTCAACCTTTTTTTCAACCCAAGGTCCACTTTGACATAAATTTTGTAATCTTTTATTTTGGCCAACATCATGGCCCACCCACGAGAGCTTCATGGCCCACTAGTAGAGATGTGCAATCTTATCCAATAAGCCAGTTCGTAGTTCCACTTTGCGCATGAGCAGAAAAAGGTCATTTGTACTAAGAGGCACATTGGTTTTTAAATTCACTGAGATAAGCATCTGTCATACTAGGTGTTTCAAAAAACATTTCCCACTTTTGATCATTAATAGCTCAAAAATTATTCATCCGATAAAACTGTCATTGATATAAACAATAGCTGAATAGTGTACAATTTGGTTGAAGGTGATTTGAATGTGAAAGCATAAATCAGTTTCATTAAATCTAAGATTGATTTTGAAGTAAGGTTTCAGATTTTGGTCAAATTTTAACCCTCTGTACAAAAATTGAACCTTGCACAGGAACCAATGATGTGTATGTGAGTGTGTGCTGACAATGGCCCTGAACAATGGACATGCCTGAACCACCTGTTGACTAGGCGTCAGTCTCTTGCTCCCAGGCACATGAATGCTTAATCAATAATTCATGTGGATTGCCCTGGGCACTGCTAGTCTGAATTCATGCATGGTAAAGGGTAAACTGCATGCACACAGAAAAAGGAAGCACACGTTTCCATGTGCTTGCAAACACCACATTCCATTCCAGCTAGCAATCATTTTCAATTTTTGCTTCATATATCACTAAATTTGGGATATAAATAAGCATAAGTGATCTAAAGTTCCTCATTTTAATGCAACTGTCTACTAATTAAATAGTCTGACAAATTTTTCGCTTTTTGATAAAAAGAAATAATTTTTGGTAAAGAGTTCAGCAGCATCTATCATTGGGGCGATATGTTTCACAGCAGATTTATTTAAGGCTCCATTTACACAAGTGTATACTCTAATTGATTTTCTTTGCTTCCTGTCACCATGTTTACGATAGAACAGAAGGTATTCATTGTAATTTCGTTTTTCAGAAGTAGGGAGAGCACTGTCGAGACCCAACGACAGTATCGGCAGGTGTTTGACTTTACACAGATACTGTTAGAGGCTGAATAAAGACTAGTTGTGATAGTGGAATTTCTCATGAATAAATAATGAAGCATTCAAACCCTAACCATTGTTTAGGACCATTGTCAGGGTGTTAACCACACACTCCATACACACCCATTGACCCCTGTGCAAAGTGAAATTTTGTACAGAGGGTTGAAAATAGAGCAAAATCTGGAACCTAACTGTGAAATTAATCATGGATTTCATGAAACTGATTTATGTTTTCATATTTAAACCACCTCCAACCAAATAGTACACTATTCAGCTATTACTCATATCAATGACAGTGTTATCTGATATATTGTTTATGAATTATTAAGAATCAAAAGTGGGAAATGTTTTTTGAAACACCTAGTATAACGATTATTCATGTCATCCTTGTAAATGTTGCTTGCCAGTACATCCACCTGACAGCAAACCTGGTATTTGGCAATATGAATAAAACAGTTTTTTAATGCATTCAAAGCAAAACAATGAAATGGATGCTTCCCGGATGATTGATTGACGGACCATTGTGGTCACCTGGTCTATGCAAGTTCATTTATTATTTGAACACAAATTCCATGAATTGTTACGTCTGGTAAGCTTCCCGGTACGAATAATGTCTCTTTGAAAACGATTAAAGTGCCTAAACAACTGAGAAAAAAGAAAGGTCATTTGTACCAACGTGCCCATGAGCTAATTACGAACTGGCTTATTGCAGTATATTTTTCTCTGCAGCACTCTACTGAACTACAATTGTACCCGATGCCTCCTTCCGTGTGTGTGTGCATGTACAAGCTGTATGTGTGTTTGTGTGTACTTGCGTGTCCTCACATGTGGTACATGTACGAGTGAATGGGAATTGTTTCTTTATCAGGTTCATGACATCCCTGCAGTTATTGCCCCCCCCCCAAAAAAAAAAACAAAACAAAAAACAACAACAACAACAACAACAACAACAAAACAAAACAAAAACAAAAACAAACACACAAAACAAAACAAAACAAAAAACAAAACAAAACAAAACAAACAAAACTACTTTCTGCGACGAGAACTTCAGAAATAGAGAATCAATCAAAATGCTAATTTAGAGTACGAAAGTGCAGACTTGATATAATGCTTTGCACAGAATTTGAATTGATTTGTCAATTGCCATTGCCATGTCAGTTGCGAGAAAAATATTATTATTCAAATGGATGTCAAGACCATCCAAGAGCCAATGGATGCATGGCATGCCTTACGAAGATCCCCATGCATTTTCCCCTGTGACAACTGAACCAAATTCAGTGGGGTTTTCTGCAAGATGTCGTTAACAAATTACAGTTTCATACCCTGAATAAGCATTTAGGTTTATATGATTATTTTGAGAGTTATTAATGAGGAAAGTCTGAATGAAAGTTTTGGTGGGACATACTGTATTAAACTACTCTGCACCTCAATCTCCGGTATAAAATTTATTGATTCACTCTTGTAAAGGCCAACACTGCAGGAACACGTGAAAGGGTTAGCAGATTGGATATTATGCAAATAATAATGTTTATGAATGCTATGTACAGAATATTTCACGAGGTGAAAGATGAAAGTATCCATTCAATGAGGCGCAGCCGAGTTGAATGGATTGAACATTTCATATTTTACCGAATAAATACTCTGTCCATTGCAGAAATGAAAAACATTTATCATTTGTTTTATATAACGCCTACAATGATCATTGTCATTTGATGTTCTATTAATTTGGAAATAAGAGAGAATCTGAGTTCACGAGTGCTCATGCATACTCAAGTGCTTTACATGCGTAGTGTGACAGGCTCTCAGCTAGTGTGCAATGGAGCAAATGGTATAGACCCAAAATGACCTCTGTCAAATGACAAATCAAATGACAAGGATCTCTTCAGGCGTTATATAATACTGGATACTACATGTACTTACGAAGTACAAAATGTATGTGTCGCTTAATAGTTGAACTGTACATTCAGGATACACATCTTTTAAAATAGTGATAGTCAGCAATTTTACTGCAAGCAGTAATTTCATCCAGTAATTGTTTCTTGACGTACTGGGACAGTGCTTTCATATACTGTATTCCAGTGTTTCATGTGTTGTACACTCGCGTCAGTGCGCACTGTTTACCCTACATGTGCATGTTATTCTTGACATGATACTTCAAAGAAGGCAGCTGAATACATGCTTCAACTGGTATGACATGTTGAATGGAAGTCTATTATGATTGACACATAATTTTGAGCATGATGGCAGACTAATCTACAGCAGTATAAACTTTGATTTATATTTATATAACGCCTGAAGAGATCCTTGTAATTTGATTGGTTGTTTGACATTGATTGTTCGGCCCATTTCACTATGACGTCATTATCCGTGCAATTGTGGTTCCATTTACCGTGCAATTTTGGATCTATACGATTTGCTCCATTGCACGCTCACTGAGAGCCCGGCATAATACGCGTATACGCTTGTGTTTGGCAGTGTACAGTATGCAACAGCGCGCTACCTAGCGAAAAGCGCTAAGTGAGCACTCTCGCGATCTCAGATTCTCTATTGTTTCTAAATAAATAAAACATGAAAGGACAAGGATCTCTTTCAGGCGTTATATAAAACAAATAATAAATGTTTTTCATTCATGCAATGGACAGAATATTTCATTTGGTGAAAGATGAAATGTTTGATCCATTCAACTCGGCTGCGCCTCGTTGAATGGATCATTTCATCTTTCACCTCATGAAATATTCTGTCCATTGCACTAATAAACATTCATTATTTGTATAATAACATATGAGCTAAATACATGTACTAATAAAGTGATACCTCATTCAATGCAACATTATGTTTTGACTAATCACAGGAATTGTAGATGCATGGAAAATAAGAATTCAAAGCAAAGTAACTTCATTCCAATGGATAAGTTTAATGGAATACAGTATTTTACAATCTCTATTTACATCAAACAGTACATTCATAGAAACACTAATTGCTAAATATGAGTTTCCCATGTATATGAATGGAATTCAGTTGTTTCATTTAAAGGAAACAACATAATAATTATGTTAACATTTCATCTCAAGCACAGATAATATTCCTGTTTTTGATATTTGCTTGTTTTATTTTGTTTCGACAAATTTGAAAAATAGGCAATGTGAAAAAAGAAGACATAGATATCGCAAAGCTGAATGAATTTAGTGAATACATCTAGTGCCAAGATGGGTTGGTCTCATTTACATTTTTATATGCTAGCATTTTTCCCCAAGGGAATCTGCCACTTAATAGTAATCAGGTATACGTGTAATTGTGTGACCATGTTCAGTAAGTTTCATGCCATTTTCTCTCCATTTACACCTGAAAATGAAATATGATCACACAAGAGCAGAGTATGCATAATTATGCTCCCTACGTGATACGTGTACATAAATGCACATGTCCAAATGGTCCACATGTGCAAAAAGGAATTTGAATTTTCCGCCCAGGAACAGCTTCTTCAGTTAGTGTGCAATGCATCTCTGTAGTCTTGATGCATTGCAATGTTCCACCACAGGAAGTTACTGGTAAGCCCACATCTTATACAACAGCTCCAACATGTGCACACATAACACAGCCACCCGATATGGCTTCATCAACAGTGTGCCCCTGGCAAACAGTGTTCGTAGAGTTATTGTCATATGAGTCAGTGTGCAGAAAGACCTTTTCAGTGGTTTGAAATGTAGATGGTCTTGTGTTTCTCTAAGAGCTCAATGTCCCTTTCCAGCTGTTTCATTTCCGCCTCCATCCGCTCCTTCCTCGCCTTCTTGGGCGCTGTATCCGTGACAACGGAGAGACCCTGGTACTGGTGGTGGATCTCTTCCCAGTTCTTCTTGAGACCATCCATAATGGCCCTGCGCTCCTCTTCCGTCAGACATTTCATAGCGCCGCGCCTGTAGTGCTCGCGGATGTACTCATCATACTCCTCCTGTGCTCTCTCAACTTCTTCTTTGCGCTTCTGCAGGTAGGTGGGCACCTCCCCGTAACCCTGTGAAATAATGAAGTATGACACAAGCAAAGTTGTTGAGAAATGCACAGTAACACGCAGGAAGCACAAAAAAATTACAGTAACATATTGTACGTGTGAAGCCTTCATGTAAGAGAATCTTATTTCCTTCAAAGAAAATTAAATTTGGTTTAATCAAAAGAGCACTGTAATCAAAACAATGTATACATGCATTTACTACATGTAAGTGTACTGAAAATTCATGTCACTTTCCTCTTACTTTCCTCAAACACAGCCTTGTCTAGGGTATTTTGAAGGGCACTTTACAACACAAACTTATCAAGTAATCTTGCTGCTTTATGAAACAGATTGTTAACAGCCCGTGGATCACATCCCTCCCGATATGTGCATCGGTGCACAACATATCACCATCATACAGGTGCAGAAAATGGAGCTCATAGATGTGGGTTCAATGTACAGTGTACATGTAATACTGTCACAAAAAAAGAAAAAGAAAACAAAAATTAATCACTAGCTGAAAGAAAATACAACAATACAAAACCTATGAAAATACAAATATGAAATGATAAAACAAAAAACTGAATGCCAGGAACAGTATGTACAATGTACAACGTACAAGTGTATGTCTTTGTTTCAAGTTTGTAGGGTCAATGCCCTTCTCATCTCAACTGATGATACAAGTCCAGCCCATGCATGTTGGAGATTGCACCATTAACCTACTCTCCCACACAAATGTACACTGTAGTTCATGCATCATGGTTAAATGTACTGTAGTCCTCACCTTCTTCTTGACGTATTTGGGCATCAGGCCTGATGGAGTTAGCGGATGCGTTGCCCCATTCACTGTGTCTACAAAGTTTGCAGCTGGTTTCTTTGGGACTGACATGATGTTTTCCACAGCATTTGTGTTGACGAAATTCTTGTTGGATTTCAGACCCATGAGAGGCTTTTCATCTCTCTTGGGCACCGCTGGCCTCCTGGTATCCTCGTCTGGGTACTTGAAGGGCTTTTTCCCAGGCAGCTGGGGTTCCTTGGAGTGTTTCTTCACAAACTCTTCTGGTTTCTTCAGCTCCACTTTTGCAGGTCCCATGGTCTTATTTGGTGCCTTGTTTGACTTGACCTCAACTTTTACTGTGCTCTTGAACTTTGAGTTGTACCTGTGGAATGCAAAAACAGAAGAAAAAAAATACATAAATAAGTTACTATAACATGCAGGTCAATCATATTCATAGTAGTATCTTCAACAGTTAAGTACAGGACAATTAAGAAGCAGTGATCAGGAGTTATAAGCCAACTCTTTCTTCCTGTACCAGATGATGATGATGATGATGATGACGACGAACAATGTACGTACAAAACCTACATGTATGGGGGGGGGGGGGGGGGGGTTGTGTTTCCGGACACTTAAGTTTACACATTTTACACAAAATATGCACCCTTCTTTACCTCAAAGAATTGATATAGACTCCTCATATACTAGACAACATATGTCATAGGCCTACTCTGAAAACGGCGTGAGAATTCCTGGGTGCGTCATTTTCATTACAGACGCACTTACAATACGCGTCCAGTCCCACACGCTTGGTCATGATACATACAGTGTGTATGTATTGATGTTGATCTACTCTGTAATTGAAAACAGTAGGCCTAGATGATAGTGTTATGTAGTGAGAGTGTTTGTTGGCTGCAATGACCAGATTCCAGAATGGTTCCCCAACCAACAGAATATAAATTGTAGGAGGATCGGCAACTCTCCATTGTGTAATTTAGTGTGTAGGGCAAGACACACTCCTCGCTTTGTTTGTACCTTTGAACGTTTTGAAATGGGGAGACCAAACATGCACTGGACAAACAAATGTTTTATTTCCTACACGTATAGTTAGACCCCCATTTCTCAACCGTGGGCCGCGTCGAAAGCTCTCGCAGCTGCTTGGGCCGCGATGTCGGCCAAGATTAAAAATCAAATGAAAAAGCAGATTCCTAGATCTTCTTTCTATTCTAATGTTCAATCTTGCTGAGCCTTGAAAAATATGGGAGACAAAGTGGGCCTCGGGCTTAAACAGGTTGAGAAGGATGGTGGAATCTTTCTTGACGGTCTAAAAAATTGTTTCTAATAAACGTTACTCTAAAAACTTGAAAAACTGAACACTGTGTGAAGTCGGTGGTTTCGTTATTCAAATTTACCTTGGCTGCTTCTCTGGTTTCACCTCTTCCTGAGGAATGAGATTGTAGATACTTTCTTCGTACATCATTGCCATGGTGATACTCCTTTTGAAGAAGAAAGTAGGATGAACAACAGTAGGCCTAATGCGATTTTAGTGATTCTTCTCGGGTTTTTGCTCCTCTTAGCTCTGCTCACAGGCTTCAGTTGCGTACCACGTTAGCACTTGTATTGAACACTTGTACGTACACTATCCTATCTTGCTGTACATGTTCCACGGAGGTAATGTTATTGTATCGTCGTTCACATCACACACTCTCCGCATCGCCCGCATAGCTTCGAGTACACACGGCAAAACACTCGCAGCGATTGGCGTTGTCAAGAGAGGTGAAACGTCACGATCACTATGGCTACGTACTAGGCCAAAATATCGAAACGCCCTCTACGCCAACACTGCGTTGCGTCGACAAAACGCTTAGTGCAGGTTCCAGTTCGGAGGGGTGGTGGTCCTCGTGTATCTTTCTAGTTGGGTGATACACTATTCAGCTAATTACTCATATCAATGACAGTGTTATCTGATATGTTATAATTTTCGAACTATTAAGTATCAAAAGTGGGATTTTTTTTATCACCTAGTAGTAGCAAATTGATCTTGAAGGCAGTGAAGAACTGTTCGGAGACGAAAGAGAGGAAAGAGGAAAAAATATGTTTGAGATAGCGTCTTATCAAAATGTTGCTTTTTTTTTCATTCTCATCAAAGACAAGCTTTCGAAGTACGAACCCATCAATTCTCAGTTTGATGACATTCCACATGGCCATGACCCAGGCAACTGAAAACGTCGACAAAATTCAGATCTGAATACAGATGCGTTCAGTACAAGTATGACATTGTCTTTTATACGTAAATTAAATTATAGCAGATATAGAGATCGACAATCTTCGACTCTGGCTGCGTTTATCAACTTTCCCCAGTTTAAACGACTTTCGAAAGCCCTTTCCATAGCCCTTTCCATAGCCCTTTCGAAAGCCCTGTCCACTCCCTGAACTATTAATGTGCCGCTTGTTTTCGTCGGCTGCGTTTATCAACTTTCATTAGCCCTTTCGATAGCCCTTTCCACAGCCCTTTCGAGAGCCCTTTCCAAAGCCCTGACTGCCTGTACTATTAATGTGCCGCTTGTTTTCTAAGAAGGGACGGCGAAAAGCAATTACCATCATAAAGACATATCTTCCTTTGAGAGTGACGAGTCATGATACAATGGCACATGAATCAATTGTCTTCCTATCTGTGAGGCAGCTCCAGTTTAGCACATACTTCAAATATTTCTGAGTGGCAGCATGAGACATGGGATCAAAGGGAATGAGACTGTTGTTACTCTATTTCTCAAACCTTGTTGGTGAAAGAAACACCTCCTTGTTCCAAGCATATGCGTGCATTACACACAGCGAGTGTGCCCTTTACGTGGCGCGCGTCTTTTCAGAAACTGGAAACGCATGGTTGCGTAACCGCAGTAGGGCGACCTAAAGGGCTTTCAAAACAGCTTTGCGTTTATCAACTTCGAAAGGCGTTTACAAACAGGTTTCTGATAACCTGTTTAGGAAACCTGTTTGGATCGTCACAAATTTCGGGCTTTCGAAAAGGCTTTCCTAAAGGGCTTTCAAAACAGCTTTGCGTTTATCAACTCGTGAAAATTCCTTGAAAGCTGTTTGGATAACCTGTTTCTGCCGACAAAGGAGAGTTAAACGCACCCTTTCGTAAAAGGCTTTCCTAAAGGGCTTTCAAAACAGCTTTGCGTTTATCAACTCGTGAAAATTCCTTGAAAGCTGTTTGGATATTTGGAACCTGTTTCTGCCGAGAAAAGGAGTTGATAAACGCAACCAGTCTGTTGTCTTCGACTCTATTGAGAAAGTTTGCGGGAGGGGGGGGGGGGGGGGAATCGGAGGCTCACGCTTGTGGTTAAAAAATACACATACACACACGCGCACCCGCAGACTTACACGTGCATTCACACATGGTACACACATAAGAACACCGATGACTTTACGGAGGTTCAGCTCCGAGATTCTTCTCTGTCCAGGTATGTATACAGGGGAGACTGAGTCTAGTTGTTACAAATTTTACATTTTGATATCTATTAAGCAAACAAGCAGATGTATTTATTTCATTTTCTTTGTGAGAATAACTTATACTCACTATTATTTGGAAACAGTAAAAACTTTGTCAGTCATTAAGTCATTAATTAACATGATTAGTGTTATACTACATGGAATTAATAAACATAACATTTTGTAACATCTTGCCGAATTATATAACAAACATAAAATTTTGTGACATCTTTGCCCTGATAAGTTGGAGTAAGTTATAACAGCACATGGGGTATTTTGTTACATATTCTAAAGGCCTATTTAGAAAGTAGCCTATGCATAAATCGTGTAGAAGCAGATCTGACATGATTATACGTGTAAATGAATGTGTACCTGTGTGTGCATGTTTGTGCATGCGTAATAGGCCCTACTATGTATGTGTGCGTGTGTGTTTGTGTGTGTGTGAATATGTGCGTCTGTGTGGCTGTCTGTCTGTGTATTTTTATTAAATCAGGGTAAAATTTTCTCTGATGGGATGATACTACTTTAAATATAGATGGATGTGACGTACATTCACATTAACAACATTAATCATGAATAAACGGGATAGGTCAAGTTTACTGGTATTCAGTATGGTACAATGCAAGCTTACTTCTCATCAAAACAAAGGAAATCAAGTACCGAACAGCAAATCATGCAACTTAACATTTTTTTTTTAAGCTAAACAATGCTCACATGCAAGTCACTGATGTATAATTGGCTTAAGAGTGTAGCTTTTTAACATTTGAATATTATGCTTGAAAACCACATGACATTGTAAATCAGACTTTCCTGTATAAGTAATATAACAGAAGTATAGCCCTGAAAATTCTTTGAGGTATAAATAATAAAAGTTGTTGCACCTCAATATAATGTTCAACAGATGGGGCAAGTTGTTACAGTGCAACAACTTGACCCGATACACAATACCTTAAACAAGTGTGCCCAATAAACGCTCAAGCATCAGACGCGAATACATGTATAACCAAAAGACACCCAAGACACACTTCATACCCACATACCCATCATTATCTCGAGATCTAATGGTTTTGATGAAATAAAGGAATATCGAATATTTTGAAATTTTACTTAGAGAGATGAAAAAGCATTTTTTTCACCTAACTTCTTCATAGAATGTTCAAGTGTGACCAAATTCCACACGCTGAGATCGTTGGATAACTGATCACGTGCGCAACAACTAGACCCGATCTCATCACGACGGCACTCATGGCAAGCAGCAAAGTATACAATTGCTCTAGAAGGAAACGAACACAATGCCTGATCCTAGTCTTCTAATATCAGTTAACCGCCGCAAGGATTACGGTCAATGAGTTTATAAGCTGTTTGGAGAAGGAAGTCTTCGAATTTCACAGTGAAGAAATCATGGTTATGGGTACAGAGCTGCAAATGCAAAACTCGATAGACATTAACCCCTTTCATCCCGATTCTGAAATCCTCATAGACTTAATACATGTTCATACACAGCTCACCAGGTTCCCGAAGTGAACATGTTAAATTAATCTGAATTTAAATTGAAAGTATAACACTCCGAAACCCAACAGGGCAGTGGAAGGAATTACATGTACAATGGAGAAACAATCAATCTATTATGTAATTACATCTATCGAGTTTGCTATAGCTATTATACGATATCCTTCCAAGTTTAAGAAAAAGTTGTAGTTTAACAGGAACTTAAGAAAGCATTAAACTTCTCATTTTAACATACACACACACACACAAACTAACTATGAAACTATGAAAATAAAAAGAGAATTTCACAAAATTTTACTTTTTGAATTAAGTGCACATTTCTTGGACTTGTTACTGATGTGTGTGAAGGATAATATTATTCCCCTCGCCTTCTGAAAGAGAGAAGTCGAGTGTTCTTTTGTTATGCGAGAAAAGTGAAAATAAGGTGAATTTTCTTTATACTTTCTTTATACCGCTGTACTCATGTGACATCACATGCTATAGTAGTCTTCTCATCCAGCCATGACTGAGCAGAAACTTTAAAAATTCATAACTTTTGAACGGATTGTCGGATTTTCCTCAAACTCTCACTGATGTGTTCTACTAATATTGCTGCATTCACTCAACCCACATGTATATGAAGGTGAACTTGTCCTTTAAGACAAACTGACACACAATGATCTCACATAGTCCCGCAAAAGTACATCAATACGACAGCAATACACAACAAACAACACGTATAAAATGTTCGTGTATCAGTTGCAATATAGTCGAAATTGTGCTTTTTTCCTCGAAAGTGTCAACCAACTCTCCGTATTATGCTCGTCTGTAGGCCTATACAGTGCCTAATTTTTGTTTGTTTGTTTCATTTTCTATCAAAGAAGATGGCTGGATAACCCATATTCAGCTGCAAAAACTGATCTTCCATATGGGGTCCAGTTAGATGTTCTGCTCTTTGCGATGAATAAATGAAGTGGGATCTTTTACGTGTATGAGTTGTGACTCTCTTACACATAATGGACCTCCATTTTATGTCCAATCCAAGGGACATGTGCGTGTATATTCCTATTTGCTAAGCGCGAGTTCAAAATTGTCAATTAACAGGTGGACCTCTACTGCAAAATAAATAATCATCATAAATCCCAATATATTCAAAGAAAAATGAGAAACACATGCATACACGGCCCCAAACTAACTAAATTCAGGACTTCTTTTAAATTGAATGCAGTTATTTGGAACATGGTTGGCTCTTCACGAATTTGAATGACCGACGAGATTCCGTCGCCAGCTTGACATGAATTTGAATGCTCATTGATGAAATGCGTGCTCCTCTCTTAAATTTGAATGCTCCGATAGTGAATTTGAATGTTCCGATATCGTGAATTTGAATGCTCCGATAGCGAATTTGAATGCTCGGATAGTGAATTCTAATGACCGGATTTTGAATTTGATTGCTGATTCAGTGCTGCGAGCGTGGAATGCGTGAAATCGAATGCTCGGAATAGGAACTTGAATGACAAAAGTATGAAATTGACCGGGAAACCTATATTTTACTATACCTATTTTGCTACATAAACACACCCACTCATAAAATACTCAGTTACACACTAAAAAAAAAAACCCAGAAAACAAAACAAAACAAAAACGAAACAAAACAAAACAAAACAAAACCAATCCAGAATAATACACTGCATTTTACACAATCCACTTATAGAACTACGTACACTGCAAAAAGTCCGGTGTTAAATGTGAAACACCGAGTGGGTGTTAAATTTCTAGTGCTCATTCATGGTGTATAGATTAACACCTCCGGGTGTCATTTCAAAATTTGAAATTGTTTTTTGAATAGTTTCTTAGCTACAACTTCTTGTTAATTTTGAACTTCAACAAGGCGATAAAGAATTTTCTGATGAAGTACTTGATTTTTGAAAAAATGTGTAAACACATTTACATCACAGTAACACCAGTTGGTGTGGTCTCCTATTGAAGCTGGACGGGTGTTGTACCATTGAAAATATCAAATCAACACCATGCGGTGTCATTATTGAATTTACTCTAGCGCAGTGTCAAAAATATCACCAGCCACAGTGTCAAATTAACACCACGAAGTGCCAGGTGAACACATTTAAACACAGTCACAATACATTTCTACACCTGTGGGTGTAGTCCTCTATTGAAACTTGATCGGTGTTAGATTTAACACCCATGGTGTTAAATCTAACATCGGTGTTTTTACAGTGTACGAGCTAAACTTTCGAGAGGAGATATCAGGCATAATTGGCGTTGTTATATAATGAGAAAGGGGAATATATTCTTTAATTCTGCAATTGACGATTTTCTTAAATTGTAACCTTGCCTTATACATCATAAATTTAATCATTAATAAACAACCTGTATTGCACCATTCTACTCCATGAGAATTCCTTCTATACTCGCGTGTATATCTTGCCAATCTGCATTGTGGTTGTTTATTTTGCTATCTCAATATACTCAACCATAATTATATCCTGCCAAAATTCTTTAATTTTAACGCAGTTCCAATTTAAAGAATAAACTCACAAAACAAACACACACCCTATATAAAACACTCCTGCAGCCGTTCAGTGGGTCGGTCTTCTCTCTTCAAGCAAAATTAATGCAGATATGTCTGTGTTGAACAACAACACCGAAATGGCTTTTGCATTACAATAAAGAGTATGACAAAACCATTATACTTGATTCAAACAAAGTTCTCATCTAGCAAAACTTAAACAACAATATCATTGTCTTTTTCATTGTCTTCAGTCTTTGACATAATTTTGACACAAAATGCATGAATATAAGAACTCTCAGTAACCATTAAAACCCTGAATTCATGTACCATGTATTTCAACAGATTTAAGCCCAAGATGTTCTTATCATTGTATACAACGCTGAAAATCAAAACGTGTTCAAATCAGAAAAAATATTAATATTACAAATCAGCTCATTAATTCATTCTTCATATAGAATACTAACAACTCCAAGAGATGCAACATGAGAGCTCTCATATAAACGTAAACATACATGTACAAGCTTACTTAAAAATCCACAATTTTATGTCATATATACCTTTATTAATCAAGCCTTTACAACTCCATAATAACCCATTCTCATCAGGAATTTTACGGATGCCTATTAGAACGAAAGAGAAGTCAAATTTCCCTTTTCCTAGCAGTCTATGAAATCCCCACGGACATACATTAGCAGGTTCCTTGTTGATATTGTGTTAAATCACATAATATAAAGAAATCGTTTCTGGTGTGTGAAATAAACTTTCAATTTAATATCGGATTTTACTTTCACAAAATATAGCAAATAACTACTGTTGTTGGTAGTAGATGATAACCCATCAATTACATTAGCAAATGTAGCAACGTAATACAGTGCATCCCCGTTATAACGAAGTCCTCGGGACCGGCAGTTTTCTTTCGTTATTTCGAAATTAATTTCGCTATACTGTGACAATTTTATTAATGCAGTGTATGATGAAAACAAGCAAACTATGCGTATTTTTGTATCTTTTTTGTTAAATGCCAATCATACGCTGACTGACGACTCAATACAGGAGATTTAATTACAAATCAAATAAAAACCCTGCTTCAAAAAACATAAATTCATTCACATCAAAGCACAATGTGCATACACCCATAAAAAGAATATTAATTACTTCAGATCCGATACACATGTGCGATATGCATGACAATATATAGTACAAGGACGGAAATGTGAATCCACTGCAAGTAGGCCCTACCATTGCTAATATTAGCGTAATCAAATCTATTCCCGATTTCAGTTTCATATCGTATTTAAGACTTGAATCACACCACCGAATATGTTTGATTTAGTGTAGGCCTACTTTCTGTACAATTCTCCACAAAACTGCGCCTACATATCCTCCGTTTCCTTGTTGTTGCCTTCTCTTTTTTTTTTCATCCCGAAGTATAATACGAGTATGCTAGGGTGCGTGCAGTCCGAAATTAAAAGTGTGCCCGAGCGAGCCAGAGCTTGCAAGGCGTACCACGAGCAGCAGCTGAGACTGAACGCCCCATGGCCATATAAAGCCAGACCGAGCCGTGCCAGGAAGCGTTATTGTGCCATCATGGACGGCTGCAGTTCATTATTTCGAAGGTTTATCATTCCGAAGGTTCGTTAATCCGAAAATGAAATAAGGCTCGCTATTTTGAAGGTTCGTTAATCTACACTCAGCAAAAAAAAGAAAGTAAACACTTTTTCAAGGTCATATTTTTCATAGAAGATTTTTTATGAAAATCAATGTATAATATTCCATATTAAAGATAATTTAATTGGCTATTACGCTGATGGGTTAATTAAAACGAAAACTTTACGCATGAGTGAGCACATTCGTTTTTGTCCTCCAAGGCACAAAATTAAAAATTGCAAAAATTGGCAGGTTCTCTTTCATCTGCAAATGCCCTTCACGATAACATTGACAACAAAAGGAATTTTCTGTCAAGTCAAACTTCAAATGACGTAGGGAATAATAAGCGTAAAGATGATTAAATGAGCAGAATTTCTTTATTTCTTTTAATCTTGTAATTTAAAATCCATGTGACAATTTCAAGGACCAAACATTATTTACAATTTCCTAATTTGAAAAAAGCTCAAATTTCTACTTTTTCTATTTGAATTTAGATTTGACATAAGATGCTTTATTTTCCTCCAATATTTTTCGCCTTCATTGATCTTTTGGGTTTTAAAGATAAAAATTATCATAGAGATCAAAGGTTTATTTTTGCAACTTAATTCATGTTTCTTTTTGTGTGAAATTTAGTTGTTTGTTCTTATATGGAAGAGCACATACGCATGAATGACAACTTGTTCAGTTTTGCAATTTTCACTTTTGTGTCCTGGAAGAGAAAAACAATGGTGTTCACTCATGCGTAAAGTTTCCCTTTTTGTTGAGCTACCAGGTTGATATCCAATTAGATTATCTTCAGTATGGTATATAATGATTATTAGCTTTCAGCCAAATATTCTATGAGAAATCTAAACTTGAAACAGTGTTTACTTTCTTTTCTTTCTTTTTTTTTTTTGCTGATTGTATTTGCCCAGAGGTCACTTCTCAACAGTGTTATGCTGAGAAATGTTATGTTGAGAAATCATCGAGGCCAAATAGTTTTAATCGTAACCCGAAAAGAAGCTCTGGCACAGTTATTTATTTCGGACTGAACGCGACCTTAGACAGGCCTATAGGGTTCTACATTACACAAATTTCGTAACTACAATGTACAACAGAATTATCTTTGGCGTCCAGCAGCGACTTGATTTAGTTACGCTTACTATCATAGACATGATAGAAGGATATACTGCACTAATATACAAGGAATCATAATGGTTTTATTACAAAGCACAAAAGGGAGATACGATCATAACAAGCAATTATCTACCAAGCTCACCCCTTTACACACACGCACACTACCCCACACCCATACCCATACCCTCAGCAGCCACACCCTCACGCACATGGTTCTTAAATGTGAATATAATAGGGAATGAATATAGGAAATATGACAAAATGTATTAGTGTTACCGACTCATCAAAAAGGTCAAATAAAAACAACGAGAAAAAAATAGATATTTTCAAACACATCAAAAAAGTCTTCACAGTCACGTCCTTCATCCCTCATTAACATGACTAGTATCCAACTTGATCAACAGAAGCAAAGAACGATCAGAAGTGGGGTTTACTGTGAAGCAGACTCATCGGCAACATTTACAAGGTTCGAAACACCACCTGGTCTTTCGTTATACTCCACAAGTGTAACATTCTTCGTCTCCTTCTCAGCTTTTCCTGTCTTCGAAGTAGAAGACAGGTCATCGCTCCCTCTCCTGGAGAAACTGGGAGATTATGTTGAGTGAGAAATTTGAATCAGTATACCTTTCTTTCGCATTAGTAAAACACGAATAAGCACACGGGTGTCAAGATTAAGTGAGGTTTCAAACTACTCATTGGTGTCAAAAAGCTATGAAGAATTTTATGATTTGTAGGCCTACTGTAATGTAAATACGTTTGCTAATCTTGTACTTCTGGCATAACGAAGGTCTTTTTTAAAACACGTGATGCATGCAATACATGCTGATTATATCTTCTTCTTCTTCTTCTTCTTTTGTTGCGATGACTCCAAAGAAATGACACTATAAGAGAGATATATCACGGGATTCCTCTCATGTATGGGGCAATCCCGACGAAACATGAAATGAACGTGAGACATATTTTCACTCTTCGTACGTGTTTTCAGTAACAACTAACAACTCGAAAAGTGTTCAATTACTCATAGAATGAAAAAAGAAAGACACAAATAAATGCTCATGAACTACGTGACAGTCTTCAAAGATGTGATCCTGCCTCAGATTGAACTGCATAACAAAAACAAGCAAATCTCAAATATGGAGTTGCAGGAAATGAGATGGACGGATCTATTACATACCTCGTGTTCGTTATGTTGTCCAACAGCAGCAGCTCAAGTTCGCTCACTCTCTTCCTGGCTTTACCTTCCGTCGGCACGAGGTCATAGTTTCCTCTCCTTGAAGAAACGGGGGGGGGGGGGGTCAGCCATGTACATGAAAAATCACAAAGGTGTAGAAATAAGGAGAGACTACACATTTCTCGTAGATGTTAAAAAACTAAGATGTATGCTTGTTGTATTATTTATATACATTGATCTTGACATTTGTGCGAAGGCCATGACAATTAAGTTTGCTGATAGTTTTGCAGTGAATTAAAAAAATATATCAAAATGACTAATTTGTCATTGAAATTGTCACGTGTATGACTGCATAGACCAAACAGGTATCATAGAACTATCCTAGGTAATAATGTCAGTAATACGTACATAATGACGTAAGTTCTCGTGTTTTTGCAACACTCATATCAGAAAGCCATTGATTTTGTGTGACTAAATGCAATCTCATGAATACTTCGTTTTTACATACCTTGATTTTTTCCTTCTGTTAACCACCACGATACTGACAACGATAATGGAGGCAAGTACGGCCACGACCGGTATGATGACGATGATGGTTAACTGATCCGAATCAGGAGAAGAGCTAGGGGTGGAGTAGTGTGAAGAGTCTGCAGAGATTGGGGTGATGGGGCGGGAGGGGGAGTAGAATCCAGATTAGATCATGGGATATTTACACCGCTTACAGAACACATAGGGTTTTAATGGCAGAGGTAAAGGAAAGTCGGTAACAACAACCAAAAAAAAAAAAAACTACTTAAAGCACATTAATGTTAATCCACAAGATATTTCTTTTTTAATTTTTACTCTTTAACATAGCATGATTCCAAGGCATAATTCCGGTAAATCGGAAATAATTAGATGATCAAATAAGAAGCAAAATAAGACCCACGTATCTCTACATGATTTAGATAAATAAGCAGATTTTTTTTTTTTTTTTTAAATGAAACAAAACTTTTTCATTTGAAGGTACATGTAGTATGAAACATTAATGAATCCCCTAATGAAGTGGACCCCAGGCTAAGGAAGACTTTTGTTTATCTGATTCTATCACGATCATGTGCGATTATGTACGATTATTCTAGGGGGGGGGAAAGGTCTTTAAAAGTCAATTCAATTTAATCTAACTTATTTTCATATCATTCTCCATAATGCAACAGAATCGAATTGAATATAATGTCATAATAGAATATACAAATAAAACACTGACTAAATTGAACAATCAACGGTTATTTAAAAAAAAAAAACATTCAAGAAATCGTTGGAAAATGCAAGAGAAATATGAAGGGACCGACATAAAAGCAACCTTGTCGAGCGTAGGTCCCGGTAAAATTAGTGGCTCTTGAAAATGATACAGAGCACGGATGAAATGTGTGACCAAACTTACGGGAAAATAATGATGATCACACAGGGATAGAAAATTACAATACATCATCAACCAAAACATAATTTTCATTGTTATTATTATTTTCATATGCCCAAACCAACGGGAAATATACCTAGGGATGGGTCAATGACTTCATCACTCCAGCTAATTCGTACGTATATCATGTGTATTGTGCGGCTTCGATCAAGATTGCACTATTTGGTGAAAACAATAAATATATGTGAACCTGAATAGGCATTTCCTTGTTTTGATCTTTAATCGTAAGTCCTTTGATGAAACTTCAACCATTATTATTGTTTATCATATTTCATTTTATATAACAAAGTTAACTTGTACATGCTGTAGAATAGAGTTGTAAATTATCATTGTAAATAAATCTTAATAAAGACCATGAATGGGTAACGTCCACGCGGGGATAGGAGTTTTGTTGTTGTTTTTGGTTTTGTTTTTAGCGACGGCAGCTTTCCAATTGATACAATTGGGATGGGAAATGGGAAATGATTTCGTTTCTGAAATGTTGCAAGTACAAAACAATGTTTTATTTTTCCGGATGATAAACTGCAATAGTACAACATTGTACGAATACTGCCGTAAGGAAATTTTATAACTTTGAACACTCACATTGTCGTATTCTTTACCATGCTTATTTTGACTGTTTATCACAGTGAACTTGTTTATCACAGTGAACTTTACCAAATCTTCAGGTACTAGCACTACTTTCTCTGCTACAGAAATTGCTAATATTTATACTCTTCTCCGGTACTTCTACATTAAACATTTCTGCCTTCCTTATGCTATATAATATACTACTGCGGTTACCATTTCTCTAATACTACTATACTGCTAAAACTCCTAATTCTACTTCTGCTACCATACTATTACTGCAACTACCACTTCTACTACTACTACTACTACTACTACTACTACTACTACCAGTGACTACTGCTGCTACTACTACAACTACATCTACTATAACTATACTACTACTACTACTACTACTACTACTGCTATTACTATCAGCATTTCACTTCAACGAGAATGAACTAAAATCAAGCCTGTCATGTATCTTGGGATTCATTAATTGTATTAACCTTGACAGTCCATGGAATTCTGCGAGCCTTCAGTCAGGGTCACGTGACCGGGCGGACAAGCAATACACTCTTCTTCTTGGTGAAGCAGTCTGTCCTGGTAGGTGTGGAGCGGACACGCCTGGCAGGATGGGCGGGGAGAGTCCGTGGGATGTAGGTACATTCCTTGACTGCACGCAACTAAATGATTACGAAATAAACACATTAAAGCATTATCATCAAAAAGCCATGAACGATTGATCTGTTAATGCTGTTTGTGTGCTGTTGGTAATATGTTGCTGCCAAGTCGTCTGTCCTGCGTTTTAAAGAGTCATACGATTGATTTTGCAAGCAGCTTTCTGGTTACTCTTACGAGCTCTATAGATGTAGGTCTCAGCTGTCCCTATTATAAAACGACACGAGAGTAAAATTGACTTTAGAACTTGTTTTTGGTTTACATAATGTGTTCAATAAAAAACAGAGTCCAGTAGAAACGATCACCTAAGCGTCATGTTGTCTATGTTGATACGTATTTCATTCTGATCGATACGTCTGTCTATAATAGGATTGTACTGCACAAGTTTTTTTTTGTTTTTTTGTTTTTTTTTTAGGGGGGGGGGATCAAAATTATATTCTTTCATGGGGAAGTGTATCGGACAATAGTGAGATTTTTATGAGAGCGCATGAGGCAAGCTTCTTTGCATGCTTTGAGAGCTTAAAGTAGCTGTGATGCAGGCAAATAAATTCAACTATCGAAAATGCCTTTATTTGTGTTTTACTTATCTTTCAACTGATTTTGTCATTGTCTCATGGTTAGAAAGAACTTCATTGTTCATACCCGAGTGTCTTTTAAGCTCAGGGAAACAAGAAACAAATGAAAGAAATAAAAATCTGCATATCACCAACGATGATAAATCTAAACTCAATAATGATTAAAAAACAACAAAAAAAATCTTAATTGCTGGTTTTTTTTACGCTGTTTAAACTATGAATTATTGATTACAATACTTTACATTCCAATAAAGAATACGAAAGGCAAATAGCTAAACTCGCGTTTCCCAAAGGGGTTGACAACTACAAAAATAAAGTACTAAGTCTTCAGTTCGCAATCCGCAGTCTGTAGTCCTCTTTATGCCATCTTGAATCACGAGAGTATGAGTCGATTTGGTTTATACCATCTACATACGACTTCAGTCTGAAAATCAATACAATAAGCTCTAATAGATGAAATGGTCAGATCAACAAAACACAAAAGTGAAGTAACATGGCTCACCAACACAGTCTGTGACGTCTTCCGAACCAGATTGAAGAGTGACGTAACCCTCAGGACAACCAGTACAACGCGCTTGCCCCGTCTCGTTCTGGTACGTGTTCCTAGGACAGGGTCGGCAAGGTGCAGCGCCCTCTACCGTCGGATTCTTTATGTCATGATACATTCCCTCGGGGCAAGACACTTTTTGGTTAAAAACAAAAGAGACCAAAAAGAAAGAGAGAGAGAGAGAGAGCCTTTAAATCATAAGCAGATACATGTCCCTTAGTTAGCATAGTTCCGTCATGTTCCAGAAAATGTAAAAAATTTACACGACTTGAATTTGTACCGGAAAACCTTATTATTCAATATGTAGCTGCAGCATATGAACGTATTCGTGGTTTTCACTACAATGTATTTTCTCCTTCTACTTACTATCATTTGTCCCTTTTCGTTTCATTCTTTCTCATGTCACCGCCATTATTGTCATCATCATTATTATGCCTTTATCGTCATGACTATTGTGACCACTAATCTAATTATCTTTACTACTGGTGATATACACGCTTGTTTACATGATTTAAAGCGTGGTATTATTATTCTAGCATACCTTTAGAAAGATTTGTAGGTTATAATGAAAATAAGGATATACACGATTAAGAGTTATGAAATACTCGTACTAATACAATCGGATGACTTTGTGGACGAGAAATCGATGGTAATCGTGCCGTCTGGGCAGGGAGAACATTCCGTCTGACCCTCTTCATCCTGATAAGAGTTTGGTAGGCAAGGAACACAGTAACTCCGCGTCTCATTCAGCACATACTGGAACGTTCCAACGGGGCACAGAGCTGAGAGAGAGAAAAATACACACACACATACACTGAATAAAGCAATAAAGAGTATTTCCTGAAGGCGACATGTTGAACTCTTTTTTAATTAATATCAGCAAAATTATTGCCTATAGAATCACAGGAATAATTCAGGCTCAATAGTATGAGATAGCAAGCTGAATAATTTGTAATAGTAATGAAAATACCAGTAAAGCAATGACACGTGATAAAATAAGATTTCAATTGAGGGAATGCAGGATGAAGATATCGGTATGTGAAAAGTTTGTCAATATTTATGAATTTCATTTTGTTTTAGTAATTAAATTGATCATGAATTCTATAAGGCAGTGCTAGGTGTGTAGGAAGATTGGTTTTCTCACTGTTGATAAGAACGGGGTACGTAGACCAGACTGGCATCATTCATGTTAAGCTGATGTCAGTATATCTATGAAAAAGTCTATATCGTATGTATATACAGTACTAGCTTTTACTTAAGACACTCAATCCCTTGTAAAGTGTAGTTACATATGACTTGATTGTACACTTGGTACTGTGTAAGAAATAGGACACAATTTAATGCAACAATTAAAATCTTGGAGGCAACTTAAAAACTTCTACTATTGTCGGTAAACATGTGCGTAGGAAGTCTCAAGCACGGTATATCGACACAATGCCAAAGATGTTTATACAATGCAGTTTCAGCGAGATATTTACAGCAGCCCCCAGCAGCGGTCTCGCCGAAGCCCTCGGGGCAGACGAGCTTGACTCGTCCCGTGACGGTGTCTGGATCAGTGGTAATTTGTCGCCCATCGATTGTCAGTGTCAACGATCCGTTAGCCATGAGTGTGAGAAGAGTTGAGCGCATTCTGTCGTATGTCTGGACACCTGATGATAGAAATTACAGAGCAGTCTAAACAAGGGAGCAGCTTGCTGTCATTTCTGAATAAATCGATCGAAGTATTGTGTACAATGAAAACAAAAACCGGTGACATACTATAACACACCGTTCTCCGAAAAACATTCATTCTAAATTCTACTTTGATACCATGCGACTTTTTTATTGCATTTCCCAGGAAGCGTACTGCCCACCCCACATTACAATCAGTGAGAAAGAATTGAAGGCAGTCCAACAGTTCACCTACCTGGGGTGTACCATCTCCTCTGACGCAAAAATCAACAAAGAAGTAGACAATAGACTGGCAAAGGCTAACAGTGCTTTTGGCAGACTCCGCAGACGTGTCTGCAAAAACAAGCACCTGAAGAAAGCCACAAAGATCAGTGTATACAGAGCTGTGGTACTTACCACCATCCTGTATGGCTTTGACTCCTGGGTCACTTACAGACACACACCACCTACGACTCCTGGAGCGTTTCCACCAACGGTGTCTGCGCTCTATCATCAACATCCACTGGAGCGACTAGATCACAAACGTAGAAGTGCTTCAACAAGCAGGGATCACCAGTGTCGAGGCCATGCTGTTGAAAACGCAGTTGCGATGGGCAGGGCACGTCACGAGAATGGAGGATCACCGCCTACCCAAGATCACTCTCTATGGTGAACTCTCCACTGGGCACCGTAACAGAGGAGCACCAAAGAAGAGGTACAAAGACTCTCTGAAAAAATCCCTATCTACTTGCAACATCGACCATCGACAATGGTCAGCCCTTGCCGCTGACCGTGGGGCCTGGCGACACGCACGTCACCAATCATTCTCCTCCTTTGAGAACAACCGTAGGGCTACTCTCGAAGAAAAGCGAAGTAGGAGGAAGAATCGTGTTGCCATAGCTCAAAACCCGGATTCGCCATTTCCCTGCAGCCGCTGTGGCCGAGTGTGCCTGTCACGAATTGGCCTCGTCAGCCACCAGCGAGCCTGCGCCAGACGTGGACGTCAATGCCACTAAATCTTCGTTCACGAAGCAAAGCCAAGAGAGATTCTGCATTTATCACGTTGGTTCAACTACGCAGTGGAAAAGAATATGTTATTCACACTGTAATTAGTTTATCTAATTGATTAATTGATAAACCCTAGTCAAAGAAAAAGGGGGCAGCTTGGTATAATTTCTCAATCAATCGATCAATCTTTTGCGTATAATACAAGCATTGTGAATCACACACCATTCTCCGAAAATTATTGATACGAAATTCTACTTCGATAGTTTGCGACTTTTTTTTATACCATTATGTGTTATACAGTATATATATACATAAATACATGTACATATTACAAAATTCTGGAAGATAATCTTTACCCATACCAGATTCCCCGGATGTTGACGAGAAATTTTTCTTGGCGACGACAGAAATCTTGACGGGTTCATCTACCACTGCTCGTTTTCTGCGATTGACACAGTTGCTTATCTAATGAGTGTGTGGGAGAGAGAGAGAGGGGGGGGGGGGAGATAGAAAAAGGAGATATTGAGAGAAAGAAAACGAATAGGGAATAGATTAATTAAACTTGATGAATGTCGGTTCAGCCTCAGCTGTTCCGAAAGCACATTTGAATGTATATCTGTTTCTGAATGTACCGTGTGTTTTTGTTTTCTTACACCGACAAGTTTGAACTCAAAAAGCTACGATCATAATCATTCTGAAGAAAACTATCGTACTTTGAATAGAACAAGGAGACAAACATAGACAAACATAAACAATAAAAGATAGGGCACACAATACTACATATATACATACAGTCATGCATGTAACAATACTATATCCATATATCTACCAGCTGCACATAATACATATACTTGTATACATTCAACGTTTAATTACATAAATATTTTGTTAGTGTGTACATAGGCTATATGCACAAGACAAAATCAAGAATTAAACATGATAGGTATAACATTTATGGAAAGGTGTTTTGCTTTTACCTCTATATCTTCAATTTTACAGTCCAAATCCAGGTCACAGCTGAGAAGGTGCGACACATTGCGGAGGGTGGATGTGAAAGTCTGCTGTAGTTGGTCCCTTGAGGCATCCGAGGAACACGAGGCGTCGGGGTAGTTGAAAACAATTGATGCTTCCAGAGAGTTCGGAGACTCGATCTCTGCACGAGTTTCAAACACAACACAAAGTAAACTTGAGGTACAGCACTTGTTGAAAATGGAAAATATCATACACTTAACAGCTTAAGAGGACCCGAGATCTCCGAGTGTTTAGAACTGTTGCGTTGGTGCGACACTTCCGTGACACTTCAGTCATACTTTTGTCAGGTATATACTTTGGTCATACCCCTGTCACACTTCGGTTATACTTCGGTCATCACGTATACTTCGATAATACCTCTATCATACTTCGGTTATACTTCGGTCATCACGTATACTTCGATAATACCTCTATCACACTTCAGTCATACTTGCGGCAAACCTACACGACATTTCAGAGGGGTGCTTTTGTAGTTTTGTACGATATAGTTGTAGTTGCTATTACAATGTAGTTGCGTCGCTGTGAAATTTGTGTAGATATATAAACACAGTCTGTGGCACAGTGGTATGACTTCAGCCTCGCATCTCCGGGCAAACGCGGCAAATCGCGTACCCCCCCCCCCCCCCCCCCCCCCCATGGATGAACAATATTCTTGTCATGTTTGTGCATGGGAAAAAACTTGAAATCATTCCCGAGTTATGACCTCTCCTCTCGAAGATGAATTGTATCCATGTGGAGCATGACATTTCACACTGTTTCAGTGTCACAATGACTTAATCACACCATTCCATACGTCTCTTACTAATTACAGAGCATTTCAAATATACATACCTCTGAGAATATGAACCATTAGATTGTGTACGTAGGCCTACAGGTAAGTATGATTATGAATTGTTTAATTATACAGTAATAAATGGAAAAATAAATATTAGTCAGAGTTGCTCAGTTCTCATTTGCTTTTTATACAGTACACCTCTCCAACTTTTTCTGTTTCTCTTTTTTTTTTCCCCATCCCTTCTTCTGCATAACATTGACATACCTCATTATCCACATTTTACGCAAGTAATCAAAAAATCTTTCTTCTCTGTTTATAGTATATCAAAGGTCTCAAATTGTAGTTACGCTTACTGGAAAATCTATTTGGCATTCATTATGTTTTACCAGTTCTATCAATGTCGATTGCTTTACCTTATGTAACAACGGTATTGTATCAATATAATCGTGATATGCAACCTACTACGATTCATGCATTGGCTTTGAAATAATACTAATACTATAACTACCACTACTACTACTACTACTACTGCTGCTGCTAATACTAGTACTGTTTCTCACAACGTACTCCTGCAAGCCGGCAGGGTGCCAAGACGGTTGAAGAGACTCTGGTGACTCCAGACAAAGTTGGTGGCGGGGCCGCATGTGTAGAAGGGTTGAACAGGCCCAGTAAAGTCGTGGTCTGAATCGACGCACCGAATCGTACAGTTGTGTGTATCCTTATTCTTGATGCAGTGAACGCTGCCTTTAACAGGGGCAATCAGAGGCGCACATCCTGTTTGGTGAGTTAAGATATAGATAGTTGGTAATTATCATCATTAAGTATTATACTTCGGAGAAGACCGTAACAAAAAAACAAAACAAAAAAACGAGTGATAGGGAAATACACAAAGGAATATTTCCTTTTTGATCGTTGTTCATCAACAATTACGAACAAATAATCAGCGTAATCTCATAACATGCGTAGAAAGTATACAAGTTCAGGGCGTTGAGACAGCCGTCAAAATATACACATATACCATATGTATACGTGGTTGTGTGTCTCTTTATATCATGCCTGAGTTTATCTAAGGCGTTTTATATAAAGAGAACCAATCACTTTACCTGGACATTCATTGATATTGCATTCCTCAACGGAGATGTTTGATCCTGAACATGGCCTGCCGAACTCGTTTGGTGGAGGGTTGATACACTCCCTGCTCCTCTGACGCATCCCTCCCCCACAGCTTGCCGAACAAACTCCCCACGTTGACCAGTTTCCCCAATCACCGTGCACTGCATGCCGCAAAAGATCAATTTAAGTAGAACTCAGCAAAAAATTACATAACAACCTCAAGTGGAATGATTGCAATAGGCTCGTCTGATTTACCGTAAGTAAAACTCAGCCCTTAATTACAGTCAGTTGATTATAAACGTGAGATTGCACTTGGAATGCTTATATTTATGCACTCAATTATATATAGCGCACTATTCTGCTCGATCGACATCAGCGGTATGTTTCAAATCTATGTACTAAAGCATGACATAATTTTCATACTCGGACCGGAACAGAATCCAACTGACAATCTCAACAAACTGTAAGATATGAAATCTACCTATGGGGATTTCACAGAAGTCACCGATGAAGTCTTCATAACAAGAACAGACGACCGAGCCATTGACTGTGGAGCACGTCCCGCCATTTTGACAGGAATGGTCATCGCAAAGATCAGCTTGAGTCTCGCAGAGTGAACCGTTAAAACCCCGTGGGCAGACGCACTGGTAGGCATGGAGTTTGTCAAGACAGGTTCCTCCATTCAGGCAGGGCGAGGACAGGCAATCATCTATACCTAAATAAACATATAAATCATCGTAATTCTAACATTATATTGGATTATGTACTATGAATTGATCAAGGAGCAAGTAGTGTACGAAAATCTTAATACGTGTATTTTTTTTTTTGAGTTCCACCATTACCACGTATTTTTGCATGTACTTTCTGTACAATTGTGAAGGATTCACAACTTGTATGTGAGATAACGTTCACTGTTCTGCGTTGTTTGAAGTTAACGAAACCTCCATTAGTGATCTTCAAACGTGATATCAAGTCAATTATTGTGGGAGTTTAGAAATTACTTCATGACACTATGTTATAAAGGTTGAGGTCAGTTGCTGGGAGGATTCGGTGTAATAATGTCAGAGGTAAAAATGTCAGAGGTAAAAATGTCAGAAGTAAAAATGTCAGAAGTAAAAATGTCAGAGGTAAAAATGTCAGAGGTAATAATGTCAGAGGTAAAAATGTCAGAGGTTAAAATGTCAGAAGTAAAAATGTCAGAAGTAAAAATGTCAGAGGTAAAAATGTCAGAGGTAATAATGTCAGAGGTAAAAATGTCAGAAGTAAAAATGTCAGAAGTAAAAATGTCAGAAGGAAAAATGTCAGAGGTGAAAATGTCAGAAGTAAAAATGAGAGATGTCTGACAAGTTTACTTCTGACATTTTTACCTCTGACATTTTTACCTGGCACCGCTGGGAGCAGGATACAGCGTCCAAAAAATTCAATTTACTAATACGGTATACACAATAAAAACAGAAAATAAAACAATGCAGGTGAAATATAATATGTGTTCGTCACTTTCATTGATTTTACCCAACATGAAGAGGACAAAACATAAAGGGAGGGCGCCCTCTCTCTCCCAAGATTGCCTGCCTTACCATCACACTGTGACGGTGCGTAGAATACATCTTGGTTGGCTTCATCTGTGGCCAAATCGGGCCAGGAAAGGACGTTGCCGAACACACCTGCATGACATTTCGTCTGGACTCTGGCCAACAACGAATCATCTACCAAGCCACTCCACACGTTGAAGCCTGATATCTGAATGGTCTCTTTTAGTAATTGTACAAATTGGATGTAGATATGAAAGAGCAAAATAAAGGTCTTAGTGACATCACAGATTTTGGATTATTTCTTAACAAGAATAAGATAGGAACAAGTTTGCGCCGTCTCATCATGTGGTCTCACCACATTGAAGCGTGCGCCTACACACACCACGCCGTGTTTGACCTGTGTTTATTCTGAGTAATGCATTAACAACGTTTTCGGTGAGTTGTTCTGGAATAGTGTCAACTGTTAATTAAATTTCTAAATGCGTAATGTTGTGAGCCGCTTCTCACTTGCAAAAAGGATCCATCGCTTTCAAGTCGAATCAACTGCTAAATCTTCCAGTTGTGTCCAGTCGATTCCAACTGGCATTAAAGGGCCCAGTTTGGTCCAATCGTTTCTACTAGAATCAACTGGTATGTTTCAGTATGCCAGTTTATATCATTGCTTTCAAGTGAAATCAACAGGTAAATCTGCCAGGTGTGCCCGGTGGTTTCCAACTGGCATTAGTCACCTAGTTTGTCTAATTTAATCCATTGGTTTCAACTGGAATTGACTAGTATATTTTAGAGCGTGCAAATTTATTCCATGGGTTTCAACTGGAATGAACTGGTCCATCACGTGAACCAGTAACTTCCAGTTGAAACCAGTTTAACAAACTGGCACAAACACCAGTTGGGTCAAATAGATTCAGCTGGGAGCAACAGATTCCATTTGATACCAGTTGAAAATCCCACTGGTTTCAACTGTTGTTGGCTTTTTTTTCGACCTGGGGAAATAAGGCATTATTTGAGCGAATGTACTAATCTGTCGCGAGTCATTCTTTCTGGTGTCTTTTGATGGTTCTCGAGCTATCTCATTGGCTTGAGACCGTAGAGAAAATCTCATCATGATCGCTTGTGTCGAAGACTTTCGGAGACATTGAACTTAAGTAAATGTGGTCTACATTCAATACTCCGCCAACTGAACTATGTTTAGTTGAATCAGTTGCAAAAACTCTTCACACTTCATATTTTGGCCTTTCAGCTTTGACATTCACTGAATCTTAACAGGATTCACCACAGTAAAACTGCTCTGTCATCATTCATTGTCTATCAGTGCCGATTATATTTCATTTATTATTTCTGGTTTCATAACAAAATTGCAGGCATTCAAAATCGTCCTTGACAACAGACCATCAGGAGTGCGACCCCACCTTCTAAAATCAATAGCCCAATCCTAATGATCCCTATAATATGTGTAGCTTTCAATTTTCAATTTCTATTAAATTGAATCTTTTGTGTTGGCATCGACTTTGGCTGGTGATCACTGGTATTTGGCTTTGAAATCCACGATGTAATCTCACCATCTTGATACTGCCATAAGAAATCATAATAAGACAAAGTTTAAAGGAATCGTCTCAAGTGGTTTTCAGGTTCAAATTAAAGGTGTGTTTTTTGTGTGTGGTGTTGTTGTCCTTTTTCATTTCATAGTTGGGTTTTAAGCATTCACCATGTCCCTGGTACCTGAACGTCGGTACAGAAACGAAACTATGGAGAAAAACGTACATACGATGTGAGTGAACAGGATGATCTGATGATTGGAAATGAAGAGACCAACAGATAGACGTCTAACATGTCTAAACATTCAAGAATAAATCAAAAGGACATCACTAGGATGATACTATACGAAGCGGCACAAACTAAACACAAGAATAATCCTGACATTGAAGTATTATCTTTGTATTGGGGGACATGGGAAAACTCCACAGACAGCATACCGTCAATGCTCAAACTTTCGGCTCCAATGGTGAAAGCCAAAGGCTCGTTGAAATCATATCCCGTAGTTCCGAGACCCGTGGAGCTGATAGCAAGAAGTCTATCAATGTACAGAACCCATTCCCCTGACATGTCATACTGTAATACGAGGGAATGCCATCGGTTGTCGCACAAAGTTGGTGATTCGCCTTCATCAATGTACCTGGTAACATGAACGCAAGACAAATAAACAAGTATTTACATTTGACTGCCAAAGCAAATTAGATAATGATATGTTAATCAAACTTTCTTCACTGAATATTTACATGTATGTCGAATGACGTATGAAAATCAAAGGTAAGTTAACGTGTGGTAAGATCAATTAATCAACCAACTTTCGGATGTTATTGTCATAATTCATGACTGCAGATACTTGTGAAGGTTGATATTCTTGTCCTCTGAACAAAAACGACAAGACGATGTCTTACAAAGTACCGCTAAAAGAGCGACAGCTCTCTTACAAAGCGATACATGCATTGCTATAAAGTTTACTGGAAACAAAAGAAATACATGTATGACCTATAGCGAGAAGACGAAATAATGATTATTTGACTTACGTCGATTCAGAGATAGTCATCTCACAGTTGCCATTCAAACTGAAGGCAAGATTGACGGGAGCTATCGAGAATATCCTCATTATCCGGTAGTTTGAGACATTTATATGAATCCAGAAAGCGATGGTGAAATTAGTTGCTCCGAGAGATCCAGTTGTCATATGATCAATAAATGATCTACGATTGCCCATGCGAATGTCATAGTTTGAAGGAATCTCTGTGGATCGGAATATTGACAAGTTGCATAAAACAGCATGAGGACGGTATTTCTTCAAGTATCACAGAACACACAATGCAAAAGAGATTCACGTCTCTCTGTCAAACACCTACGTTATTACAAATCATACCGTACTGTAGCATATAACGTCATGAGAACGATTTATTTTTTTAGCATATTGTTCCTTTACAGGTAACAAAAGCGTGACACTAAAAGATTGTCTTACGTTTTTCTCCTAGGAAATCAAAAGGTTCCGAGGAAATCATACTCTTCGGCTTGTTTGTTTCAAGTCGAACATCATCTATACGTGGATTTCAGTCGGGTTGCGAAAAAAAAATCCAGTGGGAGAAAAGCTCGTCTACAAACGCGTTTCATACTCGCCAATGACATACCTCCTGTAAGTTTACTGAGAAGCTATCACTTAAAATCGAAAACGGGTACATCTTGCATACCTCTCTCGCAGCTGTCTCCCGTATATCCCGGGGGACACACGCATGTGAACTGTCGGAAGCCGTCCACACACGTGGCGTTGTTCAGACATGGATTTGGCAGGCAAGTAGCTATCTCTTCTTCACACAACACACCTCTGTGAACAAACAGACACCATCAAATCACCACCTACCCGAGATTAATATTCATACTACTCTTTACTACGGTATCTTGAAATCCACTGTCGTAAAAGATTTGGTAATGATTTGCCCCAACGTTTTTGTATTTTCTAAATACAGTGTATGGCGGCCAGCCGATTTTAAGACAGAATATTGCTTGAACTAACATTCAAAACTGTAACATGGTAGGGCTTTCCGTTATAATGTAGAAATTGGTGATCAACATAATAGTTGTATAATCTGTCATGTCTGATGTTTGTGTGAACTGGCTCAAGCGATACACTTCTAGTCCTCGACACATTTCCATGTTGCCATCCATTAGCTCTTGTATCTTCCGTTAACTTCTTATACATCTTACAGACGATTGCTGTCATATTTTCAAGCTACCGATAATCTAAAGTGAACTGTGCAGTAATCCCAATCAAAGAAAAAATTCCCGACATGGCCACGATCCGTCATCACGATACTCGATGAAGTTGCAGACATCCACTCTGTGAAAACTGCGCAGTAAGTAGATTTGACTTTTAGCTAAGAAATTAGAAATTGTTCCTTTTAAAGCAGAAAATATGATAGCTTACTAACCATCGGTCCCAATATGAAATTTTGTGGCTGTTTTGAAATAATAAACTTTTCAGTTTTTTTTTTCATGCTTGACTGCATCTAAACTTGTACGTCGGGTGTGTGGTTTGTTTGTTTTTTCTTTTTGAAAAAATGTATTATAATGGTGACCCACTTATTTACCATTTCTGTAGTAGATTTTTGGAAATAAGTCGGCTTCGAACAAGGGGATTTTGAAAATCTCACTTTCAAAAAAAAAACCAACAAAATCAATGTTTATTGACTTTATTAAGCGTTGGTGCGCATAAGGTTTAGTGACAGATCAGTACTTTAAATAAGTGATTATCTTACCGATATCCCGGCAGGCAGTCGCATGAAAAGCCGTCTACTTCTTCTATACAGGTTCCATGGTTTAAACATGGGTTAGAAGCACACTCCTGAACATCCAGCTCACAGTAAGTTCCCTTGAATCCTGTGAAAGTTAGGTGAGCCAGCAGGATTAATGTCACGAGGAGTGACTTCTACTCCCTGTTGATATCATATAAAATTACGATTTAAATGGCAAGACAGGGGCAGGTTTGGAGTAGTCAATAACTCTTCATGTTCTCATGCACTAAAGCTGTAACAAGTTATCTTATTAGCCTTTGCCAAATAGTTTGTACATGAAATCTAGAAATTTCCAGGTTTGTTCAAACGTAATTATGCCCCAGTCTCTATTTCTGGCTGATCATTACTCCATACTCTGGAGTTATTCAGCAACAAATAACGTTTGTTTTGCACTTTCATGCAGAAACATCGAATTTTCGTCCTATTCTTGTACATGCTAATGGAGAACTATGAGGTGATGACATTGTCAGCTCACTATTTGCATTATTCATATCAACTGTTTGAGAACTGTTTTGCAAAAATTTGCAGATCTTTAATAGCTTAAAATTTCCTTACTTTTTTTAATCCGGTTTGATGGAACTTTCACTGTCGATGTGGCAAAAAAGTTTACTCTTCTTTTTTAGACTATTAATTTTTAACTGGTCGGGAATTCTCCTTATAACGATTCCTTCTGAAAACAACAGCATACGTTAGATGTTTTTATTCGTTTTTCAGCTGGTTTACAGACTTTGACAGACGATGCCCTCCGTTCTAAACTTTGGACATGTTCAAAAACCTTGGATAGCAAATTGCGGTTGTCAAATATATGCTGCTCATGCATTTACTTGTTTCTTTATTTGCTTTTGCCGTTTTCACCGTTTCTTGGGAGGAACCCTACCGGTTTTAGACATTTATAACTGTTGGGCAAGCGAAAAACTCGACTTTCTCAAGCCACGGAACGCACCATATTTTTATACGTCTATGGAATGGTGAAACCAGCAAAAAAAAAATAGCTTAATAACGTCAAAGAAACATTTGCTTAACGAACGCACGAGCGCATCTACTCAGGGTCAAAAACAGTCCTCGTAACGGTAGAAACGGATGGATATACGGATAGAAGAACATCTATGAACGTCTATTCATATTTGAATAACGTTCGAAACGCATGTAAAAGTGAGAGATTAGTGCGAGAAACGCCTTCACAACGGCCAGACGGGCACGAACGGACATATCCAGCTGTTAAATACAAAACTTGAGCCCTGCTAACTTCCCGTCGTTTGCTCCTCTGCAATAGGTGACAGTCCTGATGCTCTTCCTGATGATGTTCCTGATGAAATAGCCCTTCTGCAGGCACAACTTAATGCTCAAGCTGCTCGGCTGAGAT
The DNA here is from genome assembly GCF_040938485.1 of Diadema antillarum. Taxonomy (NCBI): domain Eukaryota; kingdom Metazoa; phylum Echinodermata; class Echinoidea; order Diadematoida; family Diadematidae; genus Diadema; species Diadema antillarum. The sequence goes on from NW_027270954.1 coordinate 860,541, forward strand.
TCTGTGAAGATGTGGTTCAAATCAACCACCAAGAAATCAACCATCCCTCTCCAGAACCTCCTTAGAATGACAGTCAGCTGGTCGATTGGTTCTACCTTGGTATGTATTGCTACAAACACTTTTTTTTTTCTTTTTGAAATTTTGCAACTTTCCATTGAATGTTATTTTAAAAAGAACTGTTATGTGACCATTTTGTTAAATATCTGTCGTTTCCGGTGAGGATGCGTTCGGTGTACGCAAGTACATGCAAAAACCGTTTGGCCACAGGAATCTTACAAGGGAGATATGCCTCTTCAACTACCAGCTGGTGAGGGTCGCAGAGTGTCGGAAAATGCAGCCGGAATCATTGCGGATTCCAGATTCCAGAGTCCAGATTATGCTGACCACCACGCAGCACAACCCTGTGACCTACTGTGCGGCCTCATCACTACTACCTGTGTCCTGCTCTACAACATCATGAGGACGAGATACTCGACCATGCACAACCAGCTCATGGACAGAGAAGATGACTACCATCATCAGCCAGGGCCGCCAGATGGAAGACTGCGACTGTCCAGGGATCCATAACAGCCAACAAGGAAGGCAAGCATCTGCCCACTATCTTCACTTAGTCTGGGTCCACTTGAATGCAGGAAAAGTGTCGTGGCAGGACAACATGATTTGTAGTGCCATTTTCTCACTGGATTGTAAATTGTGAGAAATAATAAACTGATGTAGATTGTTATTCAACCAGTCGAAGTATAACCTTCAAATTCTTATGTATCAGAAAACCGGATTTGAACTCACGTCATCCGACGTTTCGCCGAAAAAAATGGAAAAACCCAAATATACATGATGTGGATTACGTAAATGCAGCAATTAGTAGAACACATCAGCGAAATTTAAGGAAAAACGTACGATCTGTTGAAAAGTTATGGATTTTTAAAAATGTTGCTGGATGAGAAGACTACTACAGTTCGTGATGTCACGTATGGAAAACGATATAAAGAAAAAAAGAGAATTCCACTTTTTTGAAATAAAAAGTACACATTCCCTCGACTCGTTACTGACATTATGTTAAGGTTAATACTATTCCCCAACTTTCTGAAAGAGGTAAGTCAAGTGCTCTTTCATTATGATAGAAAAGTGAAAATAATTGTGCTGAATTTTCTTCATATTAATTATTTTCCATTATATTGTTGTCCACACGTGACGTCACAAAGTATTGTAGTCTTCTCATCCAACGATGTCTGTCTTTACTGGCTGCCACAGTCGTCCATGCCTGTATGTAGTACTCCTTCTCATAGCTGGCATGATGGAACGAAGTGCGATGGTACGATGGTACTCCAAAATGATAGTACAGTGTGTGTATTCAAAGATGAAAAGTGATCCAAATATTATTTCAAAACAGGCGATGGGGACCGTCTAGGAGCTATGGTTGTTGTGAGGTGATGGGCGCAGCTTGGCCTTTCACAAACGGATTTTGATAGACTTAATTCAGCCTTTTTTAAAGCCTTCTCGCTTCATACTTATAGGCCTACTTAAGCAGACGTTTCTCGAACGAATGTCGACATTACTTATGCTGTTGTATCTACCATCCTTGGCCAAAAGGGGAAAATGTATTTATCGCCATATACTGACACCGTCTGAGGAAAATATTTAGACGGAGGCAGACAGAATCGTTAAACGGTAGTATGGGTCAGTGCCTTGAAAATAACAACCCACCCAATCGTAACAATGTCATTGTCCAAAATAAAGGCCAAGGTGACAATAACGACATAAAGACCAGGGGATCCCGTGGACAACCAACTCATTCACAGTTAGTCTTTGAACATTATTGACATGATTGTGCTTAATGGTATATAAAGCAAACCAGCTATCGTACGGACAAGTGCAATAACCACACTGAGGGTTGATCATACAGCTCTGCCGGGTTATGTTTGTAAGCCTGATTTAATTGCAAAATATTAAAATTTGGGTAACTAGACATCAGGAAAGTTAAAATCGTACGTATGTTCCCAAGTATACTTACTCTATAATTATGCTACTCTATCGAAAAACAGCAGTCCCAATGATTGCTGTAACACTTTGCTGTATAGATATGCCTTTATAATACAGAATGTGCCGGCATTACTCTGAACCTGACACATATTGTGGGGACAAAGGACAAACATAGAACTGAAACACACGCTACAAACGTTACAATTTTCATAAATGCAATGCATGACAACTATACAACTTCGACTCTACGTTCTTGAATCACCTGGTGGACATTGGCAGGTGAAGCTGAGGACTCTGTCTTGGCAGGTTGCTCTATTTTGACACGGGTTTGACGCACACTCATCAGCTTCTTCTTCACAGAATTCGCCCGACATACCCAATGGACATCGGCACCTGTATGCGTTGATCTGGGATTATCAAACAAACAAGCCCTGCATTGTTTTATGAGTGAATTAAGTAGACCTTTGAAAGTCTAAGGCAGTAGATGACATGTCTCAAATTGGTACGATGGCCAATGAAAGTGCCATTTATAAATACTTCCATAATCTTCAAGTCGCACAAGATCCAAACTATTCAGTTCCACACGTAATTGTTACATAATGCTCAGGATTCCCACGTGATTTATGACGTCATTTCAATCCCCAGATAGCTCACGTTTGTCTCACTCAACCGGTGACTTTTTTTTAACATTGCCAAATACCAAGTTTGCTGTCAGGTGGATGCAGCTGGCAAGCACCATCTATAGGGATTACACATGCTTATCTCAGTGAATATAAAAACCAACCTGTCTCTCAGTACAAATGACTTTTTTTTTCTGCTCATGCGCAGACTGGAACCCCGAACTGGCTTATTAACGTTACTTTGATGCAAACATCGCCAGTAACATGAGAGAGAGAGAGAGAGGGTTACTACAATCATCACAGAACCTTGCCAGTGTGTGGACTGTGAAGGACAAAGATTGTTCTTGCGCTCAGTACCTGGTCTTCACAGACGGATCCAGCTGCACACTTATGAGCTGCACAATCGTCGATATTAGTCTGACAGTATGGCCCAGTGAATCCAGGCAGGCAGTCACAGGTGAATCCGTTGCTCTCATCGAGGACACAGAGACCACCATTTTGACAGGGATTGACGTCACAGTGAGTGGTGTGGAGCTGACACCTTGTGCCAGAAAAGCCTTCGGGGCAGCGACAGGAGAACCCGTTGACTTTATCTACACAGGTGCCTCCATTATCACAGGGGTCATCGTTGCAGTCGTCTATATCAATCTGGTTATATACAGCAATATCGAGGTTTACAAAACGAGCGTAGATATTGTACTTGATTTTTTTTCAAACATTAGATGAATTGAGTCCGTTTTATAGTGCCAGACTCTGTGTTTAACAATATTCCTTACATCTGGTATTGATTGATTGAATGGTATTGATTTGATTTCCATACCTTCGTGAGACTTTCGACATTATTCGTCTCCGTTTCGTAAAATACTCTGTGGCGGTGACAAGTTATTTCTCATGAAACTATTCATCTATTTATTTGTTTATTTATTTATTTACTTATTTATTTATCTATTTATTTTAGTTAGTTAGTTGTTTAGTTAGTTAGTTAGTTAGTTAGTTAGCTAGTTATTTATTTGTGTGTATCAGCCCTGACAAGTTGATTCTAATAAGGCATATAGGCACCAGATGACAGGAGAGAGAAAACTGTGTGACTATGATACTACTTACATTGTAATATGTTTATAGCCTTGTTACTACTACCTCAGTAATATCAAGGAGGCTGTTAAAACACATCCGGGTCAAGAGGATTATTTTGTGTGAAACAAACCCGAAAGTCTTCTTTTTTTATCAATTCCATTGCCTTATTCACTGCATTCCGACGCTCCCGAATACAGAATATAATTGAAAAAAAAAAATCAAAATCAAGTGATAATACTGTGAAACGTATGGTGCACTTAACTGAAGTACAATATCTGCATACAAACATCAACATCGTCAAGCGCATTAAGAAAAAAAATATCAGTATTGGCCTATCATTGTATAATGCCTAAAACCGGCATGTCACTGTGGTTGAATTTGATTAGTGATTTGTGTCTCTTACAGAACACAGATCCCCTTCGTAGCCAGGCAGACATTCACAATGGTAGCTTCCCCAGTCATTCACACACTTGGCTGTGTCGACGCAAGGTGGTGTAAAGTCCTCACTGCATTCATTGACGTCGCTCTCACAGTGTATGCCGGTGAAGCCAGGTTTACAAACACACGTGTATTCGTTATTTCCATTCAAACACTCCACGGTGTTTTGTGATAGACAAGGGTTACTTCGGCACTCGTCATGATCCCTGTGGCAATATCTCCCCGTGCTGCCCGGATAGCAGTCACATCTTGGATAATAACAAAACATTCAACGAAATTTTAAGGCCGTGTCACACCAGCCTTGCGTGCGACTTGCAAAGAACAATTTTGACTACCCGGAGGTCCCCGTAGATGATCCGCACATGACAGTACCTAGCATTTATCTCAAAAGTAGTCGCCCGGAGGTGCGCACGCATACTTTTTTACCTGCAACCGTGTTTAGTATCAAAGGTCCTGGTATTGACTGCACCTTTATTCAATCAGAATCGAGGATTCATCAAACGAGTTATTATGATATATTGTTCTACATTGCATATTATTATCAATTGTGATAGTTATTCCCTATAATAATTGGGTTTATCCATTTAGATTGTGTAGAGATTTATGTTGTTTGATTCTCATGCAGGTGATGAGTCATGATTTGATTGGTTACTAGATAAGTCTAGCTGTTCTACTAGAATCTTCTGGGAGACTAGATAAGTGTAACCATTGGTAGAATCTTCTGGAAGGCTGGGCTATATAATTATCCAGAGACTATATCTATGGGCTGTATCCCCAAGCCAAGTGCAGAGTTCTTCAAGATTCATTAACGGCCAGTTAACGATCGCCCCGTCGCTGTACAGGCATGCTAACCTGGAAACATTGAACTGCACATTACTTGAATAGGAGACCAACCTAAAAGCAAATGATTTTCTCACAACAATAGATATATAATGAATCCCACCAGGATTGGAACAACCATCCCCACCATATAATTCCCACTGATTCCCACTGATCAGTTACTAGCCATCCCCTTTAATGATGTTTGATAGCCACTGAGTTAGTGACCGTGAACTGATCTTCAGGGTATCATGCAGGTTGATTTTCAACTTGTTTAAATCACCTCTGAGAACAACAACAACAACAAAATCAGACAGACAGAAGATACCTGCAGGTGGTTGCTAGGTTGACGCACATTCCATTTTCGCATCTGTTTTCCGAACAGAAGTCAATTTGCACGTCACAAAGGAGTCCTGTATAACCAGCTTGGCATGAACACGCAAAGGTCAGGAGTCCATCAGTGCAATCACCGTGAGTACAGGGGCTTTAGTAGAGATACAGACACACGTTGGTAGAACAGTTAAGGGAAACAGAGGTCAACGGGCACCAAGGTATGATGGGCTCTTTTTTTTTACTTGCTTGCCCTTGTGTGCTAAAAGCTAAAGTAAACCAATGTAGTTTAGCTCTGAGTAATGAAAACAAGCACTGATGGCTAAGGCTGTTATGCCAAATATATCTGATTGTCCCATGGCGTATTACTTCACCTTCAAGGGCTTAGGCCCTATCACATTACCACATAAAAGCTCATTAATTATTATCTTCTCATCCTGATGTCAGCTGGACAAAAAAAAAAAAAAATCTTTTGTGGGTAACTACGAAAGAGCAAGAAACAATGAATGCCACAATTTAAAGCATGTCAAATGCTATACTATGTCACAAAACTATATCATATTTAATAGTTAATAGTAGAATTCAAATAAATCGTGAAAAAGACTAACACACATTACAGCGTTTGTGTTCATTCTATTATCCAGAACACCATGTTGTCTGTACAATTGTTATTCACTATATATTTTCAACAGATGTCGTTTCTGGTTTGATGAATCCGACTCACCTATCAGCACACCAGTCTATATCGTTCTGACAGTTGGTCCCATTATATCCTTCGGGACAGTGACACTGGTAAGAATCTGTGAGATCGCTACAGGTGCCTCCATTCTGGCACGGTTTCGACAGACATTCGTTAATTTCATTCTCACAGCGGGCTCCTGTGTAAACGGTAACCATTATGTGATTTAAATATCAAATATTCCAAATTAGCAGGACCTTTTAGACGACCACGCAGCCTTATTGCACAACATGAATTGCTATACATGCAGTTGTAATTATGTCATGCTGAATTAAAATTGCTGAAATTTCACTTACAAACAGCGTAACTATACGTTCTTATTCTTATTTTCGTAAAGCAACCTACAACATCATTCAACGAACATATTATACGTGTCAAAAAGTTAAATAGAAAAATGAAAATAGAGCATAACAAATCGGGCCTCCCATGTAAAGAGGCCCTAAAGGTTTCTTATAATTGATGTCGAAAATGAAAAGAAGTCCGCGAGTTTTCCCGGTCTTAAGCCCCAGTCACATAATGCTCTGCGTCCGGCGTTACGTCCAAAAAAAGTCATTTTTTCCGCGGACCCCCGCGGATCCTTTGCCGTCACCAGAAATTTGTACAAAACATGCGAGCATTCCTACGAATTGGCACATAATAGTTCTGAACACTTGCGGAGAGTTGCGGATATTTTCGGATAGTTACGGATAGTTACAGATTGTTATTGATAATGATGGACAATTTGGTTTTCTCTTGCGATTCCTGCTAAGTCAGTGTATTATGACAGCAAGGTTATCACATTTTGGACTGTCTTACATTGTACACTGGGGAAAACTGAAATTGAATTAGGCCTACGTACAAGTTGTGAAAAAAATCGTAATCCTTTAATTTGCTTTACAATAATAAAAGATATACGAAATTTTGAACTTGAAGTTTGAATTTTGTTTGTGCAACTCAAATATGAATAAACGTCATAAATGTAAAGAATATAATTATGTGACCGTGCATCACAAAACGAACAAAAAGTCGCACACACTGATTTTGTGTGAGGACTGAAAATAGGTTAAATGGGTCAACCGAGCCGATCTTGACTTGGCTACCCTGGGTAAATAAGGCCTTATCATTATTATTATTATTATCATTATTATTATTATTATTATTATTATTATCATCATTATCATTACTATTAATTTCAGTTTAATCTGATAATCCCTTAATTGTTGTTACTCCGGTGGTTTCCATCCTGTTTTTTGTCCCATTCATCGCACAACCAGCACGGCTTGATAAAGATAAAGCGCTTGAATAGACACTGTACTTCAGAGGCTCTTTTCTCAGTTTACACTTTTCCTGAGTGTGTGCATTCTTTCCACTATTTAGATAGGTTAGGAGAGTCCATTTGATTTGAGTAATACATCATTTTAAAGCTTAAAGTCTGCTCTTTCAGAATATGCTCTCAACTAAAATTTTATGTGTTTCGACGTTTTGTGTGTTTTGTGGTGCAGGGTCACATAACATCACTATACCACAAATAAAATACATTATAGATCGAAAAGTTAAACATTAGAGTAAGAAAATATTACTTGCAGTCATGGAATAGACAAACTGTGATTACGCTGTCGTTGCTCAGCGATATTCATGACTTACACTGGGTTGTGTTAAGGAGATATTTATGATAAAGCAATGCTTATTAAATTTACAGAAAAAAAAGACATCAAAACTTTCAAACACCCCTCCCACACCCAAGTACAATATTAATTCATCTCTTGAAGTAATGTATTTTCTGTTTGAATTTCTTGTATGCATGTCATTTTGTAATACGCAGTAGAGTATATTGTTAATGTAGCTGCGCAATATAAATGTCCTTTAGTATTATTGTTATTGTTATTATTATTATAATTATTATTATTATTATTATTATTATTATCATTGTTATCATTATTATCATTATTATCATTATTATTATTATCAAAAAAGAAAATGTAATACACATTCGATGGAGCGTAAAGTGCATGGGTAAGACTATAGAGAAATACTAAATTCGTTCTCATTTTATATAGTTGCCCCTGTCCCACACCTTCCCCGGCCAGAAAAGTGAATAAAATGCTATCCCCATCCCCTACCCAAAATATTGCTTTTTTCAAAAATATACATTCGAAGAGTACAAGAAAAAAAAAGTTCAGCACCAAGAGTCAACCGATGTCATGAGTATACATGATATTAATGGGTGCCACTTAAAATGACCATTAATTGAGGGAGAAATTTCATAATTTGACCATGCAGTTCTGCCTTTCCACCGCTCCGACTGTGTTGTAGCATTCCTTCAGGTAAAGGCGCTGCAGCTTGGCAACAGGAGTAGTGTGCCTTCCCACGAGTCTCTGTGTTCCCATGCGAGTGGAAAACGGAAAACGTCGGAGGACGTAATTGTCCGCAACATCCGTAGCTGTCCGTAAATATCCGTAAGCGGGCAAAACTGTTGTGATACGTTAACTTGCGGTTAATTTCGGATACTTACGGTGGACGTAAGCGAACGCAAACGGACGGAAGGTACATTTTTTTTTTTTGCGGATGGTCTGCGTCCAAGCCACGAGTAGTTACGTTCAGTTACGGATAGTTACGTTTGGTTACGGTTACTTGCGTAATTTTGCGTCCGTGGCGTCCCTCTGCGAAATTTTGAACATTTCAAAATTTCGCAGGTTCGGCGACGTCATTTTGCGTTTCTTTACGGATGAGTTACGGACAGTTACGTCTACATACGTCCCTGCGGATGCCTGCGTCCACGCTGCGTCCCCCTGCGTCCAGTTATTCGTATCTATCCGCGGCGGACGTAATCCATCGTAAAGCACTGTGTGACTGAGTTTTTCCCCAAAAGCCTTTCTTACCCTGATACCCAGGCGGACAGCGGCATTCGAAGCTATTCTGATCCCCCGTGCATGTTCCACCGTTACTACACTGCGCCTCGGTACTGCAGAGATTGAGCTCTTCTGTACACCACTCCCCCGTCCAGCCCACTGAGCAAGTGCACCTGAAGCCAGGAGGCTTGCTGATACACACACCATTTGGTCCACAAGGGTTGTCAGTGCAGTCGTCAAGCTCATTCTCACAATTTAGTCCTTGGACGAAATGATTGAGACAAACTTGTGACAATTATCATATTTACAATCTGCTACATTTACCTGCTTTTTATCAGAAAGGTGATTCGTCTTGTAACACTATTCTGAAAGTAGGCCATGTTGTAAACTGAGGCTTGGGTTCGTATTGAGGGTTTGCCGTAAAATTTTGAAGATCTCAGGACTACGTAAACCGATTTTACTGAAATGTTTTCCGATTTACTCCAAAGACCTAAACAAAATTTTGTCTTTTACTAGATTTGCAAAAAAAAAACAACCCAAAAACAAACTAGATATCATAAAGTGATTACAGTTGCAAATACGCGAAATGAAATGGAAAATGGCTCTTTGTTTGCTATATGTATACAAATGGAGGCAAATACCTGTCACTAGTGGGGAGTCTACCAGACACGTTTACGTGAAGGAATTATTTAAATACTCATATATCATAGAACTTGATTGTTACCATTGAAACCGAGTTTACAGGAACAGGTGTAGCTGGTTCCATTATTCATGCAAGTTCCACCATTAGAGCACGGCTGGTACTGACAGTTATCCTCTGGAATATCACAGTTCTGCCCAATAAATCCATCTGGACAGACACACGTGTAAGCCAAGTCCATGTCGATGCACACACCTCCGTTAACGCATGGCTCATCCGTGCAAGCTGTTCTGGTTTCCTCGCAGAAATCTCCTGTAAAATTCGTTGTACATAGACAGACTGCGGTGTCTCCTAATTCACTGCATGTACCCCCGTTGAAGCACGTGACATTCGCACAGAGATCTGCGTCTATGTCGCACAAGAACCCTGTGAATCCTGGTGGACAAACGCAGCTGAAACTACCGATGAGGTCCAGACACGAAGCGCCATTTTGACATGGACTACTCTTGCATTCATTAATGTCTACTGAACAGTTTATCCCTCTATAGCCTTGGACGCAATGGCACTCATACCCACTAGGGGTCAGCTGGGTGAGGGAGCAAGTTGCTCCATTCTGGCAGGGGTCAGGCTGACACGGGGTGATCTCGACGTCACAATCCTTGCCCGTAAAGCCATCTTGACATCGGCAGTGATAATCTCCGTCAAGGTTGACGCAGATTGCACTGTACCTGCATGGTCTGACTGTCAAGCACTCATCAATATCATACTCGCATCCTAAACCTGCATGGTTTGAAAGACACATCGAGTGACAGGGAGAGTGGGAGAATTAGAGTGGTTATTAAAGGAGAATAAGGATAAAGAGATGGAGAGAGAGAGAGAGAGAGAGAGTGTGTGTGTGTGTGTGTGTGTGTGCGTGTGTGTGTTGAAGAATAAAAACATTCAGCAAAGTGGGAGGGTATTGAAACACACCTAAGGCCTTAATTTGGTTAATGATCTGTTTCTCTGATGTTATTCCTATAATCCCACAAATGAGTCATGTAAGATATCCCGCAGATAATTATGTTGCAATATTATACTCTCTATTCTCTTTATTTCGATTTTTACGCATATGGCGATAATGACAGTAACCATTAGATACCAACGTAGTATTTTGTGCGTGTGTGTGTGCGTGTGAGTGTGTATGTGGGGTGCAGAGGTTGGGTAAGGGAGAGATGGATGGAGTGTGTGGGTGTTTAGGTGCATGGGGTATGAGGGTTTTTTTTTGGGGGGGGGGGGGTAGGGAATAAGGGTGGGATTAGTGAATAGGTATAAATTAAGGGGGGATAAGAGAAGGAGTGTTAGGGTGGGGGCGTATAAAGGGCAGATTAATCAATTGATAATAAGGGAAGATAGATTTTGGTTTGTGTTATGGGGAATGGGAAGTAGGGGATTTTCATGCAAAAGATTTCATTCATATGTGTCTTGTGTTCTTATTGAGTGGAGATATTATGCTTTGTATATTTGAAAATTGGTACATTTATTTACTTGAACATTCAGGTAGAATGGTTTAAGTGTACTCCTTGACAGGAGGTATAATATGTTGTTTCGTACATTCATTTTGACTATTCAAACATTCATGTGGAAAGTAAAGCAACGAATGAAATCGAAATAAAACAAAAATTTGAAGGAAAAACTAAAGGAGGAGATGGAAATAGCAGAAAAAAAGAAAACTCAGATAAGAGAGCAAGAAATCCCAATTTTATACCATGTATTTTTCTTCGTGTGAGGACTGCATAAGGAAAAAAGTGCTTCTTGTCAACTATTTAAACAGAAATCACGTTTTATTTACATGAATCCCTTACTTCCCAAGTTCGCATGCAAGGTTACTTTTTCTTACAAGAAAACCTTCTGCCCAAACATACCAGAGTAGCCCTCAGCGCATAAACAATCGAAGCCATTGAGAGAATCACGGCAGGTCGCTCTATTAGCACAGGGGTTCGATTCACATTCATCAATCTCTTTCTGGCAGTTGAAACCCGTGTAGCCAGCCATGCATAGGCAGCTGTAGGACCGACCAGTGTTCACGCAAGTGGCATGGTTGAGACATGGCAAAGTCTTACATTGATCATTATCTGTAAAAAATAATAATAATAATAATTGATTAAAAAGAAATATATATATATATATATATATATATATATATACGAGGTGTGTTAAAAAAGTTCCAGGACTGGTGTCATAAAAGATTTATTTCAATCCCAAACTTCAAACTAAGAGGTTTCATCTTTAAAGTAACCTATCTGGAGTATGTAACTGTGATCTTAGCTCTCTGCAATAATCGATTTTTTTTCTACGTAATCTTATATCCACATCCTCTGTTTCAGGTCGTTCAGCAATGAGCACAGAGCAAACTTGAAGTTTCTGGTAGGTCGGGGAAACTCCGTCAGAAGCGCTGAGACTGCCGCAGCAAGTGTACGGAGATGAGACGATGTCAAACACATGTTTTTGAGTGGTGCAAGAGGTTTAAAGAAGGACGAGAGGACGTGGAAGATGACCCCAGGAGCGAAAGGCCCTCCACGACCAGGACTGAAGCCAACATTAAGTGCGTCAGGCAGATGGTGCGTGGCGATCCTCGACTGACTGTTCGAATGATGCCAAATGAACTGGGCATGAAACTTGCATTCGTCGTTTATTCTGGTCATCACTCAGGAGTTTTGGCACCATCTTTGCGCAGATATCCCACATGTTTAGATTTTCAGAGAGAATTTTCCACAACGCTGTCCTGATTTATGCCCAGCTCATTCGCCATCATTCGAACAGTCAGCTGAGGATCGCCACGCGCCATCTGCCTGACGCGCTTAATGTTGACCTCAGTCCTGGTCGTGGAGGGCCTTCCGCTCATGGGGTCATCTTCCACGCCCTCTCGTCCTTCTTTAAACCTCTTGTACAACTAAAAAAACATGTGTGCTTGATTTCGTCTCATCTCCGTACACTTGATGCAGGAATCTCAACGCCTTTGACGGAGTGTAGAGCCCACTTCAAGCTTGTTCGTTGCTCTGTGCTTATTGCTGAACGATCTGAAACAGAGGATGTGTATATAAATTATATAGGAAAATTCTGATGGCTGCGGAGAGCTAAGATCACAGTTACATACTCCAGATAGATTACTTTGAAGGTGAAACCTCTTAGTTTGAAGTTTGGGTTTGAAATAAATCTTCTATGACACCAGTCCTGGAACTTTTCTGACACACCTCGTATATATTGAGGGACAGTTAGTAAGGACTCGTGGTGCATGCCGCGGTATTCCTTGAAATTGCCTTTGATATCACTCCTGGAAAACATCATTCACTATAACGTTAAAAATCTAGCGGTTAAAATGAAGATGCCGCAAATAGTCATACGACACAGAATAAAACTCCACAATACCTAAAGAAAGCTAAATCATAGAACTTTGATAGTACTGAAGGATAGACCTTACCTCTACACAAGGAAGCTAGCGAGGTCCCTTCATGACGAGTAGTGGTGTTTCCTGGGCATGGAAAGCAACGTGACTGTTGAGGCAAATGTTGGTAGCTACCCACTGGACACGGTGAGCAAGGGACGAATCCTGTCATCGAAAAGGTTCCAGCTTCACATACCACTGTGCAAATAAGAGACAAGAACGCATACTTCAAAATTTGATTAACAGAGTGCATCGTATTAAGCTACAGTAACTCATTATGTTTAAATGTCATTCTAACGTTTTAAACAGCAAGGTGCGCATTTACCTTGGCATTGATCGACAGACGTGGATTTTAGGTGCGCAGTGGTTGTTCCAATCGGACAAGAGATACAGTCGGTCCCGAGGACACTGGGTTGGTAGCTCCCGATGCCACATGGGGAGCATGGCGTGACACCTGATTCAGAGCTGTGTCCGGGGTGACAGACATCTGGAAGCAGTGAAATGTAAAGAAGAAAAATAATTTGTACCGTACGGAAGATGTTCATCATCGTGGTAGTAACTGAAGGAAATAAAGCTAATATAAGAGATTAGCTTAATTTATCAGCTAAATTTGTACCGTACTGGTATATAACGATATGTTTAGTTAAATACCTCACAAGGTTGAGGAGGTAGGTTTCATCTTAATGCGGCTTCAATTTACTTTTTGAAGTGATGAATGAAAACACAAACTAAAGGAAACTAATATTGTCGAGAAGGATTCTAACTTCTTTTCTGGATAGAGCAAGGGCAAGTCTAGTTCAGTACAAAATAATGAAATAACAATGTACCCGTGAAGCACGTATATAGAGTCAACGAAGAAAACATGATATCCCCTTGGTCATCATTTAGTCACACTTTTAAGATTTGTGGATTTGATAATGTGTGCTGTGACTGAGATTCACCCTTCCCACCTTTGCATGCTGAAATGTTCTTTGCACCCTGTCCTTCTGTGGATTGTCCTTCTGGACACTGTCTGCAGATTGTCTGAGCCTCTGCGTCTTGGTACGAGCCCTTCTCGCACTGTAAACAGTTTCTCGTCTCGTTCGAATAGTAGGTTCCGGGCGAACATGGCACTTTTGAGTGTAGAATTCATCAATACATAGAAGGAGAAACGATGTCAAACAGACTTAAGTATGATTATGTAATATTCTACGAAAGGACTGGAAGCCAAATACTATTAATTACAAGCGCGAAAACGCGCATCACCAACGTCATCAAAGCATCTACCACGACGGTGTGCGCGTCTGCTGAGCTATAAGGGTACCGCGATTAGTAGTCATCATCGGTAATTTAATAGAGTAGAGCTTTCCAGACAGTAGTCCCCATCGAATTTTCTTTGAATTCACCTAATGATGAAAGGGTAAAGTTTGCTCAAATATCCACAGGTGTTTCTGACCAAAAACATCTCACTCGAAATTGCCGGATTTGAAAGCATTATTACACACAGTGGAGGTAACAACGAAGCAACAACATCAACAAGTGTGAACACAAAATCTGAACTCTGAAAACGGTTATAGATTAATAATGTCTCTTTGAAAAAACAAAAAAATCTGCACGTTCCATTTGATGCACACAAAATTAATGATCGCTTTCTTCGTCATTGCTATGTAATGATGATATTCTCGCCTCGTATCACTTGATATAATGAAGACGTTTGGTCATATTCATTTATTTTTACCACTTGATTTGTTTTAACCTCACGTGCATTAAGCACACTTACATGACCATGGTAAATTGTTTGAGTAGATGCGGATTGTCTCGCCTGGAGTGTGCCGGGCGTTGATCGTGCTAACTACACGAATTTGCATGATTCGGTTGGCATGGTCACTGCCTGGCTTGCACCTGGTGGGACATTCCGCATCTGAAGTTACATGAAGTTACATAAAGGTATGCTACTCCTGAACACTGCATTCCAGCTTGTGTCCTTAACTAGGGCACTATCAACAGGTTGTCTTTGTGTCTTTCCCAGTGCAGTCTCTGTATATGTATTTCTTTCTTGTGATTTAAATTAAACACAGTGCAGTGCATAAATGATGTCCTTTTTCTCTTCTCTATATCAGACTTTTCCTTTCTTTTTACATTGTACCACTTCTAGTTGGGTGTCTCCCTTTTTTCTTTCTCCCTCACTCTCTTTCTTATTTCATTCTCTCTCTGTCTTTTTATCTCTTATTAGTCTCTCTTCCTGGTTACTCTGTATTATGATTGTGAAGATATTTTAATTGTGTTTTAATTTATGTGGATTGTATATGATGTGCGACTGCTAAGTTATATTGTTGTAGTTATATTTTTATGTCTGAATTATGTATACTTTGTATAATTTGTATTGTATTTTTTCACCTGGAAAATGATTATCTTTTTTGTTGGAAGAAAGACTAATAAAAATATTTGTATCTGTATCTGTATCTATATCTGTATCTGTATTCAGTGTTTATTATTGTGAGACCTATGCGCTGAACACGAAACATTTTATCTACAGATAACTCTCTTACCAACTTTTCAAACTGATATCGTCAACATTTTTACGTCACCACACTACGATATCATTTCAGCGTACTTCTGGTGATTGGGAAAGTAATAAAATGGGTAAAGTAAAGTAGATAGACGCCATACCACAATGATAGTCATGATTGTTGGCCCAATATCCGGCATCACATTCGCCTTGGATGAAGGTGTGGTTGAAACTGGAGAAACCTATGTCTTCTTCATCCGTACCAAGATCTAGTTGGAAAACGTCCTCATCTATCATTTCCTCAATGACGTCAAGCAGATTTTCCTCACTTTGTAGTGATGAGTGGTAATTCGTCTCGTTAGCCACGGCGATGAAATTTGTCGATATTTCGAATTCAACAAGGATTCTGTCAAATAAAATGTAAACATTCCCTTTCATTCACTAATCAAGAGTTCGTACATGTATACTTGATTGAATAGAAAGACAACTGAGATCTAGAAAGATAAAGAGAATTGTATGTCTGGCAATTATAAGAAAATCTCTGTAAAACAGAGGGGTTTAAAAATATCCTCTCTTATTTTCAACAATAATAGATCGTTAAAAAATGCCAGGAGAAATATAGTAACTATAGCAGATTAAGGTCAGGGATGTACAATACGTTAATACGTATGTTTAGCGATGTACAATACGTCTAATATCTGAATAGGAAAAGGACGTCTAATATAAAAAGGAAATAGAACAGCCAGAATAAGGTCATTTTCCAATCTCTGTTGGTTTGTTTTTACTTTGTATTATGCGAGGAGAGTCTTACAGTTGTGCTGCCTGTCTTCGGTGGCGTCCATTTACGTTAGTCACGTGATAACGTCGGTTCTTGGACCTCTCATACAGCTCCCGGAGATCCGGCGACACATTCCTACGTCTCCGGTTGGTGGTAGCTCCACATCTCACTCGAACATTTTCCACCAAGCAGTCATTTTCAGCAGAGCATACGTCTTTGGCAAACAACGAGGATCTGATGTTCTGTAAGAATGCCTCTTGTATGAGTCTGCTTGTGTCATCATCTACGCAAGATCCCTCAAAGTAAAACTCAAGTGGAAGTTGCAGGCGCTTCACATCGCGGGTTTCTGTCAAATAAACAGTATTTTTAATTTGCAAAAAGAATAACACAAAGAGAGTCAATAAAAGCTTAGATGTTTCATATCCACACGAAATAACTGTCTAAAAATCCTACAAACATTGTTCGTTAGTTTGATTTTTTTTTCTTTTTAAAAGTAACAGAAGAATGGTTTAAGTAATCTAGTTTGGGTTGCAACTACATTCGAACCTAAAAAAGAAAAGAAAAAGGCTTTCGATACTATCGATCATGAAGTACTGTTTTTCAAATTGAGAAGACTTTGAGTCACTGGAAATGCCCTGAAGTGGGTTGAACATAGTTTTTAAATTGTTTTCAGTATACTGTTGTAAATGAGGTACACTCATCCAAGTAACATTGAATGTGGCGTTCCACAAGGGAGCTATTTTAGTCCAGGCTAGGCTCCATAGAAAGTGCACCTAACCTTGTTTTTCGATATATACAATGTTTTTTGATGGTTTCTTGTCAATTCGAGGGTGCTAATTCCAAATCCGATTGATGCCACTCGCGTAACCTTGAGCATTTTCGGCAAAATGCAAAAATCCAAAATGGCCGCCAGATATGCTAATTTGGCCATGATAATCCCATTTATGTCAATTTTATGACCGATTATTACATCAAACTTTTTTAAATTTTTGTTCCTTGAGTAATTCTATTTGCACTTGCTAGAAAATTTTCATTCAATGTAGGTACATTTAGTATTTTAAGCTTATTTTCAATTCAAAATGGCCGCCATTCCTATACTCATGTACTTTATGAATGGCAAAAAACTATGCATAGAAATAGAAGACGAATTCACTGTTTTTCCAGTCACATACCTACGCTGTTATCAAGTTTTGCATGTGCAATGCAAATCTGATGAGTGCCACTTGCAACACAAGCAAACAAACAAACAAACAAACAAACAGAAAATATATTCTTTGTAATCTTATATGTTCTTCTTAATACAAAAATTCAAAATGAATGCCACTCATATACCCCTGTACAATATGAACGATAAAATGTACACGGAAATAAACGAATTATCTCTTTTTTTTCTGTCATGCAGCAACACTGTTTATCAATTCGGGCGCGGATTAGAAATCAGAAGAAATCAGAAGGTTGTTTAAGGCTGTTTTATTTGTGATGCAATCATCCAAATTTGCTTCCTCAATCTGGATTTTTCACAAGGAATTTGGGAAAAAGTCCAACAAAACTTGAATTGATGCCAACATCACGATCGTTTATCAGGAATTATTAGACATGAACATTTGATACCTACTTGCCTTAAGATGTTCAACTTCATAAAATTTACTCTGATTTACTGAAGATAAATCTCAGATGATAACACAAATGAAATTGCCAAATAATTGTCTAAAATATCGAACTACCTAAAATAACTCTAATCTGAAAGCGATATTATACAAACTGTTCAATCACCTCTCCCGAGAAGGAACATGAGGCAGGGGAAAGTTGAAAAAAGGACTACCCCACTTCCTTCCCTCAAAAAATCTCTGATATTAAAAAAGAAAAAAAGTTTTTCTTGTTCACCCACAGTATGATATGCTCGAAAATACAAATGGCCTTCTGCCTGATCTGTATAAAGTAGATCACATTTACCACTGGTTCTGTGATGGCGTGATTTTTCACCTATTTGCTCAAAGTTGGTTAAATTGTAACAGCATGAACTTGTGTACTTTCCACTGTAAAATTGGTTACAGCTCGTTATTCCGCAGGTTCGTTACTCCGAAGGCTCTTTAATCCGAAGATTTGTTAGTCCGAAGGTTCATTTTTCCGAATTTCATTTTCGGATTAATAAATCTTCGGAATGACGAACCTTCGGAATAACGCCACAAATGTTCGGATTATCGAACCCTTTTTCATTTTCGAATTAACGAACCTCAAGGTATAGGGAATTTTTGTGTTTCCGATTGACGACCCTTCGGATTAACGAACCCTTTTCCATTTTCGGATTAACGAACCTCTTATAGGTATAAGGAATTTGTGTGTTTCGGATTGACGACCCTTCGGAATAACGAACCCTCGAAATAGCGAACCTTCGGAATAACGAACAGCACCCGTAAAATTGACACATTTTTGTGTCTGGAGATGAGTACACTGCTCTTACCTTTCCTTCAGTGATGAATTGTGGAATTATTGAATATTTACCAATGTTAGTACAATGTCCGTACAGGTGATTCATGATAAATGTAATGGGATGAGTCCATTTTTAGTCAAGGGGCTTGTTTTACACCTGTTTGCCCCCATCTCTGCTGCTGCCCAGCCCTGCCCGACCGCGACCCCTGCAATCCTGCAATTGCCTTACAAGGTACTTAGGGGTCACTCGGTGATCTTGCCATAGAAAGAAGGTAAAGACGTGGGGACTTGCTTGAGCACTCCTTTACAGAAGATCGAAAGCCCAACCTTACCAGCAACCATCCACAGAGCTATCTGACAATAGACATGCTGACATTATTGCCTAAAATGTTGCCATGATAGGTGAAAGGCTTCACTGTTCTCGCGATAGATGGATTTTACCACCAGTTTTCTCGGAGTAAAATGTCTTTGCGTATGATGTCCAGGGAGACTCTAAGATTTCTAAAGTGCTGCCTCATTCTGAAAGCAGTGCTATGACAACTTCACACTGCTTGTCTTTAATTTTCAGCACTTGCAGCTTCAGGATTTCGCAGACCACCTGACTTAGGACTCTGAATGATGGCCTCCTCCAGGGTGGCTATAAACTAACTCCACTCCTTTTAACATGGTGACATGATAATTACTTCATGAAGGAAGTTTGCTCGTGCAGATGATCTTACCCTTACGTCTCATAGAATGTCCTTGGATGACATTAGCCGAGTACTAACCCCTCTCAAGACAATAGAGGAGTAATTCTCCTTCTGGAGACTTTGCCTCCACCTTTACATGATAACCATTAGGCCCATGCCTTCCATCTTAGCGACCATCTTGCCAGCGATAATGTTCAAGGTAGCCTTCTGTGGCAGGCACATAGGCTAAGGAAGTCTACCCTCCTTCACTGGTGCTCAATCACTCTCCCTCCTTACGCTGGAAGGAAAGGATGGCAAGTGTCCCCAGTGCCGTCTACGCATACCCCGATCTTGGCTTCCAGTCATGATAACCTGATAACCTGACCTTTTTGTCTGACAAATTTGTTCTCAGCCAATCAGATGCAATGGTTTTTAGGCTTATAACAGATTTAGGCTTATAACAGTTCCCCCCCCCCCCCCCAAAAAAAAAAAAAAAAAAAATATATATATATATATATATATATATATATATATCTGACAAACCGCTTCACGAAATGCCTCCCCCCCCCCCGAATCTGCCATCAATGTGTCAGAAATCCCAAAAGCCAATCTAGATCTCCCCCTATCCCCATCACTGAAAGCTTTGACCCCAAAACCGGATGGTGCAGAAGATGGTCTGAGGCCATGGACCATCCAAGTTACCTACAATTTACTGTCTCTGGCCTGGCAACAAAGCCAGACGGCTTCAACGGACTTTCATCCTGGTCCTATGGCAAATAATCACCCTCTGACCTTTGAGGAAGTCATGGAAGTGCTGAACATCATCAGATGTGGTTGCAATAAAGGTAATTGCGGGTCGGACTGATATGCATCTTTAGTCCTACAATCCTGCAAATTTGGGGCTGATGTCGCCTGGTGTCAAACATCAAATTAAAGAGATCTTTGAAGACAATACAAAAAGAACAGTTTTGGTTTTAAGACGAGAATGAATGACCTCATGATGTCAAAGTATATATAATAAATACATGGGACAGAACTGAAAGAGGTATTTCATATTGGTCCTTGGTTTTGAATAGTTTGAAAGGTATTGCGTTTGGACAGTTTTTTTTATACCTTCACCACTGTTTGTTGTTGTTTTGATTCAAGAAGAAAATAAAGTTTGCTCGATAACATCAAAGCGGTACTCTTAAATCATATCATATAAAGTGATTGAAGTTATGATCCATTTCAAACTCACCACAGGACTCCCCCCCCCCCCCACCAATTCCTTGCACCATTTCTGTCCCTATTAATAACAGTTTCAGTGAAATACATGTTAGAAGCCTTGCTTTCTAGCTTCCCCTCCATTTCAACATTATTTAATAAATACCATGTATCTAGGTTCTTAACAATGTGTAAGTATTGCATTTTTATATGCAACCTGCATGCAGAACAGGATGGTATATCAATTTTTTTTGCGTGATGTGTAATGCACTTATATTCTTTGATGAAACAGAATAAAAGATAAGAAATTGTGTTAAACATCGTAACTAACCATTCATAATTCAAATAATTCAAGTAATAATCCAAATTTATGTGGTAAATAAGGATTTTTGCATCATTAAAGAATAACTTTTTGTTAAGAACATCCTTCAGATATATGATAAGCACTAGATCTTAATAAACAATGTAGTTGGATGTCAAAAAAAAAAAAACACCCAGCAAATTGGCTTTCTATTTCCACATATATTTTTGCCATTCATATTGTGCAGAATAAGAGTGATCGACGACCACTTTGAAGAATAAAGATACATGTAGGGCCTTTATATTGTAAGTGGCACTCAATATATTTGCGTTGCACACGCAACACTTTATAACAGCTTAGGTACGGGACAAGAAATGCAGTAAATTTGTTCTATATTTCTATGCATTTTTTTACCATTCATATTGTACATGAGCATAGGAATGGCGGCCATTTTGAATTGAAAATGAGCTTTAAATACCAAATAAATTTATATGAAACGAAAATTCTCTTGTAAATATAGATGGAGTAACTCTAGGAAAGGAAATGTACAAAGTTTGGCGGAATAATTAGTAATAGAATGCGCCTTATCCTGATTATCACGGCCAAATTAGCATATTTGGCGGCCATTTTGGATTTTTGCATTTTGCCGAAAATGCTCAAGGTTACGCGAGTGGCATCAATCGGATTTGGAATCAGCACCCTCGAATTGACAAGAAACCATCAAAAAACATTGTATATATCAAAAAACAAGGTTAGGTGCCTTCTAGCCTGGACTAATTTAGGTCCACTTCTGTTTTCTGTATGCATACGATCTTGCTGAATGCCTTGATCAGTGCAACGTGTCGTTGGGTGCGGATGACGTATGGATATACACTGTACAATGTTAAATCTGAGGTCGAAATACTCTACGCAGATTTGAAAGCAGTAAGTCACTGGCTTAAAGTGAATAAACTCGTAATTAACATGAACAATATAACTTTTCATTACTCGGTACTAAAAAGACTAAAAAAGAAAAAAAAAATGTGTTCACGATTATCGGGTAAGCAACGCATTATGCTATTTATGAGTAACATTGTTGTTTTACGTCAGTTTTTTTTAATGTTCTGTACATAGTGTTTTTTTATTTTTCTATATGATTTTAATTCTGTCTTGTACTTTGAATTTATCTCGCTGGGTTTTAAATTGTATGCACGGACTTGCAGAATGACGGCCACACGCTGAGCAAGTTCCTTTGTCACCGTATTGAAATAAAATGAAAATTATGAATTTAATAATTCACATAAACAGGCACATTGCATGCAGAAAGTAATAGTTTCAAACAGAGAAAGAGAGAGAGAGAGAGAGAGAGAGAAGGACTGAGAAGCTAACTCGGTTCCAATTAGGTTTTATGATAAGAAGAGATTTGTACGCACAATATCACATCATATTGGTGTGGTTAATGCTATCAAATATGTATTAAAAAAGGAGATGCGGGGTACAGGTCGAACTGATATTGATATTCACCGTGACAACATAAGCGACACAAACCTAAAATCTAATCGGTCTTTTAGGTATAAAGAAATGTTGTTGTGCGCAGGGTACTTTTCAGTTTTAATGTTATAGCGTTCCAGGGAGACATCGACATATTTGTTTACTTTTGAAATATGATAATTATCACACCCTGTACACATACAAACACGACATTATGGTCTATTTTTTCCGACCCTGTGTATCCTTTACCTGTGCAATCTAAAATTGTGGAGTGTGGTCGCCATACGCCAGAAAGGGAACATACATACTGCCGTGCTACGTCTAAACCTTGTACGTACGGCACGTCGTAGCGATCATTGCAGAACGTGTTACAGAACTCGCCCCCCACCAGCCAGCCGTCACACACGATAGCCCCATTGGCTGGGGCGTCAAGGCTCGGACAGGGGTGTGCTAGGACAGGAAAGTTGGACACATACAGATAAAGAAATTAAATCCTAAGAATTGGCACTCGTTAGTTAAGGATCACACAATGAAAATCCCAAATAACAGCCCGAAAATAGTTATATTCAAAAAATCAAACCAAAGTATAGGCAAGTGACGCTTCAAATAATTCAAGGTTAGTTCATGTTTATCTTTGATTAATTTCGTTTACAAATATTTTCCATGCCGAGGTCGGAAAATGACGATACCATCTTCATTTACATTATACATTTTTTTTTTCCTGGGGAATAATTGTTGGTTGTATTTGTCTCCAACTTGTCTCTAAGTGTCATAAAGGCCTGTCATTAATACAGCTAGGAAAACAGTATCAAGATTTCTTGTATATGCTATTTATTTACGGCTTATTTATTCACCCGTTTAGTTTATCTGTTTTGTTTGGTTTCTTTGTATCTGTATATCTAATTACCTGTTTGCTTAACATATTCCATTGGTATTGAAAATTCCTATACACCGAGTCTGGTCCATCTCCATAATACAATTTGGAAACAAAAGGGTAAAATAACCCATATTTGGAGCCACAAAGAACTACAGTATCAATAAGAGATATACAGCTGTACTTCTAATTCGTTCATTGTGTTCATTTCCACAAGCTACAATATTCTTGAGACTAGCATCAAACTCTGCCTTTCCTGATGAGTTGAAAGATGATACAGATAATAATCCTGAAAGTGCTGATGATATTTGCGGTATGATTTAAATCTTTTCCATCAAAACTTTCAGTTTCTGAACTGAAGGTATCTATACATTTACTGAACTATCGTGGTAATTACAAACAAACTCACATTCAATTTCTATGCGGAAGCTGCACACAGCGGTCTTTCCGTTGTCTAGATTGGTTGCGCTGCACGTGATTTGATGGTTACCAAAATGGAAACACCCTTCCCCGTTGTCATAGTTACAAGTGATGTCCAGGTCGTCTCCAGTGATCTCGTGGAAGACGGGTTGTTCCCAGGTGACACAAGTCGTCTGCGTGTCGCTCATTAAACTCATATTCGATGGGCAGGAAAGCAGTACTGGTGACAGCTCGTCTTATAGTAGAAAAAGAAAATCAACGACATGCAAATGAGTAAAATCATCTTTTCACCTTTTGCTGCCAAATATGTAGGCCGTATATTTTATACACAAAAAGCATCTCAAATAGGGATAATAAGCAATCATGTATGTACTACATTTGCTAATATCTGCACAACAACCCTTCAAAAACGAACCTACGAGGCAGTAGCAGGATTTGATACCAGATTAACATCTAACTTCAAGACCAAGTTGCATGTACAAATAGATTAGTATATAAATACTTGGTAAATGATTTCAGGTTGAAATGCATTTAAAATGCAAACGTAGATAACAATATGTATATATATCATAAATAAAATACATATGTATATAATATGATATATATATAGGCCCTACATATGTATTTATATCCACATAAACACAGAAGCACATCACTTTGAAAGTCAGTCTGCATGAAGGTCGCCACAGTGTGAAATCGTCGGTAGCGGACAACACGCCAAATCACAGGGCATATATATATATATATATATATATATATATATATATATATACATATTTTCATATAATTTATGATTGCCGTTCACAGGTTTCAATGCATTAAAATTCCAATCATTGTATAAAGAGAGCGTCAATGTGTGCTACTCTTTTTGTAGTAAGGGAGCAAAGTGTTCATCTAGGATTCCGTGTGTGTGTGTGTGTGTGTGTGTGTGTATGTGTGTGTGCGTGCGTGCGATCTAGGTCGGAGGGAAAAATTCCTACTTTGGAGAAAATTTGTAAAAGAATAATAAGTTTTCGGGATGAAGAAAAAGAAATTGCTATAAAAAGAAATAAGTTGGGATTACATTTGCTGAAATGGGAAAATGTTTCTGAAACGAGAGCTTAAGTATTGTTTTGTTTTCTTTTTCTTTTTATTAGTACAGCGTAGTTATCAGTGGTGAAGGCAATATAATGTGTCATTGGCCGCGCGCGGGGAGGGATAAGTTTTTGGTGGTGTAAAAGTTATAGGATTTTGTCCGCAGCTAGGAGTTTGATGAGTTTTGTTTGATGAATTTGAATGGGTATTTGGAGCGGTATTTGGGAGCGGGCGGACGATGCTTATCTGCATACGGCCCATTACACGCTCGTATGTTGTACGTATCAATCAACATTTGGAAGTCGTTTTCATTAGGAAGGAAGGTGGTATCGCTTCGGGTGTGTTTGTGTGTGGGGTGTATGTGTGTATGTGTGTTTTTGGTGTTGGTGTGTATGTGTGTTGGTGTTTGGGGTGTATGTGTGTGGTGGTTGTGGAAGTATGTGTTTGGGGTTGTGGTGGGGGTGTGGGATAGGTTTGAGTGCATCGGGGTTGGTGGGGATGGGGATTTGATTTTCAATGAAATGATTTCATTCTAGTTTTGTATAACGTATTTTTGTTGCTTTTTATGTATATACCCTTGTATATATATACCCTTATATACTCGATTTATAATCGAGTTGCTATGTTGAAGAGAGATGATTGGCAGTATAAGTATACCATAGTCAAAGATTATATATATATATTTTTTTGTACATGTCAATACTTTCTCGTGAAGAAATGGTCAGTAGCATTGATTTATAATCGAGTTGTTATGTTGAAGGGAGATGATTGGCAGTATAAGTTGGTAATGGATTTGTCTTTTGAATGGCATTTGTACCGTTTTTATGTTCATGTTACACCCAGAATGGGTTGATTTATGATTGATTTGAATGAAATCAATAAGATATCATTGAAAAACAAAAAAAAAAGTGTGTGTGCGTGCACGTATTGATTAATCAAGGTTAAAGAGATTCTGTGAAGCCTATTCATACCTCTGACTGCAACATTGAATTCACATGTGGCGTTGTTCCCTGCTTGGTCCACAAAGGTGTAGGAACAGTGGGTATCTTCAGTGAAGTTGTAGGGAGAGGTCAGTCCAGGGGGCCAAGTGATAACTTGGAGTGGTTTCCCCCCTGTGTCAATTGCTGTAGGTTCTCTAAATGTGACCTCCACGCCCCAAGCTTCGGTGCGATCCGCTATCAGCGTTAGAGGACAATACGTTACCTGTGGCTTGGTTTGATCTGACAGAGAAAAGGTTTTAAAAAAAGTTATATCTTCCTGATTTTTTTTTTATATTTCTCAATATTTACAAAGGAGGAAAACGATTTCATTCATCCTTGTCCAATTTGCAATTTGTTTTGGGTTTTTTGTACTGTCATTTACATCATAGTCTCAATTATCTCCAATTTGTTTCTTCCTATTGGCAGATAATAATGGGGGAGAAATTAGTCGGCAAGTCCTTTTTCCAGTTCACCATTTGACAATGGTAGTTTCTTTTTTTTTATTTATGAAGCAAAGACAAAGTGCGTTAAAGAAACGTCAAAGGATCTGCATAATACAATATCATTCATTCTATCATAAGATATACACGTGATGTGTTTATTCTATGCCTGCATTCATTAACCATACCATGTTGTTGGAGAGGTATCCATGAGCGTACACGGACTGTAAAAACGAAATAGCTAACTGGAATGCATAGCAGTCTAACTGACCCTCGCATCGTGTGGTGGACAAGGCATCGAGTGTCCTGGTCCACTGTCCGTCTTCTCGGCACATCAACACGGCCTCATCACCTATCAGAGTGAGTCCGACATGACAATAGAGGGCGCACTGCGTGCCTTGCCTGACACCTGTCGGGTCAAGGCAGGTAAGTGGGTTCACCTGAACATCCGCAGGAAGATGGAGTGGCGGGCATCTCACGTCTGACCAATTGATGACATAAAAAACAATGGTAATATATATTTTCTTCATTAAAGTGAACTCTTCATATCTATAATGACGATCAGTCCGATTATTTCTTCCAGTTTTGTCAAAACAGTGTCAGCATGCACATGAAGAAAATAAAACACGACGAAGAAATTCAAAAGCAAAAGTAATTAAGATGAAAATGTTTAATTTGTTTTAACCAATTTAATACACATCTAAATAGTTTTCTTGCTTAGTCAACTGTTAGTGTTTATGGCGTCAAGAGCTTTACATTCGTTATTTGTGTAAGAAAGTGAAAACTAATAACTTGTGCAAGGTGTTCTACCACTGTCTACGATAGAATTTGCTTCAGCTGTGCTTATAATGTGTGAAAATATTACAGACACGACAAAAAAAGGAAAATATTATTCAAAAGAGTTTAACAACAAAAGTGGTCCAAAAACGAAAGTTCAAGAACGTGAAGTGGTCCGACCAAAGTACATGAAATTGTACCCCATGGGATACCAGTTAATGCAGCTGAATATGAGCTATCCATGGTCCAACCATCTTATAGAGGTGAAAATAAAAACAAGCAAAGATTTACAGACAACTGTGACGTGTCTTCTCATTTACAGTTACCAGTTTCCCTCATGATATTGATGGTCAAAAGTCTGCCCGCCAGTGATCATGATTTTCACGAGACAACCTGCAACAGGAATTATCACTTGAACTGATCATGATATTTAAAAAGTAAATGTGCATTATCTAACGCTACTCAAGAATGATCAACGTGTCTTCCGTATACCTTGACATAATGGCGGTTCATCCACGTCCCAGTACATCATGGTTCCATCAAACTCACAGGTGATGACACTGGAACCAATCAGCTGATAACCACGTGAACACGCCACGTGACAACTTGAACCCCAAGCTGTACTGCATGTGCCGTTTAAGAAGCTCCTTGCGGGCAAATCGTACTGGCGACATCTGCGCACTGCGTTTGAAATCAGATACAGATATGAAAGTAGACGCCCAAGGATATGTCTGCTAAAGACAGCATCTCAGTAAAAGATGTGCCTTTTACTATACTTCTCAGGTTTAACACGTCCTTAATTGACGGGACTTTGTTATTCCTCAAAATAGAGATGTCTGCTGTAAACAGACGGCCTTGAAAAGAAAAAAACAATTTATACAATGTTGAATACTGGAAAGTGTATACACTTTTCCTCTTGAATGTTTGAGTGAACTTTATGTGATAAAGACTCTGCTGCCCCATACTACGAAACAAGCAGGCCGACTCTCAGAGAATGTTATCATAAGGATTCTGTTATTTTAAAGGGGGTGGCTAGTAACTGAAATGTGAGAATCACTGGGAATGCTGGGGGATGATCGCTCTCATTCTTGTGGGATTCATTTAAGAGTACAATATATATGTATTGTTGTGTGAAAATTACAGTTGTATTTGCTTCAGAACGGTCTCATATTCAAGTAATGTGCAGTTTAATGTCCCGTCACTGTACAGG
The DNA here is from genome assembly GCF_040938485.1 of Diadema antillarum. Taxonomy (NCBI): domain Eukaryota; kingdom Metazoa; phylum Echinodermata; class Echinoidea; order Diadematoida; family Diadematidae; genus Diadema; species Diadema antillarum. The sequence continues at coordinate 888,543 of NW_027270954.1, forward strand.
CACGCTAACCTGGAAACATTAAACTGCATATTACTTGAATATGAGACCATTCTGAAGCAAATCATTTTCACACAACAATAGATATACTCTTAAATGAATCCCACAAGGATTAGAACAATCATCCCCCAACATTCCCACTGATTCCAAATGATCAGTTACTAGCCATCCCTTTTAAGTCGTAGTTGTAGATTAGCCATGTATTCTGTCAAATGTTTTTTCGCAATCTAATTCGTAGATTTCTGAAGCTGAATTCAGCAACAGACAGGAATCTCTCTATATCAGCTTTTGGGTAGAGGCAAAGATAATGAAGACGAAGATAATCATCTACACTAAAACAACAACAACAAACAAACAAACAAACAAACAAACAAACAAAAAACCAAGATGTCAACTACGATTTCATGGGAAGCATATCAAATGACTGGATGCATGTTGTTCTCTCTGAGGCCATACACCTTCATCAATAATGGAGAATTTGAGACTGGAATTCAATGACAATTTACAATGGCCAAATAAGCTTGGAGTAATTTAGATTGCATCTTATGACCAAAAAGGCTCTAAATCTTCAAAATACTCGTATTCTAGACGACACTGAACTTTAATGAATGTCCAGACTTTTATGTTAGAACGTATGCGTGCTATGTGTTCAGGTAAATCTTTTGTTTAATACTCCCTCAAAAGGAATCATCGCTGACTACTACGTAGAGCAATGATGCATCAAGTACAATGTCTTAAGAATTATGTGCCACTCTCGTAATATTTCTGAATGTAAACTGTAAGCAGTGTGATGTAATGTCTCGTTCAGTAATGTAACAGAAAGCAATCTGTACGCAAAACGAAGTATCATAACAAAAACAGGTAAACATGATATGCTGACATTAAACTGGTGCAAAACTGAAAATGTCGCTTATTTTATGTCAACCCCAAAATGAGACGCTCTATTTTCTTTAAAAACTACCTCGAACGTCAACATCAAAGGAGCAGGTGGCTTCATTGTCCGCCCCATCTTTGGCCCGGCAGTTGACCTCGTAGTCTCCCTCAACGAAGACACCTTCTTGCCTGTCACAGGATATTGAGGGTGACGTCGGACCATTATCCACGGCGGACACATTCCACGAGACACTGACCTCAGTTGACCCACGTGGAGAGTACGTCACGAAATCGGCAGGACATGGAGTAAATTTTGGAACTTCGACATCTGTAGGGCAATCAACCCATTCAAAAGGAAACAGCTAATGAAGTGATAATAACAACAAAGATGATGATGGTAATAAAAACAATGGTAATGATGATGGTAAAATTGTATACATGAATATCAGAAAGAGCAAAGTCCATTAAGAACATTTTGAGAAATTCAAAAAGAAAAACTAATGACATCCTGATATTTGTAATTTTTCAGTTATGGAAATGTTTAGAATACAAATTAAAATGTAAAACAGCTATTTTCATGATTATCTACATACATACGAAAGGGGTCTCCAAAGATGATTGCCAAATTTGGAATTTTGCCGTTCTTATATTCAGGTATTCCAATGGTGATAATATTGTGTTTCATTTGCCGGTGACTGTTTTTGACAGTGTGACAGTTTGAGAAATCGGCTGCAAAATACGATTATCCAAACTGGATGACTGTGAATTTGAAAAAAAAAAGAGAGAGAAAATATACGAGTGATACAAAAATCCCTTTACCTCACTGTAGCACGATTTTTTTCCTAGACATTTCGAAATCATGAAGTGCGAGAGAAAAGTGTTTTTTTAATGTAAAGCCAGCAAATGTTCAATAGAGTTTGATTATTGAAATTCTTCTTCTAACCCATGCTGTACTAAAAAAAAAGGAAATTCACGCGGAAAAATTTTGCAGATTTATAACAAATTTCGGCCACAGCTGTTTGTTTGAATCAAGCAAATCAGAAAGTGGAAGCATTATGCATAAAAAAAAGAAACTTATGTCCTTCCATGCGGGACATACAGGTTATAGAACTGCAGTGACAGAGAATTTTGCGCGAAAAGTGACTACGGGATTAAACACAGTATCCACTAGTGATACCATGTTAAATGGATGGTACTGTATTGGTGGAGATGAGAATTGGGCTTTTAACTTTTTGCGAGATACCAAGAAAACACTATAGTACAGAGCATACCATTTAAGAGGAATTCAAAGTTTATTAAGATGAAAATCGGGTTTGGAATGACTGAAACATCCAAAAACACAGTAAAACAAAGCGATCGTAATAAAGTGTGGGTCCCACACTTCATTAAAATCGCTTTTTTTATATCTCAGCAATTTCAAAACCAATTTTCATCAAATAAACGTTGAATTCCTCATAGAATTACATGTTCTTTCATATTTCATACGAGGTTTCTCATTATTTCACCCAAAAATGTTAGAAACCCGAAATTAAGTCTCAACCAAAACTGTACGATCCCTTTAAGGAAGTAGGCTCCGTCTACTCTGATAATTTGCAACCCTCAAGCGATACCTTGGCAGGTCACAGACGACAGGTCGGTTGGAAACCACAAGCCGTTACCCTGGCAAGTTAGGATCGACGATGACAGTGGAGTAACTCGGAATCCTTTAACATCGCAAGATATCACGCACACCTGACCGAAACTTGGATTCGTCGAGCACTGCCTTGTAGTAACACCACTCTCCGCTGTGGGTCTTAGAGCTGGACATGCCGTGGCTGTGTAATATCACATGACCATGTCCAGTGGTGAAAAAAGATTTTCTTTGTGAGTGATTTGACTTTGTTTCTTTCCATTTCTCAATATGCCCACACATACACACGCTCACCCATCAAGCTAGTGGACAACGCACAATTCACACATTATCAACGATTTTTCTGCCGCCAAATCTTAAACTGAAATTGTATTCTGAAGCTTCCCCTTGATATCGTACAATAGTCGATTAGTTGTTTGACTAAAACAAAAATACATATATGAAATCTTAATGCACTTCACAGAGAATGAAGCAATTATCAAAATAAAAAGTTGTATGCTATAGAATTGTTCAGTACCCTTAACATATCCTTCAACATAATACTCAGCCATTTTCTGAAGACAGGCCTTTATCTGCGGAAGAAAATGGGAAACACTTTTTGAAGGAGTTCACCCTCATCCACCGTGCCCTACTTAACTAGTTCGTATCAAATTGACATTATGTTTGTGAATTTTCTCCTGACTCATGTTAGCATCAACGGTACGACGAAGTTTGTATGGGAATGGTTTGTGATTGGCTGGTTTGACGACTGGAATCCTGCTTTCAGTAGCACGCCCTCACCTCGGCAAGAGAAGTTGTTACTTGACCACGTGCCGTCTGCTTGGCAGATGGCACTACTCTCACCAACCCCCTCAAAGCCGTAGGGACAGTAGAAGTAGCAGCGGGTCCCGAACACCTCAGGGTACCGAGGGCTCCGCGGGCAGCCAGACTTGATTACGTCAGGTGGCAGGGCGAGGGCTGGACAGGTTTTAGCTGTTGACAGATACGAAACAAGATGCATGTTTCTCTATTTGCAGACATCTGTGACATTAATTTTTCATCATATCGAAAAAGTTGTTGCAACGATACTTACATGTATGTGTATTCTGTCTTGCTGTTCGCAATATTATTGTATTGAAAAATACAACTTTGATATCCATAACAACCATTTTAGTCTTAAAGACATGGTTTTCGACATATTGAACTATAGCCTCGTGCTGTATAAGTTTGCTACAAATTTTGTTGTTGTAGATAACGATAACACCAGGGAGGTAACACAATATATTTGGTAGTATCACTGCTATGAGGTCATTTTAGCCACTTATCACCTATACAGTGCGTATCAAAAAAAAAGGTAATCCAACTTTGGAGGGGTACTATTTCATAATTATCAGCTATTGAGAGCTCACTGTTAGTTGTGAGGAAAGGAAAACTCTTCCTCTTTCCATTGATACCTATTTATGTTGATAAATGTCATGCATGACTGAGCACATGAACATTAAAGACAACAATGACAAATTGCACTTTTTCCAAGTTTGCGTCTTACTGTGAAGAAACAATGCATATCTCACTGCATGGATGAGATCTGTCAATGAAAGTGGCCAAAGAGGCCAGCCTGTACGAATGCAGATTTGTGTTTAGGGTTTGTGTTTAGGGATTTTTTCCTGACCTTTTATGGTTCATAACCTTTAAGATGGCCACCTGTTTGATAACTGAAGTTACTCCCAAAGAGGTCAACCCATACAATCCATTTTCTCTGTTCATATTCAACTCATAGCTCGCAGCGACAAACCATGTCTTAAATGTAAAGAGAGAAAAATGGATAATGGTTTAGCCTTTATGGGAAGGACCAAGTTTACAACAACGTGGCCATGTTGAAGGCTATGAACCATAAATGGTTAGAAGAAACCCTTAACACGAACCTGCAATCATGCAGGCTGGCCTGATGATTCGACCACCTCCATTGACAGATCTCATCCATGCAGTGAGATATGCATTGTTCCTTCACAGTAACATGCAAACTTGGAAAACGTGCAATTTGTCATTGTTGTCTTTAAAGTTCATGTGCTCAGTCATGAATGACAGTTGTCAACATGAATAGGTATCAATGGAAAGAGAAAGAGTTCCCCTTTTCTCTCAACCAACATTGCACTCTCCATAGCTGACAATTATAAGATAGTAGCCCTCCAAAGTTGGATTACTTTTTTTTTTTGATACGCACTGTAGATCTGGGTAGCATTTTACTCTTCAAAATTCTTTTCAAGGGGACAACCATGCAGCAATCCTTAGTGTCCAACATGTGTGTGTGTGTGTGTGTATGTGTGTGTGTGCGTGTGTGAATGTGTATGTGTGTGTGTTTGTGTATGATATATGTATGTGTGTATTTCTTGAACCTGTCCTCTACCTCTCGATGATTCCCTACCTTGACACTTTGGCTGACTCCCATCCCACGAGGCAGGCGCTTGACCGCCATGCAGTTCGCACGACCTGTTTGAGGGTCCAGTCAGCTCGTAACCCTCGTTACACTGGAACCAGCAAACTGAGCCGAAGATACGCGAAGAGCAGTCGATGAGAGAACCGTGGGAGGGCGCTTGCAGAGGCGGACACCTGAAAACTGTACGAACCACAGACGTATTTTATAAGGGTCGTATATATTTGCTTGAGAGTCATACACGGTGTGTAATAGTAATGATGTAAACACTAAAAGTAAAATGAATTTTGAGAAGCTATTTTCTCATCAAAGTTTAAGAGACATACATAACAACAAGATGGACTAATGATATGACATGGTGTGATATGATATGGTATGACAAAATAAAAAACGAATTCACGATGCTGTTTGCAATATATCTTACAAAAATCCTGACAACGCTGGGCGCGATCGTCCCGGTTGATGCCGAGAAAACGAGGAATCTTTTCTATCTTTTCTAAGCTTCACTTTACATATCTGTATGTAAGATTCCTGCGCTAACTAGCTAAATTTTGGTTGCTGTGTGTCACTTCCTGTTTGATTGACATCATGACACCCTCAATACAGTAACGCACCCGTAACGGAGACATAGATGTCACAAATAGCAGAGTTTCCTTCCGGGTCAGTGGCTGTGTACGTGACAGACGTTGCTCCTTCTGGATATTCGTTCCGAGGTGAAACACCAGGAAGGCTAGATGAACAAGAGATGCATTCAACATGTTTTGAAGCGAAGTTTAAATCTCTTGAACATGATTATCTGAATACAAACTTAGTAATATTTACAATTTTCTCCAGGAGCAACATGCAAAATAGGCATCACGATCCTTTGATATAGGTGTTATCTCGGTGTACGAATCGAGTTCAGTTCAGTTCATTTATTTTCATTCTCATTTTTCTTCCAACAAAACATAACACAGAATAAATGAGGAATTATATCATAAGCATTTATACATTGGAATGTGCGAAACGAAAATTAACAAATAGAGATATACATACATATCGGCAAAATATTAAGTTATGTTTGGAGGGGGGAAAGAGAACTGAGAGGTCGACTAAAAAGCAATGCTTGTATAATAAATCGTGAACCACTCAAGTGTTTCTTTAAGGCATGTTTTGCCCAATATATCTGTCAGCTGTCTGTATCTCAGTTGACGGTATGACATACTTATCATCGTATTGGAATGACTCTCATCTTGACAAAATCTTATATTGTAGTGTAGTATACTCTCAATTTTCTTTTTCTTATACAATACACTATTGTAGACTGTCTTATATTTCCTATCTATTTATTTATTGGGTATGTATCACAGTTACTGGTTCCATTAATGTCTAAAGTCAGTATCAAATCTACCAAGTCATGAAGTTAAGAGATTGCCATACTCACAGCTGAACAGTAACATTGCCCGAGTCATCGGTGGCTGTTGGAGTAGGAATCTCCATTCTGACGCTTGTGTAGCCTCTATCGGCTTGATAGCTTGAAAATGACGGACAGGGAATGTCAAACACTGGTGCCTGGATATCTGTAAAAGGTTCGAGAGTAAAAAGTTAATAGAGACCATCTCTTGCAGGTACATAGTCATCCAGTTACATAATAGACTTAACATTGAGAATCAGTAGCTGTGGACAACACTGCTTTCATGGCAGTTAAAAAAAAAAATGTTAACAAGCCTATACATGGAAATACCGAAACAAGGAAAGCACGTGAAACGAAACGCGACACTGCCGAGAGGAAACTGTAAGACGAAAACTTTATAAATTTCCTTTTATGCGTTCATTCCTCCTCCAGGTTGCACGATTAAATGTAATGTTACATGTGCTGAAGCTGTACTTTTTTTCAATCTGTACGTCATTTTTCTCATTTTATTCATTAATTTATTCATCTATCTTTTGGCATGTTTCAGCTGTTGGATCTCGTTCCTGCAGGTTTTTTTTTTTGTATCTCCATGTTAACGTGCAACATCACAAAATGAGGAAAGCTATAGCTCATATTCGTCAAGACGATTTAGGTAGTGCACGTGTGTATAATTACAAGGATTTATTTTAACCCAGAGCAGAATGAGCTGGACGAGCTGAAAGAATGCATAGCACGTGCAAACCAAAACTATCTCGACCACACTCTTTCTATATCACAGGCTGTAGCAGTGAATATCTATCCACATTTTGCACGTTCATACTGCAATGGATTTGAATTGTGAGCACACTATCTAATGGTTAGCTAGGACAAGTGTGATAATTCCAGTCCAGTCAAATCACAGAACCCCGGGCACAGAACACATGTTGGACGGTCTTTTTGTCCGTTCAACACGTCTAGTATCGCAACAAAAAGTTAGCACACACACACGCACACACAAAAATCTTTAACAAGGACTTCGTCGGACACACCTTGACATACGACAGCTCGAGAGTCGCTCCACCTCCCCGACGAAGAACAAATCTTCTGAAAGGGTCCTACCCGCTGAAAGCCTACGTCACATAGCAGGGAACAGGTCGCGTCGTACGGGACGCTGGCGGCCTGGATACACTCCTCTGGTGTCACTGATCCATGCATCAGTCTTTCTAGTGGTGGGCACGTTATTGGCACTGTAGGCGACCAGCATCACCAAACACCAATCAAGAAAGATAGATTTGCCTTTTTAGTCTTTATGGATAGGCATTCGTCATAACATCAGACTCAAAAGTGGTTGAACATCTTCGCAGTGAGTGACTCAATGATTCATTTCACACTGTTTTCTCTTGGACACAACTCTCTTACGTGCGTATGGTTCTGACAAGAAAACAACAAAAACCTGACAATTCTGTCCGATGGGTTAGAAAACATAGACACCTTCAGATGACTTAAAAAAAGATCATATCCTCAATTCAGACATTTTGTGTCAACTTTAGCAGGGGGCGTGGAACGTTTTTGAGATGGGGGGTATTATTAGTGCTTGTGTTTGGTTTGATACATGTATAGTCAGCAGATGATTATACTCTTATAATAAATAATGTAATACATGGAATGAAGTTACAAAGAAAGGTCTATATCTTCTCGTTTATTCGTGGTATCTTAGTTCTTGTTATTTTGACACATTACGATCAGAAGAACTACATCACTATGTATGATGAATGTATTTTGATGCCAGCTGAGGAGACTGACGAACCATCGCACGTCATATTCTGTCCCGACAGTGTACCGTCAGCCCGACACCTTCTGATGGAAGACGTTCTCCCGTCGGCAGAAGAAAACCCCTCGATACACGAAAAATGACACACGTCACCATAGCTTGAAGCCATTGAAGGACAGCCGGACATAACTCCGTTGGGTAGGTTCGGTAATCTACATTTGACAACTGAATAAAAATAGAGTTAGTTAATTCAGTTGACATTGAAATCCTTGATGATATAATAATAATGGCAATAATGACTATGATGAAGACGATGATTATGATCGTAACAATATGATTCTACTACTACTACTTATACTACTACCACTACAAATACTACATTGTGCTACTTCTAAAAGAAGAAAGTCATGGAATTTTCAAGTTTCAAGTTTTCCGGAAAGAGCGCTATTAGGAGTAACCACATACGTACAAGAAGTGGAGGAGTGAACGGCCTCAGTATCTCACTGGTCTGCCGCTCATCCGTATACATACATCTTCCCTACGTTTCCCTTTGTTTTGTTTCTTTGTGGTTTTTTTTTAATTATGTCACTTACGTTGTATCCTTCGTATCAAACTTTGTGGCCGTAAAATAATCTAGCAACGATTGTTTTAGGGAGATGGGTTGTTGTTATTAATTCATCAAAAAACCAAATTTTATAGTACTTTATGTATGACCTGCCATCTTATACTATAGTATATAGTCTTTCCTGAAATCTTGGAAACAAAAGCGAACATGTATTTTTCCCCGAGGATTACTTTCTTAAGTGATGCATGAATAAATTGCAAACAAAAAAGAGACAAACAACCCTTCAAACCTACTGTTACATGTCGGAGTAGGTTCATTCCACACGCCAACAGTAGACCTTAATCCGGTACGGTTGCACGTCATCGTGTACGTCTCGCCATCAACTGCCGGTGAAAGTTCATAGCCCTCGTCACAGGAGATGGTGCACCTCGAGCCGTAGACGGCGCCATTCTGGCAAGCACTGTGGCCTTCGTCCAAGGTAGTAACATCACCATTGGCCGGGGCATATAACGGCAGGCATCTCGTAACTACAAATGTAAGTAAGAAAAAAATATACAGCTGCAATAGTTCGCGACAATACCACATCAGATCATTTCGAGTGTGATTTCAATGTGTCCTAATTAGTAGGCGAAGCAGTGAAAGAATAAATGTTTTTAGCAGAATACAGTGAGTGGTGTCTGAACCTTCTCTTTGATTGCAAAATAAAGCATTTCCTTGACATTTTTCAGTTTTCAACGTCACTTAGTAACTAAAAAGAGCAGTCTGATGAATACAAACCTCATGAAGAAAGCACAGCCTCAAGTAACATACTGTTCATTGTCCGTCTGTCTTTTCTATTGTTTGATCGCTCCATTATAAAGAACTCAACTGTACGTACCTTTGACTTCCACGTTGAAAGAACATGTTTGAAAATTTCCTGACAAATCCTCGGCTTTGTAGACAAGGGTGTGGTCACCTTCTGTGAGATTGGTTGGTGGACGATCACTCACTTCTTTGGAATCAACGGCATGAAGGTAAGCCCTTATTTGACGACCTGCGTCCAACGCCTACAGTGAAATTTGACAAAATCCATATCACTTTATCTAACGTGAAAACTCCAACACAAGATTATTTCAGCTGAGGATCATGCAACCTATAATGGCAATTTTCATTCCATTGCCCACTTATCAGAGTGTCAGGACAACAATACATTATTTCGTTATGAAATGTATAATTTTGCGGCCCAGTGTACGTTCAGTACAGATCAGGGAGGTAGTTTCCACCTTTCTTATATCAGACATACTAGGCTCTAGGCCAGACTTCCACCAGTATGAAGAGGAGATGCGGCAGTGTCTGTGTTTCTATTCTAAGATGGCTTCTGTTTTTTGCTTAGCCGATGAAAGGGGAGGACCATTATGTTCATTGAACTCTGATAGGCCACACTTTTTTTGCAACTCACACAATCTTAAGCCGTCTTTCATTGTACAAATTCAACAGCAGGTTGAGTCAGGAAAGCAGGCGAGAGTATAGCCGACTGTCCATGTGGCTGAGCTCCGGCCTATCGCTGAGTACTGTTGGTATGGCTCTTCGTTGGAGAACAGGCTCAAACCGCCTGGTTCACAGTGTCGGAGACGACAAAATGCATAGGCTCCTGCTGACTGAAATGGACCTCGAGGTTGACAAGGCCACGTAAATTGCCACCCCCATGGAAATGGCGGATAAGAACACAACTGATCCTCTTGGGGTAGGTCCTGAAACGGCCTAAATAAATTTTCTTTCAGCCAAGGCCGTAACGACGGGCGTAGCAGAGGTCTGCCGAATAGTCAAGCTCCAAGGACTCGCAACATCACATCAGCAACATACCGATTACGCCAGCGAATATTCGCGTGTGGACAAATCGCGATATAGTGCTATCTCGTGTTCAAGAGCGGATGGCCAGAAGCGATCAATGATGACGAGCTGAAGCCATACTTCCACTGCGGCAAAGATGAATCGTGTGCAAGGCGGTTGTGTGTTATGAGGGTCTCGCATCAACGTGCCTGTCCATGGTCGAACTCAGCTTGTCAAAGTACAACATTTAGGAGTAGTGTAAATGAAAGCTGTCTCTAGTAGCGTCGCCTGGTGGCCGAAAATCAACAAGGTGCCTGAGATGAGGGCAAAAGCGTGCCAAATAACATCAGCGCCTTCCTGTTCATGTTTTGGAGTACTCGAGCTCTCCATCGTCGAGGCTACTCATCGACTCCATCATATTTTCATGAGACCAATTGAAGGCAAAGTGAAAGTAGTGACGGTGGACGCACATTGGAAGTGTATCGAAGCCGCATATGATGACGACGTCGTCGATGTCGGAGACGACAATCGACCAACTTCCAGAGACGTTCGCAACTCACGGCGTCCCGCATCTAATTGTGTCAGACTCAGACAACGGAACAGCGTTTATGAATGCGGGATTTGGTGATTTCGTTGGCCAGAACAAGATCAAGAATATCCGAAGCGCCCCTACCATCCTGCAACAAATGGGTTGGTAGAGTGGTGAAATCAGTGAAAGCAGGACTTCGCAAATTCACTGGCGGGAGCCTTCAAACACTAGTCGCATGTTTCTTATTCACGTATACCGCACGACAACACACCCCACGACACGCATGACACCAGCTCATCTGCCTTTGGATCTCGCTTTGACGCGATGCGACCGAATGTCAAAACAATAGTTGACGAAAAGATCGTTACGCGGCAGCGTGACGTTTCGCGTCACCGACAACTGCACGAGTTTGAAGTTGGAGATGCAGTTCTCGCGAAGCGCCTCCTATAAGGGAAGCGGCATGTTGACCATCTTTGTGATCAACCTGACAATCCGACAGTTACACGACAAGCGACACTTGAGGGTGACGTTTCCTTCCAGAGGTGGAAGGTAATAAAGACAACAAAATCATGATGATACAGCTCAACGTCACGGCAATAGCGGCGATGACGTACGAGCTATAACTCGCTATCATGGCTGACCCAAACGACGCAAGAATCCTTCCGTCATCATGATGCAACCAAAAAAAAAAAAACAGTATCCAAATAGAAACAAAACCCTACCACCATACTACGGTTTTGAGAATTTTTTTTAAAGAAATGATTCTAAATTGAATAAAGAAAACAAATTATCTCTGGACGTTAGAATTTTGATACAAGGTTAGACAACTGAGAATGAAGCAAGGAATGAAATAACGCGGCATTCCGTGTAGCTGTTGATGTGGACAAAACTATTTGGTGGGTATTTGGACTCTTGTTTGGACACATGAACTAAACTGGATTTAATTGATGTGAACTTTAGAGAATTTATTTTCGCGGAAAATAAAAACAGTATGTGTTAACAAAGGGAAAGAAACCGTTATGTATCGCTTCCGCGCTGGCGCATTGCCACAATAAAGTATACGGGTTTCAGCAAACATTCCGTATGGAGGTGTGCAGAATCAACTGCTCGTAATCACAATTATTCTCTACATATTTTGGCATAGCCAAGGCAAGACATAAACTTATCTACTTCCATGCAAAGCATAAGCCTTTTCCCTGTGATCTTTTTTCTATTGGTGTGCCTTGATCCAGTGGATTGTGCACCTACTGTAGGGTCCATGCCCTGCAGTGTCACTGAGTACAACACTTCATTATCAGCGCATACCTCTTCGTTACCATGGTGGTTACCTCTTCGTTGATGTCTAAATGGGTGCCCAATAGGAATTTCTCTCATTGATAATACTAGTAATAATGATAATAGTTAGTTGATACATAGCGCATTTCAGACATGTTATGAATTTCACTGCGCTTTATGGACTATTATCTATTATTATAATCTATTGTAACAATAATTATTTTCCAACACTACACTGGATGGGTATATCTAATTGTAACATGCAACAACCGTGCAATGGACAGAGCGTACAAAGTAAAATAATACTCACAATAACTGGCTCCCATTGGTCATATTCTATGAAACCTGTAATCTGACCTTCATTGGCAAACAAGACTTGGTCGGAAGGACACTGTAGGTCTGGATCTGTGTCGTCTAATAAAAAAATAATAAAAAAAGAGAGAAAGAATTAGGATAGAAGTAAAAAAATACAAACATGAAAAGTGGATTTAGATAATGACGATTCGACAGATATCGACTCTTCATATGCAATTTAAATCGCATAAAGTAATAAGCTCTGACATCATCTGGTAACTGATACTATAAAGAAGTCAGCATCAGAGTACTTGTCGGGATCTTGTGTAGATAATCTACAGGGCTTAACAAAACACTAGAGCTGGATCGGAGGGATCTTGTTGGGCTACATCGACATGATGTCGCTGTAAAAAGTTACAATCAATTACAATTAATTACAAAGAGTTAAGACTTTTTACAATACTCTATAATATACTAGCATATTATCATACGAGCCACAAAGGAAATCGTAATTCCTATTTCCTTATAGGATAGAAGGTGAATTAAGAATATTCCGTAATTCTGATTTCCTGGAATCAAATATTTCGGCGATAGATATTATTAATTTAACACATCACACATAACAGTATGGTCTAAAGTGATCGTTTGGTGAACATCTCCATAATATGCTTTTCAGGAGGATGATTTGTCTCATTACCAACGCAACGCTGATCTACACCATCCCACATGCCGTCCTGTCGACATCGCCGCGACTGACTGTAGAGGGCGGTATAACCTTCGTCACACCTGGATTGGCAGATGCTGTTAAACTCCTGATAGCCTATTACGGAAGAGTCGTTCCCGTTTTTACTGCATGATAGGATGAATCCATTGGAAGGAGGTTGTAGGGGATCACATCTCCCGACTAAAGAAAAGAAAAGACCACATAAACGGTGCATGTAATGAAAAGTCATGTAACACCAAGTCTACAAGAACACATTATGTCACGTTCGAAAGAAGTATGGTATACGACATTTTTGACTCTCTATGATGCGACATTATAAAGTTTGATGTACTAAAGAAATTTGATTTTTCATCATACACGGAAAACCGATTGTTTGTTTCACTGTTATGCCATGGAGAACAATAAACACAATGATCAGCGACAAGGAGGCATGGCTGTTCCTTTGGCAAACTATGCAATGACATCTATCATTCCTCGAACAATGACGGATGTTCAAAAGGGAATGTGATAATGTCAATACAAGGGGGCTGGCCAATATGACATTCTGCTGGTCTTGTTACAACAATGATGATGAAAGATCTTTATACCACTAATTTTCTTACTGACTGGACCTTACAGCACTCCCTGTCATGTTAAACTACATTCTCTGACATTGCAAGCAAAAACCCTCTCCCCTCCTCCAAACAAAATCAAACAAACAAACGAAAGAAAAAAGCTGAAAGTGAAAAGCTAGGAGAGAGGAAGGGGTGGTTCCTTCATGGCCTTCCTCTTCAAACCATAAAATCTTAACGGTGCCTCGTTGGTTTCATTTACCTGAACACGAAATAGTCTTCCCATTCCAGACACCAATGTTATTTTCATTGGCGATACACGTCCGAGCTACAGGCACGGCCGGGCTGTAACCTACATTGCAGTATAGTGTGCAGGTCGTGCCGTATCGCTCCTTTCTCGAAAAGCACCCGGTTTTGCCCCCGTTTGCCGGCGAGGGTAAGGCGTCAGCCTCACATTCAATCGCTGTTTAAAATTCAGAGCAAAGAGAAAGCAAAATATTATTAGACGTCAGCGTTCTGCTGTATGAAAACACTCAAATTCTCATTGACTAGGTTAAATAGCGACTCTTATTTTTCTGTAAATCAACTGATAACTTGATCAACTGATAAAGTCCTGTATCAAAAGTGCACCTATACAAATCAGCTGTATTCCTAAATTCATAATCCTCGGAATCTGTGGATCCTTAGTTACACTGATTGAGGAATGTGAGAGACAAAACTTCAAGCGACAACAATCAACAAAACACTTAAAAAACACACACAAAAAACAAGCTCAGAAAGAATAACGTATCATTGCACACACATACACTAAAGCATCAACATTAGTCAGCACATAATACTAGGTGTTACAAAAAACATTTCTCACTTTTTATCCTGAATAGTTCAAAAACTATACATCAGATAACACTGTCATTGATATGAGTAATAGCTGCATAGTGTACAATTTAGTTGGAAGTGATTTGAATATGAGAACATGAATTAGTTTTGTTAAATCCATGATTGATTTTAAAGTTAATTTCCAGATTTTAGTCAAATTTGAACCCTTTGTACAAAATTGAACTTTACACAAGAACCAATGATGTGTATGTGAGTGTGTGCTTACAATGACCCTGAACAATAGACATGAATACCACGAATACCACCTTTTCAGAGCTCTGCTGACTAGGCTTCTGGAATCTTGCTCCAAGGCACATGAATGCTTTATTAATAATTCATGATGGATTGCCCTGGGCACTGCTCGTCTGAAATCATGGTAAAGGGAAAATGGTAAGAGGCTATGGCTGTAATTACCCGTGGCATCCCTTTCAGAGTAGGCTACTCACTTTTCTCCCAAAGAATCAAATCATAAGGGCTTTATTACCGTAGCGTCGAGAGATATTCATAATACTCTTCAGGGAGAGATGAATATATTCTAGAATCCAAGATGCCCTGTTTAGGTTCCCACAGCATTGTATATTTCATACCATCCCTGTTTATACAGTGATACAGCGCCTCAACCCCTCGTACCTTCACATCTCGGTGTTGGCTGCAGCCAGGAGCCGTACTGACCACACTCGATGATAGTTTGCCCCGTCATGACGTACCCTTCTCTACAGGTCAGCTCACAACTTTCTCCAGCAGGCACTACTGACGACATGGCGCAGGATGAGTTTTGATTGGAGACTATCAACCCACCGTCCAGGTAAGGGACGGCGCATGTTTGCACTGGCGTACAAGGAAAACCAAATAAAAAACTGAAATTAACACAAAACAAGGCGAAACAACCACATAAATACTAGTAACAGCTCTTACAAGTTGCGTCGTTCGATGTGCAAGTTCTAGTGTGGGGATATTAGCCTGTCTCAACGCGTATAGTCTCAAGCATACCCCCCTCCAGAAAAAAAAAGAAGCAAAACCAAAAGACATGTGCTTCCTTTGATCGTATTACCGTCGATGATAAAACAACATCGCTGACTGCAGTTAAAACACAGCCTATTAGAATCGAAATAAAAGAAATGTAAATGTAAAAGAGCATTCATTATATTTGACTGCGCATATACCACAAAAAATAACTTACAGATACGCTACATTTGTGTATAATTAATAGTCACCTGTTTATACCTCACAACAGCTATGACAGTAAAATTTATCATAATATTCATCAACCATCAAATCTAAGCAACCTAAATACTCCAGTAATGTATATGCAATTGAAAGGAAGAGAAGATAAGAGAAGTTAATTGAGGTAATCACCTTCGCAAATCGGTCGCTCCCCAATCCAGTTGGCTTGCTTCGAACCGATCTGCGCAGCACACTGCAATACCCCACTGACGTCATTTGCAATCCTGTACCCTGGGAGACATTCCAGGCAACAGAAGGCGCCATGCACTGTGGGGCAGCGCACTCCCTGGCAGAAAAACCCGTTCTCTGGGGGCGCTATGTCCGTACAGTGTAGTTCTGACGGTAGGATTCAGCACAACAGAAATATTAATCAAGCTTTCGGCCTGGTATATATATATATATATATATATATATATATATATATATATATATATATATATATAATTATATTATATATAATGACTGTAACCATCATACGTACTTCATGTTTAAAATGATGGCAAAGTATGATTAGCATATGTCGGAAGCACATGTACGATACAGAAATTGAACCTATTTTTTTCTATTTTTGTATGATACACAATACGTTTCTGTTGATGAGATAATGTTTGATAATGATTGAATTTTTGTGTTCTAGTAATTGACTGATTTGTGCAGAAAAAAAAAGTAGAGAGCAACGTCCGCCTCAAACCTGATTTCTTTTACATAATTATATATACAGGACTCGACATTGGCGGTGGCCAGACATGCCAGAGGCCACTAAAAATTGATGTTTTGATTTCCAAAACGGTAATTTTGTGGTAGTCGTAATTACATGTATGTCAGAAACAAAGTGTACTTTTCATGAAAATATGAAATTTTGTGGAATTCTCTTCATATTTTCTTTATATCGTTGTACATACGAGAACTGTAGTAGTCTTCTCATCCAGCGATGGCTGCATCGATACTTTAAAAATGCATAACTTTTGAACGGATTTTCATCAAACTTCATGTGTTCTACTAATATTGCTGCATTCACTCAATTAACATGTATGTTTGGGTTTCATTCATCTTAAAAAGTAATCATTTTATGAATTTGTCGTGTCAAAATTGGATATGCTAGACTTTGAATCACATCGATTCTGGTAGTATGCTGTGCCGCAAACTTAGTAATGGCATGTTGTATTTGAAGCCCCTTACCTTCCCTGACAATTTTTATATTGGGCCTGATTATCATGGTTTATTTCTTGTCAAAAGGTTTCCTATTTAAATTGTTTCATTTTGTAATGCTTTTTCTTTCTTACTTTTTAGTCACAGTACGTGGTATTTGAAGCATTTTATCATATCTGCCAATTTTTACATGTTCGTCATGGTTTGTTCCATCATTTCACAATTTTGTTAAATGAGTTTATTACCTTAATGTGTTTTTTTTTTATTTATACCTTTATCTATCTACTTATCTATTCATTCATTTACTTATAAATGAATAGATTTAAAAAGAAAAACAAGAAGGCTTCGAAAATCAATTTCAATTTAAAAAAAAAAATAAATTGTGTAGGACCTACTACCAGCGTATTCAATAGAGTCTTTATGAGAGTTTGCTACTAAAAACGTCAGTGCTGATTGTTGATAATGATGATCAAAATAATATTTCTTAAAAATCTGCAATTTCGTACACATCATAAGTGTCAGTGGGATTCATGCAGGGCATTAATATATTCAAAACACTACTAAGCAAGTTTGTTCGAATCTGATTTACCAAGGCACTGGGGAGGTTGGTGTGTCCACTCTCCTCGTGTGTTTCGCTTCTCGCATGTGGTCGAGCTGTGACCCTCAAGTCTGAAGCCAGTGCTGCAGGAGAATGTGCACTGTGAGCCGCGGTAAGTACTGGCGCTGCAGTATGTTTCTAGTCCAGGTCGAATCGGTAACGGACTGCACTGAATTACTGCCCAGGTAGTCGAATGTCAAAAGGATACAACAATCAATATAAAGGTTACTTACAGTGTGCAGAGAAGTGCTTTCAAGAAAGTCTATGCCTGTTATAATCATATATACAGTATATGGATGACTATGTTGGGCGTATCTCCATATTACAGTATTACCATCAAACATAACACCTGGTCATAGTCTCACGTTGCAATGATGTTGATGTTATAGACACTACGATTGCTATCATCATTGTTATGATTGTAATTGTGCTAACCATTGAGTATCTCGGTGCTGTTACATTGTTGCGAAATCGTCAGTTTAATGTCGTTATCTTCGTTACTGTATCAACGTAGCAAGTAGCGCTCTATCGTTAACAAGGCAGTGGCGGATCCAGAGGGGGGCGCAACCGGCGCACGCCCCCTTTAATTTTCATTAAAAACAAAGAAAATAAAAAGAAAAAAATGAAATAAAACCCGGAAGTGGCACCAGAAATATTAGTCACGCCCCCCCCCCCCCCCTTTACAGAATTCCTGGATCCGCCCCTGCAAGGTACATCTGCATTGTGATTTCTTCCATTCTGCCTCATGCTAAGGTCTCTGTAAACTGTTGCTATCACCGTATCGACAAACTAAGAAGTTGACCTACGCTGAACAATCCTAGTGAAGGCACACTCGGCAACGTTCCCCTCTCCGTCTTCGGCCGTGTATCGAATCGTGTAGATACCCGGATGGAGCGCAGTTCCTGGCGGCGGACCTTCGACTTGGATGACATCAACTGTCGCCACTGAATTGTCAGTCGCTGAGGGCACTATCCAGTCAACAACAGCTTGGGTTTGACCTGGCGGCGCGTATATTGGGGGTTCGCTTCCGGGACAGTTGTTAAACGAAGGCCCGGCTGTGTCTGTCGATGAGGATAAAGGAAGGTGGGGAAAGGGGTGGGGGGCAGGCTTAGGTAAAGATTCTAGAATAATATTTTTTTCTAAATTGCGTGGTATCGCTGGGAAATGCAAATTATCATCAAAACTGCAAATGCAAATTATTATGAAAACTATGTTCAGGTTGCAGCCATAGTTCCATTAAAACCACACACACACACACACACACACACACACACACACACACACACACAATCAACTTCAAGAGAAACGGAACAAACTGCTAGAAAACCTCTAACTTGAATTTTACTTCTAAAGGTTTTCCTCACTGTTTCTATTTTATTGTCCCCAAGTCTCCATCCTCACACTCAAAACAGAGCAATCAAATAAACAAAATGTGTACATCTGTTACTGACACAAAACTTAATATATCTACTTCATGTTATGTCAGACTAGTATGAAAGTGTCTGGTTAACGAAATAAAGATGAAGCGTCGTACTTGTAAAAGTTTGGTTTTGAAGCGAATAATAAGACAAGCCGTGTTTCCTGTTTCGATGAAACACAATGAAACATAATACAATTTTCTACTGATTTGTTTGATTGTTTGCCTCATTTCTTTTGCATTTCATCAGTGTTTCTCCAAACAAGATCACACCACGACAACAAACAATCCAGCCAATACTCACCTGCACATTCAGACATACTGACACCTGTCCATCCGTTCGCCAGACACACCCGATCTCTGGAACCACCCAGCGGGAGCGAATAGCCGTCATTGCACCGAGTGGAACAGATGCTGTTATAGCCATTGAATTCGTGCATGTCAAACGGCCATTCAATGGCGCCGCGAGAGAAGGGCACGATATTTCTGGGGAAAAATGCCAATTTCATCTAATTATTCGTTATTATCATCATTGACATTTATTACTATTATTATTGTTATTATTGTTATTATTATTGTTATTATTATCATTATTATCATCATCATCATCATCATCATTATTTTTTTCATAAGTTTTATCATTATCATTATGAATACATGAAAATATTTCCAGGCAACATGAAGAATGACTAATACTGAACGAAAACGATCATCTCACAATAAATGTTCCTATCAACAGCAATCAGCAATACCTTGGCATGTCGGGGGATTGGAGACCCAGTCAACAGTGTTGGACGTCCCAAGTTCAGCGCACACTTGATCTCTCAAGCCCTCTAGGGTGAAACCCTGTCTACAGCTGTAATGGCAAACAGTGTCTACCGTAGCGTCGTATGTAGAGGAACAATCATGGTAGCCATTTGGTGGGTGTGGACGAGCAGGACATTTCAGAACTGTAACGATTAACATGTAAAACATGGCCACAGTGTAGGCTTGGAAAGGCAAACAAAAATAAGAGATGTGGCAAAGGAAAATGGCAGAAAGGCAGAGAAAGAATAAGAAAGAAGAAGACCTGTGCAGTGCCTACTAGAATATTCGATCACGTTCTGTAAAATAATGTTCAACTCATTTCTTCTTCCTCTTCTTCTTCTTCTTCTCCTCCTTCTATTTCTTCTTCTTCCTAATTTGCCTCCTCCACTCCTGGGAGGCATTTCATGTCGGAAAAAATTGCTCTTAGCCAATCAGATGCAGGGATTTCAGTAGCTTATAACAGTTTGTCAGGAGAATATGTGACAAAACGCTTCATGAAATGCCCCCTGAAGATTCTTGCAGATGAAAGGGAATGTATGTGTCGTTCCGTTTCGTTTTGTCTGATGGTCGTCTCTTTGCTATCACCCAAAAACAAAACACGATAATAATTCTAATAACATACATTTCCAATGGAAAACATGTGTCATTGTTTACAAAAAGAAAAAAAGTCTGAAAATGAAAATAATGACAGGTAGGAGGAAAAAAGAAACTAATCAACGTGTGAATCAGTACAGGAAGACAGGAATGACCACAACCGACTCGATGGAGTAGCCTTCTTCTACTTATTCCTATGACTTAGCTTTCAAGGGGAGAATGCAATGTGTGGTTCATTATGAGACAGGAGTGGATGAAAATGAAGGCCTACTCACTTTCTACTTCAAACACTAAGACACAGATGGCTCGGTCGGCACAGGAGCAGAGTCTTGGGCAATGTACGAGACCGCGTGGAGTCCTTCGCCGAATTCCTCCGGTAAGGGGGTCAATAACCTGCGGCATAGAGACAAAAAGGCGGGAAAAGAGTTGCTGCACTTTTTGATACAGACAGTGTAAAGTGGGAATGATAGGGGAAATGCAGAAGTGGTGAATGTAGAGATGATTTCTATCGTTGCTAGAACTTTTTGTGTCTAATTTGGCATTATTCCATTAGTGATACTTTTCAACTCTTGGTCAAGTGCCACCTTCACCATCTCTTACAACCATTCAGCTCTATATAGTTCACCATGTGATTGCGATGCAAGTGTGTGGTTACATGTCTCTTGTTCAAATCCTTTGCAATCGTCATTGTGGTACAAACTTTAAAACTTTAAAACAAGTTCATCTCATTCATCCAGGCAAAGTAGATAATGATATTATTCAAATAATAAAAACTGGAAATAAACTCATTTGAAGGGACACTTCGCCAATTATCAATTAGCTTCCACGGGCGAATGAAGACCCCGCAAAAAGAAGAAAAAGCCATCCGTTAACAAGTGGGGAACCAATTTACATTCAATAAGAAGGGAGGCCTGCGCTTCAATTTGTCGCACACGTGGATGGGACCGGGCCATTCGCAGGATTCCAACAGCAATGTGTTAAATCATGGTAACGATGACAACATTTCAGTTTATTCGGCTTCGTCTTTCATTTCTAGTATGCTTTTTTTTCAGAGAATGATTATATCAATACTCACTCCACACTAACGGGGTTACTTTCAGTGTCGGCAGCTGAAGGCTCGGGCCAAAAGCGTGTGTTGATTGGTTCAAGGACCGTCCTCTTTCCTAGGTTTGTGACTGGGTCCTCTCCATTGCAATCTTTGTAAGGACTTTCAAACGTCGGTGGCGAAGTGTCAACTACATATTCATTGAGGGAAAGAAGTAAACGTAACCAAATCTTGTAGTCACATTCGAGAACTATTATGTCATGCGCTTTGGCTTAGACTGTGCTGATGAAATAATGTGGAATGTATAATCCCTACTGACTTTCCCCGTCTGTAAAGGAAATCTTATTGAATTACTTAAAAGACATTTTTCACTTGTATATGCGGGGTTTTTTTTCAATTTAATTTCATATTTCTCAAGAAAGTGGCATACAAAAATACAATCATAGAAACACAAGAATTATAAAGTACGTACATATTAGGTGAAGCATTCACCTGAATGTACAACGATCTCGATAGGAAAAAAAAAACAATGGTCTGTTTACAGTAGTATTGGTGACTATGATCTTGCAAAGTATACAAGAAAAATATGATGGGCCTACATAAAAGCAAGCTTTTAAAGTCGTATATCCCAGAATAAAGTCAGGCATAGGGAAATATGAAGCACAGATAATCATTCAGACAAAATTATTGAGGGAAAAAAGGATAAGAAAAAACCCACTATACATGGGACTCAGAGAAGCCACATGATGCAACAGTAAGTAATATATCACTGACAAGCGAAGACATTTGCAGGAAGCAGCAACTGAGGTAATGATAATTTAAATGGAGATGGGCGCAGTTTTCTTGTCAGGGTGACATTAATGCAGAATTAAGAACGTAGGACATATAGCAAGAAATTTATCGAACGTGTAAATATGACACGCGAGAAGAATACAGCGCAGAAGCCGCAATCCAGCCACGCCAGCAGAGGCCCCCGAACCAGGTCACGTTCAGTCAGGGGTCAGAGGAATGTTACACATTGCCTGAGAACACCAATTGCACAATGACGATGGGTTAGGATATCAATTCTTTACCTGTTTATTTTTCTCTTGTGTTCACAAATTCATTCAAGGCCACGGCACACTATACGACTTTGCCACAATTCACGGATCGTACGACCTAGCGACCAGAAGTGTGACGTCACCAGCCTTGCCAAATCCCAGTCTTGCGAGTGGGTCGCAATTCCAGTTGTGGAGATTTTTGACAAAATTTTCACCACCGGTCCTGGAACTTTCAACCAATCACGCTACAGTATATGTGCTGACGTCATGCTATGACACAAGTGAAGTGCGTATACTATGTGTTCTGATCGAATAATGCGCGGCCTCCAGAGTCGTGCGACAGATCGAATCGTGTAGTGTATGCGGTGGCCTTAAGATTCTAACAAGTTCATTAGCAAAGATATCACCTCACTATAAAAGGATTAAGTCCCTAATGTTCCGCTTTTTTGTAATCTTGCCATGTGCAAAATTGATTTAATGGGTAGATCCACTTATTTTAGATGTATCCATCAGCAAATGTTACATAATCGAAAAAAAAAATGATTTTTTGGTAAACATTTTGTCCACCGTTCTATAAAGCAGATGACGCTCATGCTTTTTCTTCTTTGGCAAGGAATAGCGTACGAGCAGTAACTATGGAAACTAGTCTAAACAAACTCATCTGAGAATCATGGGATAAACAACTTTATAGTTATCTGAATCCGCGCAGACGCACTCAGTCTGGTGCATCATACTGACACTGATTGTCAAAGAAATCAGAGCTTCCACCTGTCGCGTGGTCATTTCGTGTCAGAGCGATTTTAATGGAACTTCTCATTTTCGGTCTGTTGGTCTTACAATATTAAGCCAGGGAGGTGCTAGAGAAAGAGAGACAACTACTGCTCTCCTTTGAAGTCATGCGCCGCACCGCCGAGAAGTTATGCGTTCAACTACAACTGTTACCCATGTGCTTTGACAAAAGAGAGCATCAATAATCAGGACTAGCGCTCTCACATCTAGAAAGACTTGCCCCTACTGCAATTCGCTCTCTCTTTCAATGTGATGGCAACAATGAATTTGTTTACCTTGAATTGGAGCAGCGAATCAAAATGCAGTGTAAAACTGACAATTTTAACAGCAAATAGTTTAAAAGCACGCTGGAACACGCTTTAGCGGAGTACTTTACTTGAAAGATCAAAATATCCCAGATTAAAAGATAGAAAACTAACATGCGGAAATGTGAGCATTATAGGAAAATTTTAGGTTTTTTAGAGGACCTAATTTCATTTCATTTCGATTTGCGCATTACGAAGAAACTAGAAATACATGTTTATAATATTGAATTCTTTCCTAAACTGTTCTAAATCAATTCAAGTATTTCATTTAAAATTTTACGGTGAAATAAAGCTTGTAATTCAACGAAAGGTAAAATGCGTTCTTCGTCTCCGATCTTCGTCTTGCAACTAGAGCGGTGCCGAGCATGACTTCAAAGCGTAGCTTGACTTGGAATGCTAGACATCCCATTGTAACGCCCTGAACCCAGACATGTGTTTGCATGAATTACGAATTATGCCACTCCATCTCTGTCACACCTCCCTGGTTAAGCTGTTGATGTTTCTATCTCTATGTCTGTATATAATTATGTGTATATATACAGTATATATATGTATATATATATATATATATATATATATATATATATATATATGTGTGTGTACATGGATTTTTATCTACCCTGTTGTGGTTCTTCGCAAGAGAAAACGCCCAGAACAGTTCCAACGAGGGCGCCGATACCGCCTCCCACAAGTGCGCCAATCTTTCCAAACGCTGTCCCGATGGATGCTCCTTGTACTCCGTATGTCAATGTAGAAATTGGTGGCAGGTTAGGCGTACTGGACTCCAAAAAAAAAGTCTCCCAAACCATAATGAGGGGAAGAAAGTGTGATCCAATGCCCAGAAACCCACAGTCATGGGTTTGGCGTAGCCGAACTCTTCTACATCATCATCAGGATGAGCAATTCTTCGACACTGATTTTTCAATTTTCAGATTAACGAACCTTATTTCATTTCCGGTTTTACGAACTTTCGGAATAACGAACCTTATTTCTTTTTCGGATTAACGAACCTCCGGAATAACGCCACAAATGTTCGGATTAACGAACCTCTAGGTATAGGGAATATCGTGTTTCAGAATAACGAAACTTCAGAAAAACAAACCTTATTTCATTTTCGGTTTAACGAACTTTCGGAATAACGAACCTTTGGAAGTACGAACTTTCTGTATAACGCCACAAATATTCGGATTGACGAACCTCAAGGTATAGGGAATAAGTGTGTTTCGGATTAACGAACTTTCGGAATAACGGACATCACCCTCCCCACAATTCCAGATTTAGGTGATGTTACAGTACGCGTACTACAATGTTTACATGCACTTTTTTTCCCTATAAGCAGTTCAGTTCAGAGTTTGACTCTTCTGCTTCTTCTTCCTTCCTGTCTTTCTTTCTTTCTTGCCTTGTTCCTGGGCTCCGAGAAAGACTATCTGTGCCAATTATAGACTGGTAACGTTCGTTTATTCCGAAGGTTCTTAAATCCGAAAATAAGATAAGGAACGGTTATTCCTCAGGCTAGTTATTCCGATACACGAATATTCCTTATACTTAGAGGTTCGTTAATCCGAAAATGAAAAAAAAAAAGGTTCGTTATTCCGAAGGTACGTTAATCCGAAAATAGGGTGCGTTATTCCGAAGGTTCTTTAATTAAAAAAATAAACAAATAGTAAGGTTAGTTATTCCGAAAATTTGTTAATCCGAAATTAAAATCAGGTTAGTTATTCCGAAGGTTCGTTAATGCGAAAATGTAATAAGTTCTGTTTGTCCGAAAACAGAATAAAAGTTGTTATTCCGAAGGTTCGTTAATCCGAAAATAGAATAAGGTTCGTTATTCAGAAGGTTCGTTAATACGAAAAAATAAGGTTCGTCATTCCGAAAATTTGTTAATCCGAAAATGAAATAAGGTTCGTTATTCCAAAGGTTCGTTAATGAGAAAATTTGATAAGGCTCGTTAATCCGAAAATGAAATAAGATTCGTTATTCCGAAGGTTCGTTAACCCGATAACGAAATAAGGCTCGTTATTCCGAAGGTTCGTTAATCCGGAAATGAAATAAGGTTTCGTTGTCCCGAAAATTGAATAATCTGTGGCGAAGCAGGGGGGGGGGGGGAGGCATTGTTTTTGTCGAGTAGTTATTGGGGTGAAAAGGGGCAGATCTATCATGACCAGGGGAACACACAGGATCCTTTCAAAGGGAATGATCAGTTCACGCATGTGTGATTTCTTTTTCTTCTTCTGTTCTACCTTTGAGTGGCCTCTTAGATATACGTTATGCATGGCTCATCCTCATGATGATGTAGAAGAGGGAAGAAGCATAGCATAGGGAGGAGGAGGTGAAAATACTTCCCTTTTCATCATTAACATAATTACAAATTAAGATTGTATTGCAGTTCGTCAATAAGTATGATATCGTGTATGTTTGTGTCTGTATATATACTTGTCTGTGCTTCTACTAGGCAGCTACTAGGTGTTACAAAAATTAATAGTTCGAAAACTATATCAGATAACACTGTCATTGATACGAGTAATAGCTGAATAGTGTACAATTTAGTTGAAGGTGATGTGAACATGAGAGCATAAATCAGTTTCATTAAATCCATGATTAATTTTAAAGTTATGTTCCAGATTTTGGTCAAATTTTAACCCTCTGTACAAAACTTGAACACAGGCACCAATGATGTGTATGTGAGTGTGTGCTTACAATGACCCTGAACAATGGACATGAATACCACCTTTCCAGAGCTCTGCTGACTAGACTTCTGGTCTCTTGCTCCAAAGCACATGGATACTTAATTGATAATTCATGATAGATTTCCCTGGCAACTGTTAGTTTGAATTTATGGTAAAGGGTCAAATGCATGCACATGACAAAAAAAGTAAGCACATGTTTCCATGTGCTCGCATACACTACACACTATCAACTACACACTCCCATACACTTGACCCCTGTGCAAAGTTAAAGTTTTGTCCAGAGGGTTGAAAATAGAGCAAAATTGAACCCTAACTTAAAACTTAATCTTGATTTTAATGAAACTGATTTATGCTTTCATCTTTGAATTACCTCCAACAAAATGATACAATATTCAGCTATTGCTCATATCAATGTCAGTGTTATCTGATATAGTTTTTGAACTATTAAGGATCAAAAGTGGGAAATGCTATTTGTAAGACCTATGTATATGTGTGGGTGGGTGTGTGCATGTTCTCATTGCGTAATATCCTACCATTTGTTAAATTATAACACTGTATTCTGTCACTAATTTACGAACTTTATTTCATTTTCAGATTAAAGAACTTTATTTTAATTTCGGATTAACGAACCTTCGGAATAACGAACCTTTATTCATTTTTGGATTAGTTTACCTTTGGAATAACGAACCTTATTTCATTTTCGGAATTACGTACCATCGGAATAAGGAACTGTAACCATCATAGATAGCCTTTAGATAAGGCTTTCTGTCAATTCCTTTGCTGGGCTTTCCCTGCTGGCAAAAACACAGTGTCTTACAGTGTGTTCGTAGTGTGTTCACATACTAGTAGTCAACTATGTGGAAACGCTCGAATTCAACAGTGTGAAGATGTGCTGTGTTTTTTTCACAGCACATTTTCCAAGTGCTTATTTAGTCAATGTAGGGCAATTTGTCAATCGGTTGCCAGGGTTGTTATTTATTTCATGATGTTTGTCGATATACCATATTCCTTTCCCTTCTGTTTTTCTCTCGTATCTTTTTTGATAAAAATAAACCAGTTATGATTAGAAAAGAAAGTAGTGTAAACAAACAAAGTAACTAATTTAATGTGTGTTCGTGAAAGGTATGGCTAATATATTATGGATTGGAGCCTGTGATCTGTATACGATGAGGGCCTTTAAATGTAAGGAAGGTTGAGGCTTGTTAAGACTCGCCTACACTGTTAAAACTCGTCTTTTAATGGCGCCATTAAAACCACCTTGCCAAGTTTTAATAGGTCTCATTCTATCTTTCGAAAAAAAAGCGTTTGCACGAGTTTCACAAAGTCGCCCACTCGCGACTCATGAAGCTTCCATGCGCATCGGTCCGCCGTCAGTTTTCCATGTCGTACCTGCGGAGCTTACAAGCCTCGTGATGTAATTATAGGCCTATTTCACCATCACCATCTTTATTCTTCATTATCATCATCATCACCATCATCATCATCTTTGACATGCTTGATTTAGTTGTTTCATGACACATCCTCACTCAGTGTTCTGCTCAGCTGGTTGTGTGCCGACTTCTGAGTGGTCAGCAAAACCAACGGTGGCTTCACTTTAGCCAATTAGGATACAGGATAGATAAGATGTGGCTATAGGCCCTTTTGCAAAAAAAAAGATTTTTTTTTTATTTAGGTTCTTTTGAATGAAAACATGGATTTCATATCAATTTTAACAAACATCCTGCAACTTTGGGGATTTGAACTATATAGTCAATTTGATGCAAATGGTGAATGTCTATCTACACTGATCTAGCCGTGTGAAAAACTAACAAATAATGATTTAAAAAAAATGACTTCGGCCCTTTTGCAAGTAAGCTCTTCATATTGCTTACAAATCTGTTTGCGATATTGAGTGGGAGTTTTTGAATATTTTCTATAACAAACATAATTTTAATGACACTTTTTTTTTTCTTCAATTCTTCAGAAAACCAAACTGGGCTATTATTGTGTTTCTTAATATTAACTTAAAAAAAACCAGTCATTGTACAGTTCTAAGATTCTAGATAATAATGCTCATATTTGTCATCAGCCATAGAAACTTCTTCAAGATTATTCCAATTCAACAGACTGTAAGAAAAAAGAAATTTGATTAATTTCGCTTCAATGAAAGACTGGGTTAATTTATAAGTGTCATTGCCCTAATCAGATGAATAGTATACTCGCTATTACTCCTCATTTTCTATATCACAGATTTCAAACAAGATACTGATATTTTGAGGAGATATAATCGATTGAGCAGAGGGAATTTTGCTGGTTTTTAACTCTTAACGGATGGGCAGTGCCTAGTCAAAAATCCTATGTTTGCATAGACTATTTGTAGAGCTGCTTCTTCACCCAGCCAGAACTCTATTATGAGGTTGATATATCTTGCTATTGTTGTTCGCTGGGTATTCCCCGGTACGTTTCATGCACATTTAGTGTTAATTCTTTCACAGACGCATACAATCACGTCAGTATGATAATCAGATGCTCTGTCATCGGTATGATTTTGAATGAACGAAAACACCCAATAGAGCGTGATGATTACATTTCTCTATATTGAATACTCAATACAGGCCTACCGAGTATTTTTCTACAGTAGGGGGTCGAGAACATTAATTCAGGCATGTCACTTGCATGCATGTAGTGAAGGAGGAATCCTTTCAAATCCAGAATGATGAACAATCACCATTCTCTCCTTCCACTGCTACTGTCTTCACACAACTGTAGCTCGTTTTCGTTGAATGCACATGTATAATTTCAGTGTTGCGTGATGGTATCAAAGGCTCAGGAAATGTAAAAAACAACAGAAGCCATACGCACTCTAAAACTGTCTATGCCATAACATTGGACGCATACATATAATATTTCATTCACAACAGGAAAAACTAGATATCATTTGCGCTTATTTAGAATTAAAAAGGTACAACATAAAGAGGGAAGATTAATCTGATTTTTTTTTTGTATTTCCAAGTCCCTTTGTTTAGTTACTGTATTAGGTTTTGCTTTGAAAACGACTACAAACAAAAGAATTACCACAAGTTAATAATACACACACGCACACACACTATATGTATATGTATATATATAATATATATATATAATATATATATATATATACATATACCTAAATATATATATATATATATATATATATATATCATATGCATATATAAATATATAAAGAGAGATGGAGAGAAAGAACCATGCCCTCCCCCCCCCCCCACACACACAAACACACTCATACAATAAACGCAAAATAAGAGGTCACTATGTACGACACCCAAACAGATTCAGAACTGTCCGTTAGACTGTAATAAGTTCATGATACACGGTCTATAGGGGTGAGATCTCTATAGAGTATAATGCAATACAGCAGTGGAAATCTTGAGTAGGCGACGGTACTTTTGTTGTTATTAATCAACATGATTTTTTTATGACGGCAGATATTGTTATTATTACTTACCAGTTTGGTGGATAACTAGACCAAGAACACTCAGAGATACTATGATGAGTTTGAAGTTCCTCATCTTGCAGACTGTGAATACAGAAAGTTATTGAAGACGCTTCAGATCTCTTCAGTTGGTGGATAGAATCATTAAGGATCAAAGCAAAGTTTTAGCGACTAGTTTTAACGGGAACAAAGTCTGCATGTGGTTTGTGTCTACGAAAGCAATCGTCTTCAGGCCAATTACAGAACTGTCCATATCTTGGCTCCAGATCCGAAAACCATTGATGCAAACGTAGATTTCTTTGTCCCTCCCACACGCGATTCAGTCTGTTTGGATCGGTGACTCCATTCAACGCATGTTATCCCATATTATTTCGAGACAACATAAAAAAGGGAAAAAAAGAAAGGTGTCTTCGCCATTATTATGCATAGTAACTCGTCACTCTTTCACCTGCATGATCACGTGATTCCAATAATGATACAGATTTCAAACAAGGTGTCGATACAAGAGTATATTACTCCCGGGCGATGACATTTACAATGGTTCAGTTAGACAATGTTTGGAAACGTACTTAAGTCGTTTGAAATCGATGTTCTTAACTACGGAAATCATTCATATCTCAATTAGCTTTCTGGAGCATGTCTTATATAATTTGATATGAATGGAAAGTAAGCGCAGAGGAATAATTATAACTTTTCCCTATCTTATCATAAGTCTGCAACGACACGGGACGAGAAAGCAACATAGCCGGGGATTCCCCAAGCTGATCTCAACACATGCATTGCTAAAGAGCGGTAGGCATTACTGGGGATTTCCAACCCGATCAAGACAAAGGAAGAGGGTTATTTGGTTGGTTGGTTGGTTGGTTGGTTGGTTGGTTGGTTGGTTGGTTGGTTGATTGGTCGGTCGGTCGACTCGTTCAGTCGGTTGATTGGTCGGTCGGTCGGTCGGTCGGTCGGTTGGTCGGTTGGTTGGTTTCATTTTCCATCTGAGATGATGGCTGGATAGCCCATATTCAGCTATGCTAGGCTGGACTTCCATGGGGTCCAGTTGGATGTGAGGAGGGACCACTTCACCGGGTTATGCACCCTGCACTTTGGGATGAATGAATGAAGCGGGATCTTTTACGTGCAAGAGTGTGACTCTCTCACACACGGAACCTCCTATTTATGTCCTATCCGATGGACAGAATGTTTTACGAGGGACGGTACGATTATACACAATATTGCTCACTTAGACTCTGGAATCGAACCTAGATCAGGGCCGGCGTAACCAGGGGGGGGGGGGGGGGGGGGGGGGCATCCCCCACCCCAATACTTCCCAAGATGTGCATTTTTTTAACATTGCTTTTTTTTTTCGATTGTCATAATATTTCACCCAAAACGTTGCAAAATGTGCACCGTCGAATTTCAATTCTGAAAATGCAACATATCCCTCGCGTGGGAGGGGGATATCCCCACCCTCCCCAGCTCGGTCCCTTTCCATACACTGAAGCCCCGTTTTAATAGACCCTTTCAAACCAGAGTTACCGCAAGAACGTCTGGGCAGGTTTGTTGTTGTTGTTTTTTCCCCTTTGAAAACGGTCCCCGCAAAATGTTGTTTGGACGTTGTCGCGGTAACTTTTGCCAAATTCTACCCATGCCAGCGAGGATAATTACTCCGATCTTGGGGTGCACGTCACGAGTTCGATACCCACGAACCATACAGCCCATGAGTCATACAGACCTTGAGTTTGAAACTAAAACAAACAAGGCTCACACATTAAGCCCCATGTTGTAATATCGAACGTGTGGGCTGTTTTTACCTATAGTGTCGAACTCATGGGCCTTATTTGCCTAGTGTCGAACTCATGGTCTGTATTACTCAAGGACCTTCTTTAAATGTCGAAATCATGGGCTGTATGACTCGTGGGTGTCGCTTTCGTGGGATGACCGGGTTTTTTTTCAACTCACTGTGATCACATCTAAATCTAATAAAGAGCCAGTTCTCAGAATAATCGAAACTTAATTCTTTTTTCAATCTCGCAGGTTGAACAGGCTACTGAATGTTAAGTATGTTTCGTTGTTCATTATGATGACAACAATGACGGTTATTATCATTATGACTTTTATTCTCGCTAATCATTTCTATCACTATAATTGCCACTTACTTTGAAAACTTCAATACTGTGATGATTGTTATCATAATTCTTATCATTATCATTGTTATTATCATCATCACATCTATCATAGTATGCATTATTGCCATCACTGATCATTATAAATGTCATTTTCTTTGGTAAGAAACAGAAGTTCTGTCTTTAGAAGCTATTAAGAGACTTAAATAACCATGCTTACATATCATTCTTTGAAGTGTCACCCCATACATATTCAGGCGGCAAAACTTGTTTAGAGTGAAATATATCACTTTAACACTTTGCAAGTTTCAAATAAATTCGCATGAAAAAAAGAAACCTGTGGAATCCTTGATTTAAAACATTGTTTCCTCGGAATGGTGATATTGTTGAGATCAAATCAGCTAATTAGATAGTGTATTGTGTTGTTATTACTCTCTGCTATCGATTTGCACACAAATTCTTATATCAAAAACATTTTTTTTTTTTTGCATTTAATGGCTTTTTAGGCATATTACGCATGTCCCTGGCCTCAGGATGAACTTATTTGTATATTACGTAGGTTCAGATGTGCTTGTATTTGCAGTTGTGTATTAATACTTTTGTTATACTATCGTTTGTATTTGTTTTATGACAATCCCATCTTCTTTTCAAATTATTAATCCTACGTAGCAATAATTTGGCATTATTTGAATATGGAAATAAATGAAATAAAATGAAACGAAAGGATACATGTTGAATAGGCAGGATTTGTATGTGATCTGTAAGCGGCATTATTTTCATATCAAACACACTGCTCTTTTCTGTAACAAAATAGCTATGTCTATTTTTGTTTGCACTGCATTTCCCCATGCCAATCCGCCATAATTGAGGTAAGGTAGATAAGAGTTGAATGCAGAGTAAAAAGTACTGATTTGGGAAAAATTCGTTTAACATGGTTGATAATTCCAATATTTCTCGAAATTATTAAGTTGCAAATGTTACTTATACGGTAATTCCAGGTTAGCTTATTGTCAGTCTCAATGCCGAAAAACTTCATGGTCTTGACTTCCTTAATGACAGCATCGTCAAATATCACTTTGTCAGGAAGGGGAATTAAGAGTTACTAAATATCATACAGTTTTTTTATTCTATTATCAAAAGATAATTTATTCGCCTTTATCCATTTTACTAATTCATTAGGATCATCAGCAAAAAGAGTATGGCAAAAAGAAAGAACACTCGAAGAACTTGAATGTCATTTACATAGATAGAGAACAGTAATTGGCCAAGAAGGCTTCCTTGGGGTCTTCAACCCGTGATTGGAACCGTAGACGAGTCATTTCCACCAATGGTAAGGAATTGCTTTCTTCGAGAAAGATACCTCTCGAACCATTCTAGGGCCTTCCTTCTGATACCATAATGCGCAAGCTTGTATAATAGAATGTTGTGATTTATAGTATTGTAACGAACGCTTTAGAGAAATCTAAGAATAAACCGATAGTATGGCAGGATTTTTCAATAGACACTGAACTTATAGAATGACATGAGTCGTGTTATGTTTTTCTCTAAAGCCAAAGTGGTAGTTAGATATGATGGTGTGGTTTTGAAGGAAGGTACTAATCGTCCTTGAAGAAACCATTTTCTCTAAGATTTTTGATAACGAAGCTAACAGAGGCATCGGGCGATAATTGTTGACACATAATTTGTCTCCTGTCTTTCAGATTGGAGTCAACTTTGCGGGTGTTACTTTAGATGGTACTTGAAGATTGTAGCAAGAAGTTGAATACAAACAATAAAGGATCTATTATACAGAGGTACTATTAGAGGTATTATCTATCTAACAATACGACAGTGCTCGTCATCGTAACTAACATCCTTAAAAGAGTTATGTCACATGACACCGAATTGTTTCATCCCATGCACGCAGTACGGAACACTGGTTTGTTTGTTTTTTTTTCACAAATACACATAATGTCACCCATCAGTGGATAGCTATCTCTATATAAACTAATCTATATAAAAAATAAAGGACTTCCTACATCACTCCTCAAACAACCATCAAAGAACTGATAAACTCTGATAACATCACTGTCAATGTATTTCAAAGGGTCATGGCTATAAAAAAAAACAATAAAGACAGCGATTAGGTATCAGAGGTCATAGCTTTTAATCGTTTTAATGAGCGGGCGTATCGTTAGCACAACGTCTCGGTGCGTTCTACAAGGGCTGATTTCACGGAGCACGCGAACGATTTGCGAAGGACGCGAACGGCAAAATCAAACATTTGGAAAAGTTTTTCTCCGAATGTGTTCCGACAATGAAGCCGAAAACCATTTTGCGCAGTTTGTGCGAAGTTCTCACGACGTATGTGCGAATGTCGTGTTAACCATAGCTAATTTGCAGCCAGTTATACGTACACGAAGAACAACGTATCTTTTCAATAATCATGAGAGAAATGTTTCCAAGGAGAGTGTTGATAGCTGTCTTCAGTCGAATATTTTCTCTTTCCTGTATTTCTCCTTTCATTCCCTTTCATTTCTCTGTTGTGTGTGTGTGTGCCGACAGTTCTTCTGAGGACCTACCCCCACAAGCATTTGATTTTATGCAGGTTCTCCCACACATTATCTTAAGTTTCAAATATAATTTGTATTCTGTGATTTTTTTATATACAAAAATTTCGTTCTCTTTGCTGGTTTTTATAATTTCTGTTACTAGGCATCTATATAGTTTTTTGATGGGTGGATGTATGATACGATTTTGATTGGTAGAAAACGTAGAGCTGACATCAAGGGTGCGGATTTGCCCCAAAACATGCGCCAAACGTTCATGAGAATGTCTCAAAAGGTAGCGAACAGTTTGCGGTTATATCGTTAAAATGATCGGAAGAACTTCGCGGATTTCGCGAAACATACACGAGATATTCTCCAAAGTTTCGGGGTCTGTTTGGGGTTTCACGAAGATTTTGCGTATATTACGCACGTCTTGCGAAGGTCTTGCGCATATGACGAGGCTTCAAAGACATCTCCGAGAACAAATCACGTGCAAATCACGACCCAGTGTGAGGAAAAGGTTCGCAAATTTTTTATTTTTTTTTAAATTCCCTCCGAAGCAAAAACGATATCAGCGAACAATTGACGACGCTTCCGAACACCCGCGTTCGTTTGGCAATCTTTTGCAAACCAAAATACGAATGTGGATTTTGCCATTCGCATCCTTCGCAAATCGTTCGCGTGCTCCGTGAAATCAGCCCTCATGCAGGAGCGCTAGGAATATCTGCAAATCAGCTGACATGACTTAGCCGAGTTTGTAGGTATACAATCATCTGTGTTTGGTGTGTTTGGCGTAGTTGAGGTTTCGCATTTGTGCTACTCAATTTATTTCTTCAGGAGCTTTTAGTTTTTATTTGGGTGTTTTGAAATCGAGAAATCAAGAACACATTTTATATTTCTTTGAAATGAACTATTATTATGCGTTTAGGTTAACGCACACTTAGAAGGCTTGAAAGAAGCCTTTGGTCCTTAAAAAAACCGATAGTTAAGCGCTTAAGACAAGCCTGCCCTACAGAAGATTACCAACAAGAGGTTTCGGGACGACCATGGCTGTGGCGCGATATAAATCGCTTTTGTTGGCAGCGGTCTTGGCGATATTCGTGAGTGGTTCGATGTCAGTAGGAGTTGAATCTCGACATCGTGAAAGACAGGGTGTGCCACGAGAACGTCGGGACGCCCAGGACGACGCTGTGGCTTTTTTGGCACAGTATAATACAGATGCCGAGGTTGTCTTCAGTAGCAGCGCCGAAGCAAGCTGGGTCTACTATACTAACCTAACGTCGGAAAATGCACAGAAGCAGGTAATTATACAACGATTTTCCTTTTGCTTTAACTTGTGCTCCTTTGTCTATTTTCTATTTTCCACTCTTTGTTTACCGCATGTAACTATGTTCAATTCCATTCACATTCGCGTATATCATTTCCTCTAATTGAAAGTTTGAAAATCAACAGCAGTACCACTCAATAATGCATTTTGTTTTCATGACAATCTAAGTAGAGATATACAGTTATGAAGTAATCATACAACCTACAGTCAAACCTGTCTGTAGCGACCATCGTCTATAGCGGCCTTCTGCCTCCTGCCGACTATTTCACACGATTCCCCCGAGAGAATTAAAGGCCTTGTTAGCAGCCCTGTCTATAGCGGCTACCTGACTACAACTATCGCTTGTTTCGCCTCCCTTGGGTGGCCGCGCTTTATCTGGACAGGTTTGATTGTATGATACAACAGATAGAATTTGAAGGTAATGGCTTTTTTTTACAAGGAAAGAAACAAAAATTAAAGTGGCTTTGCGATTGCGTATATAGATCTCACTAATTTCATTGGGAGGATACTAGATAGAGTTATAGAGTTATGAAGTTTATTCCACGAATTCTGTAGAGAAGAGATTTTCATATTGTGCCTTTGCAAGGTGGAAGCTAGTCTCCGGTCATCCGCCTTCAGCAAGAAATCGGCCATGACAGCAACGCAGTTTAATGACGATTTGTCGACGTTCCCAGAATCATTGCAACGGGAACTCCGCTTCATAGGGGACATCGGCGTCTCTGCCCTAGACAACGAAACCGTTGAAGAAGTAAGTCTTTTCTTAAATGAGAATGAATACCCAAAATACATGTTCATTGAGTGAATAGAGCAATTATTACTAGAATATATCAGTGAAAGTTCGAAGAAAATCGGTCAATCCGTTCAACAGTTATGAATTTTTGAAGTTTTGATGAGACACCGCTGAATCAGAAGACTAGCTACGGATCATGACATCACGTATGTACTAGTAAGAATTTTTCTTTTCTTTTCTAGCATAATGAAAGAGCATTGGACTCATCGCTGATATTACCCTTGACATAATGTCAGTAGCAGGCCAAGGGAATGTGTACTGTTCATATAAATTTATATTTTGTGGAATTTTCTTTATACCGTAGTACATGTGTGATGTCATGATCTGTAGTAGTCTTCTAATCCAGCGGCTCATAACTTTTTAACTGATTGTCCGATTTTCCTCAAACTTTCACTGATGTGTTCGACTAATATTGCTGCATTCACTCAATCCACATGCATATTTAGGGTTAATTTCCCTGTAACCTCATCAGGTAATGCATCATTGATTGATTGATATCTAAAATCATAGGTAAGTACTCCAATACTCTTTCTATGTTATAACCACCATAGCCATAGAAAATGGCAGACTGTCCGTGCTTATCTGCTTCAAGCTCTTTCACTAGTCCAGTTTGACTCTTTTTTTGTTTGTGCATGTGTGTATGTGTGTGTGCGCGTGTGTGTGTGTGTATTTCTAATATTAAGGATTGTTGGACTTTTAACTGCTAATATCATTTCGGTTGTGGGCCTCAGGTAACGAAGTAAATGAAACAAAATACGAAAAATTGATAGAGCTATAGATACATGATAGATACTGTATATGGATTACATAATTTCAAAGACGTTTTTCATTCACATTCAGTGTCATAATCTATAGCATGCGGTACTCTGTTTTTAGAAATAGGGCCTATTCCTAACATTTTGTGGTTGTTGCTGTTTTTTATTGTTTTTCACTTCATTGCTTCGTGATTAGATTGACACTAATGTAGAAAATGCACTTAGAGCCTTGTCTCTTAAAAAAAATAATAATCTCTTTTGAAATACCGGTAAGAAATAAGTTTGTAATCATATTTTTTCCGCAATGGAAACCTAAGCGTGTTATATCTGTCAAAATTAATGTTCTCCGTAGTGTTTGACCTATCAATCACATTTAGGTTCCGAGCTTTTGGACATGGTATTTTCTTCAATTTTCTTTCCCCAAAACATCAACACTCAAATACCACGCTTCACGTCTCCCGACGCCATTGTGAACTCTTAAGGTTCTATCAGGCGTAGGTTTTGTCCCACCTCCCTGGTGTAATTAATATAAACCTATCCCCTGTGCAATTCCCTGCTATCTTTCAAGATGGTATTTATTTACATTTGTTAGTAGGTTCTAGCTTGATATACTTATCGGGTATCAGTGTCTCGGTTAAATATGCAATTAGATCCTTGTCTCTCAGCAAGCTCTGAAACATGCCAGAAACCGTCTAATTACAGATTAGTGATTAAGCAGTGATGAAAAGAGATACATGTATCTTTGACTTTTGCCCTATACATAAAACGCAAGGCGAACTCCCTAATATCTAGAAATGCTGATTAGTTAAGTGAATATATATATATATATATATATATATATATATATATATATATATAAGATATGAGAAAGGAAGGAGAAGTCGGTGCGTAGCTTTGACATCATTATTCCTCTTACTGTTCCTCCTTTTATGGAAAAGCGCAAGAGTTGAAAAATTGGTCTCCGCCGGGGATATATATATGTATGTATATATATATATATATATATATATATATATACATATATATATATATATATTTAATCACATGCATTATATACATATACCTATATATAGATATATTCATATATATATATATATATGTATATATATATATATATATATATATATATATATATACATGTAGGCAGTATATATATCAAAATATTGTGCGTCTCCGTGTCTGTGTGTCTGTGTCTGTGTGTGTAATAGAAATATTGGTGTAAATATCGGCTCAAAGAAGAAAACAAAAAACGACTATGAAGAATGACATGGAAAAAATGACTAACCGACTAATTAATTGATTACCAGCTGAGTAATTATTGTTATGGATTTCAGAATCTCGTATTTCATTTATTTATTTTTTTCATTTATTCATTTATTCAATATTCTTTACCCAGGGGAGCGCCATCAGTGGTTTATACACTGTTATCCTTGGAGGCCCGGAATAACGCACAGATATTCCAACTCAAGTCCTTCCCCCACCGACCATCATTAAAACGGAACGATCCCCCTGGTGATGATTGAAATCAAGAAAATTGACAAATACAATAGCTACAGGAAAATATCTAATACATTAGTACATACAAGGAAATGGAGATCCATTATTACCATTTTATTGATTTTCTTAGGGCATTATTTAGGGAGATGCTTTTGAAGGGGGGGGGGGGGTCAAAATCGCCTGTCAGTCAAGAAGAAAGCAAATTAAAAGACAAGAGCAACAGCAATAAAAAAAAAGTCTTACTGCTTTTAAGGTCTGATTTTCCCCCGAAAGTCGG
The DNA here is from genome assembly GCF_040938485.1 of Diadema antillarum. NCBI lineage: Eukaryota > Metazoa > Echinodermata > Echinoidea > Diadematoida > Diadematidae > Diadema > Diadema antillarum. The sequence goes on from NW_027270954.1 coordinate 927,634, forward strand.
CTGACATAAAAAAAATAGAAAAAAAACCAACAACAAACAAACAAACAAAAATGAGAATAAAAGGTCTTCATATTTTTGCTGTCACTTCACTCCCTCTTAATATTTTATGCAAAAGAGTGGCGGATGCAAACATTCGTTCCCTTTAAAGTGTGTGTGTGTGCGTGGGGGGGGGGGGGCAGCCCCCCACTAAGCTTCTCCCCACCCCCACCCTCCCCCCCCCCCCCCCCCCCCCACCCCCAAGGCTGCGCCGGTACGGTCCGGTTATGGGCTTGTAATTGTTGTGATGGTGACTATCGCCGACCTCCCCCACTCCTCAGCACGGATTTACGCCGTTGATCAAAACACGGTAGGATTCATGAGTTTGCAAAAATTTTAGCACTGTTTTTGCTCAGATACTTCCGCAGGCGTCTCAACAATGTCAACATATTAAAACTTGGAAATGACGGCACATATTCATCTTCTATTTTCTATTTCAGTATAACAACATCATGGCTGAAATGAATTCTATCTATAGTACAGGACAAGTGTGTCGCCCGGAAGACCCGACGGAATGTCTCTTTCTTGACCCAGGTAACACATCTCTTTTCTTCGTTGGGAACTGATCTTACTGTTCTCCTTAAACATTTCATTCCAACCATGTGTATTACAAGATTTGGTCTATAACGACAAATTATCTATAGTTTACACTGCTGGCGCACGTTTTTGAAAGTGGGTGGGGGCAGTTATCATTTCTGGTGCCACTTTATGGGTTTCTTCAGCTGATGGGAAAGAAAAAGGCCTTACCCGCTTCCACAAAGCATTCTTTTCTGGTACCACGTGGCACTTCCGGGGTTAAGGAATAGTGGGGGATTAGACCATAATATTCCTATGTACTAGTATTACAACTTATGCTCTATGCTTCTTTCACGCGGTGCATGGGCCAGTATGGTTTTTCTGTCAATAAGCAATGAAGTGACTTAATCAACAGTACTGATTATTCATCAAAGTAGCATGCATGCGTTATGTGTAAGTAAAGGCTTTAGGCGCAATGCAACGCAAAATCTTCGATTATGATAACATCCACCCCAGTTTATTCACGATGGGTTTCATTCGAATTAATTGTGTGTGAGCATTACTGTTCTGGATTTCCAGTATGATATCCCTTCCCCACCACTATGGAAAATTCAGGCCAAGAAAAAAAAAATAATAACAACAATTGATAAGAGTGGTCACAAGCTGATGATTGCGCCAATCAAGCCTGTAGCATCTTCCTAGTAGTTGCATTTGGATTTCATGCAGCGTGATCGAAGAGAGGTCAAAGGCCATGGCAATCCAAGAATTAACTAGAGACACGTTGATTGTCAATGTTTACATTCTCATTGTTGATGCTGCTTTATTGTTGGATGATATTCATAAAAAAACTAAAGGAAAGCATGTGAATACACTTGTTTTGCAATCGCTTGTAGGTAGAAGGTTCTTCCATCCTTGATTGACATAATATATAATGAATATAACTGCAAAGTAAAGCTTAAACAAGGTATACACTATAGTGACCGGCAAGTGTTTATTTTTACCCGAAGAGTTATGAACATTCATTCAATCAAAGATGTTTTGTCGGGTCTTTTTTATGGTTCGGTGTAATAATGTCAGAAGTAAAAATGTCAGAGGTAATAATGTCAGGGGTAAAAATGTCAGAGGTAAAAATGTCAGGGGTAAAAATGTCAGAAGTACAAATGTCACATGTAAAGATATCAGAGGTAAAAATGTCACAGGTAAAAATGTCAGAGGTAATAATGTCATGGGTAAAAATGTCAGAAGTACAAATGTCACAGGTAAAAATGTCAGAAGTAAAAAAAATGACATTTTTACTTCTGGCAAATGTCAGAAGTACAAATATCAGAGGTGAAAATGACATTTCTACCTGTGACATTTTTACTTCTGACATTTTTACCTCTGACATTTTTACCTCTAACATGTTTACCTGTGACATTTTTACCTCTGACATTTTTACTTCTGATATTTTTACATCTGACATTTTTACCTCTGATATTTTTACCTCTGATATTTTTACTTCTGACATTTTTACTTCTATCATATCTACCTATAACATTTTTACCTCTGACATCTTTACCTCTGACATTTTTACTTCTGACATTCTTACCTCTGACATTTTTACTTCTGATATTTTTACCTGGCACCTTTTTTATAGTGATTGCTAATCGTACATTGACTGTCGTCTGCTTTATTTTGCTGCAACAAGGACTGGATGAAGTGATGGCCACCTCCACAGACTGGGACGAGCTGGTCTGGCTTGGAAGGGTTTCCGTGATGTGGTGGGAGTGGCTAATAAGCCCCTCTACGCCAGGTATGTCGAGATCGCCAATGAAGGAGCACAGGCAAACGGTAAATATGAGGGTCAAAACCATTGTGGGGTCAATGGGGGTAGGATTACCAATGTCGCAATATAAAGTCAGTATGACTCCCGCGATAAATTATTGTTCTGTGGTAACTTTATTGTGTCATATTTCAGCCTCTTTCTCTTATGTACATTTCGTGTCATTGAAATAAACAGTTACACAAGTATGATTACAGATATAGACGTGTAGATAGATATATAAAAAGAAAGAAAGGTAGATAGAAAGATAGATAGATGGATAGATGGATTGATGGATGGATTGATAGGTAGATAGATAGATAGATAGGTAGGTAGGTAGTTATATAGACAGATCAGTATAAATGTAGTTATAAAAAAATACATATATATATATATATATATATATATATATATAACACAGTGCTTATATAGCGCATATCACTACCGTGGTGTCTCTATGCGCTTTAAAGGAGAGGGATGAAAGTAGAAAGAAGAAATGCAGTGTATAATATGTGTACCATAAATGCAGAACCAAACTCATTCATAATACTTTTTGAACAGAAATGTCTTGAGAGCAGTTTTAAACTTTAACACTGTGGGAGCTTCTTTTATATAACACGGAACAGCGTTCCACAGTGTGGGAGCAGCATACATAGGGAGGTTTTATGTTTTTATGGGTAAGGTGTAAGGTTTTTAGGCACCTTATTGCCTGGTATAGTAAGTATAATGATACAGCCAATAAATGCTGTATTATAGGCATTGGTTGTAATTCTTGTAGTTTATTGTTCTTTGCTAATGATTGCTGACTGTTGTTCAAGATTGATAAGGGAACCATATGTTATAAGAAATGCAAATTTTCCCCGACATTGAAATATTTTACTTGTACAATTGTAGGCATACATTCATGAGTTCATTACTTAAAGAAATAACAATTTCACAACAACCATGCCAACATCAATTCATTGTCTGAAATATTATGATAATGCTGGAAAGAATTCAGTGTTACAAAACATAAAATCCCATTTTCATGACAGCTTTAAGAGAACAGATGCTCAAAGATGTGTGATACATATTTATGCTTCATCCATCACAGGTTATGACGATCTAGGCGATTCCTGGAGATCAGACTACGGTGACGATCTAGAAACTCAAGTGTACGACCTCTACGACGCCATCCTGCCACTTTACAAGGAGCTCCACGCGTACGTGCGGCGCAAGTTGCACGGAATCTACGGGGACAAAGTTCCACTTGATGGATACCTACCAGCTAACGTCCTTGGTAGATATGAGACTATCTACTCTTTTCCAGAATCTGGTCTTTGATTGTCTCCTATGTTACGTTGTAGTAATTATAATGATGAAAACAATAACGTGATCCTATTTACCCAGGATAGATTCTGTATTGTTTTAGCACTGCTCTTTCGATAGCAAATGTACCATCAGATATAGGAGTAAAAGCCTCTCTTACATCCCGTCGTGCGTGTTTTAGCCTCTCTTACATCCCGTCGTGCGTGTTTAGAGATCGTGCGGACTCGGAGTTCCTGTCAGGCGTGGAGTTGTCGCAGGGTAAAAAACATAAATCGGATGGGAAGTATGTTGTAAGTACTTAATGAGTTGGTGTGTCTTGCTCAAAAGGTGAGGCCCGCAAGTGGTCTGTACGCCTTTTTATAAGTAGGAAGAAGTAAGGAGCACGTAATGTATAAGACCTCTACTTCTGTCGCACACAATGAGTGGGATAATTGCACGTGAATTGCAAGTGAAGCGTACGCTTTCAGAAATCGTACTTAACGTGGTAAGAGAAACGTAAGAGAAACGTAAGGAGCACGGAAGTGTTAAGCAAGACAATTGTGCATCAAATTGGAAGAACGCACGGATAATCACAATGATATAAAAAGGTGCACTGAGTCTCTTCATCATTCATGTCACTGCAGAAAATGTCGACGTGGAACTGAAAGTACGCTGTCCGTATCAGCTTTTATTCAGGAGCACGGTGCACCTGAGCATGTCTCAACATCTACTTCTGACGCACTTTTCATCGTGCTGAGTGTGACGTACTTCACAAGTACGGTAGTAGTACTCACCACGCATTTTGGAAGTAGGTAATACGCAAGGAGGAAGTGCGCTCACCCTCCTTTTGTTAACACGTACATTGAAAGCAAGTGTAAAGTAAGATCCTCTTGCGTGGTAAGTACGCCTTCGTGGAAAAAATACCCCCCCCCCCGAAATTGTTGCATGTTTTGCCTGCGTTGCACGCAACCTATCGAACTTACTCAGTAATTTTGTCTTGCGTACTCCGAGCGTGCCCCACGCGTGCCAATTGTCGCAGCCAGGTCGTAGCGAAAAACTGGCAGGCCAGTTTTCAGGCTGCGTGCTTTGCGTCGTGTTTGCAACCTCCAAAAAAGTACTTTCACACTTGCGTGCATCTCACTACTTGGCCATTTTTGGCACGCAAACCACTCGTAGCACCACGCATGACCGGATGTAAGAGAGCCTTTAGCCACGTGGGTGCAGACGTTAACCTTGTTTTCTCGTCCACCCGATATTTTTGATGGTTTTATTCCTTTTCAAGGGCGCTGAGTCCGAATCTGGATGATTCAAGTCATGTAGGCCTATCCTTAAGGGTTTTAAGATAATATATTAAGAATGACTTCCAAAATGGCCCGCCAAATTCTGAAATTCCTATATATTTTCTTTAAGATGGCGCAATAAAATTTGACACCAGAAAAATGAAGGCTTACCGTATTTCGAGGGTGCCGAATCTGAATCCGAATCTGGATGATCCAACTTTTTGCATTTTTGAGGATTCTAAGATATTCAAGATGGCCGCCAGAAATTAAAACTCCCATATTTCCTTTGCAAAAGTGAAAAAATTGATGGTCTTAACTTAGACTGTTTACCTATATGGAGTAGCTCTCCAAGAGGAGATTGCCGTTATCATCACTACAATAATGGGAATCGTCAGGTATCCATAATTATTATAAACATTGGTTAAGAGGAAGAACGAAAGGTATTTGAGTAGATATGGCGCTGTTGGAATGATAAAACTTTATTCAGGAGAGCAACCTCCCCTCCCCCCCCCCCAAAAAAAATGAAAATACAAAGATTTACAAACAAAAATTAAAATATGGCAGCCCAAAGCATTATGACAAATTGTATATCGCCTTTCCTTTGTCATGGTGGGGTGACTTCATCGAAGTCAGGATTTCGACAGGGTATCACTTTTCTGATTCCTGGCAATTAATCTAAAAATGTGATTTTTCAACAACAACAGCGACAACAAAAAAGAGACACATGCACGGTCTTGTCGCCCAAAGCAGCGACGATGATGATAGCACATGACTTGGTAATAGTAACTCAACGAAAATGAATTTATGTATATAATTATTCAGGTTATTCCAAGGTTACACAGTGTTCATCATTTTATAATCATGTGTATTCATTACATTCATTGCGCAGGAACAGTTTTGACAAAACTTTCTGTAATGAAAGAACAAACATGACAGAGTTAATTTTTCTCAATGGGATGATGTTTCTTCCCAGGTGACATGTGGGGGCGCTTTTGGGGAAACATCTACAGCCGCGTTGTTCCCTTTCCGGAGCGACCAAATGTTGACGTCACAGACGCCATGATTGAGCAGGTGATTATGAATTCAGTGAAAACAGCATAAAATTACTATGCATTACGTTTTATCCTTTTTTTTAAGCTTTGTTGATACGAAATACACCTACTTGATGTATTGTGTCACGCACATTATACATGTCCAACATACACCATCAACATCATGAAACTGAATTGAAATTGGACTTGAGGTAATGTCATGTGATTGAAATTTCAGGGTTACAATGTATCCGGATGTTCCGAATGGCTGATGAGTTTTACACTTCTATGGGCCTGCTTCCGGCCAATGATGCATTCTGGGTAAACTCTTTGTTTGAAAGACCCACCGACGGCCGTGACGTGGTATGTCATGCTTCGGCTTGGGATTTCTACAATCGGAGGGACTTCAGGTGGGTCACGTCATATATTGTCCTGTCAGTTGTAAGCTGTCTTTTTCTTGATCCCAAACACTGTCAGCCAGGCTTTGATAACAGTGATAGAAAGTTACAGCGGTTTATCAAAGAATTCGGATGATACAATGCTACAATCATTTCATCTTGATCTGTTTATTCCAAACACTTTCCCATAATCATTATGAATAAATATTTGAGCTAGTAACTTGTTGGAAGAGTGTTATTTTTTTTTCTAACCCTACTACTTCTCTTTCAATTAACTAACAGTTGATTACTTCATATATACTCTCGAGCTCAGCTTTGGAAAGTTTTCATCATCAATAATTGTGAATGAAAGTTGTAGATGTTGAAAACTTTGGTTGTAGGCGTTTGATTTACGTCTGAACATTACAACCGAGACCAATATGTCTCGGTGTCAGTCAAAGTGTAGCAGCCTTCTTGCCTGCATTTTCAGTAATTAATCACAATCAATGCTTTGACTAACAGCATGTACATATTCATGGAGGATTACAAGACTTATAGTAACTCCCTATTCATAAATGTTGTTTATGTTCGTCTGTTTGCTGGCATTGGTAATATCTGCGATAACAACGCCATACCATTGCATTATATGATCAGCGATGAAGTATATAAGATCATACGAGACATGGAGAGTATCAAATGCAATCTCGGGAAGTTTATTGCTGACTCTTCTCGGAACCTAAATGTTACTTTTCAAAACCTTCGAATGGAACGCCTGTAACTCAAAATATATACATGTTTACACGTATGTTTATATTTTTTCAAGTACCTTTTTGTCTCTAAATGTCACATATGAGCAAATATAGTTACCACTGATTTTATCACATCGTAGTTCAATTGTCATTGACATACTACCTAACAAGTAGACAATTCAAATAAACATTGAGTATGTTCCCTCCTACGTCTGTTACTTTCTCTGTGATTTTAACCCCAGCTGATAATTTGATTTGTCCATTAACAAACTTTGAATATTCGTTCTCACACACGTCGTGATAATCACAGTACATACACGCTGTTATTATAACCATCATAACTAGGTTTGCAGCGCAGTTTCATAATTATACAACCTCTGCACGTACATGGCCAAAACTCTTGTTGCTCGTTTGCAGTTGGTTCACTGAATTTTTCTCTTCTTTCGCTGAACCAGAATCAAGATGTGCACGGAGGTGAACATGGATAACTTCCTGACAATACACCACGAGCTCGGTCACATCCAGTACTTCATGCAGTACAAGGACCAGCCTGTGGCCTTCCGAGACGGGGCTAATGGGGCCTTCCACGAGGCCATTGGGAGGTTATGGCCCAGTCTGTGGCCACGCCCAAACACCTGGAAGCTGTTGGCTTGTTTCAAGGAGCTGACGACGGTGACGAAGGTTAAACAAGATAATCCTAATACTTCTCCAAATGCTAGATAGGGATGCTACTCATGGCATGTACGGAGAGGCGTGTGTTTCTACAATCCATAGCAACACATTGTTACGGAGGTTATTTTGCTTGAAAATGAACACTTAACCCTAGGTTTATTTTAACTAATCACGGAAAACCTGAGACACACGCACAGATAACGAATCAAGATAGATAAATAACTTTGTATGATAGGGCTTAGTCATTTACTCTTTTTAGTAATAAAAGTAATCGTACTTCATCAAATTACAAACCAGATAGTTAGTGAAAGGGAGCATTGGTGCATGTCAATTCCCCATAAAGCGTATTGACCAAAATACAGTGAATCGGGAGCACATTATTCTTCGAGAAAAATATTCTCTAGAGTTTTTCAACAACACTTCCTTATTAATTTGTACATATTTATATAATGTTTGTCAGAATGAAGTGCTTTGGAAAATACCTGATTGTTAAAGTTGATATTTATCAAACTCCTCATATCAAATGAACACTTGCCCAAAGCTCCTGAGACAGATGATATGTTGGGGTTATTTCGCTAAAAACCTAAAAAAACAACAACAAAAAAACAACATTACCATTGACATTGAGATGCAAAGATGACTTCAGATTATGTGGCCTCTGCAACTCAAGCAACATTATCAAGACCACTATTGTTTATCTATGTGTGTTTGTTCCATTAGTTAATTTTCTTCTATTTTCACGCGAGGTGAAGTAAAAAATAGCTGACATCATATAAGTAAAAAACGAGGAATCACACAAAAGTATTAAAAAAAATCCTTGTCGCGGTGTCATTGTTTTGACAAAATCAAAAAGATAAGAATGCTTTATGTGGCTTTAATTTGTAGATCCCCATAAATAATTTGTCTTTTTCATACACTTCTCTCATCAAACAGAGAAACAATCTTGTTAATGCCACTTCTACAGTCATTTGTTGTTGTTGTTGTTGTTTGTTGTTGTCAATGGATTGTTTTACGCGTTTGTCACTGGCACCTCTAAAGTACAAAGGAGAACATAAACTTTGAATATTTTGGATATTGATGAAGCTGTATCTTCTCATATGTATTACTGAAATCCATCCTTTATACCCTTCTATCATTTACTTATCTTTCGGTTATTTTCTGACGGGTTGTATTGTTATTTTTGTTTTGTTTATTATCTATCCTTCGTTCTCTTTTCTTGCCCTTTTCTATTCATGTTCCATTAGTCACAGAAAACTGACATTAATTTCCTGCTAAAGATGAGTCTTACTACCATAGCAACCATTCCTTTTAGTCTGGCCTTGGAGCAGTGGCGCTGGGACGTCTTTGCCGGGGATGTGGACGTCAACAGTGGTATTGGAGAGATGGTGGCAGCTCAAGTAAGATTAAAATCCCCCCCCCCCCTGCATGGCGTGAAATAATGACAGTCTGTTATGCGATGAACATTACGGTTGTAGGGTGATGAAGTCTTCAGTGCTCTGGTAGTATGTTGATGGAGCCTTTTAACCTTACAAAAATGTAACGCCAAAGCTCTGAGGGTTTTGCTTCCCCCCCCCCCCCTCCTCAAGAAAGAAAGATATCTCATTGTTTGATTTTGTACATTTTTAGGAAAGACATGATCGGAGTGGAGGCCCCGGTGACGAGAACCGAAGAAGACTTTGACCCTGGGAGCAATGTATCACATCATAATCTCTTATCCCTTCATTGGGTAAGTGAACGATCTTTCGTGTGATGGGCAGATGACATTATTAATATCACACTTAGACCATGATTTCCATCCCTCCCCCTTTCTCGCCCCTTTCGTTCTCTTTCCTTGCACATAATATTTTGCATGTTGCCTTTAGAACATGATTTGTTTTGTTAGAAAAACATCAAAAGACATTTTTTGTTTTCGCTAAGGGGCACAGTGTTGTTCTGCTTTCATCAATGTCCAGCATGAGGTATTTTTTGCGGTATCATAATCTTGAAATGAAGTTATATCAAATTTTGCTATCATGTTTGTCTAACATGTTTAACCAAATGCCATAAGAAAATAAGCTTTTAACGGCAGCAGCCATCCCTACCAAGAATAATCAATGCTGTCCGTCCACAGATATTACATCCGTACCGTAATCCAGTTCCAGTTCTACAAGTCACTGTGTGAGGAGGCAGGCCACACGGGACCTCTGTATAAGTGTGACTTCTATAACTCTCAGGAAGCTGGAACCAAACTTGCGTGAGTTGAAAGAAACACATCTTTTAAAGGGACATCTTAATGACACTTCAATGATAGGCGTTAATCCGGTCTTATTTTTATTTTTCTTTTAACGGCGTAAAGTCTTTTGCGCCATTTCCATTTGTATACTGTGTGTCAGCAGACTACTGGTGACAAATTGGTTGCCAAGTTGTATCGAGTAATATAATATTATATTTGTGCCAGGTCTACGATAGCTAACAAATCAAGATATAAATTATCACGATGGAGACTCATGCTCATAGCCGAATAATAAGTTTAGTACCGATTCTAATGGAGAAATGAATATCCTCAAACGCCGGTACTTATTTATTTATCTATCTATTTGTCTATTTATCTATTTATTTGTTTATCTATTCATTTATTCATTTATTTATTTTTCTATCTACCTATTTATTCAGTATGCTTTATGCTCCATCAGGGGTTTTTACACCGTTATTCTTGGAGGCCCTGTAACCTAGCAACAAAAGAACTGTTCATCCGTTTGTTTCTCTTTTTCATATTGTCGCTTAAGTCATTCAAAAGCATTATGAACATTCGACCGTTTGGACTTGAGCTTTTTTTATGACGTTCATCTAAAACTAAAGGGTATTATCTGTATAGAATGCAACTGATTGACAAATTGTCGCACTTCAACGTAAATAAGCACTGAATTGATCAGTGTTTTAGTAGTAGCCATCATGATAAAACAATCATGGGCGTACGTACTCAAGCAGGATTCGAACCTACGACCTCTTGATCTCCGGACAGGCGTCATCTCCACTAGACCATCGAGTTTCCGCCCGACAGCAAGTGTTGGTTATAATTCTTATAGCATGCAGCGGGTACTGACTGAATATCTGTATAGGCTTGTAATGAATTAGCCCTGTCATTTTTTTTTTATGTTCATTATCAACAAAAGGTCTTGTCACTGTACGTCACATGGCGATACGTTATACTAATCTCTTCGCTCACGCCTATTGATAGGAACATGCTATCGATGGGCAAGAGCCAGCCCTGGCCCGAAGCTATGGAGGCACTAACAGGTCAACGTGAGATGTCCGCAGACGCCATTTTGGAATATTTCGAGCCATTGATGGAGTGGCTACAGACGACGAACCAGGAGAACGGAGATAAAGTCGGATGGGAGAACAGTGAGTCGTTTTCTTTCGAATATCGGGTCAACTGCTCTGTTTCGTGGCTGAATTAAATTCTTTGAGCACAGGCGACTCCCCGTTCTAACGACGTCCTCGGCAGTTTTCTGTCGTTATATCGAAATTTCGTTAGAGCCGAACAGTGAAGTATGTTCGGTAACGTATAAAGAGGATAATCTTGGGACATTTATTTCGTCGTACTGAGAATTTCGGTATAACCGTATTCGTCATAATGGGAGTGCACTCTGTAGAGTTTGAGGAACCGTTGCTGCTTGGTTGATAATATTCACTGCACGACTCTCAATATTGTGAGATCTCTGGATCGAGTTCGCTGTCAACAGCGGATGTAGGAACTGTAGAACAGCTGATGGGCACTCGGTACATGTACCATATGATCACGTATAATAAATCCAAACATATACGAACGTGGTCGTGTGGAATTTGACGTTTTGTAGGCAAGGACTTTCCTCAGATTTCAATATTCTAGAACAGCCTTTACCATAAAACTGCTGATGTTGTCGGGACTGTGTTTTGCCCAACGAAAGTCTCAACATTTTTTTTTTTTTTTGCCTCCGCCACGAAGTGTCGCCGGAGGCATTAGACCCTAGGTTTTCGGGTTGTCCGTCCTTCCGTCCTTTCATCCGTCCTACCGTCCGTCCGTCCGTCCGGCGTCCGTAATCAATTTTGTGGACAGCATAACAAAAAAAAAAAAAAAAAAAAACTTTTTGAGGTATCCTAATAAAACTTGGCAGGTATATATATATATGTATGAAGGGTGAAGTTGTGCCTATGAACTTTTGGGTGCAGATGCTTAAGGTCAAAGGTCAAGGTCAATTGCTCAAAATTTCACTATTTCCCCCATATCTATGCAATGCCTTATGGTATTTTCTTGAAACTGTGTGTATTTATGCATTACCTAATAAAGATTCTCTAGTGAGAGTTTGAGTCATGAGATGAAGGTTCAAAGGTCAAGTAAAATGTAAAAATTTCACTTTTTTTCTCCATATCTTGGAAATGGTTCAAGGTATCTTCATGGAACATAGTACATATGCATGTACTGACTGGTAGTGATTATCTAGGGAATTTTGGGGTCATGAGGTCAAAGATTAGGGGTCAAAGGTCAAGGTCAACTCATTTGATTTCACTTTTTCCATCGTATTTATGCAATGCCAGCCCAATTTTTCTTGAAACTTGGTGTATACATGTATTACCCAATAGAGATTCTCTTGGAAGTTTTTGGCCAAAAAGTCAAAGGTCATGTGAAAGTGATAAAATTTCACTTCTTCCTCCATATCTTGAAAGTAGCTCAAGGTATCATCATGAAACTAATATATATGCATGTTGTGCCTGACAGATTCTCTTGGGAACTTTAAGGTTATACTTGTGGGATGAAAGGTCAAGGTTCAAAGGTAAAGGGTCAAAGACCAGGTCAAGATGCTAACAATTTACTATTTTATACAGAAATTACACTTTTTCTCAGTAACTTGAATATTACTCAATGCATAGAGATATAGATGCATAGATAAAAGGGTCAAAAGTCAAGTAAAAGTCCCTGAATCCCCCAAATACATGCTTTCTTAGAAAATGTAGCCATTCATCCAATTAAGCCTTGTTAAAGGAAAGTGGACATTCAACACATTATAACATGTCAACATAATATTTTGCCATTTAGATAAAACTGTCATCACACATTGTCAAGACGTAAAGACCTATTAGGAGAATCGCACATTATGGCGGAGGCATACCAGTCGCCATAGCGACATTTCTAGTTATATAATATTGTACTCCCCTTCCACCCATATTATAAGGCATGATAATAAACATAATTATGATAATGAACATAATTATCGTCCATTATATCTTATTTTCTTCACAGGTTCGAGCAGACTGGTCCCCACTAGTCAACTCGGTATTTTGCTACTTGTCTTCATCGTATTCTTCCTTCGCTAGGAAAACTGATTTACTGGAACGGCCTTTTGTTTTGTTTTGTTTTGTTTTGTTTTGTTTAGCCTTTAATTTGTACTAGAGTCTTGAAATACCGTGGAACATTTTACCTATATACAACATTGCTTAAGAACCCACCACTGATAATAAATTCATTTTGGAACCTTCAGTATTAGGCAATGGGTTATGCTAATAAGCCAAGTTACAATTTTTTTTATAGAATAATGCTACGACGGTAACAAGACTCTTTCGGAATACAATTGGTGATTCACAGAACATTTTATTTGCCTTCTCGTTACAGTCTTCGTTTCTGTTAGAATTTCAGTGACAACTAACTAATGAAAGAATTTATCACCATATCGTCAGTTAAAGCGTACTTACCATGTAGCGGGTACTGGAAAATGTATATAAAGGAACACCAAATGAATACGGTTAGTTGAAAGGCACTTTATTTCATTATTCATATGCTTCACGATTGAGAGGAAGTGTAATACACTTGCATTTGTGCGAATGCGTGAATGAATTAGGTGTGTATTAAGTATATTATGTATATTTCGTGATTTTCAAAAATATATAAAATGACTGAAAGATGATCTCCCTTTGCACATTTGAAACATAGACCAGATAAGAAAGAATTAAGACATAATTTGAATATGATAGTTGTAATCATAGCCTGGTAAGGCCAAGACAATCCAAAGATGGCGCTACACTGGTTGGACATGATTTGAATTTCTCTCTTCCTGTGTCATCACTCACAGGTTCAGATATGAGATGGTTACTTACGAAATATCGATAGCATTTGTTAAGGTACATGTTTACAATTTGATCTACAGTCGTATAACGGTGTGAACGGACTTATAATCTTCAACCAGGAACCTTTCTTTGATCTGTTTGGGAGATAATTATTTCTTGACGCTTAAGTCGTGCATGGAATCATTACTGTTACATGTAAAAGGTATAGTGTAAAATGAAAGTTTTAAAGAATAAAGATATCATTAGTATATTGGTATCAATTTGTGGTATTGAAGTTACTATTACAACTGTTTTTGAATTTCTACCAGAAAACAGCTAAGCATGTATTTAAGGTGTGAAAGAAAACATCCCAGTGTTTACCGGCACAGGGCATATCAAACTGACATAATACGTGCATTTCGAAGGCAACGACTGTCTAGCATTGTTTTACAGACAGCCTGCTAACAAGTCACATACACTGAAATAGTGATGTACTTTTCCCTGTTTATGCTATCATCACGACCATACACCAATATACTGAATAAAATTATATGCGTTTTACACTTAGCACGGAAATATGGGGTAAAAACGGATCCGTAGCTTTGGTTCGTCATACTCCTGTTAGAAATAATAGGACACAATTTGATTTTCTTCAGAAATTGTAGGTTTCTTCAAAATAATGATTAAAGACATTTTGAGCGAAGATTCGTTTTACCTCTAAACAGGAAAACGTAGACTTAGGTACCGTGGGCAGTATAATGTATGAAATCTGCAGTAATTCTCAGTTGAGTGAGCTACTTGATTGTAAGTTTATTAAAGGAATATAATTTTCCTTTCTTATAAGAAACTGCATTTTGAATGATCAAAACAGAGTCGGGGTAAGGAACTATGAACAATTTGAAAAGTAGCTTTAAACAAAAACAAACCATTGGCGATCTTACCAGTCTTTATCCTTCCTATATTGATTTAAAGACACACTGCGTTATAGGGAGGCGTAGGATTTCCCCCTTTTTTGCCTTAAATCATGATACCTTTCATCCTAATTGCTAATGCATATAAAAAGGTAGTCCTCGTATAAAAGAGCATTGCTATTGTTATAGCAATACGTGTAATACGTCAGGGCAAAACACACCAGCAGCTTTGGGCCCAAGACGAAGAACCGGTGTTACCCCACAACATGATTTGCCATGTTTGCGAAATAACGGGCCTCCGGTAGCCCCTGCTAAAATACACACGAGTTCTACGTACAATTTGTATATCACTTCCTGCCTGACACTCAAAATCGCAAAAGTAGAAAAGGTGAATTATTCAGACAGATAACCTTAAGTTATAGAAACCCTACTATAACATCACGCACCTTTCACTTTGTGTTTTCATTTGAAAAACGCTTTCATTGAAAGAGGAATTGGACAATGGTGCAATTTTAGGTACAATGCAGGCGAGTATGGAGGCAAGGGGTCTATTTCCCCACTTTTCCCCTACTGTTAACTTTCTTACACAACCGAACAGTATAAAAAAGTGTCAAGGAACTGTTTCCGTATCCTCAGAAACTTTCTTGTTCTTGCCGAGGCAACTGCACGTTAGAATTCAGAATTAGGATATTGCTACTCCTTCACTGGTGCCATTTCATTTAATTTATTTTATTTCCAACAACAGATTATAATTGCAGTAAGACAAATTTTAAATACACATAATTACACAAAGTCAAAACAGCATTGTATGAAGGTAAATACTGTGAAATGCAATAAATGCTATGACTTTTAGGACAATACAAATCAAGATTGCTGGGAAGTTAGTGCCACCCCTATTTATAATGACAACGACGACAACAGTAATAATGTAGTAATAATCATGTTAAAGACTAGTCCAGAGTATACTCGGGCAAGCGTCTATGGGAAATGCGTGTTGTAGCAAAATCAAACCGTCCTCAACGGGTTAACACCAATAATGATCATAATCACCATCATAATAATACTCATACTGCCAACAGTATCATAAGTACAAACATCTTAACATAAAAACATAAATTACAACTGTAACTATTTTGTACTAAGCAGGACTGAGGTGTGAGGTGACTGTGTAACACTCTTTGTTAGAGGTCGCTCCTAAACACCCTGCGTTGTAGTGTAACCGCTACGTTTCCTGCAAGCTGTACGTCGAGCCTTGGATTGGTAGAAACCTCACGTACACTGCTGGCAGGGTTGTAGGCCAGAGGGTGATATGTGACCAGCTGCTCATGGTTCTGTGATACAGGACAGGTTAAGTACTAGTATTATAAGTAATAAACAATCGGTTGAGCTAATTTACGTAATTAGTTTAATCTGCATATTATACCACATTGATAGTGTGCTGAGCACGGAGATCATATCGGTTAGCTGTGCAAGTGAAACCACAATGAGAACACACACACACACACAAAACCACCCAAGATCAATTATTGGGAAGAAAGAAAAAAAAAAACCCGAATATAACACTAAGATCATGTAGCTCAAAAAGAGCTTTGCGTTGCTATTTATGCTCAGAACAAGACCTCAACACGGGGAAGGGGGTATGATAAAAGTCTTTTCTACGGAACGCGTTTATACAACGTAGACAAATACTTTGCTTTCATTGTTCTATGGCCTTGGGAGTACCTGATGAAAATAAAAACCCTGCCCTAGTAAAGTTTACGAGGTAAATTTCTCAACATTGAAAAAGAGATGAATACTTACTGTTATAAGTTACATAATTCACGAGTTTATAAAAACATACACGGTCCTACATGACCCGTGCATACTGGAAATACATATTACACTTGCCATTCTAAATTGCGAAAGTATGAGCATATAATTACGTATGACCATTCATTGCTGAACTGATCTTCACGTAAGAAAATGTAAACAGTCATTCCAAGATAATTAACTTTGCACAAATATATATATATATATATGTATATACCGGGTGTCCCAAAAAAAGCGGAACGGTGGATTTTCTGTACCTTGCGTTCTAAAAGTTATATATATTTTTTGACATCATTAGAAAGAGCATCTTCCGCAAAAGGCCATGATACCAAAATCACTAAATTTGGTTCTGTACTTTTTATTCTACGCCAATTTCTGTAAATGAGTCATTTTCAATTTTGTGCGACTTATGAGATAATAATTTGGGTGCGACACGCGTTCCATACGGTAAATTGTGTAAGCTCGTTGATCCATGTCAGCAAAAGATAACGCTTTCATATTGGCGGCACACACACACACACACACACACACACACTGTTTTTTTTTTTTTTTCCTGGCCCGTGCCCAATGTGAAAGCTGTATCTTTTGTAGACATGGATCACCGAGCATACACAATATTCACCGTATGGATCGCGTGTCGCACTCAAATTATTATCTCATAAGTCGCAAAAATCCGGCGAAATTTGGCAATGACTGCATTTTCAGAAATTGGCGTAGAATAAAAAATACTGAACCAAATTTAATGATTTTTGTATCATTGTTTTTTTGCGGAAGATGTTCTTTCCAATTATGTCAACAGATATATAACTTTTAGACAGCAAGGTACTGAAAATCCACCGTTCCGCTTTTGGGACACCCGGTATATATATATATATATATATATATATATATATTTATATATATATATATATGTATATATATATGTGTATATATATATATATATATATATATATATATATACATATACACATAAGAGCTTTTGATCCCAATCTGTAAAATTCAAATAGAATACCAGGTACCATGATTGCATATGTTGGCCATAAACATAATTAACATACTATACATACTAAATCGATATCCAACTCTAGCCATAAAAAGAGACCAACATCCACGTGCTGATTCAAGACGAACATGGCATATCCATAGCACCTTGGTTCATTCATAATGTTTCAACTTTTATTTTACATGTACGTTGTATGTCATTTTAGCGTAGTTTAGCATCTTCATAACCAATGTAATGTTTCTCATGGAATAATTGTAAACGCTTTGGATTATTTCATTTGTTTTGCTTGTGTGTCTATTCGTTTGGGTTCGTCGCTGTTGTTGTTGTTGTTGTTGTTGTTGTCGATGATGATGATGATGATGTTTTCTTTGTTCTTCCCAACATGTCAAGGCTTTTTTAGTACTTACCTCTACAGGTGTCGGGCGACACGGCGCCCAGTTGAGGTGTTGTCATGCCATCAGGACACGCCCTACATTCAGACTGGCCTGTGATTGGCTGATACCAGCCCTTCTTGCACATGAAACAGGGTGCAAAGCCTGTCACTGAGTAAGTTCCAGTTTGGCATGGAACTGGAGGGAGAGAGAAAGAGAGAGAAAGAGAGAGAGAGTGTGTGTGTGTGTGTGTGTGTGTGATCAAACAAGCTATCCACTCACTATGACGCGATCGCTGAAGTGACAGTAAATAAATAGATCGATGAGATGAATGTGAAATATTAACATCGTCATTTACATCATAGATCGATTATCGTGAAACAGATTCATCTCAAGGAATGATCACTCGCACTTACTTCTTGACAATCTGATTTTTTTTATATCAAACAATGACGAGGCTTTATCAAACAAGACCATGGAATTACTAAAAGTTAAAACAATTGTTGAAATAAGCCATTTTGGAGTTAGCTCCTGTGCGCATGGGTACAAATGACCTTCCTTTTTTCTCGATTGGTTGGGCACTTCACTCCTTTTCAAAGTGACAGAATGCATGAACTTGGCCGACTTAACAAATTATAGAATTCATCAGTCATGTTCAATTAAAGAATGAACATATGCAGACAAAACATGTAACCAGCAAGATCCATCAGTGAACACTTGGGAAAGCATCTATTAAATGCGTTGAATGTTTTACATTGTTTTAATACAGATATTTTTCATTGCCTAATACCTATTTTGCTGTCAGGTGGAAGTGCTGGCAAGCACCATTTGTAAGGATTACTTGAATAATCATTAAATCGTGCAAGCTTATCTCGGTGAATTAAAAAAAAAAAAACATGCCCTGTTGGTACAAAAATCTTTTCGTGCTCTTGCCGAAAGTGGAGTCCCGAACTGGCGTATTCTCTATTCATTGTACGAGGTCTTAACCCGTTGAGAACGAGTCCCGAGTATAGACTCGGGTAGGGGTCTATGGGACAGACAAAAGTTTAAGCGTCTTGTGTCATCCTTTTGTGATTGTGGCATCACAAAATGTCTGTTCATGGTTGTATCGTGTCCTATTGTGTCCCAGTGCTCTTCTATTGTCTCTCACCTTCACACTGACTGACGTCACTAGCTCCCTGTTTAGCTGTCGTCGTTCCTACTGGACAACTTTTGCACTCAGTCTGACCTTCTTGGTCCTGGTAGAAACCTCTCCCACAGAGGGCGCACTCGTTAGCCTTTAGCTGAGCAAAGTAACCTGCTGGGCATGCAACTGAAAGAACACAAAATCCTTTGAATTTACTTGATTTCGTTTTGACTCCAAATCTTTTACGAGTCCATTGTACTCCATTTCTGTAAGTCTGCTGAAAACAGTGAATTTCTATTCTTCATTCTTGGTTAATTTCTGCAAATTTGTGATATTATCACAGAAGCTGGGTTCAGTTTATCAACTTTTTAATTTCGGCAAACATGTAGCAAATTGTATCAAGTTTTATTCAAATTGATGGAAAATGAATATGACGCCAGTTTCAATCTGTTCTTGATAACCAGCTGATACATAGACATTTGCATAAACAATTACAACTCTAACATAATTATCAAAATGTGGTTTCACGAATACAAACCAGAAACAATTCTGGCAAAAAAAAAAAACAAACAAACAAACAAACAAACAAACAAAAAACCAGGAATGAAATCCATATTTACTGCAAATGTGCTTGTCGTTGTCTGCTACATAGCCATGATCGCACTCAATGCTAGGTGGCCCAAAACGGAGGGATGTTCGATATCGCCCGGGGGTTTTAGGGCCTTCGGTCCCTTGTGCCTCGCCATTCTGCCTGAATATTTCTTCAGTACGCTGCTGTACGTATGCCGTAATGTCTTTGACCATCGTTAAAGACCGAAATGAAGGCGGGTTGCCAGGTAGAGAGTTGTTTGGGTTCACTCCAACCACCTGCAGCCGACACATTTTGATGAAAATGAGGACAGGTGGAACACTGCTATCTCAGTGGGAAAAGAATGCAAGTCTACGGCCTGCCAACTGTAGTCAGTGGGTTTTTTTTTTTCATTATCATGATTACACATATTTGATTTCATAGATGACATCGTACTCTGAAATGAGATGCCATCCGTCTCTTCTCAGTGAGACGATTCCTAGTACAACACTATCGAAAATTATCATGAAGAGCTTGATAGCAGAATGAGTTAACTCCATTGCTGTTGACAACTTGAGATATTTGAGGCTAAAGCTCCTTAAAACCGAGAAATATGAAAAAACACAAATATTAAATATTTTAAATCATAACTTCAATGATATTTCTTTTTATGATACAAGTGAGGTATCACTGGGAATGTTTTATTTTGCTCTATATAATGTATATGATGAATGTACTTTGAAATGTTTATATTGGCGTTTAACCCCTTTTACAATCAAATTCTTTATTTCTTTGTTATCCTTCGGCTTTATAATGTTCTTGGAGTTACTGTAACTGCCGTTAATTCTGATTACCAAATAAACGGGGGGGGGGGGATCATAGGCCTAGTATCTCACTTTCAGAGATTATCTCCCGCCCTTGAATTAATAGAAACTCACAATCGACACGGTAGCTGTGTTGATGACGTCACTACCGTGGCTGTCCAGTCCTTTTTCTGCCAGGATCGATCTCTTTCTCCAACTATTCATAGGCCCACAGGATATCGAAACCTGATCCACCGTGCAGTCATAGCCCACTGCACACAGGCCGGCGAAGTTGCTCTCGCGGAATATCGCAATGAATGCTTCTCTCATTCCGTCTTTGTTCGAGCAGTCACCGTCGAAGTACATGACATCCAACGGGAGGTTCAGGCGGGAAGCCACGCGCTTGCCTGCATGGTGGTATTGAAGCTTACTGGTGAAAGTACGCCCATTATAGTATGGCCTATTTTGTGAACTAATGTGTCTAAGATTTTGTTCTTAGTAACATTTTCGTGCAATTGAGTATATGAATATAAGGACGACCCAAGTACATGGAAGACCATTTCGAGTAAACTAAAAAAAAAAACTTCATATCTTTTTTATCTGTCCAATAATATTCTATTTCACTGTGATGGGAAGGCAACATTGTATATACAAATTACAACATATATTATTATGACAATTAACATTTACATTGATTGTGGAGAGGCCATTTTGTGTGGTGGACTTGGGTCGTTCTTTGATTCATATACATGATATTCTGCTATAGAGATGAGAGAAGGACGAGAGAGGGCGCTATTATATGAATGTAAGAATGACCCAAGTCCTTCATTCTTACATTAATATAAGATTTAACTCATTCATTTCAGGCACTTCCGGGGGGTAATTAGGATTTATCATTTATACACAAAATGAGTCCTTGCATAAGCTACAATTTCCCATGTCAAACTGAATTTGGCCAAAATTGGACTTGGGTCGTTCTTATATCCAGGTCCTCAATTATATTTCAGAGAAATTTTAATAGGGTACAACAATTGCAAATCACACGCAACCATCATGAATAAATCTTGGTTGACTACAATCCTATCCCCCGGAAACACACAACACACACACACACACACACACACACACACACACACACACACACGCACACACACACACACACAGCATAGTCTCTTCTTTTCGCAGCAAGGACATCGTAGTAAAAGCAAGTAGTCCCACATGCTTATAGACACACACACGCACACGCACACACACACACACTGTCGTCACTGCTGTAAAGTTGTCCGAGTCACAGTGGCGGATCCAGAGGGGGCGCACCGGGCGCGCGCACCCTCTTTACTTTTTTGTTAAAACAAAAGAAATAAAAAAAGAAAAATGGGGCGCCTGCGCTCCCCTTTGATAAGCCAGTTCGTAATTAGCTCATGTACACATTGGTACAAATGACCTTTCTTTTTTCTCAGTTGGTTAGGCAATTCACTCGTTTTAAAAGCGGCATAATATATAGGCTTGCCCGACGTAACAATTTATGGAATTCATGTTCAAAGAATGTCGTGAGCTCAGAATACTCCATCAGTTGACAATTTAGCAGGCATCCATTTCATTGTTTTGTATTGAATGCGATAAAGAATGCAATAACAGTCTATTTCCTTTATTGTGAAATACCATTCTCGCTGTCAAAAGTGTCAGGTGGATGTGCTGGCATTAGCAAGCACCATTTAGATAAGGATCACATGAATAATCAGCGCATCACAGATGCTTATCTCAGTGAATTTACAAACCAAAATGCCTGTTGGTACAAATGACCTTTTTCTGCTCATACAGAAAGTGAAATTACGAACTGGTCTATTTTCTAAAGGCGCCTTCCCTTAACGAATTTCTGGATCCGCCCCTGCCTCATGTGGAAATTTTAATATGATACATTTTTCTGTTTTTTGGTCGTGCAATGACAATTTGAAATACAACCGTTCTTTAACAGTATACACTCGGTAGATGTTCGCGGTACAGGGAGATACCACATTCAAAATTTGCATACAGTGCATACCAGTTTTATCTGACACGGATATAACGATGAATTTTCGTTACAACGAAGTTCATAGTCAGGTCCAAAAATTATTATCTGTAATTATATTTCATATACTTATTTGTGCGGCTGTAACGAAAGAAAACTCCCTGGTCCCGACGGCCTTTTTGTTTTTCGTAGCAAAACGAGAGATTACTTCATGAATATTCATTAGGCAGGGCAGCGAAACCTCGATTTTATTGAAGTTTTCATAGTTCTGCGTGTGTTCAAACAGAGATGTTGTGTGTTGTGTGTATGTGTGTGTCTGGGTGCGTTGGTGTGCGCGTGCACAAATCGTCGGTGAACTGTATAACTGTCTGCAAGCTGGTGGTTGCGTGCACCAACTGCGACCTGAACTTGAATAAGTAGAATTAAAAAGTTCCTTGGCAACTGTTAATGAAATAAACACCCAGCACCCAGCAACCCACGTAAACCCCACATCCCATAACAACCTCCTTGGTAGAACCATGGACCTATGTCCTTCGTAGAACAGATGGTATAGTATACAAGAAACTTGTCCGAATTATAAGATTAGTAGGAACATTCAGGGAGGTGAGTCGAGCTTCAAACGTCTCAGTTCAAACGTTCAAAAATGTTCACATTTCTCTGGAACATCCAACAGCTGGATAGTGAGCTCTGCTGTACCGAGCGAGTCGGCAACCAACTTTCCGCACCGAAGACCCTCGTCAATATGTTGTTGACAAGACCAATCTCGACGCCATGCCAGAATCCGCATGCTTATTATGATTTAAAGGGAACACTAAACCCAAAGTTCGCACGTGCTGGACCTTACCTTGGAACTAGTTGCCTCAAGTTATCCATTATTTCGAATGCTGACTGTTTTAAACCTGCCCTCAAGACTCATTTATTTAAAACTGCTTTTCAGTAGATCTGTACTCTCTAAAAAAAATCTCACTCTAAAAAGAGTGAATACAAAAAAGAGTGAATTTCGAGTGAAATTGGAGTGAATTTTGAGTGAAAATGTTCATTTTCACTCATTTTGGAGTGACGTCAGGGATCACTCCAAAATCTTCGAGTGAACCCTGACGTCACTCCAAAATGAGTGAAAATGAGCATTTTCACTCTTCACTCCAATTTCACTCGAAATTCACTCTTTTTTGTATTCACTCTTTTTAGAGTGAAAATTTTCACTCGATTTTTTTTAGAGAGTATTACTATGTAATTCTTATTTGATTTATTTTGTACTTTTCACACGTAGTAATATTTTTGTATTTCACACAGTAATTTATTTTCTCACTGTGGGTGCAGTGGATGCAGACAGATACAATACACAGATGAATATCTTGTGCTCGTGTACACACACACATGTCTACTATGTATGTGTTTACACACAAGGTGGTACCTTCTTTGGTACACAATACTGTAGCACATGTAGTTACAGTCGCGCTGAGTTATGCTAATATGAGAGAATCGGGACTTTCCACTGTCTGTGTAATGAATATTCATGAGATAACCTCTCGCTTGCCTATGAAAGAAGAAGAAGAGATAAAAGGCGCGTCCCGAGGACTACGCCATAACGGGAGTCGCCTGTGTTTGTATATTTAACACTAACTTGTGCAGTCAGGAACCTTGTTGCTTGGTAACCAGTTGCCAGACATCCCGCAGACGTAGAGGGCGGGAATGCTCCTTGACAAAGGGGGCGGTATATCGTGTTGGTCGTTGCACAAGACGCTGCAAAATCGCCCGGATGCAAACTCGTCGCAGGCCAGAAAGCCGTTTGTCGGTGGCTGTAGAGGAATACACTCCATCGCTGAACGAAGGAAATCAGAGAAAAATAATTGTCTGGCTATTATGTCGGCATTCATACCGGATGTGATTTCAGTGCATACACGGCTATCTGACAAGGACTGGGAATGATCTTCGGGTTGAGATGGAGACGAAAGTGATGGTGGGATATCAGCCATCCACCTTTTCTCTCTTCTATGATATGCCTTTGCTATTATTCCCTCTTGAATGTTTTTTTTTTCAATTGTTGTTAAAAGTATCGAGCAGGTGTGACTCACATCCCATACATAGCACACTCATACATCGATTGTGATACGCTTGTCAAGATCGTTTTCTTAAATGCAGACAGTGTGGAACAAGGAGAATCCATCTACTTCCAGCACAGAGCTAGTAAGCTCATTATTCTTAGAACAAAAATGCAACTCTGTATTTTAAAAAAAAATGCAACTCTCTAACTAGCTGAGTCAAGACAGTCACCTCCCGTAGTATCCCATTTTCTTCTTTCGGCATTGCTGTTGTTTCTGATCACGTTGGTTTTTGGTTATTTTTTTTAAAGAAAACAGATGCTTCGTATTTACTGTTGTTTATTTGTGCAGGAAATCTTGACTGATCTTTGGATAAAGCCAAAAAACCCCAAAAACACGTAACCTATATTTTTAATTTCTAATCACATTTTGTTAAGTTCAGACACACTGGAATTCAAACTCACGTCGAAGGCTGATATCTGTAGTACACTCCGCCTGCAGCTGGCTCTCTGGATTGACTACATAGCAGACGATTTGATGATCACCCAGGGGTAGTCGTATGGGATTGTCTGCTATGTTACAGAAAACCTGAAGCTCAATGTCAGGTACATCAAGGTATGTCGGTTTCTCCCAGAAAACTTCAGAAACAAACAAATCTGTTGTGATGTTTCGCCCGGGAGGACAATACGTGATCTCAGGCGTCACCTCATCTGACAGGAAAATTGAAAAAAAAGAGAGGAAAAGATCAGTAAAAGAGGTCACAGTCCGTTCTTTCGAAGATCCTATATTCCGCAAGATCGTTAGTCTGAATTAATCAAGATGAAATAAATTTCGTTATTCCGATATCGAAGGCTCGTTTAACCTAACCCGAAAACGAAATAAGCTTTGTAATTCTATAATGTTCTTTAGTAGGCACCTTCCTTTTGGATTAACAAATCTTCGAAATAACGAACCTGATATCATATTTCGATTAACGAATCTTCGGATTAACAAACCTTCGGAATAACAAACATCAACCGTAATATTAACTGCAACTTAGCTCCAAAATCTACCTCAATGCACGAAATCTTAGCATTCGTAAACTTATGGCTGTCCTCTTTCGATGGACTTTCCCTTTCAAAAGCGTTTACATCAATAATAAAAGGGCCAGAGTTAATTTGTAACGTACTCGTCGATACTCGTTACATGTTGTGTCTGACATGGTTAAACTCACATTTGGTCAGACATGGGAATGATAAACCTGATAACAAGCACTTAGAAAAAAAATAAACGCCTATTTTAGATAAAGATCTGAGTGTCTTGCTGTGAAATAGTATAATATTACACTTTCTGATGGATAACGCAGGGCTCCACACTAACTTTTTTGGGTGGCCAGATGGGGCCACCAAAATCATCAATTTCAAATTGTTGGTGGCCCGAAAGAAAAATTTGGTGGCCCGAAAAAAAAAAAACATTAAAAGTCCTTATTTTTTTCTTAATGAGTCTAACACTCACTGCATGCATTTATGCATTTCCGGCGCAAAAAGTTACGAATTTATTGACATACTTTTCAAAAAATTTTGGTGGCCCGAGGTGGGCCTCCAAATTTGCCCTTTTTTAAACTTTGGTGGCCCGACTTTCATTTTTGGTGGCCCCGGGCCACTGGGCCACCGTTAGTGTCGGGCCCTGGATAACGCCATAATCGATATACATCGTCATACGTTACAATCGGCTATGAAATCACGCAGGCATGTGGTCATAGCGGACGTCATCATAATTGTACACCGCACTCCCATTATAACGAACACGGTTATAACGAACTTTCGATGTAACGAAAGAAAACTGCCCGTCCCGAGGACTTCGTTATAACGGGAGTCCACTGTAATGATACAGAAGTGTAAAAAGATTCACATTTCTCTATGTGCCAATGTCTGAAGATGATCAGCTATTATAGACAGGAGACATATGAGAGCCGGTCTTACTTGTGACCAACACATCAAAATCACAGGATGCGCTGTTGTTGGCTGAGTCGCGGAATGTGTAGCGGCAAGTCGTGTCGGAGGTAAAGTTATAGGGTGAACCTAGGTCAGGTGGGTAGGTAGTGACCCTTAGCTCCGTAGTGACCTTATCTTCAGCAGTGGGTGGGTCAAAGGTCACCTGAACTCCCCAAATTTCTGTTCGAATGGCGGTGATTGGTTCGGTGGGGCAAGAGGTGATGTACGGAGCCTCGGTGTCTGCATTTTGACAGATTCAATTCGAGAAGAACGATATTTCTAACAGAATATTTATCTTAATGATACAAAAAAAAGAAAATAACGGTATGTTTATGTCAGAAATCAACTGGAAAACACACGCACACACATATTTACAACTCTCTTTTACGAAAAATGAAGAGGCCCGTCACTTGTAGAATAAACGGTTCCTCGGAAGTGCAAAAAGCTTGCGACTACAAAAAGTGAGAAAAAGAAAGAGAAGAAGAGGACACAATAGAAAGAAAAGGAAATTGTGAAAAGGAGGGAGTTACAGAAGATAGAAAAACATAAAGTAGGTGAGCATTTCATGTCGCAAAAAGAAAAGCTTAAAAGAAATAGGGACATGAGAAACACTGCACATTTACACCAGGAATTCGCTAAAAACGTATCATTTTAAAAACAGTCTTACCAGTTATCATAAAGGAAATTATTGTAGATTTTGCACACACACAAATTGTAGTTGCAATTGCTGAGTCGGATATTGTCGTAAGAAGTGTTGTAAGTAATAGGCCGAAGAGTACATGCGTTACTTCTTGAGAGCATACATAAAGGAAGCGTGGCTCTATGTTCGGTCAAACTTGGGCAAACACCCTACAGTCAATAGTGTTGCAAACTGCAGAGTATACCATGTGGAAATTCTCTAACACAGTGAAATTATGTATTATGAACTACTGAAAAAGTCATAGCACGTTATTGATATAAATAAATCAGGAGCACAACAATCTGAAAGTAAAGAAAAATGAAACAAACAAGCCTTCAAATTTGGGAAAACTATATACCTTTGCATTCGAGAGAGAAGAGGTCAATTTCGTCACTCCAGTCACCAGAAGATAAGCAGGTCAAAGGTCGAAGATCACCTTGGAAGGTCAGGTTAGGTGTGCAGCGTAACGTACAAGTGGTTCCGGTGGGCACTTTACCAGATCCAAAGCAATACTCCGGATTCGATTGAAGTTCAGCGAACGGTCGTGAGAGGGCGTTGCAGCCGAGCTCTAAAAGCCAAATTCCATACATTTCAAAGTTTTTTGTTTCCATAAGTCAACTTGCTCATCAAAGGCATCAATCAAAATCATAGTCAATGTTGTATCCTCGATTTGTCCGTAGACAGTCGATTATACTGGAAGAATATATCAGGTGAAAGTGAGATTGGATAAAAGCACTGTCTTTCAGATAAAAATCAGAAGAGGTAAGAGGATATTCCAAAGGAAGAATACTTGCGTTTCAGGCGTAAATTACTCTCGAAATAAGCATGTGACTATAGGTGGTTCCATATCAATCATTTTAGACGAAAAGAAATATCCAAAACTTGTAAATTGATAGAATATCCGGTAATGATAATCACGGAATGTTGATCCGACAATGTACATCTTGAAATGAAGCCTCCTGACGTGTGTATGACATTATTGTGCATTGAATCGTCTTGTTCTGATCGCAAGGTTATGGAAATTGAACGTAAGTGTAGTGGGGGATTGCTTCGTCGTACCTTCACAAACTGGTTTGTCGACATATTTCCAATACATGTCCGTTCCATCGTATTCACAGCTCACTTCCGAGGAACCAACCCATACAAAATCCTGCAGACAGCTCACGTGACACACCGATCCGAAGGATGTGTCACATGATCCGTTGATGGTGCCGTACTCGGGAGGAATCAATGCTAAACACCGGCGGACTGGGGTACATGACAAAACGACGTGGGAGAGAAAGAAAGGCGAAATCAACAGTCACTGACCTTGTTGCATATAGTTCTTGTATATTTTATAGAGAGTTTCATCTGTGCAATGACCAATTAGAAAAGGGAACCTTTCTCTCTACCGCAAGTCTCCTAGATGAGTTTAAACAAGTCGCCTTCGCGCATTCTGTTTCATTAATTTAAGATTTCTATTGCTAGTTTTTCCGGTGGTCGTTGGTTCATCACATAATATCTCCTTGCTTTTATGAAGTAAGCGACGTTAGTGAGCAGCTATAAGTGCTGTGGTTAAAAGATAGAGCTCCAAACCTCTTTCGATGCAATATCTTGTCCAGTGTTTGCATTATTGTAGCAACTTTGAATTTTCCTAACGAATTTATTTCGAGTGAGATTGTACGGCTTACTTCTGACATCAACGTCGAACAAGCATTGGTTGTCATTCCGTCTCTCGTCTACAGCCGTACAGGAAACGTGGTGTTCACCAGCCGTCATCCAACCTGGTTCGTGAGAGCATGTCACAGTCGGCTGGGCCCCGCTGTTGTCCTCAGCAGCTACCGTCCAGGATACTGCTGCCTGGTCGGAACTGCGGCCTGCGTACATCACAACACGCTCTGGGCAGCTTGTGAAAGTTGGGAGAGCGACATCTATGTGCCGCAAAACAACAACACCCAAACAAACAAATGGCATTGCTTTGCAGTTCCATCAATTTTCAGCAATATCATAAAGTATTTTGATGTACTCTCTCTCTCTCTCTATTTCTCTCTGTACGTAATCGATATATAATTTTATATTGATGTTGGGCCAACTAATTTTCAAAAAGCCTATCTTTTAGTGGCTCGTTCGGGCACTTAAGATTCAAAATGGATTGTTATGTTTCAGTTTATTTCGGGCCACCAAGATATCATACTCCCTATACATATATATATGTATATGATATACGTATAGAGTGCATAATCATACACTATAACTCATATAAATGTAATAAAGCTATTGTACCTTCTCAGTGGAGAAAACTTTTTTTCCGAGTTAAAACTCTGTGGTATTAATAGTGGAGAAAGCTATTAGGGACCTTAAAAAGGATAGTTTTAGTTCTTGCCTTTTTAACAGGATGATGACAATGACACAGCGGACTGTGACAGCACTATAACAAAGAGAGGTTTACCTGAATAAAGACGAAAACATTACTGATTACCTGATCATTCGAATTTGCTAGTTATAACTACCTTGCACTGTTGTAGGTACAAAATGATGCTTTAATATTTTCCAGCGACAGAGCTCCCTCCTAACTCTCACTTGCTCTCTTTCTCCCTCTCACGTGCTTCCTTGGTGGTGATCAAGCACGAATATAGAAGTAACTATGAAAGTGATACCGATAAGACTATTAAAATGTATTCTAACCAATGCAAGTGGCCTCAGCGACATCACGTGACCACGTGTGATTCGGTGAGCACATGACTTCGAAGAGCTCGGTCGGATGGATGACAAAGCCCGCCAGTGAACAATTAAGGTTACACGTGTCTTGGTAACGAGGGTCGGACAAACACGTTGAGGGAGTAATGATGACGTCACGAGTTTCAGTGAGTGGTGGGCACGCCTCTCCTAGATAAAGAGACAAAAGACTAGAATGAAACTTGTTTATTACATTGCAAATCTCGATGCTTCATTATTTCATTACCTTCCCTGTACAATTTTTCCGTTTGGTGTTGATTTTAGCAGCATTGACAAGAATTAACCCTTATGAAACTTGCGGTCCATTGCTCTAAAAGCAGCGAACGTGAACAACAGAAAATTGTTCATGTTACATCATTGCACAAAATAGATTCAAAGAATAGCTTTAAAAATTGTGGATGTATTATATACATCTATAATACTTCAATTATGAAATCAAATAGTAATGATAGATTAATTTTCAGTGGAGAAATCGCAACCAGTTCTCAACATGCAGTTTCTACACCTTCAGACATGTCAGAGGCGGAATGACTTCACATCTTGACAAAACCAAAGATGGAACTTATCAAACAGCGTTCTTTAAAGGAAGAGACAAACAAGCAAACAAGGGCCGGGGAAAGGGCAGCAACGTCTAACAAAAAGTACGAGATAGTAAAAATTGACTGACACGTTGAATTATCGAACTTCTGCGAATTTTTTTATACTGTCAATTATAAGGATAGGAAGTGGTATAATAGAATTGTAGGAAATAGTTAATTAATACACCTAGCTTTAATGTCTAAAATTCGCATATTCAGGCATAATAACTCTTAGGTACTGTCAACTACTTAGACTTACGTTCACACTTGATGTCCTCAGATGTCCACGTACCATCTGCCTGACATAGCACCTGCTTCTCACCTATTGCCTCAAAGCCAGAGGGACAGCTGAAGGCACACGTAGTCCCGTATGGGAGCGGGGAAAGGTGGTTACATCCCGAGAGAGAGGCGGGTGCATGTACAACGAGTTGTGGGCACATTCTTACTGGGAGGGGGAAAGAAACGGGATGGAATGATGGGATACAAAAAGAGCTGTCAAGTTTCTAGTTTCCGTGGTTCTCAATTATACATTACAGGTACAAAATACTTACAACTATACAGTTTGGTAATGAGAGAGCATCGTTTCTACCGGGTTGGGTAGCTTCATTTACTCTTAGCTTGTTTACTCAATCCCATCATGTGACGATAACTAATGTGCACAGGCCAAATTCGTAAATCGGTAGTCTTTATCACATTCAAAGCCATTTCCGTCGTATATATACATTGCTGTAAGGAAACTGTGTAAGAAAAAGCAGTGGAGGTCTCAAAGGCTGACGCTGTTCGTACAATAAAGCTTAAGAATTGAATTGTTTTAACTTGAGACAAACTCAGGGCCGGCGCAGCGTTTTCAAAAGTGTGGGGGCCCAATTCCGGGTTTCATGAGCTAACAAGCAAAAAATAAACAAACAAACAAAACACGTCGGCTCATCTCTTCTCCCGTCCACTTCCCGGTTTCTTCAGCTGACAAGCAAAAAAAAAAAAAAAAAAAAAAAAAAAAAAAAAGGTCCATTATGTTATTATTTCATCTGTTTTGCTGTATAATCTCTGTATATCTGTGTAATTCGACTTTTAGTCGCCGACTCAGATTTTATTTGAATAAAGACCTTTTAATCAATCAATCAATCAATCAATCATTTCCGGGTGTTATTTAAAAAAAAAAAGGTCTTCAGAGAAAAAACATACTAGTAACCTTACCGCCGCCATACTTCAAGATCTCTATCTATTTCTATTTCAGTGCCACTTACGTCCTTCCGGGTTGAAAAAAGTGTGGGGGCCCGAAGTGATGACACCTTAGGTATTCCTGTGTATGGTGCACAAAAAGTGTGGGGGCCCGAGCCCCCACGGCCCCCACGGCTGCGCCGGCCATGAAACTAAACAGGGGCGAGATTTTACAACTGTTGATTTAATGCGGAAAATGAAGAAATAATACACGTATACGTTGTAAAGAACAGCTTTATAGTTCAACTTACTACGGCACATTGGCAGAGCGCTGTCCCAAATAGGTGTGAAGTCAGATGATAGGTCACATGAGACATATTGACGTCCAATCAGCTCGTAGCCCAGGTCACAGCTAAACTTGCATTGACTGCCGTAGATTGGATCTTCGCACCCGTCCATCGAGCCATGTATCGGGGAGTGCAGGCTGGGACACCTAAAGACTGGATGAAGGATCATCCGGGAATCTGTCACTGATTTTTCTCATCAGTTGATGAATAAGAATTATTTCCAAGATTTGCTCTTACATACAACAATGGGTAATAGAAGGAAACTTGCAACTGATTGACAAATTGCCTACATCGACGCAATTTGTCAATCAGTTGCAATGAAAACATCTCGCCGGAAGAATTTCATGAATTAGAAGGAAACTTGTGTTGTTTTGGGGTTCTTTTTTAAAGAAGGGAGTGGTTTAAAATCTGACAAACTTACTCAGCATGCCCTTATGAGAGTACCTCGAAATAGCCATCGTGGTCATATTGTCATCTGTATCCAGTTTCTGTCGTCAAAATATCTGTATACGTGTGTGTGTGTGTGTGTGTGTGTGTGTGTGTGTGTGCAGTGATTTATGCTTCTCCCATGTTTACAGATTTTTCAAACAAGTCGATCCTCATTTTTATCTATATTTAGGAAGTTGCTTTATACGACTACGGAAATACCAGTTTCATTTGATATTGTCACTTTGTTATTGCTTTCATACTTACTATTTGCCGGCCATGCATACTATCAAATTGTATAATCATCTCAAATTACCTATATATGTGGCAACTGGATACTTACGAAGTGAAGTGAAATGAAATGAAATGAAACGGAACGAAACTGAACAAAACGAAACGATACGAAATGAAATGAAATGAAATGCCGTGAAATGGAATGAATCTGAATTGACTAAAGTGATACTGAAATAAAGTGAAAATGACATGAAGCCATTAACAAAAACACTACAACGAACCGTGGACATTGATTCTGACGTCACATCTTGAGGATAGTCCACTGGGGTCTGTGGCTTCGTAGGTTATTGTTGTCACTCCCTCTGGATAAACATCATCAAGGGGGAAGGAACCTGACGTGATCCTGTAATTGAGAGTAAAGAGTGGTAAAGATGACTTGGGTCTTTTTCTTTCTTTTTTTTTACAAGCGAAACAATAATGTCAAACCCATTTCAGAATACGTTGCTGCTCTCTGGCCCCCTTTTTCTTTAAAAAAAAAAACACATATGAGAAAGACATAATTTCAAATACTAGTAATACCATTTGATTTTAAGCTGGCTTTGCCCAAAGGAGTACTGACCGAAAAACAACAACTACTATGCTTCATGAGACCCTCTACCAATAACAGATACAGACATCAAATTGTAAGAAAATATTTCAAGAGAAAAGGGGGATTTTAGTTATGTAGGGGATTGTAGGCAAAATAAGGACAAACGATTGATTCTTTTTTCGTAATGGTCTCAGCCTCACATCCGGCATTTCGGCGGATTTTAATCGTCATAGATGATTTAGGGTGATTTGGCTTAAATTTGCGTCATTGCGCAATCTTGTCCTGTCTTATTTTCCTCATCTACACTTTCCTCTCATTACTCTCACCTAATTAACTCTCTTATTCCCAAGAATAACTTCACGAGTACTCGGTGATATTTCTTAGAAGAGATCTAGATACATTTAGAGTACTTGACTTTCCCATTTGCTTTCGAATCCAGATTACCGAGTTGTGATGTTTAGGCCCGAGTTGTCCCTGGAAACGGGTTCCGTGAACCTCATCATAGCAGAGGTGACACCCCTGGTGGCGTTCACATTGATGACGTGAGGGCATTCCACGTCGAAGGATGGTGCCTGGATATCTGTTGGAAGATTGCAGAGCGAGTAGTATACAGGATCATCAAATTAATCTCTTTAGGATCTTTAGGATTAAACGTGTTCCTCCCCGCATCAAATAATCGTGGACGAACACCGTAACTAGAAACCCAAAACCCTAAACTGTTCTCAGTTAAAAAACCTACCATTGCTGGTGGAGATTGAAAGAGATTAGTTATTCCTATATGTTAATCTTTTTCAAATTTATACAAGCTTTAGATCAGTCATCGACGGCTTGATGGATTCAGTGTTCAGCAAGTCATGTTCAGCAAATCAGCTGTAATAATTACGTATGACTGAC
The DNA here is from genome assembly GCF_040938485.1 of Diadema antillarum. Lineage (NCBI taxonomy): Eukaryota > Metazoa > Echinodermata > Echinoidea > Diadematoida > Diadematidae > Diadema > Diadema antillarum. Next base: position 961,677 of record NW_027270954.1, read on the forward strand.
ATCACATATCTTTATTGTTGTTGTTTGTTGGTTTGTTTCAGGCCGATAAGAACTACAACAGAGAATGCAGCTTTCATTGGTGTGCGGAGGAAGGCAGTGTGATGTTAAAGTTGACTCTTGCTATGCAGACATCAATGGTCTGCTATACAAGCAAAATTTCATGTAAAATGACAAGTGTTGCAGAAGCTAGGTTTTGTCATTAGAATGAGACATGCTCTTACAAGTATGGCACAAATGTAAAGTACAGCAATGCATAAGTATTACGCCAGGACCATTGACATTTCCACATACCAAATATACTTTTTCATAGATCATGAGTTAGGTGACAGTAAGAGTGAAACGAATACACCAGTTTTATTTTCTTAAGTATACTCTCAATATATTCCCAAGAGTCTGGACCATTTTATTTTGAACGTATCCTCTTTAATCATGTAATTGTCTTGCTGTAAAGTGCTGAGAAATCTTTGTTACTGAAAGTGCAGAAAAAAGTCCTTCAATAATTTTTAGTCTTTAAATCAATTCATCAATCTAACAGACAACTGGGGGCTACTTGGATTAGTATGGGTGATAACCTTGGCAGTAGGGCGTGACTAGCTCATTCCAGACTCCATCCGTAGTGCAGAGGAGAGACTGGGGGCCGTGGAGCTGGAAACCATGGTTACAGGAGAACGAACAGTTGGTTCCAAAGGGAAACGGTGACGGTGTCATACACTCTGTCGGTGTAGCACTGCCGTGGTCAATGTCGAAACCGGCCTGGCAGGTTTTGATTTCTGGCGAGAAACAAGTGAAAGGTTAGGGTGTCATTCATCGTTATGGACTGTTAATATTATCGATTGCTTCGCAGTACGGATGTAGACCGTAGATATTCGTCTAATTTGACACATGTACATACGTCTATGTTTGTCTTTTTCCCGGGTCTTTTTATGTCTCTACCTCCCTGTGTTTACTTAGAGACAAATCAAACCTTTGATTGGAGTCCATTTCTAGAAGCCAAAATAGTTTGCGGGAAGTACAACGTACAACGCATAATTTTTATGAGAAAAGATTAGACATTTGCACAAAAAAGTGACATGCAGCCTTGTGCTTTACCAGATTTTGTACATATTTCGAGAATGTATTTCTGATGTTTGAAAACAAAGAAACAATTTGGAGTTGCAGTCGTCGTGGCATTATAAGCATGAGCAGATTCAAACTTCTGCTGAGAAGAGCATGTTTTCAGATCCAACATGCAGAATGGGTTTTGTGGAAGTATTGGGCATTGAACAGTCGAATGGTGATTCAAACCCTTTTCTTGGGGCTGACGATTTTGTATGATTTTAGATCGGGTTCGACACCCAACAACATGTACTAACAAAGAAAGAGCTTAGTTGCATCGAAGTGCTGACATAGCTGATTAGATGAGAGTATCAGCAATGAAGAGACATTACCTTGTAAAAAACATGAACACTGTAATTCTGACTGATGTAAAACCCTAGCCTGCAGAGTTATGAAAGTATTTGAATTATGATTAATTAGGTCGTTTTACCTGACTGCTAAGGAAGCAATGGATTCTTTTAAGTAATTGGAGCAATGGTTTATGTTCCTTTTGGAGGATTTTGCAAATGTTATATCAATAAGCTGTTCGGAGTTAGCTCATGGTCACATTGGTCTAAATGACCTTTCTTTTTTCTCAGTCGGTTAGGGGCACTTCACTCGTTTTAGAGCAAAGTAATGCGCAAGCTTTAAATTATAATTCATTGCTGTTCAAACAAAGAATGAACTTGCTTAGACCAGATGACCAGAATGATCCGTCAGTTAACACTTGGGAAAGCATCCTTTTCATTATTTTGCATTGAATGTATTAGCAATCTCTTTCTATTGATATTGCCAAATACCACTTTTGCTGTCAGGTGGATGTGCTTGCAAGCAGCATTTGATACTGAGGATTACATGAATAATCTTTACATCACCGATGCTTATCCAAGTGAAGTTAAAAACAAACATGCCTGTTTGTTTTAATGACCTTTCTTCTGCTCATGCGCAAAGTGGAACTGCGAAATGGCTTAAAATTGTTATGGTTGTAGATTTAATATCATAAATCTTACGATGGAAAAACATTCATGTTTCTTTCTGATACTTGTGAGTGGAACGAGCAAGTTCAATGGCGCTGACATGAGAAGAGATGATAGTGTACAGCAATGGAATACCTGTACATTGAAAATCTTGTCCACTGAAAGTAAAGTCGGCCTGGCAAGACCTGATTGAAACTTCGTCACCATAGGGTGTCCTGTAACCTGGGTTGCATTGAAATTTGCAGGTCGTTCCGTAGGTGACGTTCGTCGAGCAGTCAGAGCTGAACCCGTTGATTGTCGACGGTAGAGGGCAGCGTACGACTGTAGAACACAAAATTGTACTAAATTTAGTGCTTATTTGACATCTTGTATGTTATCCCACAAAAAAAAAAGATGAAAAATAAACAAAATATTGAATAATGATTATAAAAGACACATGATGTCCATTCAACTCCCCATAATGCTGATTCATTATGCATACCTTAATACCATAACAATTATGAATTAGAATGTAATCATTTGAAGCTGCACAAATGGATGCCCTGGTAAATTGTACTTGTTTAAAAAAAGAACAGCAAGGCACAATTTCGATCTTTAACAGCTCAAAATTATTGATCAGATGATACTAAAATGGATATGGGGTATTACTGAATAGTGTACACTTTTGATGGAGGTGGCTTGGATATAAATTACATGTAGTTTCTTGAAATTCATGTTTTTTCATTAAGTTAGGTTCCAGATTTTGTTCATTTTCCAACTCACTGTACTTACGATTTGTGTGTGTGTGTGTGTGTGTGTGTGTGTGTGTGTGTGTGTGTGTGTGTGTGCGTGTGTGTGTGTGTGTATGTGTGTGTGTGTGTGTGTGTGTGTGTGCGCGAGTAAATGACAGTGTGCACTTGTTGGAAAACTAACTTAGAAACTAAACATGAATTTCATAAAACTAAAACCTGATATCATGCCCAAATTGTCTTCGACAAAATTTAGCTATGAACCATGTAAGTTTCAGTATCATCAGATGCATACTCATTGAGCTATTAGATGTCATAAGTGTATCATCTATTTTTAACATCTAGTCTTTGTTATTAAGAAAACGTTAAGTTAGTGAGTTAGCCGGAGGACACCCCTTCACTTTATCAAGGATGTTCATCAGCAAGAATACTGCTGAAGTTTCTCAAATTAAATGAACAAACAAACGAATAAAGGAAAAAAATATCTACGATTTGAAGCCTGATGATGTCGAAGAGAGATAATAAGAAGCCGAGCGAGTATTTACTTGTGCAGGCGATATCTGGGCCGGACCAGAAGCCTCGCGTTCTGTCAGCCGATGACCGATTGCATGATTTGGCCGATATCTGTAATACACCCATCGGGGTGTAGCCAGTTGAGCAGGTTGCTAGGCAACGTGTACCAAACAGACCCCCCAAGAGGCAGCTACCAAAGACGTTCACATTAGACGGAGCCTGCCAAGGTGGGCAGCGAGTTACTGGGAGTAAAGGAGATAAAGGAACCATGCACAGTTAATTATTATCATACGTTGTACTGTAAGTTTTAGTGCTCTATGCGGATATATTGGTCATAGCATTCACAGGATTGTAATGTCTCGAGCTACATCATGAAATAGTCATTTTTAATACTTTTTCCTGTCAGTACTTTTTCTTCTTCATCATCATCTTCTTCTTTGCTCCTAACTGAAATTTGCTTTTCGTTCCACATGGCAAGTATTTTCTTGGCTATACAAAGACTGCGTGCAGGTTACAAAACGTCATTGTATCAATAGGCACAGTAAAGCACTGGCAGTCAGGATTAACAAAGGATTGCTGACCTCTGATTCGTATAGTAAATGAACAGGTAGCCACATTGCCGGACCCGTCAATTGCTCGGTAGACAAGCATATGAGCGCCCTCTTCGAGGGATTGTGGAGGAATGCCAGACAGTTCCGTAGAGTCGATACTGTAAAGACTTGCCACCAGAGGTGCACCAAGATCGGTTGCCTGTCGGGATGATAGCCGACAAGTTGAGCGCCATCTTTTCAATTTTGAATATTTAGTGTTAACATTATAGCATGCTACAAATAGTCACACCTACAACCTTTATTTCATATCAGTTTGCACTGACAACATGAAAGCTGAATATTTCAATGTACGTAATTTCTGTTTTGGCAGAGAGGTGAAATAATTATGATAGTATTATGAAAAGAAATTATTTACAATGTATGTAGGGATAATTAGCAGCTTTCCAGTACCTTTCGAGATGATGCTCGTATCAACATCCCTTATTTCTATCCTTATTAAAAAAAAAAAAGATGTATTGGCTGCTTCGCTTTGTCTACTTGTAGTGCATTATTTTATGACTATTGAATTTTGGATTGTAAGTAAATCAAATAAATGAAAAAAAAACAGAAAGTAAATAAGCGTCTATCACGCCTTAGATTTACTGATATATATTATTGGTACTCAGTAAAAGCCTAAGTTACGAGGTGTAACACCTATACTAACCCCCCCCCCCCCCAAAAAAAAAAAAAAAAAAAAATGCGTTCCATGTTATATATCGTTTTCCGGTATAAAAGATACCGGACTAGCCGAAATACTGGTAAATGTATAATAAGCTATGATTGCTGTAGTCGTAAATACTGTTGCATGAAATCAAGCTCCTCCACTTTTTCACAGTGGCAAAATGATTAATTTCTGAGCAGGTTCAAAAATAGTTTTACGGAAAATAACACAGGTTCAAGCTGTGAGATCCCTTGATCAGAATCGAAGTAGAAAAAAAAATCTTGGGATTTTCAGGGTTGAAGTGAAACACGTGAAATTCGTTTTCTTATTTACCAATGGAGTTCATTCACACATCTATACTATCGCATTCTTCTAGACAAATTTTTGAGATGTTTTTACCCGTATCTCTTGGAGAGAAGACTGTAGGTGTGAGATAAGGATAAACCTAGTAAAAAGTTACCATGAGAGGCTCCCACTCATCCCAAGGAATGAGGGCTGCTGTTTCTATCAAGCTGGTCCAGTACTCCCGGTCCTGCGGACACTCGAGCAAGGGTGGCGTCACGTCTGAACGTAACCATAAAGAACCATGCAGAGAGTAGTAATAATGAGTTACTAGAACCACCACAAACTGCACCGTTCAGGGTCGGAGGAACTGGCGGGGGGGGGGGGGGGGGAGGAAGGGCTCGGCCCCCACTTTTTTTTTTTTTTGCACAATACATATGATATGAATACATTATTATGGTGGAACAATTTCTGAACCCAACACCAGAAAAAAGAAATAAAATGTGGTACGTGGTTAAGCTTTTGTCGATTGCAGGTTTGTTTGTTTGTTTGTTTGTTTTTTGTTTGTTTGTTGTTGTTTTTTGGGGGGCTGCATCTAAGTTGGCGTTCTTTTAATTGTACCCCCCTTGTGAATCATATTTTTCAAGTGGATTCTGTTTATTTTATCATAGCTGAAATGAGCAAGTAGAATAACAGCTGTCGTTAAAATGATAGTTGCAATATTATTACAATTATTGCTATGAATATCTCGTTATCACAGACACCTGTAACATTTATTCATTCACATTCAACATGTCGATTTTCAATAAACTTTCCAATGTATGTATTGAAGTATGGAATGTCTGTATCTATCTTACTGTGTCTCAATCTATCCGTTCGTCTTCATTATTCAAAAAACTACTGAAAGTGATATATCAACATTCTAAAGAGATGACAGCTCACAAATAATTCATTTCCTATCACGAAAAATGATGCACATTGATAATAACAGAATAACATCACAATTTGTTAACTTGGCAACCTTTACAGTGGCGGGTAGCCGTTGCTGAGCAGTAAAGGCACAACAATAATTCAACCCCGGCAACACTATTCATTCTGACTGCCTGTATGAGAGAAGAAGGTACCTGTACACATCACTGGTGCTCCTTCCCACTCGCCCGACGTCGCACACGATCTGTTTGCCGCCCCGGATATTGTGTATCCATCGAAGCAGCCAAATGAACACACGACACCGAGATCCATTCTAAAGGCCATGTTTTGGGACACTCCATTTAACCAGCAACCTTCAACGATTGCATTGGCCGGTGACAGTGGGGCTGGGCAATCAACAACTGTCGTCATGAATAGGGAAACGGGATGATACAAAACGCGGTATACATCAGGTTTGACATTACTTCATAAACGCAAAAGACCAGGCATTAGATGTATATCTCTTTTTAATAGCATATTACTTTTTATTCTTACATTGAGTGTTTCGTGATTAATTTCATAGTATTTGTAACGAAGTTTTGCCTTCTAACAAAGTACAAAATTTGTTTTCACTTTTGCTCAAGTCGAGGACCATCAGCACTTTTTACTGTTTTCAAAATGATACGTTACCCGAAAGTTCAAGGATCTACGTTAGATCTGAATACCACATGCACCATGTCGGAAGTGAGTTGGGTATTGGTAAACAAGGATAAGAGAGGGGAAATAAATAACATCGATTCGTCTTCAAACTCTTCCAGTGGTTTATCGCTTTGTCCTTATCTTTTTTTTTTCATTATAAATTTTAATGGACGTGTGTTTATGCTAATCTTTGAAATATGCGGCTGTGATGACAGGATTTGCAGTATTGGGGGATATAGGATTCCATCTGACAAGATGGCTGTAGTCTAACCAGTGCAAGTGAGGAGGGCGCCACTCCAAACTCCTGTCTCATCGTTGTCTCCATCATCAGAGCAGCGCATCTGTATGGGCGTGTCGGGCTCGTAACCATGGCGACATGCCAGGGTGCAGTCAGTACCGTACATCTCTCTTTCATTGGTGCATCCTCGTAACTCTGCGTGCTCGGGAACTGGAAGCTCGCTCACCTCGCAGGAAATAACTAGAAAAAGGGAATAAACTCCGGGCTACATTACCATGATAACGCCGGTCGTGTTTGGTCGAGAAACAACGGTTTATCTTAGATACGTGGCAAACTGCGTAATTCACAATTAATAGGTTTACGCAGTGGCCTTCACCTGTAATCAAGCGCATATGGAGGGCAGGGTATTTAAGACCGATTTGCATAATTCAGTAGGTGAAATCTCCATAACATACTGATTCATATCACACAATCATCTCATCATTTCTTTTTGCCCAGTTTAGCCTGTCCAATTGTTCTAAACCGAAACGAGTAACTAAAAGCATGAACGAATATAAATTTTGTGATATGAATAAGACTAGAATATCTAGAACACACACTACAGTTTTCCATAGAAAATAGAATCAGAAAGAAAACCGACAAGGTGCAAGGGACGCGGGCTATTGTGCACCGCACGGAAGCCTAGAAGTTAGAGCACAGAAAGGGATGGGGAAACAAGATTTACGACGAAACAATGAATAAAGAGATGGCATAGTATAGTGCAAGCTGACATCTTATGCTGTCGTATTGTTTAGCTTTTGTATTTTATGCAGCTTTTCGTTTTAATTTCTGCCTATTCTATTTGTATTAGCGAAAAATAATTATCTCAATATTTTAGTATAAATCGGATTGTGCGTGTGTAGACGAATGGCCTTGACAACTTTTATTGTGTTTTTTTTCATGGAGCATTTCGATATGCTCCATGAAAGAAACAAGATTATCTTGAGCGATTTACGAGCACCCACCGTGGCACGTCGGGACTTCCCCAGCCCAGGTACGGTCGTCTTGACACGTGAGGGCGTTGTTTCCCTGAAGGTAGTACCCAGGTGAACATGTATATTGGCACTGGTTACCAGCAGGTACCAGGCTTCCCTCGGGGCATTCTGGGGATACGATGGTCTGCAGACCGGCCGATTCAGAGAGCTTCGTGCATTGTACTCCTGTTCGGGGAAAAAAATCGTAGTGTCGGACATGAATTGCATCACATCTTTTAATTTGATTAAAGCAGGGACCCCAGAACCGGGGAAGGGAGGAAGGGCGGTGATGTCCCCTCCCCCCCCCCATTTGTTTTTGTTTTTGTTTTTGTTTTGTTTTGTTTTGTTTTTTTTGGGGGGGGGTCTTTACCTTTAACAATAAAAAAAGAAAAGAAAAAGGAACAACACGACTTCTGGTGGGTTTCAAACCCTCCGCGAGTATCCCCATCCCCCTCCACACACGTACACAGGCACACAAACAAAAGGGACAAAAGAAGAAAAATAAAGTTCCGCGGCCCCTAAAAAAAGGAATGTGATATGAACTCGTGGTGATTGTTTATAAATGTGTTTATATAAGACTGGAAAGAGATACTCGCTAGGATAAACTGTAAACGTGAGAATTAAAAAAAAAAGAAAGATTGATTGGGAACGTATCATGAAATAACAGTCTAACCTATCGCTGACTCATATCTTTTGCATCCGACTACGTTTGGTTAACTTGCACTCAATAGATAAACCAACCTAGTAAAGCTAGTATCATGATCTCCGCGTGTGCCTTTTCTTGAGTTCTTTTAATAATGAAAACCGACTACGACGTGAAAAAACAAAGAATGGTCGTACGTGCGCATGACGGAATGCCTTGCGCCCACGTTGCTGTTGTTTCTCCTGGCTCCGCAGTGCATGTCAGCTCGCTGTTCCCAATGAGTTCATAACCCGGCTCACAGCCCAGACGACACACAGACCCGTATGACCTCGAGCACGGTGCCATGACAACCAGAGCATCTTGTAGACTAACGCTGGGACATTGTAGAGCTAATGAGGGCATGGAAATAAGAAGGAAAAATTCAAAACATGATTGCCACCCCGAATTAGCATCAGAATGTTCCACGTTGATTTTGATTGCGTTCAGTGAATGGAAATATATCTCAAAAAATTGATAAGAAAATGATTTTGGAGAAAAATGAGATATTGTATTGCTTTCAGTGGATTACATGTATCTAGTCTACGCAGCTTTTCCTTCTACGATGTTATGTGAAAAAGATATCATTTAAGTTCTCAAAAGGGACCTTGCAACTTTGTGCACTCACAACTTTCTATCTACAGCTGTGATTCATTCATCATTGATCTGAGAGATTTGAGAACGCTATCACAATCAACATGCAAATATGCACGAGGAAAAGATCTCTGAGAAAATTCAAATGACGTTATCTCTAGTAAAAACGAAAACGACTTTTCCTTGAAATGATTATAGTCTGTTCAAAACCAGATTAATATGGGAGACGCGAAAAACTGGAAATCTTGACAATTATTTCATTAACCTTTGCAAATCGTCGGAGGACATGACACCAATACTAAACGGATACTTTCAATAAATGTCTATAATCCTTAATTACCGACTTCCCCATGTCTGACTACAAAAAATCAGGACGGATGTTATGTCACATGACATATCAATGAAAGTAATTACAAGCTGAGAAGAATATTGCTATAACGTATTTATTTCTTTGCTATTCTCCTCCAACACACGAACAAAATGTTTAAGACTCAAAGTTTAATAATATTCTTCTTCTTCTTAAGCTTCATGTCCCCATTATTAAGCTTTCAGCTTTCAGTTCTGAGGGACGTAAAGAAGACGAGTGATCAACCAATCAGCTCTTTCATGGCGCCCCCACAACCCTCTTTGGGCCGATGCTATTTTATAGCTTTTATCAGTTTATGCGAATGGGAAGTTCGATTCCAAAATGGAGCTAGACCAACTTTGGAAGGAAATGAGCACAAAACAGTATAGAGTTCTTCTTTTGTACTCGAACCTATACATCAGCATTTTCTTGTCTACAATTGACATTATTCTACATTTTGGTTATTTTTTGACTCGTCAGCTGACGCTAATAACTTTAATTTTCATCCATAATGGAAATAATTACACTTATTTTAAATTTAGTTATTCAAATCATACACAGTTAGAGGAGGAAAAAGCTTCAGCGAGGTGGGAACGTACTGACACAGGACGGTGATGTCCCGCCCCAATACCCGTCCTGACTTCCAGATCGTCTCTTGCACTGCCGATTTACCGATCCCCCGGCAAAAGTGTAGCCTCTGGAACATTGGTAGGTACACCGCGAACTGATGTATCGCCCGTTTGTACAGGACACAGCACCATTGTTGGGAGAGGACAGCCGTGGACATATTGCAACTGAAGAAAGTTACATGCACACACATAGTATCTATTAATAAAGACGACACAGAGGTGGTGTAATCACGATGTAAAAAAAAATAAAAGTCATGTCATGCTGATTACGAATAGCATGTGTACAACAAAAAAAAAACACACAAAAACGTCGCTTTTATAATGAAAATGTAAAATGATTGCAATTGAATTTAAAACGTTGTTAACACTTGATAATATTATCAGAAATATAGAGAGCTAGATCATCACATGGAAACTCGTAAATATTGAACAGACGTTTAAGTAATTCAAATTAATTTCTGTGTCCACTAATAAAATGTACAAGGTTTTAAGAGCATCACAGATTATATTAATCTATATACAACAGAAGTTTTTTTGCTGTAACGCCGGTACTTAACAGGCATCGCATTTCATTTACAACATGTTATGAGTATCTCTATGTATAAACAGAGTTCTGAATCAAAATTTAATCTCTTCTAAAGTAAAGTCCAAAAAAATTCATGGTATCTACTATGTGTGGAATATCAACACTTTACATGCCTATTTAGCTTCTTTTGTAGAGTGTAAATTTTTCCCTGAGCAATCAAGTCTATCGCTTTATAACAAGGGCAAATGATGGGTGGTATGATTTGTCCCCCCCCCCTTTTTTTGTGTTCTCTTTTGTTTTGTATGCGTGTATGTGAATGGTGTTTTTTGTGGGGGGGGGGGGGGGAATCAAGAAATATAGAGCACTATAAGTGTGTAGCCTATGTTTTGAATAATGATCCAGATTGCATGAAAGCACCAGAAAAGATTGCTCGGTATGATGACATGTAATTATTGTTATTGTTATCATTTTGATAAATAAATAACATGGAGTTCATTAAATTACCCTTTAAAAACAAATAAAGAGACCTTGACCTGTTGACAAATCCAACAAAGCCCTTCCAATAGAGGAAGTGTGTTTATATTCAATAACCCCTTATAGGCCTACATTTCTATTCTAATTAAAACTGGCTTTGAAAACCGTGGTGTTATACGATACGAATTACGATACTTCAAAGGCTGTTATAGTTAACATAATAGCGTTATTTGTCTTTGCACAGAAACCGAAATGAACAGACATCCCACAAATGCTTGCAATTGACACAAAATGAGACCAGACGATGAGTGGGAGGCATCAAAATAATAACCATTGGAGTCAGATGGTATTCTTCAGGTACTTAGTAATCTCATAAACTCTTCCTAAATGATTTGAATCTATTTATTGAAGTATTGCCATGAGGTCAGACAAAACGTTTTCATCAAAACTCAGGTGATAGCTAAACAAACTATAGATTCCAAGTATAAATATTCTATCTTTTGCAAACACCAGTGCTCTCAGCGACCATAACGTGAATCAGATGCACTATTCTGTAATCATTCTTCAACGTTTCTAAATAGTATCGAAAGGTCGCGCCATTTCTTGGGAATTATTCCGTTTCATCCATCATTATGTATATCTCCATACACCGGTGTACACACACCACTGATTTCTATAGGGAAAGACATCATTGACACACAGTACACCCATAAAACTAACACATACACATACATACACACAAACGCAAACGGAAATAGCTTGTACTTCCGAACAAAGCATATTATTGCTCTATGTTGCAAATAAAAAGAAACATGTTTTTTTTCTACAGTACTCAGGTTTCTATGGTACATTGTAATGTGTCTGCCTCTTTTACTACACGTACGTTAAATATTTCATCTTATTTTCAATTTGATGACACGTGACACTCTGTATGATGACTCGTCATATTTCTACGATAATCCTTGTATCTTTGTATCAAACATTCATTACAGACGCTTTTGAACAGTGATAGTCAAATGCACTACATAATTTTACATGCTGGTGACCGTCATTTGCTATTCAATCCTCTGTGTACCACTTTAATAACCTGTCCATCGTGGCATAGGTGTGTGAAATTTGTGTACGTTTTATTTCAACTAACTTGCACCGAAAGGGATTTATTGCACAGAATTGGCAGCCCTGTTAATTGTGTCACAATCTACTTTTCCGTATCTGCTCTCTTATCGGTTTTATATTCTATTTCGTTTCTTAGTGTCATGCTGATTCGAAACTGTTTTAGGACTCTCTGTAGAGAGCCGTTGTCTGAAACGAATAGATGATGATAATGATGATAAAAGTGATAGTAAAGGTAATAGCAATGATAGTCATAATGATAATGATAACAGTAACAATAATGATGATGATATAATAGTAATAATAATAATGATGATAATAATGATAATAATAATGATAATAATATTAACAATAATAACAACAATGATATGAAGTGAAGACGTAATACTGGCCCAACTAAGTCTTCGCGGTTATGTATATTATAGTACTACAGCTTATGGGAGTACAAGAAAAACAATGAATCTTATGTGGCAGTTCATTATCGTCTTACGTGCAACACTGAAGGTAACCTGACAATCTGCAGTGTTTCCCGCTGGGTCCGAAGCCTGGTAGGTGATCACGTGGTAACCGACTTGAAACGACGATCCAGAAGCTTTTCCAGATATTCGTCTAAAAAAAAAAAGAATGAAAACAACAGTGCTGTTCAACTATGGCAAATTTGAATTGAATTGAATATGGAAAAATATGTAGGGTCTATATACATGCAATAATGATTATATACATACATATTATATATATAATTTATATATATATATATATATATATATATATATATATATATAGATAGATAGATAGATAGATATAGATATATACATATATACATATAATAGTAGACGGCGAGTTGTAATGTTCATAAAAATTTTCTGTAGATTTGGAATTTTTGAGCTATTTCCCCTATTTTGGGGGTGCTGAACACGAATCCACTTGTTGCCATTTTTCTAACCAACGTCTTCAGCCGTTGCCATGGCAATGCATTATTTTCCTTAAAAGAATATGTTTTCTTCTTCAAACATCATAAAAACAAGTTGTGAACAACTAAATATGTCATTATGAACCCTCTTTAATCTTTAAGAAAAATACTTTACTTTCATGAAAAAGCAAGAAAACAACACAAGATTGAGTGGAATATTTATCATAAATTACTATCTTGATTATCAGCTTATATTTCCACTATGTTCATTTCACATCATTTTCGTTGCTATAGCAACAACATGACAAAATCTTCCTTTTAAAGAAAAATAAGCATTGCGATTGAAAGAAAAGCAAGAATAAGATACGTCGGTAGAAAATAGATCTCTGTATAGTGAGATTTTTTTGGTCTATTTACTTTATTTTGGGGGTGCCGAACATGAATCCACCTGTTGCCACATTTCTAAATGACATCTTTAGCCGTTGCCATGGCAACAAATTATTTTCTTTGAAAGAACATGCATTCTTCATTAAACATCATAAAAACATGCTATACACTCCAAAATAAGTCAATATAAATATATCGCTCCAGTCAAATTAAAAATTACAATTTCCGACTGTCACAGCAACATCATAGCAATGACGGTTGCCATGGTAACAGCTATTTTTTTTTAAAGAAATTGATTTTTTTTTCATCAAAAAGCATGAAAACATGAAGTGTTTGAGTAGCATACTCACTACAAATTACTATGATAATTATCAGCTGTTTTCACTATGTTCATGCTACATTATTATTGTTGCTATGGCAACAACATGATTTTTTTCCCTAGAAAGGAGATTAGTTTCTCATTAAAAGAAAAATGAATAAATACATGATCAATTTTTGTTAAGTTTAATTTATTGGGCTCTTTTTTTTTCTATTTTGGGAATGCTGAAAAGGAATCCACCTATGGCCACTTTTCTATAATGTCTTCAGCCGTTGCCATGGCAATTTTTTTATTTTTCTTTAAAAGAACATGTGTTCTTCATTAAACATCATAAAAACATGTTGGTAAGGCCAAAATATGTCAATATATACAATGTATATTTCTCTTCAATTAACTAAAAGCTATCCCTTTTTTCAATTACATTGTTACCTCATAGCAATGACAGTTGCCATGGTAACAATTTCTAAAAAGAAAATACTAATATTTTAATCAAAAATTGAAAAAATGCTGAGATTGAGAAGCATATTCATTACAAATTACTATCAGCTTTTAATTTCACAACGTTCATTCCACATCATTTCTGTTGCTATTGCAACAACATGAGAAAAAAAAATTCAAGGATAAAACTTCTATAGCAATCTGTTGGAAATTGCTATAGGGGAGATATCACAGTCATTTAAGGTTTCCAAATGTCTTGGAGACATTAATGCTGAAAAAGAGTACATCATGACGAAAAAAATGGAACTTTTGGGGAGGTTTTTACACATTTGTATTGCTTGTTATTTGTATTTTATATTCCCTAGGTATTTCTATGGTTGAATATATATATATATATGTATATATATATATATATATATATATATATATATATATATATATATATATTATATATATATATATAATATAATATAATATAATATAATATAATATATATATATATATAATATATATCTACTCCAAGACGCATGCAAAGGTGTGCTCGCCTGATGGAGAGACAGAGTATTTTGAAATACTGGCCGGGGTACTTCAAGGAGACACATTGGCATCCTTTCTGTTTATCGTAGCCCTTGACTATGCTTTGAGGCTTGCCATCAATGGCAAGGAGGAGGAGCTTGGATTTACATTGGTGCCCCGTCAAAGCCGTCGTGTTCCGCCCGTAATGGTCACTGACCTTGATTTTGCTGACGATATTGCCTTAATATCAGATACAACTGAAAAGGCAAGGGAGCTGCTATTTGCAGTGGAAAAGGAGTGCAAGAAGATTGGTCTACGGCTCAATGCAAAGAAGACAAAGGTGATGGCATTTAATATCGACGATACCACTATCACAACCTTAGACGGCGCAGTACTCGATGTGAAGAACGACTTCAAGTATCTGGGCTCCTGGATTGCCTCGACAGAACAAGACATCAGGATCAGACGTGGCCACGCATGGAATGCTTTGCACAGTATGAGGAAAGTGTGGAAATCTCAGCTTAGCGACGACATAAAACGGCGACTTTTTGTCACAACAGTTGAGTCTGTATTACTGTATGGAGCAGAGACGTGGACACTTACAGCCAGACAAGAGAAAGCATTGGACGGAGTGTACACACGCATGCTCAGGATAGCCCTTAATGTGTCATGGAGTGACTACGTTAGAAATGATGATTTGTATGGTACATTGCCAAAGGTGTCTGACAAAGTGCGTGAGAGAAGGATGCGATTAGCGGGACACTGTGTGCGACACCCTGAGCTATCTGCGAATTCCCTCGTACTCTGGGAACCTAAACAGGGAACTGCAAAACGAGGGAGACGTAAGGCCACTTTAACCAGTGTCCTGAAGAAGGATGCAGGCCTTGAAAGCATTAATGACCTACGGACAGTCATGTTAAATAGAGAGGCTTGGAGGCGCAACTTTGTTTATGGAACCCGAGTTGGCATCGGCTGAAGCAAGTACATATTATAGCAAGTACATGCCCTCGAATAAGTAAGTAGTAGTATATATATATTCCTTTGTTGTTACGATAGGAACAGAAATGATGTTCCATGAAAAGAATTATGTATGGCTAATAGTCTTGCTCATTTGTAGTACTTCCAAATTTAGACCATAATTTTAACATTAATTCTTGAAGATTTTTTTTTCTAAAAAAGGATGCATTTCTATGGCAACCATGTTAAATATGAACCATTATTACGGATATTTAAGGTTTTGAAGGTGCAATGTGATCAGAAATTCATGAAGGTGACTAAACATTTTGTGTTTTTACTTGTTTGTCTTTTGTTTAGTATATTCTTTCCTTCCTTATCTAATGATTAACTTTTTTTTTCTTTAAAAAGCAGTTTTTCTCATGTTATTGATATAGCATCAAAGATGATGTGGGATAAATATAGTGAAAAAAGAACTGATAGGAATTTCTTGTAAATATGTTACTCAATCTTGTCATTTTTCATGTTTTTTCATGAAAATATTATTTTCTGTAATAAATTGTTGTTACCATGGCAACTGTCTTTGCTATGAGGTAACTTTGAAAATTGAAAAATTGTGATGTTTTACGAAATTGAAGAGGCAATCTTTTCATGTTTTCATGCTTTTTGATAAAACAAAAATCATTATTTTCTTTTAAAAATAGCTGTTACCATGGCAACCCTCATCACTATGAGGTAGCTGTAACATTCGGAAATTGTACTATGTTTTTATAATGTTTAATGAAGAATACATGTTCTTTTAAAGAAAATAATTTGTTGCAATGGCAACGGCTAAAGATGTCAAATAGAAATATGGCAACAGGTGGATTCATGTACGGCACTCCCAAAATAAGGGAAAGCGCACAAAAAATCTAACTCTACAGAAATGTATTATCTACCGATTTATATCATTCTTGTTTTCCCTTTAATTGAAATACCTGTTTTTTCTTTAAAAGGCAGCTTTTGTCATGCTGTTGCTATAGCAACGAAAAGGAAGTGAAATGAACATAGTGGAAAAAAGCTGATAATCATGATAGTAGATAGTAATCACATTTCACTCGATCTTGTCATATTTTCTTGCTTTTTCATGAAAATATCACTATTTTCTTGATAAATAGTTGTTACCATGGCAACCATCTTTGCTATGAGGTAACCATGGCATTATAAGAATTGAAATTTTTTATTTGATTAAAGAGATGCTTATATTGACTTATTTTTGGTGTTTACTGCATGTTTTTATGATGAAGAATACACGTTTTTTAAAAGAAAATAATTCGTTGCCATGGCAACGGGTGAAGACGTCGGTTAGAAAAATGGCAACAAGTGGTTTCGTGTTCAGCACCCCCAAAACAGGGGAAATAGCACAAAAAATCAGAATCTGCAGTCTACTATAAGTGCGAAGAGTTTGTGAAGGATTCAGGGGAAAGTGCTCTATGCTAATATATAGCAGAGCGTTATAAGTCCGCCTGAAGATCCGTCGCACAGTGGGCCAGAATGAGCTCAAAGTGCGCCAAAATTATATTCCGTGGTTTCTTTTTACCCAAATTTGGTGTCTAGGGGTAATTTGGGGCGTAGAATTGATTGAACATAATTTCAAACTCATATGACGTCACTGTGATGCTGTTTTTTCATTGGCTACCAAAAATCTGTGTAAATGACGAGTAAAGCAATGCAAATCCTAGGCTGTTATTTTTTTCTTTAAAGATTAATATTTATCTTTTCACATTCACTGACACTGCTTATATACTACCATTGAATACACGATGCTTACATGTCACAGAAAGTGTGTAAACATTCGGGTTTCGTTAAAAGAATCGAATTTATGCTGAAAGTTCCATATTACACACGTACTGCAAAATGATACTGTTGTCCATGTAAACTAGTTACAAAATAAGTTTATGATGTATGAACGCTGTACTTTTGGGTGAATTTATTCACTTTATTCTAGCAGGACATAAAATAAAATGTGCGATATAAAATCAATCTCCGATATAGTTCTTATCTCTCTACTTCATAATTATAACCTTAGGCCTATGCCATATCAATTCATGATTACAAGCGCAAAAACCATTTTGTCTAATTTTACTGGAAAAATAACAAATTGTGAAGTCAGTAATCAGGAAAATGAAAGGTTATGATTTAGCAGCCAAGAATGAATCTGCCGTGTATAAAAGTTTACTTGGAAAAGCTTTTTCTTTTTTGGATGAAAAATTCATCGGAATCACTATCATATGAAATTATTAATTCATCCACGTTCCACAATGATTTTTTTTTTCTCATCAGTCGTCGGAAGCAAAGGTTGTTTTTTTTTTTTTTTTTTTTTTTTTTTTTGCTTCCGACAACCCATAAAGTGTATGGGATCACAGTCTGATGAATCCGACTTGTATTGGTCGCCTATCAGGTCAATGTCAGACATATCAGGCATGATCCGATGAGGCAAGATCGTCCGATGAGGATCACGCGAGCAATGTCTGACAATCACCTGCAATCGGATTCACAAACTGCGATCCTATACACTTTGCTGAGCGGCCGGAAAGCAATAGACTTTGTTTCCAACGAGTAATCGATGATAATAAAATCTCTGTGTTTTGGTGTATAACGTTCTATCATATGTCAAGAGTAGGATCGAAGTATTTAGGTGTCCACACAGTATGTAACGCAGTGGAAATAGCTATGTTTACAGTAGTGGCTATGACAATTATGAACAATAGGCTATATGGCCTCGGCTATGTGCAATTATGTACTCTTTTATCGTCTGAGGAGGGGTCTTTTAGGTGCCAGACTAGCCCTATACAATCTGTTTGCCTCTTTTTCAGTGTAATTCATGTTTCTGTGCCTTTAACGTGCTAGAAAAAAAAAATAAATTTTACAAAAATGCCGCCCTCATGCGGCCCCGTATGATATAACAGCATTCCTGAGTGGCTGCAAGGTCCAAAATAGACGTAATGTGTCGCGGAAAATCGGCTCTAACACAAAAAGTGGCAAAAGGTGGCAGCCAAATCTGGTATCAGCTTAAAGCTGAGACATCAAGAAATGTGGTGGTAATAGAATTTAGTTGGAAATCCGTGGCAATCTAAACTTTTCATTAGGGTATATTAAAAAGACAAATAATTAGCCTCTTTTCCAGGATATTTAGCGTAAAATATTCATGAACATTAAGTTTCTTTGCATTTTTATGGCATTCATAACGTAAAATGAATTCTGAGAAATATGTGGGAGAAATTACAGGTTGATATCTCAAAAACTACATGTTGACATTACTTATTTATTAAAGAGGTTACAATTTGCTTTGAAACTCTTAAAATATTGTATTTTGCTACTTCAGGTAGGAAATATACCCCTTTAATGTACATACCTGATTTAAATATTTCAATGATAAATTCCTCAAAGTATTGCCTCTCAAGGGCGCATGTCAAAAATTAAAAAATCCCAGGTGCCCAAAGTGACTTTTGGCGCACTTTGGTATCTCTCTGGCCCACTGTGCGTCGTCCAGCGGAAGGACGTGAAACCGTCGGTAGAGGTCTCCGTGCGCCCAAGGTAAATGACTGTACATACATATATATATATATATATATATATATATATATATATATATATATATCCGTAGGTATATATCCGTCCGAACTTATATCAAAATGTAGACATCGGCACTTTCTCAAAAGTTGCGGGGGGAGGGGACTTCCACGTTTCATGAGCTGACAAGCACAAAAAGGCCTTCAGCGCAAAAGAGAAAGGTGTGTCCTAGCTAACGTTCGGAATTAAGAACCTTTGCTTTTTTCATTTTTGGATTAACGAATCTTTGAAACAAACCTTCGGAATAACGATTATGTCATCATACTTGCCTCACAGTAGGTGTCCCTGTGTTGTCCTCAGCCGTAGGGTCCGTCCATCTTACGACCAGTGGAACAGACGATGCATACCTTGTTCCCAGATTTCTGGGACAGGGCGTTGAGAATGTCGGTGGATTTACGTCTGTACATTTTTTTAAAGATTATCAATATGAGATATGCATAACGTAAATCTATGAATACAAAGAGATATTCATACATAATAATTGATAGTAATCAGACAAATATCCAACTTGTTATGTATGCCGATTCAAACTTACTAAAACATTACTTTAGTTGTTGTTTTTGCGTCAGTACGTATGATTAGAATTATAAAGTTTCCACCGTTTACAAGGAATAAATTATTTTTGTCCTTGATTGCTTAAAAGATGATGGTTGCGATCTGACCCTTTGCTAAAGGGACTTTACCACTCTAATTCACTTGTTAATTTTTACGTTATCAAGCGGTTACAATAAAGACGCCTCGCCTGTATATGTATAGGTACGTCTTAAAGTTTTGAACCATTAAAGACACAACGAAAAAGCTGTGCTTGTATTTTGTGGACACCTCAAGTAATGAATGCGAAAAAAATAGACTTTCTTAATTGTTCAATTTAAATTCAATGTAATTCAAAACAATGCGCACATTACATGACAGACATGTAGGACAGGAAAAAATGTCTGTGATATTGTATATCCGACAACGAATAAAGAGACATTAAAGTTTCAATTTGAATCATTCTATTTTCATCTATCCTTGATTTTAATCAGATGGGTTAACAGAGCTAACTATTCACATTAAATTTGTATTTTCCAGCAATAACTCGTCTTAGCAACAATAGTAATGACGACATAATGACATTAAGATTATTATCATTGTGATTATCATTCCTATTATGATTAATGTGGTGTGTTTATTCATCCAGAATAGCCTGGTATTAGTGTAAAGACTGTTCTTCCAATTGGCCCTGCAAATATTGTTCCTCCGGCACTGTCATGTACCATTTTTACACCTAGCCTATGGGTCGAAAGGGACACCTTGATTACAAATATCTAGTACAAAGACGTGAGAACTTGGTATAGGACTCGAACTCAGAACTTCCATTTGAAAGGGATGGTGCAGCATTGGTGGATATGAGAATTGGGCTTTTGACTTTGTACGAGATACCAAGAAAACACTTATGAATTAGTACAGAGCATACCATAATTATTTTTAAAGAGGAATTCAAAGTTTATTTGATGAAAATCGGGTTTGGAATGACTGAAAATTCCAAAATCAAAGTAAAACAAAGAGATCATAATAAAAGGTGCGTCCCACACTTTATCAAAATCACTCTGTTTTGGATAACTCAGCCATTTCAAAACCAGTTTTCATCAAATAAACATTGAATTTCTCATGGAATTACATGTACTTTCATATTTCATAAGAGGTTTCTCATTATCTCACACACACAAAAAAAAATGAACAAAACATGAAATTAGGTCTCAACCAAAACCACATGATCCCTTTAAAGTCAAGAGTCTTAATAATCCACAGTTGTACTCTCACAATAAAGTGCTATAGCCTAACTGAGTTGACGACTCCTTTTCTCCTGGATATCTAACCTGTCCCCGTGACCAGACTCACCCTCGCAGGAGACGGCGGTACCAGAGTTTGACCACGAACCCGTGTGTAGGCACGTCGAAACCGAGCTGTCGGCTCGTAAGGTGTAGCCAGCGTTGCAGGAAAATGTGCACGTGCTGTCGAAGAAAGCCCCGTCCGTACAAGTCATGGAGCCGTGGGTCGGTGCTGACAGCGAGCTGCACCGGAGCCCTATGAGATGGGAGTAGAATATATTTTTGAGCACTTCAAGATGATAATTGCCAGAGACATGTAATGAAATTATTGTCAGTATTGAAGTCGAATATAATTATGGTATACCCTCGGGTTGGTACCAGACATTGAGGATATGATATCACTTTATGTACTAATTAAACGGGTATTTTCAATAATTGTCCTTAATTGCTAACTTCGGCTTGTCTGACTACAAAAACATTATGACCGAATCGGATGTTCTATCTAATGAAATACAACTGATATAAAAATGGCGAATTATAAGCAGACAGGAACATTGTTACAAGGCTTTTATTTCTTTCCTATTCTCCTCCTGAATTTGAACAAATGTTAAAGACTTGTGTGGTATTCACCTATATTGAGGGAAATTTCAAAAAAAAAACCAAACATATACGCACACTTTCGTCCCATAGTGAAAATAATCAGCATGAATATGCCCACCAGAAATGTTTTTCTCCTATACTGATTTATGTTCACTTTGTAAATTGAAAAGATTAATCAAGATTAACGTGATAGGACTTGATTGGAAGAGTTTCCTTGCGCTCAGTGTATCTTTGTCCTTTTCTCGTCTTTTTCGCAATTATTCATGTCAACAAAAGGACACCAGACATGTAATTCTCGATTAGAATAGAAGTTCTGATTGTTCCAATATCGAATACATCCGACGTTGGCCCGTACAAATACAGTAAAGAAGAATTCTAAGAAATGAAAACGCGGAATGTTTCTTTGAGAAGCGATCAACCTATCAACTATTTCATGGCACACTCTGCTCACAACCCGTTTTGGACCGATGCTATTTTACAACTTTAAAGCAAATGGAAAGCTTGATTCCAGAATAGAACTAGACCATCTTTACAAGGAAAAGAAGAAGAAGAAGAAGAAGAAGAAGAAGAAGAAGAAGAAGAAGAAGAACAACAACAACAACAGCAACAACAGCAACAAATTTTATATAGTTCTTCCTTTGTACTCGAACCTAAATTGACACTATAATACTTGATGATGTTTCTTGACTTTATTGATATCGGCTACTTTCTGGTTATTATGACTCGTCAACTGCTATTAATAACTTTTTCAACCATAATTTTCATCGATAATGGAAATTATCACACTTAATCACACTTAATTTAAATCAAGTTATTCAAGTCATACACAGTTAGAAGAGGAAAACTCTTCAGTGAGGTGCGGAGGGGAACGTACTGACACAAGATGGTGACGTCCCGCCCCAATACCCGTCGCTTCTTCCAGATCGTCTCTTGCACTGCCGATTTACCGATCCCCCGGAAAAAGTGTAGCCTCTGGAACATTGGTAGGTACACCGCGAACCGATATATCGCCCGTTTGTACAGGACACAGCACCATTGTTGGGAGAGGACAGCCGTGGACACATTGCAACTGAAGAAAGTTACATTGTACATGCATACACTTATCTATTGATAACCAATAAAAGAAATAACGATGATAGTAGCCTTTCATGCTGATTACGAATAGCAGAATACAAAAATAGAAAAGAAACAACATCGCTATCACAATAAAAATGCTGATAACACGTACTATTATGAGAATATAGCTTTGAGAACTAGATTATCACATTGAAAATCGAAAATGTTGAACAGAGGTTAAAGGCATACAAATTAATTTCTGTGTCCACTAATAAAATACATAAGGTTTGAAGAGCATTAATAATCGATAACTAGAGAAGTTTTCTGCAGCAACGCCGGTAACAGGCATCGCGTTTCATTTACAACGTGTTATGGCTTGTTCTATTTGGAAAAAGAGTTTTGAATCAAAATCTAGACCTCTTCAAAAGTAGAGTAAAAAGTCTCATGATCTCATCATCAGGTCAGGGTGGGGCATCGGTCATATTTAGTAATAGTCTATAGTTATACTTGTGTTTGAATTCAGTGCATTTTTGTGCAATAATGAACTGTATTATTTGAAAATGTTTGTAAGTGTTTTACTCTGATATAGCTGATACTGGGTGCATGAAGTTTGCCTTTCCTCCCCTGGCAACCAGCGGCATGCACCTGGAATCACTACAATTTTTATATCATGTAATGTTGTATTCTATGTCCGCTTGTATTATATGTTGAATTGCCGAATATATACTAATGATAATAATAGTAATAATAATAATGATAATAATAATAGTAATAATAATAATAATAATAATAATAATAATAATAATAATAATGGTAATAATAATAATAATAATAATAATAATAACAATAATGATAGTAATAATATATATGTGTGGGATGTGCCCATTTCACATGTCTATATATCTTCTTTTATGTAGAGTGTGAATTTTCCCCGATTAATCAACAGTCTGTCGCGTTATTCCAAGCGGGACGTGACGTGTGCCCCCCCCCCCTTTTTTTTGCTTTCGTTTGTGTATGCATGTGTATGGTGCTTTTTTTTGGGGGGGGGGGTCAAAAAATATACAGCACTTTAAATGTCGAGCGAATGTATCGAGCAATGATCCAGATTGCATAATGGCACAAAAAAAAAGCTAGGTACAGTAACATGTCATTGTTGTTTTTTTTTTGTCTAATCTCGAGTTGATGAAATTACCCCTTAAAAGAGAAAAAACAACAAAGCAAAACAAAACAAGGCAAAGCAAAAGACCATGACACATAACCACAGCTCTTACAACAAAGGAAGTGTGTTTATATTCAATAGCCTCATACATTTCTATTTTGATCAAAACTGGCTTTGAAAACCGATGGTGTTATACGATACGAATTACGATACTTCAAAGCCTGTTATAATTAACACGATGACGTTATTTGTCTTTGCACAGAAACCGAAAGGAACAGATATCCCACAAATGCTCACAATTGACACAAAATGAGACCAGACTATGAGTGGGAGGCATCAAAATAATAACTATTGGAGTAACATGATATTCTTCAGGTACTTAGTAATCTCTTCCTGAATGATTTGAATCTATTTATTGAAGTATTGTCATCTGGTCAAATTTGAATCAAAATCTAGACCTCTTCAAAAGTAGAGTAAAAAGTCTCATGATCTCATCATCAGGTCAGGGTGGGGCATCGGTCATATTTAGTAATAGTCTATAGTTATACTTGTGTTTGAATTCAGTGCATTTTTGTGCAATAATGAACTGTATTATTTGAAAATGTTTGTAAGTGTTTTACTCTGATATAGCTGATACTGGGTGCATGAAGTTTGCCTTTCCTCCCCTGGCAACCAGCGGCATGCACCTGGAATCACTACAATTTTTATATCATGTAATGTTGTATTCTATGTCCGCTTGTATTATATGTTGAATTGCCGAATATATACTAATGATAATAATAGTAATAATAATAATGATAATAATAATAGTAATAATAATAATAATAATAATAATAATAATAATAATAATGGTAATAATAATAATAATAATAATAATAACAATAATGATAGTAATAATATATATGTGTGGGATGTGCCCATTTCACATGTCTATATATCTTCTTTTATGTAGAGTGTGAATTTTCCCCGATTAATCAACAGTCTGTCGCGTTATTCCAAGCGGGACGTGACGTGTGCCCCCCCCCCCCCCCTTTTTTTTTGCTTTCGTTTGTGTATGCATGTGTATGGTGCTTTTTTTTGGGGGGGGGGGGTCAAAAAATATACAGCACTTTAAATGTCGAGCGAATGTATCGAGCAATGATCCAGATTGCATAATGGCACAAAAAAAAAGCTAGGTACAGTAACATGTCATTGTTGTTTTTTTTTTTTTGTCTAATCTCGAGTTGATGAAATTACCCCTTAAAAGAGAAAAAACAACAAAGCAAAACAAAACAAGGCAAAGCAAAAGACCATGACACATAACCACAGCTCTTACAACAAAGGAAGTGTGTTTATATTCAATAGCCTCATACATTTCTATTTTGATCAAAACTGGCTTTGAAAACCGATGGTGTTATACGATACGAATTACGATACTTCAAAGCCTGTTATAATTAACACGATGACGTTATTTGTCTTTGCACAGAAACCGAAAGGAACAGATATCCCACAAATGCTCACAATTGACACAAAATGAGACCAGACTATGAGTGGGAGGCATCAAAATAATAACTATTGGAGTAACATGATATTCTTCAGGTACTTAGTAATCTCTTCCTGAATGATTTGAATCTATTTATTGAAGTATTGTCATCTGGTCAAACAAAACGTTTTCATCATATCTCAAGAGATCGCTCAAGCAACTGTAGGTTCCAAGTATAAATATTTCATCTTTTGTAAAAACCAGTGCTCTCGGCGACCATAATCTGAATCAGATGCACTATTTGGTAACCTTTTTTCCTCATATAAACGGTTATAAGAGGTCTCGCCATTTCTTGGGAATTGTTTTGTTTCGTCCATCATTATATCTCCATAATTATACACACCACTGATTTCCATAGGAATAGAGATTATTGACATACACCCACAAACGAACATACACACATACATACACACAAACACAAACGCATATAGATTGTACTTCCGAACCAAGCATAAATGCTGATACGCTGCATATAATAAGAAACATGTTTTTATACAGTACTCAGGTTTTCATGGCGCATTGTAACGTCTGTGCCTCTTTTCGTAAACATGTTTCATCTTATATCTCAATTTGATGATGAAATGACACCGGGCACTATGTTTGGTGACTCGTCATATCTTCATGATAATCTTTATATTTGTGTCAACGGGTCTAGGGCAATTACCCCCGGGCAATTACCGCGGAGCCTTCCCCTGACCCTAACCCTAATCCTAATCCTGAACCTAATCATAACGTTAACCCAAACTCCGAACCCTAAACCTAACTCTAACCCTAATCTTTGCTCTAACCTCATTACTAACCAGTATTTAGCAGGGGGGGGGGGGGGGGGGGGTAACTGCCCTCGGGGGTAATTGCCCTGATACGCTATCCATGGACCCTATTCATGCAAAATGTATCATTAGCCCAAACGTTGTTTCAAAACAGACTTTCATGAAAGCTACATAATAACAATGCATTAATTGGAGTGTAACAGTTCAAGTAATGTTGTGACCGTCAATTGCTATTCAATCCTTTGTGTACCACTTTGATTACCTGTCCATGTTTATGTGTGAAATTTGTGCACGTTTTATTTTGACTTATTGGCACCGAAAGGGATTGATTTACTTCACAGATTGGGTGTGCATGGGATAGAGGGCATGCGTGTCATGATAATCTTTGTATCTTTGTAGCAAAGATTCATTACAGACACAATGATAGTCAAATGCACTACATAATTTTACATGCATGCAAAATGTATCATTAGCACACACCTTGTTTCATTAAAGACTTTCACGAAAGCTAGATATGCGTTAATTGGAGTGTATAAAAGTTCAGAATGGTGCAAGGAAGAGGGGACTAAATAATGTTGTGACCGTCATTTGCTATTCAATCCTCTGTGTACCACTTTAATTACCTGTCCCATAGATTTATCTGTGAAATTTGTGCACGTTTTATTTTGACTCACTGGCACCGAAAGGGATTTATTGCGCAGAAGTGTCAATGAAATGAAGTGTAGACATAGTCCTGGCTCCAGCAAGTATTCGCGGTTATATTGTACTATATATATCTGAAATACGAGAAAAACGATGAATCTTATGTGGCATTTCATTATTGGGTGCGTTCAAGCGCTCTAAAGCGAACCAAAGCGAACTGAACTAAAGCGTACCGTACCGTACTGTGCCAGTTTGGGAGCGTTCGAAAGCTCTGTGGAGAAAGCGTACCTCTCGAGTTATTTTTAGAAAAGGTCACGCTTGTTTGTAGCGAGAAGGTCATTCACCTTGCGCTTGACCTACTTACAGCTGCCCCGAACAAAGAGAATGATGTTTTTGCATTGTGACGTATGCACATGATACGCGCATGCTTTACAACGAACTTTTGGTACGCTTTGGTACGCTTTTGGAGCACATCGGGAAGTGATCCACTTTTGGCTCGGTACAGTACGGTACGGTACACTTTAGGAGCGTTCGAACCAGTTGGTTCGAACGCTCCTCCAGCGCGGTACGGTACGGTACAGTTCACTTTAGGAGAGCGCTCGAACGCGCCCATAGTCTTACGTGCAACACGGAATGTGACCCGACAATCTGCAGTCTTTCCCGCTGTGTCCGAAGCCTGGTAGGTGATCACGTGGTAACCGACTTGAAACGACGATCCAGAAGCTTTTCCAGATATTCGTCTGAAAAAAGAAAGAAAGAATTGAAACCACTTACTTTCCACGAGTGTTGTTCCACTAGGGCAAATTTGAATTGAATAGAATATGTATAAATATGTAGGGTCTATGTTTCTATGTACAGTATAGTCCGCGTGTTGGTACCAGAACAGAAAAGATGACGAAGTAGGGTGGTAATTGTCATTGTCGACCCCGAGGAAGACGAATGTATTCGTCGAAAATTTGATCTGAATGAATAGCACTGTTGGACTGAAATGCATTACCACCCTACTTCGTCATCTTTTATATATATATCGCAATGATAATGTCACAATAGAGGAATACATTAAATGCCATTTGCCTTGATTTTCATTCAAAATCCGAATTTTCGGGGGCCTCCCCCTTCGTGAGGGATTTAATGTGCTATATATATATATATATATATATATATATGTGTATATATAAAATGTATATATATATATATATATATATATATATATATATATTACATATTATATGATATAAGATGTAATTGCTCCGCGTATTAGAAGTACTAAGAATTAAGGATGAATAATAATGTCACAATAGAGGAATGCATTAAATGCCAATTGGGGATTTTGAATTAAAATCAATTCAATTGGCATTTAAGGCATTCCTCTAATGTGACATTATATATATATATATATATATATATATATATATATATACATATATATATATATATATATTATATAAAATACTTGGTGAATCTATCCTACTATGGAGAGTGTTCGATGTCCTCAAAGGAAGAGTGTTAATAGACAGAAGCATTGAAACAAGTTCACGCGGTTGACTGCAGGTTCATCCGTATTTATTACAACTCAGATTATTTCTGGGATCACCTCATGGAGGTTGCATGAAACTCAGAGTTGCAATGATTACGGATGAACCTGCAGTCAACCGCGTGAATTGTTTCATTACTTCTATATGTATAAATATATTATATATTTATATATTATTTATAAATTATATTATATATAACCGGTTATTCCGAAGGTTGGATTGTCAGAAAATGAAATGATGTTCGTTAATCCGAAAATTACTGAAAAAAAAGAAAAGAAAAGAAAGGTGTGACCTAGCTAACGTTCGGAACTAAGAACCTTTCTTTCTTTCTTCTTTCTTTCTTTTTGGATTAACAAATCTTTGAAACAATGAACCTTCGGAATAACGAACTGTAAACATATCATTATACTTGCCTCACAGTAGGTGTCCCCCTGTCGTCCTCAGCCCTAGGATCCGTCCATCTTACGACCAGTGGAGCAGACGATGCATACCTAGTCCCCAGATTTCTGGGACAGGGCGGCGAGAATGTCGGTGGATTTCTGTCTATATATATTTTTTAAAAATATTTATATATCATATGCATAACGTAAATCTATGAATATAAAGAGATATGCGTACATGATAATTGACAACAATTAGACAAATAGCCAACTTGTTATGTATGCCTATTCAAACTTATAAAAACAATACTTTATAGTTGTTGTTTTTGCGTCATTACGTAATTAGATTTATAAAATTTTCACCGTTTAAAAGGCATGAATTATTTTTGTCCTTAATTGCTTAAAATATGATCCTTTGCTTATAGAACTTTATAATTCTGATTCACTTGTTATTTGCTACATTATCAGGCGGTTACAGTAAAGACGCCTCGCCTGTATACGTAGAGTACCTCTAAAAGTTTTGAAGCATTGAAGACAATGTAAAAAAGCTGTGCTTGTATTTTATGTACCTCTCAAGTAATGAATGCGAACAAATGGACTTTCTTAATTGTTAAAATTAATTTCAAAGTAATTCAAAACAATGCGGACATTACATGACAGACATGTAGGACAGGAAAATATGTCTATGATATTGTATATCATATCGTGACAACGAGTGAAGAGGCATTAAAGTTTGAATTTTAATCACTTTATCTATCCTTGATTTTAACCGGATGGGTTCCAGAGCTAACTAATCATATCTATATTTCACAGCAATAATTCGTTTTTGGGTTAGCCATTTTGAGAGGTGAATCTGTATTCTTCTCGCACATACCGAGCATTTAGGCGTGCACCTTTAGATTCTTGCCTTTTATGTCTGATGATTACAGACTACAAGTATAAATCTTTTATGGATTTCAGGGTTGCCTGTTAATCTGTATCAATTTTCTCGAATTTTTCTTTTCACATACTTATCGGGAGGGGAAAAGAGTATAGAACATTTGAATATCAGAGCAACAACTTGCCTTTCTGTCCATGATTGCAGGCATCACCTGAACGGGGAGAAACAAATCATTCAGGTCATGTAGAGTTTGTTTGATACATCAACATTTGTGAAGACATTTCCTACAAGCCCTCATGTGCATGAAGCTGTGCATGTGCTGAAACAAAGAAAGTCTTTGTAGCGCGAACTCAACTCACGTGAGAATATGAACTCTAAGCAAAAAAGAAACAAAAATTGAAGGAGGATTATTTTTGTTTGTAAGTCTTAAGACGTCATAATATGACTTGTGAATATCAAAACATCAGCATAAGAACATGTCTTGGCATCACCTTTGAAATCAAAGCTAGTGTTGATAGCTTGTGAAATTGATAAAGGGAGAAAAGGAAAGGGAAGGAAGAGGGAAGAGAAGGAGTGCTATATAATTTCAATGGCGACGTCCGAAGAAAAGGAACTAAAAACATTGTTTGATACACCATATACACTGTTGGACATAGATCTCTTCCACCATGTGAATCCATCTGAACTCGCGCAAGTGCGAAACAGACAGAGTGTGTGTTTCTGAGTGACCCGTTACCGCGTAAATGGCCTTTTAAAGGGATAGTACAGTATTGGTGGAGATGAGAATTGGGCTTTTAACTTTTTGCGAGATACCAAGAAAACACTTATGATATAGTACAAAGCATACCATTTTAAGGGAAATTCAAAGTTTATTTGATGAAAATGGGTTTGGAATAACTGAAATATCCAAAATAAAGTAAAACAAAGCGATCGTAATAAAGTGTGGGTCCCACACTTTATTAGAATCGCTCTTTTTGGATATCTCGGCCATTTCAAAACCAATTTTCATCAAATAAACATTCAATTCCTCATAGAATTACATGCTCTTTCATATTTCATAAGAGGTTTCTCATTATCTCACCAAAAAATGTTAGAAACCTGAAATTAGGTCTCAACCAAAACTATACGATCCCTTTAAAGTCACAAAATGATCACAAACGGGAACTAGAGAAGTCACTATCAGGCTATGGCGACTGGAATGCCTCCGCCACATCGCATTTCTCCCGATAGCCAGGCCTGTAGGAGATGTTTTTTAGACTTGTTAGGGAATAGTACGAGATGGCGGACGAGCACAATTCGCCATAGTGTCATTCTTAGTTCGTATGTCCAATAATTCATCTGGTGTTTGATTTGAAATTTTAGAATTTTGTACTAAGGTGTTTTTTGGTGTGTTTTTTTTTGTGTGTGTGTGTATTATATATTCCCTGATGTGCTTTCTGAAGTCGGTTGGAGAGGCCCGAGGGCCATTGTGATTTTGATTGCTTTTTTTTTCCAACCCGCGGCAAGTTCAATCTTGTACCCTTGTTTTGTTTGTTAATCTGTTATCACTTGCATTGTCTTGAAAATGCCGAATAACTAATGATGATAATATTAGCAATAATAATGATAACCATGATGATTGTTATGATAATACTAATAATAATAATAATAATCATCATCATAGTAATAACAATAATAATAATGATAATAATGATAATAATCATAGTAATAACAATAATAATGATAATGATAATGATAATAATGATATTTATAATAATAATAACAATAATAGCAATAAAAATAAATCTTGACAGTGTGAGATAACAGTTACACACGATTGGTAAAAAATTGTGATGTCAATATTTGAAAGTTTGTGACACGATCCCAAATGTTTGAGTGTTCATACATTGGTTGAATCAGATTTCGTTTGGACGGCTAAATTTTTAAAAGACCTTTTACCCTTGCCCTTTGACTCCGTGGACCACATCTTTGTTTAAATAATCACTTACTGGCATGATGATATCTAATTTTCACGACAATACATTGAGCTATTTTCAAAATATGGGACAAATTGTGAAATTTCAGCATCATCATTTAATCTTCAACCCCATAGCCCAAATGATTCCTTGTAGAATCATTGTTCAGTAATGCATATGTAGACTTAGGTATGGTATTTTCATGTACTGTTGAGTAATTTTCCAGGTTGCCAGGT
The DNA here is from genome assembly GCF_040938485.1 of Diadema antillarum. Taxonomy (NCBI): domain Eukaryota; kingdom Metazoa; phylum Echinodermata; class Echinoidea; order Diadematoida; family Diadematidae; genus Diadema; species Diadema antillarum. The sequence continues at coordinate 993,404 of NW_027270954.1, forward strand.
ATAGAGAAAAAGTGTAATTTCAGCATTAACAAACAGAAATTTAGCATTTTCACCTGCCTTTTGACCCTGGACATTTGACTCATGATCCTAAACTTCTCAAGAAAATCATTGTTAGGCAATGCATGCATGTATATCAAGCTTCATCAAGATAACTTGGGCCATTTCTGAGATATAGAGGAGAAAAAGTCGAATTTTATTATTTTCACTTGACCTTTTAACAAATAACTTTGACGGTATATGGCCCCAACCTATCCCTGGTGAACATCTACATGGTAATAAATGTACATTGTATACAATTATTACTGTCTTCAAGCATTGCGGAGATATGGGGGTGGGGGTGAAATTTTAAGAATTTGACCTTGATCTTCGACCTTGAGCATGAGCACCTAAAAGTTCATTATGTTATACAGCTTCATTACATAGTATGTCAATTTCAAGTTTCATTTGGACACCTCCAACGGTTCTTAGTTACGCTGTTCACAAAATCGATTACGGGCGGAAGCGGAAGGACGGATGGAGGACCCGAAAACATAATGCCTGCGGCGACACTTCGCGACGGCGGCATAAAAAATGCTAAATATAGTGATCAGCTGATAGTAATGAGAACGTTTTTTATTTGCTCAACCTAAAATTTGATATCTTTGATATCGATGTTGACATTTTGTGTGTTATCCTAAAACGGTTATACACAAGTTTCCCTAAGCAGGTTATAAATATAATATACTTCAATTCATTTTTTTTTCAATTCAATTCAATTCATTTTTTACCATTCTAAAGGGATAGTAGTGATACAAGTATGCATTTGTATATATATATATATATATATATATATATATATATATTATGCATATATATTATGCATATATAAATCGTGAAATATAGTGCAAAATACATAACATTATACGGATGATTATAAATCGGGAAAACAATGCACACTTTTCGATAGAAACTAAAAATAAATGAAAATAAATAGATAAACTATGAATAAATAAAAAGTGTAATCTACTTAGAGGCAAAGCTTGTAAAACATAGATCACTTGGAAAAAAATACATTTAACATCTATATTCAAAATTAATCTAAATTGATATACTGTATATGATGCTAATGATATGAAGCACATCATGAACAGTACTTATCTTTAAATACAAGAAAATATAAAAAACTTCGAATAAGTTAAGAATGTTATGGTATGGACACTGTTCATCAATATCTGAGTGATAATTTGTTGTATGACGTGCCTACATGACAGAATTAGAGGTGACATATACCACTAATAGCCATTCACATTTTCCGTGAATATTAACGTTAGTTTTGTAATTATTGTTTGAAAAGTTTTCACTTATTGCACACATGGCTGAATTCTAAAAACGCAAAAGCTCCTTCGTGTGGGAGGGGATATCCCCCCCCCCCCCCCCACCCCCTTCGGTCCACCTCCATGAATACAGTACATAGTGACAACACACACGCGGATCAAGAGGTGGCAGGTATCACTATCCATTCACATTGCCCCTGAATATCTGTTCTTACTTTTTTATTGAAATTTTCCTCAATATTGTGATCTGCTAAGAGCGTCTGTCTCCGTGATACAGGCCCACATTTAATAGACAAAGTAGTTCAACGTTTCAGTTGGCTTTGTACACTTAAACAACTCGATATGTAGACCTATCAAAGACTTGTAAGACAGATTACTACTGATTACGTTCAGTCATTGCGACAGCGAATCCGCAAAAGAACAAAACAAAGAGAACGAAAAGAAATAGAGATCTTGGTTACATAGGCCATCGTATATAGATGTGTAATAACCGGAGTCATCACACAAGACCGACACCCACGATTTCAACATTGAAAAAAAAAAAGAAGTCCATGAATCATACAGCCCAAAAGTCATACAGGCCATGAGTTCTACACTAGGTAAAATCAGCCCACGAGTTCGACATTATAGCAACACGGGGCTTAACGTGTCGATCTCGAGCCCCTTGTTTACTTTGTGTCGAAATCAAGGGCTGTATAACTCATGGACTGTATAACTCATGGGCTGCATTACTCGTGGGCTATATGACTCGTGGGCTGTTTGGTTCGTGGGTGTCGAACTCGTGACATGCGCCCTAATAAGCCCGTAAAAATACTTATGTATCGAATGTAATGTTATAAATCTACGTGCATTGTATAAGATCCCACCCATTTACACACACACACACACACACACACATACACAAATAACCAACTAGAAATCGTATAAAGGGATACAAAGGATATGCAAACATGGCACAGAGAGAGTTGACTTACCAGGAACAATGAGAACAATTCCGACACAGAACACAGCCAGGGCAAAACAATACATTATCAGCTCTTCGAAAAACAGCAGGCAGCAACAACGAAAACGATGTTATTCTGCTCCTTCTCACACGTAGTTTGTCGACATCCACAACATAAGCAGCATAAGGGATACTGATCTTTGTAGCATGGTTTTTGTCAGATTTACTGTGAGGTGCTTGTTCGTGGGGAAGTACACCGTTCTCTTAGTCTGATTTCCAGACCCTTTGCAAACTGGACTCCGCGGCGACAACTCAATCTAAACCTACTCCAGTTTTCGACGTTGAGGGCGTCAATATCATGTACAGTAAAGTAACACGAGCAGAGGTTCTGGAAGCCAGACTACCGTTCTCTGTGTATGGTGCACGTAATTCGCGTAGGATTGTATCATTAGATATTTTGTGCAGTCGATGTGATCGATCGCTTCACAAGTTAGCGCTATCGAATATCAAACAAAATAAAAATATTTCAACGAGGTAACTTATGATTTGGCCAATGTCAACCGTCATCTCCATGGAGGAAAATGGCTTTCCTCGCATTAAAGGACAAGTTCACCTTCATATACATGAGGGTTGAGTGAATGCATCAATACTGGTAGAACACATTAGTGACTAATTAGTCAGGGAAACTCGACTTTCCGGGATCACGTGAAATGCCGCTTTTTCGGGCTCGGTGCGTTCAACGATGCGTGATGGAAGGGTGCGGTGATCGTTGCTTTGTGTTCTCTTTTCAGCCGTTTTTGCTTTCAGAAATGCTCCTCAGCCAGTCCCGCTGCGAGTGTTATTAAAGGATCTTTTCTGTGTGAATACACCGTATCACAGTATACTTGCTCAATACACCTGTCCTATAGATGCATTGTACACATGCGGTCTACGATCACCAGCTATATACCCTCTCTAGATCCCTCTCTCTCTCCTGTCTGTAAGCAATACCAATTTTTTGTGAAAATCAGTTTTGAAGGGGCTGAGATACCCAAAACAAACTATGGTCCTAATAAAAGGTGGGTCTCATCTTTTCTTTTCTTTTTGATATCTTTGTTTTTGGATATCTCAGCCATTACAAACCCAATCTTCATCAAGTAAACTTTGAATTTCTCATAGAATATAGTAATTAGTAATTAGTATTAGTAGAAATGGTTTCTTTTCGCATCTACAATGTACTTGCGATCGACAGATCTTGGCGCACTCGATTTCGCAATCTTTGATCTTCGACCTATTGACCTCGAATTGGTGTCAAAGTCAACGCAGTTCAGACGGGTGCTGTTCGTTATTCCGAAGGTTCATTATTCCGAAGGGTCGTTAATCCGAAACACGCCAATTCCCTATACCCGCTATACAGGTTCGTTAATCCGAAAATTTGTGGCGTTATTCCGAAGGTTCGTTATTCCAAAGATTGGTTAATCCGAAAATGAAGTTCGGAACAATGAACCTTCGGAATAACCAATCTTAGGAATAAAGAGCCTTCGGAATAACGAGCTGTAACCGTTCAGACACGGAGTTCAGATTACTGAAAACGATATGATGCGCACCCCTCGCTGTCTGTTTAACCCTACCAAGGAGGTACGCCTATAGTACCTCCTTGACCCTACTAGCTCCGCCATCACCTTCTGTCATGTGCCACTGTGGGCGGAGCAAACGTGTCTTTTGTTATGACAACCAATTTTGTTTTGTTTTTAACTTTGATCAGTTACTCCATTTTGTTCATTGAGCAGCTACCCTATTTTATTCTTACAATTTATATGTCGAAGCCCTATAGCTTAGTTTGTCTTGATCGGTATTTGGAATTTCCCGTTATCATCCCACTGTCGCAATCCGTTTGGGAATTCCCAAGGAAGTGTTTTTATGGAGGTGGGTGGAACTTTCCACCTCCATGACCTCCCTGGCTTACTTTCCTTTTTTTTTTTTCTTTTTTGGCAGAGATACAATCGTATTTGACTCATGTAAGTTCTTATTCCCGCAGTTCACTTACACCACTTCTATTTTGCATGGAATGGCTATAATGCAGGCATCACACTGTCCCGAAATTGAGCAAAGATGGACACATGATAAAGAAAATGTTGAAATTCGGCTTTGATCGTATAAACATCGGGTTATTTGCGAGGGCATTTTAAAGGGATATGGTATCGTTTTGTTTGAGATGGTGATTCAGGATTCGACTTTTCACCAGATGATTAGAAACCATTTTACATGAAGTATTACAGAGCGTATGCAATTCTAAGAGGAAGGAAAAGTTGTTTTTTTTTTTGTGAAAATCGGTTTTGAAGGGACTGAGATACCCAAAAACAAAATATGGTCCTAATAAAAAGGTGGGTCTCATCTTTTCTTTTCTTTTTGATATCTTTGTTTTTGGATATTTCAGTCCCTTCAAAACCGATTTTCACAATAGTTTAAGTTTATGCTTAAATGAAATAAGAGATCGAGATTGTATTATTTCTTTATCTGGAAATGTAGTCTCTGTAATCACACAAGTTTTAAAAAAGAACTCTGCCATATGTCTGGAGGCACTTGGAAAATATTTATGCTTTGACAAAAGAAAAGAAACGATTAAGAAAGTAAAAGATATTCTCCACTCTTCGACAGTTCAACTTGCTCCTATAACTGATAGTAAGTGCACCTTCCTAACAAACCATGCTAAGCTCTGAGTCTGTTTGCAAAACATGTAAACTTCCTTTTTTGTGGAAATTGCTTTCACTTTCTGTTCGACACTCTATCAGTCTATTCTTCTTCGTGGATCGCAACATCATTACACGGTTTATGAGGTCGATTGCGCAATTTTACTAACAATGACAATGTAGTCAACGTCAAGCTTGGACTCGAGAGTAATCTATTCAACACACTCATAGGTTTCCTCTGGCTAAAACTGAACTTGGTTCTGAAATTGAACCTTGACATGAGTACGTCACTTACAGAGAAATCCGATCAAACGTGAATTACAACTGTTGGCCGCGCGTTTTTTATGTGTTCCTTATTGTGTTTTCCTTTCTCTTAAAACGTCCTCTTTGAATTCAATGTGAGGTTGCCAACTTCCATATTTGGCATTTGATGATCGAACGTCATCAACAACTTTGATTGCTCGTGAAATGACTTGAGTATATGTTTCCAAACTTTGTGTAAATAAACCATTTGAAATGTAACTACTTCGGAGGAAAATATCAATGTATTGATTGTAATCTTCGACGTTATTCAAATTACGGAATCAATGAAAAACGTATGGAGTTAGTATATCAATCATATGACTAGGATTTACACTTTTTTACTCATTGTCTTCTCAAAATATGAGATAACATACGTTGGATTGAGTCGCTGATGAAACCAGACAAGATTGCGTGGGAGGGAAAAAAATATTTGCATCGATTTGATATAGTATATTTCTGGCTTGTGCGTGTGTGTGTGTGTGTGTGTGTGTGTGTGTGTGTGTGGTGCGCGCGGGGGGGGGGGGAGGGGGTGTGCCCGCGGGGTCGTGGGGATGTCTATGGGTTAATACTTTGAGTTAATGCCCCCTTCCATCACTACCCCCCCCCCCCACACACACACACTTTGATGGACAGAAATTCAGTTTTTTGTGTTTTTAAACTGCGGTAAAAGTGAAGGTGGGCTAAAGAGAGAGAGAGAGAGAGAGAGAGAGAGAGAGAGAGAGAGAGAGAGAGGGAGAGAGAACCCCGGCTCCGCAACACCTCTAGATACTTCATGTATACCGTTTGGCCGCACGCACCAACAGCATATGAACAGGTATAGCGATTTTGCACGTGCTGCATGCGTTCGCCTGAAGATGTAGACGATCACTTTCATGAGCGCAAATCAGATGCAGACTCCGTTCCCTTCGAAGAGAGGGACCTGAAGGAGAAGTCGTTTTCTTCATGTTCTTTGGCTTGCATCTTCTATCCGCCAACTTTTACAGATCTGAAGCGTCTTCTGTATCCACAGTCTGGCGAAGATGAGGAACTTCAAACTCATCATCGTCTCTCTGTGCGTTCTTGGTCTAGCTATTCATCAAACTGGTATGTATTGATACTTATATATGGTTACGATTATGTCGGCACACACGAGCGTCCTGAGAACCCATCAAGCTTATTCATAGCGTGCTTTTAGTGGGTCCATCCATTTTTCGCACTTTGCGATCAATTCAGTTTTCATCACATTGTATAATTACCAATGGGTTCCTCTATGTTATTGTACAGTCTTTTTATTCTACAATTTTCTGTTTACCTTATCCTCCGTTATCAAAGGAAGTGAAATGTATGTTTTGTCGAAAAATGAAATGAACTTTGAAATATAATTGAAGGGAATCATAGCCGGAAAGATTATAGATATCTTACTTCTTTAGACCAGTATGATTATTAAGTTTACTACTTTTTACTGCATGTACCCTATTGATATATATGGGGCATTCTTCATTGTTCTTCGCTAGGTGTATATCTGTGTCCCTCTAGTTTAAAGGTAATATGTACATACATAAAAGGTCATTTCATTACTTTCTGTTCTGTTTACGATGACTTACATTCATGAAATTGGATAACGTACAAAAAGGGGGATGAATTGTTTATCCTCACCTATTATTGTGCTTTTCCCGTATCCATATCACTGAAAACCCCATGTCCCAGTGATACTACAAATAAAATTTCCTGTCACATTTCAAGATGGAAGCATGTTGAAACGTTTTTATTATTGCTTTTTTAATTCATTTCAGAGCGTACTATTATATCATTATCGTAACATAATATACCAATATCGAACGATATAAGAAAAAATGAAATTGATAATTCGAAATCGTGTGTCCCGCAATTTTGCGTCATCTCCGTCACGAACATTAGGGTGCCATTAACGATAACTGTCGGGTACCTATAGGTATCGATTTAAGTGCTATTTGACAGTTACATATTGAAGGTGAAGAATTTCCCTGCATGGTTTTCCCCCTATTTTAATGAAGAAAGTTTACATTTTTTTTAATTTGTGACAAAAGCAAGGTCGTACCTTTATTCAGCGTCATCTCAGAACGCTCAAAATTACATACTAAATCAATTAATTTGTAATTTTGGCGGCATATGCAGGAGGGAAGATCAATACCCTCTACCAGCACACACGTTTCTTAACGCAGGTGAATGGATTTTTGGAAGATGATATGAGGTCATTAATTGTTGGACCTGTCATCTCCGTCACATTATTTCCGTCACGAAAAGTGAGAGAGATGACGTTGACGGAATATTTTCTTTATTTCAAAATAACAATAAAGTGATATTAAAAATGCGTGGTGTTAGTCATATTGGAAGTCCTTTGACCACTGCTATTTATTTTTTGTTCAGTTGCATTAAATGTCTAACCTTAGATTTGTTCATGCTATAATAGATTACAAAGTGTCATCTCCGTCAGGTAACATTTTGTACATACTCATTTGTTTTAGTTTTATGATATTCTTTATTTGAATTTCATTCAATATCAGGTCCACGCGTTAACAACGAAATTAATATGAACAAAAATAAGCAGCTGTATTCTTCTCCCTTGTGCTGCGAAATCATTTGTCAACCTTTTTTTTCCCCCAATTTATTACTGCAGCGCTAAACATTTACAATTGTTTTAAATGAAGAAACACCCCATAAAGATTGCACCCGTATCAAATGAAGTCAACCGTATCAAATGAAGTCAACATTCATCGTGATTTTCCCACTTTATGAAAGATTATCCATTTCTGAGACACTTTTTCTTGCAATAATTTGTAAGGCCAAGAATATACACTTAGCGAAGAATGGCCCATATAATAATGTCTAATACATCCTACTTCATGGTATGAACCGGAAAAATATATATACATATTTGAAGTTGTCCTCGTGCCCTATCGGTGATGAGCTGGGTGATGAGAGATAGAGTGAGCATGGTGAATAAGACAAATAATATCAAGGGTGCACGTTCTTGACAAGCTTCCAACGAAGGGCCCGCTTTAATAAAATCTAAAGGTTTATCCATTTTACATACTGCTGTAATTGAACAATTCCCACAGTTTACGATCTACCAGACAATGGCCTGTGTGTCATGATCATGTAATCATCTTACAGATGTTAGCCATTTTTGTATAGCAATGATAACGAGTAAACTCCTATTCCGCGTGGTATTTACCTATTTGCTGACAATAAGATATGTATGATACATGTACATGTACTACATGTGCGTCCAGTCATAATAACCATCGTGTTACATTCTCAGAGTACAAAAGACAGTTGGGATTCCCCAATAATCAAGATAATAATGAGTGTCGTATAATATGTAATAACCTCTATCATGTGTATGCAGGCATCACACTGTCCCGATATTGAGCAAAGATGTACATAATTAATCATGATGTCAGAAAAGTTCACATTGGCTCTAATCGTATTTAATATACATCAGGTCAGTCTTGAGGGCATCTTCTGCTATCGTATGACCGCCGGTGGATGGTCTCAGGCTCCAACAGCAATTTCGAGAGCGGTGACATATTCTTTGTGTAGCCGTGAAAATTCCGTATTGTTGCTATCCTGTATAAATTTCGAGACAGTGTAACACCACTCTATTTATGGCCCTAGAAAGATACACAAAGATGTGAATCTTAGTTATGAAATAGATCTTTGAAAGTTCTGTGGGCTATATCTTTTATTGGTTTTTGTTTTGTACTGTTTTTGTTTGTTTTTTTCTTTGCCGCCGCTGACGAAGTCGTAGCCGGAGCCTCAGAAACCCCAACCTTTACGGCTGTCATGCGATGGCTGAAGAATGTCCTCACGAGATTTGTGATTGATTCAAATCGATCGCAACTTTACGATTGAATGCAAATCCATCTCATAAAAAAGTTATCATTGAAATTAAGACGGAGAACGGCAATCATTAAATAAATGGTTGCGATTGATTGCAGCTTTCAAGAGATTTGTGATTGATTGATTTCTATCACAAGTTTTATAAGACAGGGCCCTGGATACACTTTCATCAATGTATCTCGTTCAGCAACCATCATTCATGATGGTCATCGGTATCCTTGCGAAGAAGGAACCTCAAGCTCATACACAAAGGATGTATATCCTGTACTCCGTGTTTCTACATTTCTACTATTGTGTCTAAGATTTCCGACCATTGCATTACCTGACCACCTACATTCTGTACAGACCTCCACCATCAGCAAAGAACGGATATAAAACTTCCACACCCATTGCAGAGTTTGAGGATTTTGTCCTGGAACTGAATCTGCTTCCAGGAAAACTGATTCTAGGTGGAGATCTAAATGCCCACTTTGATCGTCCAAGTCAGGATGACGTGGGTTAAGTCAACTCTGCTTTCGTGCCGCGTGATCTTGTCCAGCACATAATCAATCCACTCATAGACTCGGTCACACTTTGGACCCCCTGATCACCAGATCTTATGAGTCAATTCTGGGTGATATTGAGGTCTGTAACAACCATGAATCTGAATCTACCTTCGTCCACACGTACCAAAGCCATAGCCACTTTCAGATAGTACATGGGAATTATAAAGCCATGAGAATTTTTCAAAACATCTTGGTACATTGCTCAATGAGGGTGTTTTTCTTGATGACTGTAGAGATGTTGATGAACTTGACGACTCTTTTAGCTCAGGCGTGGGGACTACACCTGGTCATCATTCTCCAGCCAAAGTGCGGACATTTTAGGCAAAGATGTCACCCTCAGTGGTACAACGAGAATCAATCCTCTGCCCAACTTGAGCGCCGTAGATCGGAAAGGGGATGGCGCAAAGTGAAATCCCCTGAAAACTTGAAATGTTACCATGTCTTCAAGGACAGGATCAAGAGTGCTCTCCTTACTGCTAGACTGAATACTGTCAGGGAAAGCTCTCAAATTGTACTCCTAAGACTGCTCTTGGAAGATCAATTCCCTCCTCATGGGCAAGAACACTGTTCTACCAGCTTATGATTCACCTGTGGATGTGAAGAAACAATTTATATCCTTCTTTGCTGGTAGGGTCAACAGGGGCGTCACCAGCTTTTTTTTCAAGGGGGGTGCGTTTTGATACTAAATGTAACGAGACTTTTTGGACAGACATTTGGAATATAGGAAGCTCTCAATCCCTAGACTTTTACTGTTTTTTGAGAGAATCCAAGCGGGGAAAGGGCACCAGCGTAGCTAGGATTTCATCTTTTTTTTTTTTGGGGGGGGGGGGGTTGTTAGTATGCGAGGGAGCCAGCAAGGGTGGTGGGAGGTTGTGGAAGTGCCGGTTGTCCCCCCCCCCCCCCTCCTCCCACGGTGAGAACTTTTTGCATTTTGATGTTGTAAATGGTGCAGTTTGATGCAGGCTTTTTGCGTGTTTTTATCGACTTGAAACAGTCCCACTTGTGGCACATTTTGATGGAAATTGTTGTCGAACAATGTGCCTATAAACTATATCATTTCAATAAACTTCTTGTATTGATTCTTACACTGATGTCATGAACGCGAGCGAGGGGGGAGGGTGTGGGAGGGGGCCAACCCCCTCCCACGGTTTGAACTGAAATTGCATTTTTTTGTTTTAAATGGTGCAATTTGATGCATGTTTTGCTTGTTTTATCGACTTGAAACAGTCCCACTTGTTTAAGGTAGCAGTATATTTTGATGTAGATTATTATTGAACAATTTGCCTATAAAATAGTATTATCCAAATAAACTTCCTGTTTTAATATTCACACTGAATATCAGCACTTTCTGTATTTTGATGTTGTAAATAGTGCAATTTGATGCAAGTTTTTTTGCGTGTTTTATCGACTTGAAACAGTCCCACTTGTTTAGAGTATCAGTACATTTTGAAGTAAATTGTTATTGAACAATTTGCCTATAAATGGTATAATTTAGATAAACTTCTAGTAATAATTCTTACACTGATGTCATGAACGCGACCGAGCCCGAGCAAGCGGAACGAGCAAGGGGGAGGTTGTGGGAGGGGGTTGTCCCCCTTATAGATGGATTATGGAATGACGGTGTGAAACGACAAATTACTGGCAGCAATATCAGGAGAATGGCATAACGACTACACGCCAGCGAGCGGAGCGAGCGAGCTTGGAAATTTTGACATCTTACAGTCCAAAAACTGCCGTTTGTAGCCATATTTTTTGCTTGGAAATTAAAGGGGGCGCACCGGGCGCAACTGCTGGCAATTACTGGCAGCAACATCAGGTGAATGGCATAACAATTAAATGCGAGCGAGCGAAGAGAGCGAGCTTGGAAATTTTGACATTTTACAGTCCAAAAACTGCCATTTGGAGCCATATTTTTTCGCTTTGGAAATAAAGGGGGGGGGGGGCGCAACGAGCGCAACTGCCGGTAATTACTGGCAGCAACATCAGGAGAATTGCATAACAATTAAATGCCAGCGAGCGAGCGAGCGAGATTGAAAATTTTGACATTTTACAATTAAAACAAAACACTGCTATATGTAGCGATATTTCTTCGCTTAAGAATTTAAGGGGGCGCATCGGGCGCAACAGCTGGCAATTACTGGCAGTAATATCAGGAGAGCATAACGATTACATGCTAGCGAGCGGAACGAGAGAGCTTGAAAATTGTACTTTACAGCCCAAAAACTGCCGTTCTTAGCTATATTTTTTTTCGCTTTGGAAATTAAGGGGGGGGGGGTGCACCGGGCGCAACTGCAGGCAATTACTGGCAGCAACATCAGGTGAACTGCATAACAATTAAATGCGAGCGAGCGAGAGAGCGAGCTGAAAAATTTTACATTTTACAGTCCAAAAACTGCCGTTCTTAGCCATATTTTCGCTTTGGACATTAAGGGCGGGGAGGGCCATCGGGTGGAACTGCTGGCAATTACTGGCAGTAACATCAGGTGAAATGCATAACGATTAAATGCAAGCGAGCGAAGAGAGCTGGCTTGAAAATTTTGACATTTTACAGTAAAAAAAAATGCCATTTGAAGCCATATTTTTTTCGCCTTGGAAATTAAGAGGGGGGCGCACCGGGCGCAACTGCTGACAATTACTGGCAGTAACATCAGAAGAATGGCATAGAGCGAGCTTGCAAATTTTGACATTTTTTTTTACAGTCCAAAAACTGCCGTTTGAAGCTATATCTTTTTTGCTTTCGAAATTAAGGGGGGCGCACGGGCGCAACTGCTGGCAATTACTGGCAGCAATATCAGGAGAATTTAAATGTGAGTGAGCGGAGCGAGCGAGCTTGAAAATTTTGACATTTTACAATCCAAAAACTGCCGTTTGAAGCTAATTTTTTTTTCGCTTTGGAAATTAAAGGGGGGGGGGGAACGCCCGGTGCGCCCCTCCCCCTGGATCCGCCACTGGTAGTCAAGGGTGTGGGTTTATGTTCATATGACTGGGGGAGGTATGACCAGCGAGGTGGCGTCGAAATGACGAAGCGGGGGAAGGATGTCCAAAATCTGCACTTTAGAGCATCCCCTAATTGTGCGTGTTTGTTTGTGTGCGTGTTATATACATGGAAAAGTTAGGAATTAGCCCAGGTCAAGTCTTTTTATTGGCAATGCAAGACATCTTTATATAGAATAGCATGTAAAGCAACACTGCAAAATCGATGATCTAGCTTCGATATAACGAAGCGTAAGGTACAAAGGTGTACATTCTACATCACATTGCGCAACATTGTAGCGACTCTTTTTGCCGTTCGGATGTTCTGAGTACATGCAGAATGCCAACCAGGAATCACGCTGAATCACAATCTTTTGTCGGGTCCGGGCTTTCTGAACAGTGTTTCACACTATATACCTATTTAATTATGGTTAAAAGAAATCATAGAAAAATATCTTATTTCTTGATCACCCTTTCATTCAAAAACAGTTTACTAAACACTTGAATTACTATTTTCGTATGTCTTTTTTTTTAACCAGCGGATTGGGAGGGGGCGCACCCCCCCCCCCCCCCCCTCCGTAGGTACGCCACTGCTTTTGGGTGAAATAATTGGACAGATTTCTAACAAAAAAGCAAGAAAATCTTTTCATCGCTGGAATTATGATTATGTGGGGTGGGGCAAATGGTGCGCTTGCCTTCCAATATTTTTATGGGGGCAACATTTTTCTTTCAAAAGAAAGAAAAATCTTCTCATTTCGGGAATTACTAATTATGGGGGGGGCAAAATTAAAATACGTTTGCCCTCCAATATTTTTATGGGGGTAACTCTTTGTTTTTCTGTAAAAAAAAAGGTAAGAAAATCTTCTCGTCTCTGGAATTATGGGGGGGGGGTGGGCAAAATGATATGCTTGCCCCTCCATTTTTTTTCTTTTTTTTTAATGAGGCTAGGGCTCGCTCTTGGGCTGGCAATATGGATTGGTCAGAAGTAACGTACATAGACCCTACATACTTGTAAGTAGCACACGTACATGCAAACGTGTACGTGCTCCGTATCGTACGTATGTACAGTACGGTCGATAAATAGTAAACACCGTAGAATACTAGTAGATATGTATAAAATCAGTGCTGCCATAACCAGGGGTGTGTCCGGCGTTGAGGTCGCTCGCAGACTGAAGGTTTTTTTTTTGTTTTTTTTTTTGATTTTTTTTTGTTTTTTTTAAAGGATCTGAAGGGGGGTGCGTTCGCACCCAACGCACCCCCCGCTGGTGACGCCCATGGGGTCAATGATATTAGCTGTGACCTTAGTAACCAGAGTGGCGACTTGATCTTCAATCCCATGTACGCAGATCAGCAAACTCAAAATGTATTTGAATTGTCTTAGGTAACCACTAATGAGCTTATTCGGATAATCATGAAGAGTCCATCTCAGATTTACAGTCTTGATCCTTTACCTACATGGCTGCTGAAGAAAAAAATCTTCCAATTCTTGCTCCTTCGCTCACTGCTTCGATGAATGCTTCTGTATCGAAAGGAACTTTGCCATACTCAATGAAGCAAGGTATTGGGATTCCAATGAAAGAGAAATTCTCATGTGACAAAAACATTCTCAAGAACTACAGACCAGAGTCCAACATCTAGCTGAGATCCAAAATCATTGAACGTGTAGTCACATCTCAGCTTGTTCAGTACATGGACGAGTCTCATCTCTCCGAGTGCTTTCAGTCTGCCTATAAGAGTAACCATAGTTGCGAGACAGCCCTCCTCAAAGTCTAAAATGATATCCTACGCAGAATTTACAAAAGGGAAGGGTTTATGCTGGTAATGATTGATCTGTCTGCTGCGTTCGATACAACTGATCATGAATTTTTGTTTGATCGCTTACTGCCTTACAGAACACCTTCTTATCAAAGGTTCAGCTCTTATACAGCGGATGGCTTCCATACCTCACAAACCGCAGGAGTCATATCTGGGTGTCTGGTTTTCTGCCTTGGTTGTTATTCGGTTAGGGTCAGTAATTAGGCCCCTTTATGGTTCACCATTTAAACCAGTAGTCATGGAAATCTTTTTCGTGCTAAAAATGCTAGGTATCATATGTATGCCGGTGATGTGCAAATCCATCTTGAGTTTGACCCCACTGATCCTTCTTGTGTTGTACTCACTCCCAGAGCACTGTCCAAATGTGTGGGCAAAGTGCAGGAATGGGTGATGAAGAAAAAAAAAATCTTATCCTTGCCTTCCATCGCCATTTTCAGCTTGTACAGGACATCAAACTTGCTGTCGGTATAACACTCATATCTCCCTCTGACCATCTGCGCAATCACGGAGTTATCTTTTCCTCCGACGCAAAGATGACTGTTCATGTTTCACAGATCTGCAAGTTAGCTAACTGTTACATCAGAAATCTGTGGAAGATCAGGAAATTCATTGACACTTCTACTTGCCACACGGCAGTTCGTGCATTGGTTTTATCACGATTTGACTACTGTAATGCTCTTCTTGGCGGAATTAGTTTGCAGGCTGATGCTGCCTCTAGACTTGGGTACTATGTTCGTTCACGTTCTCATGCCACTCTTCTTATACGTCAACTCCAATGGCTGCCAGTCAAGGCAAGAATATTCTTCAAACTTCTCCTACTGGTCTACAAAGTAGTCGACAATAGAGCTCCA
Source organism: Diadema antillarum (assembly GCF_040938485.1). Lineage (NCBI taxonomy): Eukaryota > Metazoa > Echinodermata > Echinoidea > Diadematoida > Diadematidae > Diadema > Diadema antillarum. The sequence continues at coordinate 1,008,677 of NW_027270954.1, forward strand.
GAGTGCGTTGGGAAGTGTCTGCAACGACATTTGCACTCTATAGGCGCATTAGTCTTTCATCGTATGTTACTTCACTCGACCACGACCAACAAATTAGCTAGCGATGATCTCCTCTACTACAACCAGGTTAGGGAATAGGCTCTCTCCTCCAACATATAGGCTCCATCACCAACACTGGATCACTTCAAACAAAATTTGAGAACCTACTTATTGTGTATGCACAGGACTCGTACCGTCACTGCCTGGTAATTTGTATTTACTCTATCTCCTATGGCGACCAGGGATGACATCTGGTAGCGCTTAGCAACAGGTGAAAAAGGTGCTATTAGTATAAACCATTATTACCATGAAATAACAAAACAGAGGGAAAGAACGGACGGAAAGCCTTATTTTTTTTTTTGTGGACGCTGTCGACTATTGGGACTGGGAATTAATCAAAGAAAAGGGCAAAAAGGAGAGGAAGAAGTAGGAGGGTCAAACTCTGGACTAAAAGTGCTAATGAGAAAGAGTGCATTGCTGTACCGGTAAAGAGTATAGTACTATACTCGAATGTATTATCTAAATCTACCCTAATATCTTTAAATTCCTAACCACAGTGTTCTAGCGAATATCTATAGCCGTCCATACTCTGGTCGAGACTTGAACGAACAACAGTTTCCCGTAACACGTGAAAGCCACTCGATATGTCATAGTCTATTTTTTTTTAATCTCAAACACTTGACTCATAATGATATAAATTATGATGAAGCATTAAGCATCATTGAACATTATGAAGTTGGTCATCAAGATGCTACCAATTCTAACTCAAATATCGTGGATCTGCATCGTAGAAATGTGTAAATGAAAACTTATTTTAAGGCTGAGGATTGTGATTGTCTACTTTATCATGAAAGACCCGGTGTAGGGTTTGGACACGCCATACAATGGAAAGGCTGACCCAACTCGGACATGTCGGATATATTCGGGAATCCGCGGAACGAATTGTACACAGTTTTAGGGATATATTCGGTTTTAAAACAATGTACATAACGTATGTAAGGGGGAAAGTGCTTCCAAAGTTACGAAAAACATGATTTAGTGGGTTATGCAATGAGTCATGTACATTGCTCTATCCGTGCATAAATCTACAATTGTTGGGCATACTTGTAGTACCCCGGTTATTGTTGACGCACTTTAAGCATTAGCATAAAAACAGCATCCAAATTGAACAAGTATATAGCACTTATCTTTATCTATTAAAGTAAACACAGAGCCGACAAGACCGAAGAATATCTTCTAGAGTCGAATGTTACCGATAAAAATACGATTCGAAGCACATATTCGGTAACGGGAAATTCTTTTCTAACAGGGCTAGCTGTGCTATTCAGTCATGTCAGTTTTTCAAACGTACCCCGATGTTCAGCAAATGGAGATCCGTTTCAACCCGGCCACTTTTCTTTCCCCCGTTACCGCTCAGGTATTTAGTTCTGCTATGACTGTGGGTTTCTTGGCGTTCGATCACACATTCTTCTCGTGATGGTTTGGGAGACTTTTTTTTTTTGATAGAGCACGCTTAACTTGCCACCAATTTCGACTTTTCTTTTCATTTCTGCAAGATTGTTGCAAGAGAGCTGAATGTGTGGTGAATTCTGCACTGAATTATGGAACAAAAGGAGCAGCCATCGGGACAAGGTTTGGAACAGTTGGCACACTTGTGGGAGGCGTTCTCGGCGGCATCGTTGGAGGTATTGTGGGCTTTTTCACATGTGAAGAACCACCACAGGGTAGGTGAAAATCCATGTTACATGAGTATATATATATATATATATATATATATATATATATATACATATATATATATACACTAAATATATGAATATGATATACACACAATATATATATTATATATAGAGAGAGAGAGAAAGAGAGAGAGAAAGAGAAGAGAAGAAAAAACGGTTAATGAATCAAGTCATTGATTCAACAAGTCATTGATGGCTGTAGAATGCATCAACCGTTTTTCTCTTGACTATCAATGTATAAACGTCAATACGTGGGTAAATCAACACACACACACACACACACACACACACACACATATATATATATATATATATATATATATATATCCCTAGTTGGCACCTTAGGGAGACATATTGGGGAGAAGTGTCTTCATTAGGGAGACAACTGGTCATTAAGGAGACAATTTTCGTGTCTCCATTGCGTAAATTGCCATTGAACATGTATTTTAAAATTTGCATATAAAACAAATGGAAATGTCTTCCAAATGACCCATCTAGGAGTATATATATATATATATATAGAGAGAGAGAGAGAGAGAGAGAGAGAGAGAGCAACAGCTTAACGTTGTAAAACCAACAGACGGAAAATTATGTTTCCTTCAAATCTCTAGGATGCCAAATGACCATGAGATGTTTCCGCTGATAATCAGTGTCAGTAGGATGCATCAGTCAGAGTGTGTTGCTTAGACTTTTGTACATAATGTAACAATGGAATGCTAAACCAACGATTTTAACGAGTTTAAACCTGGTTTCCATAATTATCGATTGCACTCTGTTCCATGGGACGACAAAAAAAAATCGCGTCTTTTGTTTTATAGAACGGTGAACAGAATGTTTAAAAAAAAGAGAAATTAATCATACAGCATTGGCTGAAAAATCGTCCAAACTCAGCGGATTTACCCCATTTATTTTGTACTCATTGATGTATTCACTCCGATATTGAAACAACTTTTTTGTAATAAACTAGCTGAACATCTGAATAATTATTATTATTGACATCTTAACTCATATGTACAACTAGTGCTCTTAAGCCATGGGTTAATTTCCTGTGGCTCCTGATTGAACGTATCGACTCGTGGTAACATTGATGTCTTTAGCAATTCATTAAGATTTCCTTTACATATGGGCCAAAAGTCAGTAGGGACTACATTCTGCATTATTTCATCAGCACAGTCTAACCCTTAATGTGCATGACTGAATGGTCCTCGAACGCGGCTAAAAGATTTGGTTACGTTTACTTCTTTCCCTCAATGAATATGTAGTTGACACTTCGCCACCGACGTTTGAAAGTCCTTACAAAGAGTGTAATGAAGAGGACCCAGTCACAAACCTAGAAAAGAAGACGGTCCTTGAACCAATCAGCACACGCTTTTGGCCGGAACCTTCAGCTGCCGACGCCGAAAGTAACCCCGTCACTGTAGAGTGAGTATTGATATGATCATTCTCTGAAAAAAAAAAAAAAACAAACAAACAGCGTAGTAGTAATGTAAGACGAAGCCGGAGAGACTGAAATGTTGTCAACGTTTACCGTGATTGAATGATACACATTGCTGAATCTTACCATGTTTACAAATTCAAATTCAAATTTAATGAGATACTTACCAGTAGACACCAGGGAAATTGAGAAAATCACCAGAGAAATAACAGTCAGGAATTTGGATGACGAAAATATTACAACAGTAAAAGAATAACAATGTCAATGTAAATGACAGAAGTACCAGTGACGTCAACAATATCATCATTTATGATTATAAAACGGGATATCATGATGTTGTGTGTGGTGGCTCTCAGAACATATCAAAGCGTGAAATTTTGTACAAATAAAACATCTTGACGACTTGAGATGCTGTTCAAATAGTTTGTACCACAATGACGGTTCCAAAGGATTTGAACAAGAGTCATGTAACCACATCGCAATCCCATGGTAAACTAGAACTGTGAATGTTCACAAGAGGGAAGGGATGTCAAGATTTTGGAGTTTGGGCTGGACGAAGAGTTAAAGTGATTACAAAATTAATGTGACCCTGCATCACAAAACCGCCAAAAAAAAAAGTCGTCAATCATGGAATTTAAGCTAAAGGGCGGATTCTGAAACAACAGACTCTGTATAACTCAATGAAATGGACTTTCCCCAACCTATCCAAACATTAGAAAGAAGGTGCTGGAAAGGTTCTGGAAAAGTGCTTACAGAGTGTTACGACCAAAATCACACTAAAAATGATCGCACCAAAGAACAATAAATTAATGTTCAGGCACGTTATCAAGAACAGTATTTTCGCTGTAAATCACTATCCTAGTACAATCAACAATTAGGCCTATGATCACTTACATAATTATAATTATATGTTACAGCTGAATGTAATCCCCTGGAAATGTCCAAGAGATGAGGCTTAACCCTATAAAGCCCAAGGGGGTGGGGGCACATTGTGCCCCCTCTACCATATTTTCGTTTGCCACTCCTACACCTTTTACCCGATTTCAACCAAATTTGGTGACTTTTCCTTAAATCTTATTGCAAACATTTTGATGTATAATTTAGCAATATCCGATATTGCTGGTTGCCATGGCAACCGTAAACTGACAACCATGTTCGTCAGATTTTGCATATTTTCTTTTCCAATTTCAGTTAACAATATAATAATTGATGAAATGGGAGTTTTCTTGGCTGTAATTTGCTAAAGGACCAAACAGTGAAGTAATTATGGTTGTGAATTACTCTGAAATGGTTTTCTTATTATTTCCTTTATTTTCATATGACATAGGCATCAAACAATAGATATAATAGAAATAATTGAAAATACAGCATTTTCCAAAGACTACCCTTTTATTTTGTGTTATCTTCACACAAGCTTTACCTGGGATATCATTTGTTTATCATATTATCAATTTGCAAACTTAAAATTTCAATATTTGGAAATATGAAATGTGACGCCAATATATGTATCCATTCCAAGCAATACATCATAGATTTCATATATTTCTTTATATTGTAATGAATAGCGCCCCCATATGTTGACCTTGAGAAATTTCAACCATAACAAATAGTGAAGGTTGACTTGCTTTTCCTTTGTGGTAAATATTAAAATGATTGATAAGAAATAAAAACATATATGCTGGGGATAAAGAAATACAAAGAAAAAAAAATGATTTTAGCGTATTTCCTATGTATTTCTTTATATTTTGGTAAATAGCGCCCTCAGTGGATGACCTTGAGAAATTTCAAATGTTGGGTCATGTAGAGTATGAGTTGCTCTATCCAGGTGCCAAATATGACGGTCATACATCACATAATAAAGAAGTTATATAGGGGGGCACAATGTGCCCCCCCCCCCCTTGGGCCTGGAAGGTGTCAAAGTAGCTTGGGCTTTATAGGGTTAAAGGTATTGTTTACCTTCGAGAGCAGTGATTAAAAAAATGTTCAAGTTATCACACGTGATGCATATGTGTAGGTCTGTTGTATCACTAAACATTATACCATATAAAAGTTTTGCAATAAAGCCTAAAATATGGAGAAATATCACTACTTTGCCTATTAAACCATAACTGTATAGGCGGTTTAGTCTAGAGACAATTTTATCTTAACTATTGTTCACATTTCGTTTATTTCACAATGCTTAACATTAATTATACTGATTAACTTTTTTTTTTGCGAAGGTGGTTTCTATCCCTAACTCACATTACAGAACAATTTTGAAACACTACAGCTCGGTTTTTGTTTCATCTGCAAATGGTAAATAATGCCTTTAATGCACAGATGAATGATTCTCGATGCAGAGTAAGTGATCCTCCCAGATGAACTCTCAGAGGTCACAGGTTACGGTAATCCATGTATAAATCTACGGTGAAGCGTGTCGTATCCAAATGTTGAGACCACCGTGTCCAGTCAGTTTGCAATAATCCAACAGGTAATTATGCAGCAAGTAATCCAGCAAATAATGCAATATAGGCGAATCAACTGTCCACAGCAAAATGTCTCCTAGGTCTTATCTCCACATAATGTAGCAAGTCTGCATGTAATACAGGTACTAAATAATGCAAGTCACTTCAGAGCCAGAAGTGACGAAACTCTCAGAGCAAAGGTGTTAGGTACTTTGACTACTTCGTAATTTCTGTAGCTTATATAATTCCCTTTAACTATTATTGAATATTCTGTTACTATCTCCAAACCAGGGCTATATACCTGTGAGTTCTATGTCCTTCCACACACCCTAGCTCATTGTCTAGTTATGTGTATGACATCATCCCTAACATAACGAACACAGAAAACCGGCCTACACACTGCAATTAAAGGAGACCTCCGGCTGATTTTCAGATTTTTGCATTTGAACAATTATAAATTGTGACCCTGCACCTCAAAACAAACAAAAAGTCGCCAGACATGAATTTTTAGTTAAGACCATATTCTGAAAGAGCAGACTTTAAGCTTTAAAATGATCTATAACTCAAGTCAAATGGACTCTCCTAACCTATCTAAATATTGGAAAGAAAGCACAAACTCAGGAAAAGTGTGAACTGAGAAAAGAGGCTCTGAAGTATACAGTGTCTATTCAAGCGCTTAATCTTTACCAAACCGTGCTGGCTGTGCGATGAATGGGACAAAAAACAGGAAGTAAACCACCAGAGTAACAACAATGAAGGGATTATCAGATTAAAATGAAATTAAGCATGCCTCATTAACACATTCTGTCCATAATTAATGCCAACTTTCATAGCATTAGCACTATCCTTTCAAAAGTTATTAGAGTTGAAAGTGAAGAGTGTGGACAAGGTTTTTCAGAAGTAAAAAAGGGATTCTAAAGACACACCTAATCACACTATTCTACCAAAAATGTTCGAGATTAGCTGCTAAAAAACACACTTTCCTGCCCGTTTTATGATACCAAATTTTAGCATAATGTAAAAGAAGACCCGCTCTTTCAGAAGATATGAAAAAGTCAAGTTCGGCTAGGTTGACCCATTTCACTTATTTTCAGTCCTCACGCAAAATCAGTGTGTGCGACTTTATGTTCGTTTTGAGGTGCACGGTCACAATTGATAGTTATACTGAGGACAGCGTTTCAGATTTTATGATAACTGGGATGAAGAATAAGAATATTTTCAAAATTTCGAACAAATTGCGATGAACAAGGATGATGACATGGCAGAGTCACCATAAGTATGCATGAGTTGGGGCTCAAGGAAGCAGAACAAAAGAAGAAGGCATGCATAGATTATACACAGGTGAACTCGCAAGCAAGCGGCATTGTAGTGGAATTACACTGCTACATTTCTGAAATATGTGAACCTCCTATGTCATCATCCTTGTTCAGTGTAATTTGTTTAAGGTTTTTCAAAGTATTGTTTCTCTGATCAAAAACCACAATAAATTCCACAAATCTATACATGGAGTTGTCGATTTATGTACTACACGATGTGAAATTATGAAAATCGTCTGGAATGTCCCTTTAAGTATGTACTGTACAGTGTATGCATTGACTCACAGTGTGTATTGATACACACACATAACATACTAAGGAATTCTTATATACACAACTACTGTACATACACGGGTGAAGGGAACGATCTGTATTGTGTGAGCTCTATTCTTTCACATGCATGCATGTGTAGCTCTACAAATCAGGGGTGGCGCTAAATTTTCCAAAGTGACGGGACCAACTTTACGGGAGCAGGGCTTTCGATTCGCTTTTGATGATGGGGGGGGGGGGGAATTTTGCTGCCACATTTTCTGGTGCCACTTCCGGGTTAATCGGCTGACAAGCATTACAAAAAAAAAGGTTTAACATTTTCTAGCGCCACTTCCGGGATTAATCGGCTGACTGGCAAAAACAAAGGGGGACTTGACATTTTCTGGTGACACTTTGGGTGACTGTTTACTGACATCGCCTGACAAGCAGAAAAGAGAGAGAGAGAGAAAAAAAAGAGAATTGTATAACCCTATAATTATTTCCTGAAAAAAAAAGTCGGGGCCCAAAAAGTGAGACCCCATATCTTCTGCAAAAAAAAAAGAAAAAGAAAAAGAAAAAAAGTGGGGGGCTCGCCCCCCCCCCCCCCCCCCCCCCCCCCCCGTTGCGCCGGCCATGCAAATAAAAACTTCTTCACAATTTTGGTCAGTCCAATGTGTGTACATGTATGCACACATTTAGACAACCATGTAATACATTATGTACATTCTCGACAAGAGAAGGGAGGCTGTGAAGTATAGGGTCTCCGTAATTTTATCTCACCCAGTATAGTGCTCTGCACATTGAGTAGGACAGAAAAAAGCAGGATATGAAACTCCGTAGAAACCATTGTAAATTAATTATTGCGTCATGCTGAAAGTTTGCATACATATTAAGCACATTCTATTGATAACTGATACCTTCTTTCCACACAATTACATGTCCTTTTAAAAGTTACAATAGAGTTGAAGGTGAAAAGTGTGTAGTGTCTTTTTTTAGAAATGACAAGTTACCTCTAAGATATATCTAATCACACAATTCGAGAAAAAAGAAAGTGTTCTAGAAAAACTGCAAAACAGACAGTAGAAGAAGAGTTATCGTTCTTTCAGAAAATATGAGAACGTAAGAGCTGACGAGGTTGACCTATTTCATCTATTTTGAGTTTTCACGGAAAATCGTGTTTTTTCCGTTGGTTTTGTTATACACGGACACAAATGGAATGCTAAATTAGGCATATAAAGGTTCTAAGAATGATTAATATCATCTCTACGTTCCCCACTCTTGTACTTTCATTATCCTTCCCACATCTCCACTGAAAATTCAGTTACTTTTATTCCGCTTCCTTTTTTGTCTCTATGCCGCAGGTTGTTAATCCCCTTACCGGAGGAATTCGGCGAAGGACTCCACGCGGTCTCGTACATTGCTCAAGACTCTGCTCCTGTGCCGAATCGAGCCATCTGTGTCTTGGTGTTTGAAGTAGAAAGTTAGTGGTCCTACATTTTCATCCACTTCTGTCTCATAATGAACCATACATTTGTATTCTCCCTTTGAAAGCCAAGTCATAGGAATAAGTAGAAGAGGCCTACTTCGTCGAGTCTTATGGTCATTCCTGTATTCCTCTACTGATTCACACGTTCATTGATTTTTCGCAAACAGTGACACATACTTTTTTTTTCCATTGCAAATTATTACATTATTACATTATTATTATTATTCTCTTTGTGTGTGTGTGTGTGTGTGTGTGTGTGTGTTATAGCAAAGAGACGACCCATAGACAAAATGAAAATTAACGGAAAAAGGGATTAAAGTTTTCTGAGACTTTGAACTTACGAACAAGTCCGACACTAGGCAAAAAAGGCCCACGAGATCGATACAGTTTATATTATACATTAAGCTCGTGATGTAAACAGTGTCGGACTCGTGGGCCTTGTTTGCCTGGTGACAGACTCATGGGTCGGACACATGGGCCTTATTTGCTTAGTGTCGAGCTCGTGGGCTGTATGACTAGTGGGCTGTGTGTCTCGTGGGCTGTATGTCTCATAGGCTGTGTGACTCGTGGGCCACGTGTATGTCTCGTGGGCTGTATGGCTCCTGGGTGTCGGACTTGTGACGTGCAGCCCTTCGAACCTACCTACATGTGTACATGTATGTGAAGAAATTACAATTTCAAGCACTAAACAGCGAGACGTAAAGGGCTCACACGGGTAAATAATTCCCCACAGAGACGTGTGTTAAAATTCAAATTTCAAAAAATTCTGTAAAATAGCTGGGAGAAATGAGGTGTTTCATTTTCACTAACCTGAATAAGTGAGATATTACCTTTCATCCATCAGATTGCCAGGGTGGGTTGTTCTGCTCTAATTCTGTCCAGGGGTCCGCAAAGCCAGACTACGAGTTCTTGTCACTCAAAAAATCACCTATTTTCCGTACACGTACCCAATGAAATATAGTCCCCTCAAATTCCATCAGAAAAGCTTTCATCTTCCAACCAAAATGCAGTTTGTAGAGGAATTCATACTCAATATCTACAGCTATTCAGTTTTTTGCCAAACTACGTCATTGATTTTTAATTATTTTTTTTCTTCATTTATTTTGGTATCTTTGGTACGAATTTGTGAAGGGGTCTGGGACAGTCCATTTTATTTACAGGTGTGAGCCCTGAAGCGCAAGCGACGTCACAATCGCATTTTCTGTTCGGAGAGGGACAGAGAGCACTACATGTTGGATGGCGCGGTCTCCACATCCTCAATATTAATTGTCAGGAGGCCCAACCTGTCCCTGACCGGCTGCTTTTATCTCGTTTCGTTTATATAGGATAAATCTCCACTGATTATCTATTGTAATTTCAAAAGGCACGTTAATATACATTTCGGAAAAAGTGTCATCATTCAGTGCGAACGAATGAGTGGAACTTGACTTCACAAAACGTGATCGAATGGTATTCACTGCACAGCTCTTCTTCTTCTTCTTTTCTTTTTTTGATATTCTTTCTCTGCCTTTCTGCCATTTTCTTTTGCTACATCTCTTATTTGTGTTTGCCTTTACATGCCTACACTGTGGCCATGTTTTACATGTTAATCGTTACAGTTCTGAAATGTCCTGCTCGTCCACACCCACCAAATGGCTACCATGATTGTTCCTCTACATATGATGCTACGGTAGACACTGTTTGCCATTACAGCTGTAGACAGGGTTTTACCCTAGAGGGCGTAAGAGATCAAGTGTGCGCTGAATTTGGGACGTCCAACACTGTTGACTGGGTCTCCAACCCCCCGACATGCCAAGGTATTGCTGATCGCTGTTGATAGGAACGGGTATCGCGAGATGATCGTTTTCATCCAGTATTTTTAGTCATTCTTCATTTTGTCTGAATGTTATTTTCATGAATACTGATAATAATGGAAATGATAATGATGATCATGATAATGATAATATCAATAATGGTGTTGATAATAGAACTGTGATAATGATAATAATGATAATGATGATAAATAAATGATAAGAAGATGACAATATATAAACTTGATGAATTTTTCGTTCTTCCCCAGAAATATCGTGCCCTTCTCTCGCGGCGCCATTGAATGGTCATTTGACATGCACGAATTCAAAAGTCTATAACAGCATCTGTTCCACTCGGTGCAATGACGGCTATTCGCTCCCGCTGGGTTCTTCCAGAGATCGGGTGTGTTTGGCAAACGGATGGACAGGTGTCAGTGTGTCTGAATGTACAGGTGAGTATTGGTTGGATTTGTTTAAAGTCATAGTTTGATCTTATTTGGAGAAGCACTGACGAAATACAAAAGAAATTAGGCAAACAAACATCCAATTTACTACAAAACTCGGTTTTTATTTATTTTGTTTCATCGTTACAGAGTTTGTCTTGGCATTAGCTTCAAAATCAATCTATTGCAAGTACCGCATTTCAGCTTCATGTCGCTAACCAGAACTTTCATACTATATAGTCTGACAATGAAATAGATATTGATTTTTTTTTGTCAATAGTAGTTATAAACATTTCAGGATTAAATCAAGTGACATGTTTTCAAACGTGGCAATTTTAGCGGTTTTAAGGGAAATAATATGACTGCAGCCTGAACGCTAATCAATGTCAGTTAATAGTTTTCTTTTCCCAGTCGCATGAGATTGCAAAATTAAGCAAATACTGTTCTGGAATTTTAACTCAAGACTGCTCCCATCCCACCCCCACTTTCCTTTATCCTCATCGACAGACACAACCGGGCCATCGTTTAACAACTGTCCAGGAAGCGAACCCCCCATTTACGCGCCGCCAGGACAAACCCAAGCTGTTGTTGACTGGATAGTGCCCTCAGCAACTGACAATTCAGTGGCGACTGTTGATGTCATCCAAGTCGAAGGTCCGCCACCAGGAACGGCGCTCGATCCGGGCATCTACACGATTCGATACACGGCCGAAGACGGAGAGGGGAACGTTGCCGAGTGTGCCTTTACTAGAATTGTTCAGCGTACGTCAACCTCTTACTTTGAAACGGTTACTGTAACAGTAATAGAAACGTTGATTATGAGAATGCCTAACGCAAAATGATAGAAACCATAATAAACCGTTAACGATAATGCTACTAATCTCTACTTACAATCATACATTAGCCACAACAACGGTACTAATGTGATATTTTCCAATAAGGTAATAATGATAACTACTTATAATCATAAATCACAGTTACAACCATAGCAATGATGACAACAGTCGCATTTCAAATAGTATCATATTCATATAGCAACGATTATGTGATACTTCATATTTTGATGATTACAAATTACGCACTTGTTTACTCTAAAGGAGCATAATCGTAATCAGTAGTTGCTACGCTATTACAACTGGCAAATTAATAAATACAATAAAGGGTAATACAAATGCAGAAATAAACCAAACCAAACCAAACCAAACCAACTCACACATTTGAAAAGCCAAAATTGTATTGACTGTCTAACATTAAAACTGTTTTGTGAAAATTAGCAAAACTTACAACTTTCCTAATTTGTATCCGTGTTTGATCAAATTTCACTCCGGTACTTTTGAACTATTGCTCTTTCTTTTCAGACTAACGTTTAACTTGTCAGAAAATAATTGTCCTATAAAAACACTTCTCCGCACGCTGTAAGTATAACCTTGTTGTCTCGCCGTGTTTCTTCTGTATGTGGCTATTACCAAGCAGTAATCCAGTGTAGTCCATTACCGATTCGACCTGGACTAGAAACATACTGTAGCGCCAGTACTTACCGCGGCTCACAGTGCACATTCTCCTGCAGCACTGGCTTCAGACTTGAGGGTCACAGCTCGACCACATGCGAGAAGCGAAACACACGAGGGGAGTGGACACACCAACCTCCCGAGTGCCTTGGTAGGTCAGACTCGAACGACAAATCTGCCTAAATGGGGTTTTGAAAAATATGCCCTGCATATAATATCACCGACGTGTATGACGCGTACGGAATTGTACATTTTATTGCTTTCTTTGTTATTATCAATCACCATCATCACTTACATTTTTTGAATTTGTATGAAATTCTTTAAAAAGGCTTTGTAAAGTATTTTTCAAGATTATTGTTGATTCACTTCTGGTACAGTTTTCTTTCATTTATTCATTATTTTGTTCATTTATTCATCCATTTCTTTTTAATCTCATTTCCATACAACATGTATATTACTAATGTCAAAATTGTAGCATACATTATTCTAAGTAACATATAGTATAGAGTGTGTGTGTGTGTGTGTGTGTGTGTGTGTGTGTGTGGAATAACCCTTGACTGACCCGGAATGACCACAGGGCTTATAGAAATATAAGGGCTGCCTACCCACTTTCACTTATAACAGATTATAATGGTTTGGCGTGTATTCCCTTGAACTGTGCAGCATGTATTTGTGTTTGCTATGTTGCACCAAGCAGGGGCTATTAACTAGTATAATTATGATTCCCTTGTGATTTTTTTATTTCATACACACGTCACATTGCAATGTGCTTTCACATTGACTGATGAATCCATAGGGGTAGTTTTATAAGAGGTTTGCCAACAGTGTCAGCTACAGTGATCTAAACCGCCCGGAAGACAAACAGGAACTCGACTCTCGCTGCCTGAGCCTGACAAATATAAGGGGAATTCCACACAAAAACAAATTCATGAAAATTACACATTTCATCAACTTGATACTGACATATGCTAAGGGTTTCAATTATTCCCCCTCCTTTCTGAAAGCGGTTAGTCAAGTGCTCTTTCATTATGCTAGAAAAGTAAATTTTTGTCACTGAAAGTTCTGTCTTTCAAATTTTTCAGTCTGTTTTGTGTGCTTTCACATTCTGGTATGCCTGATGAATCTATACGGGTAGTTTCATAAAAGGTTTGCCAACAGTGTCAGCTAAGTGATCTAAACCGCCCGGAAGACAAACAGGAGCTCGACTCTCGCTGCCTGAGCCAAAAATGTTTTGATTTGATACTTCAATGTCCGGACATGATTTATGTGACAATCGCGTGTTCATAGCAAGATGACATAACTCTATGCACAATACATAGGTTTGTACATTCATTAACATACACATTATGTATCCCTCTTTAATTATTTAGTCACATTAAAATTATGATCAATTTTGTTTCTTTGGGGTTTTTTGCGATCTGTACCGATATCATTAGGCTGATCTATAAGTAACTTTGTAGAATGTTATAACTATGCAACAGTGTTCAGAGAGTAATTATTCATCATGTCGATATAATCGTGATTATGACATTTTGTAATAAAACGTCATTCTAGAAATTTAGCAACGTAAGCAAAATCGCAAGTAATAATTAAACTTTTGAAATGACTTAATTTATCCAATGTAAATTAATAATTTACTTCTACTTGTGTACGTGTGTGTGTGTGTGTGTTTGTGTGTGATGGAATGAGACACTTACAGTAGGAGGGCCTATACATTTTCACCTCGCATTATTTCCTTTAAGCATTCCATAAAATGGTTGTCCCAAAGAAAACAGTGACATCAACAACTGTGCCATGAAGCAACGTCAATGTAACAATTCACATAACTTAACTGTTTTTAATGATTTCTGTTGTGCTGAATCCTACCGTCAGAACTACACTGTACGGACATAGCGCCCCCAGAGAACGGGTTTTTCTGCCAGGGAGTGCGCTGCCCCACAGTGCATGGCGCCCTCTGCTGCCTGGAATGTCTCCCAGGGTACAGGATTGCAAATGACGTCAGTGGGGTGTTGCAGTGCGCTGCGCAGATCGGTTCGGAGCAAGCCAACTGGATTGGGGAGCAACCGATTTGTGAAGGTGATAACAGTTATCTCAATTTTCTGCATACAAACAAACAGGCATACAGACGTCTCTCCCCCCCCCCCCCCACCGCCCCCTCCTCCCCTCCCCTCCCCTCCCTCTCTCTCTCTCTCTCTCTCTCTCTCTCTATATATATATATATATATATATATCTTATACAATATTATAATGTATATGATATGGTTTATATATATATATATATATATATATATATATATGTGTGTGTGTGTGTGTGTATGTATATTTTTATTATATATATTATATTATATACAATAATCATGTATGTATACACCACTGGAGTTCCAGGGGACTAGCCACATGCTTTCTTGAGTATAGGGATGAGTCTGACATAGGGATACCACTATGAGTTACAAACACATAATCACTTTGATTAGATATATGATAAAGTACCTTGTAATACACACAAACAGGAATAATGATGATCTACAAATATTTGCGTTTCTTCATTTCTGATTCAGTTGCTATTATCAAATGAGTCAGCTCATGTTTTAAAAGTCATCATCGACGATAATGTCTTTTTATGATCAAGATATCACATGCTTGTTTGTTTGTTTGTTGTTGTTATTGTTTTAAGTTTGAGAACCATGCTGAAACCATTATAATAACATTTTCCCGGACTGGAATTCGCATAGGGAACTATACCACGTAACAGAGAACCCTGTATTTTATTACTTTTTTTTTTTCTTGCACGCCAGTGCAAACATGCGCCGTCCCCTACCTGGACGGTGGGTTGATAGTCTCCAATCAAAACTCATCCTGCGCCATGTCGTCAGTAGTGCCTGCTGGAGAAAGTTGTGAGCTGACCTGTAGAGAAGGGTACGTCATGACGGGGCAAGCTATCATCGGGTGTGGTCAGTACGGCTCCTGGCTGCAGCCAACACCTACATGTGAAGGTACGAGGTATTGAGGCGCTGTACCACTTAAAGGAAACCAAAAACCAAAGAGAAATGTGGATTGAGTGAAAGCAGCAACATTAGTCGAACACATCAGTGAAAGTTTGAGGAAAATCGGACAATCGATGCAAAAGTTGTGAATTTTTAAAGTTTTGGTGTTGAAAACACCGGATGAGGAGACTACTAGAGGTCATGACGTCATGTGTGGAAGACAATCTAAAGAAAATATGAAGAGAATTCCACAAAAATTCATTTTTTTTTCATGAAAATTATACATTCCATGAACTTGATACTGACATATGTTAAAGGTAGCAATTATTCCCCCTGCTTTCTGAAAGCGATTAGTCAAGTGCTCTTTCATTTTGACCAACATTTTTCTTTTGACCAACATTTCCAACAGCGATTGAATGTGAAGCAGACGCTTTACCAACACCGGCAAACGGGGGCAAATCCGGGTGTTTTTCGAGAAAGGAGCGATACGGCACGACCTGCACACTATACTGCAATGTAGGCTACAGCCCGGCCGTGCCTGTAGCTCGGACGTGTATTGCCAATGAACATAACATTGGTGTCTGGAATGGGGGGACTATTTCTTGTTCAGGTAAGGGATACTTAAAGGTTTATTGGAGATGGGAGGGAGACCATATTAAATCAATTACTTTCTCCATCCCAGTGCCTTTCACCTAGGTAGTTTGATTTTGTTTGCTTGTTCGTTTGTCTGTTTGTTTGTTGGTTGGTTGGTTATTTTTGCTTTTATTTTTTAGGAGGGGAAGGAACTCTTGCTTGGATTATGTATTTTGTCATGACAGTGAGTGATGTTATCTATTCAGTAAGAATAAGTGGAATAGAGGTTTTTTATCTCAGTGTACCATTAAGACCAGTAGAATGTTATTTTTGCCGGCTCCCATGTATGGACATTATGACATTCCGTTTTGAACACCCGTCCTCGCTCGAGGAATGATAGATGTCATTTCGTGGTTAGCCAAAGTAATGAACAGCCATTCATCATATATTGTTGCTGACCATGTTATTAATGGTTATGGTAGAACTCTTTATAAAATCGTTGGTTTTGCGTAGGATTGAAAATTTGTCTTCAGTAAATCCTACTTTATTATAATCGTTGCATCAGGGATAATGAAACATTCCTTACACTGTTGTAGGTTTGGTTTCACTTGCTTTTTATTGTATGCACTATTCATGGAATCTTTTTTAGTCGTGAGGTGTGATCCCCTGCAGCATCCCTCCAATGGATTCATCGCATCGTGCAGTAAGAACGGGAACAATTTTTCCGTAATAGGCTATCAGGAGTTCAACAGCGTCTGCCAATCGAGATGTGATGAAGGTTATACCGCCCTCTACAGTCAGTCAAGGCGATGCCGACAGGACGGCACGTGGGATGGTGTAGATCAGCGTTGCGTTGGTAACGAGACAAATCATCCTCATGAAAAGCGAATGGCAATGCTCACCCAATGATCACTGTACACCTTACTATTCTGTATGATGTGTTGAATCAAAAATAATCATCGCCGAAATGTTTTAATCCTGTAATTCAGATTTATTCAAAACTCAAAAACCTTTGGCCTATACACGATGTACAACAAAAGACATGTCCACATTTTCTGTTGCTTAATCTGTCACCAATAAGGAGGATTGAAATAAAAAATCAGTTCTTTGAAGTTATTTATGAATGTCAACATCAAGTAGACTGAGACTTAAAAAAAGAATAAAAGATAAGAAAAAAAGGTGACATTGCATTTGAAGAGAAGATGTACATCAAATCGTCATTGTCTTAACATGCTTTGTCACGTTTGTATTTCTTACTAATTTATTGGTTGTATTCATCTGGAAATCATTTTTTTTTCTGAATGTTTTCTTTGTACTGTCTTATAATCTCTTTGAGACTTCATTGTAAATTGAGTTTTAAAGTATCAAAAGAGAAGAGACGAGGGTTAGAATACAAAAAAAAAATGAAAACTCTGCTGCACAGTAATGGTAAGCATCAATCATTATTCCATTAAACTCTGCTGCACAGTAATGGTAAGCATTGATCATATTCCATTAAACTCAGCTACACAGTAATGATAAGCATCGATCATATATTCCATTAAACTCTTCATATTCTATTAAACCCACTTTTGTGTGTGGATAGATTGAAGTATTCTTTACGAATGTACTGTTTTGCTGAAAGTACAGCTTTGCTTGATTTCACTATAATTGTGTTATGCTGAATCGTGGATTTTGTAATATACAGCTGTATGTGATTTGAGTTGTCATGAATTTGTTTCGAATATGGAATCAATAAAAAGGTTATGGAAAAAAAAAACTCTGCTGCAGAGTAATGGTAAACATCGATCATATTTCATCTCATGATGATGGGTTCCGTTTCTATCCTAATCCTTTGTTGTTGTTGTTGTTGTTTTCAGACGACACAGATCCAGACCTACAGTGTCCTTCTGATAAAGTCTTGTTTGCCAGTGAAGGTCAGCTTACTGCTTTCGTACAATATGACCAATGGGAACCAATCATTGTGAGTATTTTAGTATACGAATAATTTATGAGTTGTGAGTGCATAGGGCACGAATATCGCACGAGGCGCGAGATAAGCCACTGGTCTATTCAACAAGGCGCGTAACGCCGCGTTGAATAGACCAGTGGCGAATCTCGCGCCGAGTGCGGTATTACGTGCCCCAATGCACGAACAAAATCATAAATTATTCGTTTTATACAACACCTTGTCCACAATCACAGTACTAAATTAGTGACCGCTAACTCAGGAAGGCCCAAAATTAAATGTAACAATTAGGCCGAGAATTGTAAACCACCCTGTGTACTGCTTTCAAACACTCGTCATGATTCGACCACACAGTCACAGGAATCACAAACTCCGCAGGGTCTATACCCATTCTACCCTAACGTTAGATCGAGTTAGGCCTGACTGTTAAGCCTACCTGAGATGTCGGTAGATCTAGTAGTAGGTCTAGGCTTTCTCTATTTCCGAAAATGATTTTGTATAAAAACACAGAAAAATAATCAAATTACGGTTTCTCAACTTGAAATGAAGTCTTGATTTTGGGATCACTGTGGTCCACGTAGCAGATCAGAGTCAAAACTAAAAACACAGCAGTAGGTAACTAGGTAGGCCGCAATACATGCAACTATAGCTAGGTAAAGTAGCTGCGCGTACACGTTAATGTTGCAGTACTCCGCCGCGACTGGTCTGTTTATCGGCAGCGCATCGCAGCGCAGCCGGCCAGCACGTACAATGTAGTTTGCTGGCGCTTTGCTGCTGTGAGCCACAGAACTCTGTGAGCGGCCATGCATTAGTAGCCCCCCACGAAGCCGTGCTATAGTACCTTCGAGCCATGCAATAGGCCCATGCCAGGGGCCTATTGTATGGCTGTCACTCTCAATGAGTTTGGTAGGTATTTTCTATTGAATGTCATGTGACATGTTCTTGGCCAATCACAATTCGAGATCATTCTGAGGTGTTGTATAATACGTAATGTCTTTAGCAAGTCACGAGTAAAATCCAGTGTAGTGTCGGAAAACTTTTTGAAATAAAAGAAATTCCTATATGGAGCATCCATTGCATTTCTACAATACACCTACGACGAGGGTAGCGCCACACTACTGATGTGTTGCTGACTGGTATCATGAAGGAGGAACTATAGTTATACCTTTCTGTAAATTGGTATTGGCATCAACTAAACAGGTACACACTGGATAACCAGACTGCATTACATATAAATGATATACACACCCTTGTCGCTGCACAGCATGTCGCGACAGCCGTGCTTTGCACGTCGTCTGGTCGGGCTGCATTAATTGATAGCATGCATTGGTCTCGTCACTCGCTGAGGAGTGGGTAATGGGGTGAAAATGAAAGTATAGAGGTTTCGTGAACCTCGATTGACATGTTTTTGCGTCGGTATTTTCACGTTAGATTAAGTGGTTATGGGTTTTATCAATAATTATGCACTGCAGGCATTGGACGCAGGTCGTCAAATAAGGGCTAACCTTCATGCCGTTGATTCCAAAGAAGTGAGTGATCGTCCACCAACCAATCTCACAGAAGGTGACCACACCCTTGTCTACAAAGCCGAGGATTTGTCAAGAAATTTTCAAACATGTTCTTTCAACGTTGAAGTCAAAGGTATGTACAATTGCCTTTTTTTTGTAACGGAACAACCAAATCGGAAGCAGACAAACAGAAGATAAGCCGTAGATACATTATGTTACGTAAGGTGCTAATTGCTGTTCTTTCTATGTGTTTTTTTCCACAAAGAAATTTTATTCACTTAAACATTCAGGTACAAAATAAATGTCACAAATAATACAAAATTGACAGGCAGCTACAAAACCTCTAAATGATATGAATACGATTCCAAGTGATGTTAGATACAGTATACCTTTAGGATTTTTTTTTTTCAGACATATATTCGTCTACTTTCTTCGCTTGCTTTAAAAATGGACGAAATTGGCTAAAATGTAATAGTTTCTTTTTATTTCTTACAGAATATATAAAGTATTTTGCATACAGATAAACCACGTTGTAACACTGGGTTTTCGGAGAACCAAGTATGAAAGCACTTTTAGCAATTTGAGTTTCATTCTGTAACATAATTTCCTGTATTTGAGCAATAAACCTTTGAGTAACATCGCATTCCCAAAACAAATGTTCAATTGTTTCTGTGGAGCTCGAACAAAACGTACAGAGGTCTGTGTTAGATAGTCCCGTTGCAAAAAGTAAGTTCATACTGAAAAGAACGAAGCGTTTGATTCAGGGTTGGTATATAAGGAACATGATATATTTAAATCCAGGTTAAGTTTTGGTTTGCATGAATAACTAAAAAATACTCTAAGAATTACAACAAACACCATATTTAGCCCAAAACTGTTCAAAACTTTAAAAAGATGAACCATCATCACTCAATATTTGTTTAATCTTTAATACACCCCTTTGAGACATAGCTTTCTTGAAAACAATCTCATTATTTTCACACTGGTTTTTTCACTTGTTCTAGAGGTAAATTAAGGGAAAAAGTATGTTCACACCAAGCCTTAAGAATTTCACGTATAAAACAGCTTTGATTCAAACTGATCTTTTTTTCTGTTCCGGCCATATTACAATACCAAGTTATATTATCCCCTAAATTATCTAGATGATGTTCAAAAGAATTCCATTTTCCTCTGTTTTGCTCTTTTAGTATTCTTTTCACCCAGGTGATGTTAAATCCAGAAATTATGGGTAGAAAATGAAACATCTTTAAACCTCTTTGACAATAATCTCCAATTATTGTTCGTCGGTTAATTTAATCTGGTTTATCATCCCAGATAAAAGAAAATACTATTTGTTCTATTTCTTTTATAAACTGTGCTGGTGGAGAAGGTAATACCGAAAACAGAAACAATAATTGGGAAAGAGCCAAAAATTTCATTATAACAATTTTCCCGATGGGGGTTAAATGTCTTCTCGGCCAAATTTTCAAAATATCCAACAGCTGTTCTTTTTACACTCGACCTCCACTGACTGCACAGCTCTGTTAAGCGAAGATAGAGTACAAACGGATAAGTGTTATGAAGGAAAGTCTTGAAATCAAGTAAAATTTAGAAATGTCACTCACTGCGTTCTGCTGAAAACATCCTGACATCCGGACAAGATAAAATCATGCTCAATGTGCTCTGTTAACAAGGTTAAGCGATGGTAGCACGGGATCGTTATAATATATATATTATATATATATATAGATAAGTAACAAAGCTGCAACAAAGTTCATGCTGTATTCACCAACGGTTTATTTCTTGACACAAATTTTCGGGCGTCTCGCCGCCCTTTCTCAAGTGTTGATACTGAGAGAACAATAACAAAATTAAGCCATAACAATATATTGCAACCGTGTTACTAAGGATGCGCGCTTTAACGCATCCATGCTAGGCATCCTAACACCCAGCGCGCATCCTGGCAACAGTACAATGTTACGTCATAATGAAATTACAATGAGTATAAAGCATACATGAAAAAAATTGGCACGACTGATACAGAAGTAATTCCTCTGAATACGCAGCTGCGGTGGTAATGTAAAAGCAGTGCATTATTTCTTTCAAAATTCAACATACACATAAATTAACTTTAATTCTAGTGTATAGATAATCTTTACATAATCTGAAATTATCATGATCAATATAAATTTTTTTTAAATCAAACTGAATCGTCACACTGATGGTTATGCAAAATATGTGCAAGCAGTTTACCATTCCTTTCAAACTTCAGCATACACATACATTAACTTCCAAATTCTGGTGAGTAGATAGTCTTTAAATAATCTGAGACTATAGCATGAATATGAAATACGTGAAAAATCATATTTTTCTTCTTTTGATTAAATAGATACGTCACAATACGTCTCGGAGTGGAAAAAAGACTGGTTCCAAGAAATGGTTAAAAGGAGCGTCAGCATTATATCACTCAAGCAATATAATGATAAGATCTATTGCAGCGGGGTAAACGGGAGAACATACAACAATAAGCGGCGCACCTACTTGTAAAAAGTGTAGTTCGTGAGCCATGATAGATCTATGTTCA
The DNA here is from genome assembly GCF_040938485.1 of Diadema antillarum. Classification (NCBI taxonomy): domain Eukaryota; kingdom Metazoa; phylum Echinodermata; class Echinoidea; order Diadematoida; family Diadematidae; genus Diadema; species Diadema antillarum. The sequence goes on from NW_027270954.1 coordinate 1,030,702, forward strand.
TGCCCTGTCCCTGGAAGCTTCGTGTGCGGATGATTGTTTTTAGTTCTTTCACGTGTCTTTCTTCAAATGCTTCCATGTCCTTGTATAAAATGCAACATTGCAGATCTGTTAGTGTGTGATTTGGTTTGTTGAAGTGTTGTGCGACTGGATGTTGTGTTTGACTTCTAATGATTGTGCTTTTGTGATTGTTGAAACGCTGTCTAAAATTTGTTGTTTCTCCGATGTAGACAGCCAGGGGACATTGCTTGCATGTAAGGCTGTATACTACATTCTTGCTGTTGCAGTCCCCTGACGTCGGATGGAGGGTGTGGCCGGAGCCAAGTGTGATATCTGTATCTGTGATTAGGTGAGCGCATATTTGACATCGTTTGTTTCCACATTTATGATTTCCAGTAGGATTGATTGTTCTGTTGACTCGAGATCGTGTAAGCAAACTCTTCAGGTTGCGTGGCTGTCGTTGTGCATGTAAGGGACGTGCTGTTAACTCGGGAGCTACCGATTGGACTTGTTTGAGAGTAGGCCATTCTTTCCTCACTTCCTTCATGAACTGTTGTGATGTGGGATGATATGTTGTTACAAAGACTTTGCGTGTGTGTGAGTCTTTGGGTTTCAGATTATCATGATGTAGTAAGGATGAGCGTCTTTTTGCTATCGCGCGGTCCCTACCTGCTTGCACAATGTCTAACGGGTACCCCGCTGCAACGAATTTTTGCCCCAGCTTCAAAGACGCATCCAGAAATTCCTTGTGATCAGAAATGATTCGTCTGTAGCGGAGCATTTGACTGTACACAATTGACCTCTTAATATGATTAGGATGGAAGCTGTTGTACGTAAGATACGTCTGTCTGTCTGTAGGTTTGTGGTAAACAGACGTGTTCAGCTTCCCTCCTTCTTTGCGGATAGTCACATCAAGAAAGTGTACTTCTGACCTAGAGCTGTCCATAGTAAATTTGATGTCGGGATGAACCATGTTGAGCTTGGAGTGGAACTCCGACAGCTGTTCGTCAGAATGGGGCCAAATGAGAAATATGTCGTCAATGTAGCGGACGAACATGCTAGGTTTTAGAGTTTCTTTCGAGAGGAATTCTTCCTCGAGTACGGCCATAAAAATACTGGCATACGCTGGCGCAAATTTAGTACCCATGGCAGTACCCTGAGTTTGTAGAAAGCATTCATCATCAAATGTGAAGTAATTATGTTTCAAGATGAACTGGGCAAGACGACAAATGTCTTCTATGGGCATGTCAGAAGAAGGGTCGTGTTTGGTCAAAAATCTACGCAATGCATTAACCCCATCGGAGTGAGGAATGTTCGTGTACAGACTGACGACATCCAAAGTGACTAGAGTGCAATTTGGAGGAAGCTGAATGTTGTCGAGTCTATTAAGAAAATCATTGGTATCTTTTACATAGCTCTCGACGTTATGTAAGACCCCTTGTAGATACTTGTCAATGAAAGCTGACATCGGTTCAGTAAGTGAACCTACACTGGAAACAATTGGCCGTCCAGGCGGAATGATCTTATGTTCTCTCGATAACTCAGTAATTTCGGAAGTTTCCAAATCTTCAGCATTTTTGTCAGTGGCATTTGCTACCATCGTCGGAAGTTTATGGATCTTAGGTAATGTGTAAAATCTACTAGTTACCGGCTTACTTGGTACAAGTTGTTTCGCTTCTCTCTTATCGATGTGTTTCAGGTTATTACAAAGAGTCTCAGCTTCCTTCGTGAACAAGCTCGTAGGGTCACTGTCAAGCTTCTTGTAGAATCTAGTGTCGGACAGTTGTCTTTCCGCCTCGTTGATGTAGTCCGCTGTATCCTGGATGGTGACGGCTCCCCCTTTGTCAGCAGGCTTAATCGTGATGTCAGCGTTGTCACGCAGGGATCGGATGGCGTCTTGCTGCTTCCGTGATATGTTCGATGAGGGTTCCCGTTCAGTCTCCTTCAGCAGCTTGTCGAGGTGTCTCTCCACATTGCTCACAAACGAGTCGATGAAGGGGTTTCTTCCGCTGGGAACAGCAGGGCGTCGCTTTTGATAGACTAGTTTCCTCGTCGGCCTAGGTTGCGACGCTTCTTCTTCCTCTGCCACTGCCTCTGATTCTGGGCACCTGTTTGCCGCGCGGAGTTCGGTTCGGCGGATTTTTTGCGTGAACTGGAAAGTGTCGGCACACAGTTGCACTTTATCGAGTTGCCTGTTAGGGCAGAAAGACATACCGAGACCAAGTACGCTCTCCTCCCCTTCAGACAAAGTGTAACTCGATAAGTTAACAATAGGCCTATTATTCCTCTCACTGTCACTAGCAGGAGATCTAGTACCTGTACCAGCAAGGAATGTTGACTCCTCGCGTAGTTTCTCCAGCTTTTTTCTTTTGCGGGCCATGCATATTCTCAGGTGGTTATTGTAATGCGAGTCTATTTGTGTAATGACTCTTGTCGCGTCAGAGTTCTCGCTACGGAGGATGTTGATGAGTAGTTCTTTCTGATTTCGTGATGTCTCCGTCAAACGCTTTTTCCTCTCGTAGGAATCTTTGAGAGCGGCGTTTCTCAGAAGAGCTGAGGCCTTGTTGACGATGTTGGTAGCGCGCTGGCTGTTGTACGTTGATCGCATTGGGTTCTTCAGACGAAATCCTTTCGGTATCAGGCCAAGTTTCTTCGTTGTAGAAAGGAAAAATATATCCGAATGTGTCTGGGCTAGTTTTGTCACAGTTCTCTCGGTTTTCCTTCGAGCGTGGAGGCAATTCGCATGTAGAATATCCATGTTGATAAGGTAGTCCACGTGTTGGCAAGATAAAAAGATAAGTAACAAAGCTGCAACAAAGTTCATGCTGTATTCACCAACGGTTTATTTCTTGACACAAATTTTCGGGCGTCTCGCCGCCCTTTCTCAAGTGTTGATACTGAGAGAACAATAACAAAATTAAGCCATAACAATATATTGCAACCGTGTTACTAAGGATGCGCGCTTTAACGCATCCATGCTAGGCATCCTAACACCCAGCGCGCATCCTGGCAACAGTACAATGTTACGTCATAATGAAATTACAATGAGTATAAAGCATACATGAAAAAAATTGGCACGACTGATACAGAAGTAATTCCTCTGAATACGCAGCTGCGGTGGTAATGTAAAAGCAGTGCATTATTTCTTTCAAAATTCAACATACACATAAATTAACTTTAATTCTAGTGTATAGATAATCTTTACATAATCTGAAATTATCATGATCAATATAAACATTCGATTTTTTTTAAATCAAACTGAATCGTCACACTGATGGTTATGCAAAATATGTGCAAGCAGTTTACCATTCCTTTCAAACTTCAGCATACACATACATTAACTTCCAAATTCTGGTGAGTAGATAGTCTTTAAATAATCTGAGACTATAGCATGAATATGAAATACGTGAAAAATCATATTTTTCTTCTTTTGATTAAATAGATACGTCACAATACGTCTCGGAGTGGAAAAAAGACTGGTTCCAAGAAATGGTTAAAAGGAGCGTCAGCATTATATCACTCAAGCAATATAATGATAAGATCTATTGCAGCGGGGTAAACGGGAGAACATACAACAATAAGCGGCGCACCTACTTGTAAAAAGTGTAGTTCGTGAGCCATGATAGATCTATGTTCATGCCCTGTCCCTGGAAGCTTCGTGTGCGGATGATTGTTTTTAGTTCTTTCACGTGTCTTTCTTCAAATGCTTCCATGTCCTTGTATAAAATGCAACATTGCAGATCTGTTAGTGTGTGATTTGGTTTGTTGAAGTGTTGTGCGACTGGATGCTGTGTGCCGACACTTTCCAGTTCACGCAAAAAATCCGCCGAACCGAACTCCGCGCGGCAAACAGGTGCCCAGAATCAGAGGCAGTGGCAGAGGAAGAAGAAGCGTCGCAACCTAGGCCGACGAGGAAACTAGTCTATCAAAAGCGACGCCCTGCTGTTCCCAGCGGAAGAAACCCCTTCATCGACTCGTTTGTGAGCAATGTGGAGAGACACCTCGACAAGCTGCTGAAGGAGACTGAACGGGAACCCTCATCGAACATATCACGGAAGCAGCAAGACGCCATCCGATCCCTGCGTGACAACGCTGACATCACGATTAAGCCTGCTGACAAAGGGGGAGCCGTCACCATCCAGGATACAGCGGACTACATCAACGAGGCGGAAAGACAACTGTCCGACACTAGATTCTACAAGAAGCTTGACAGTGACCCTACGAGCTTGTTCACGAAGGAAGCTGAGACTCTTTGTAATAACCTGAAACACATCGATAAGAGAGAAGCGAAACAACTTGTACCAAGTAAGCCGGTAACTAGTAGATTTTACACATTACCTAAGATCCATAAACTTCCGACGATGGTAGCAAATGCCACTGACAAAAATGCTGAAGATTTGGAAACTTCCGAAATTACTGAGTTATCGAGAGAACATAAGATCATTCCGCCTGGACGGCCAATTGTTTCCAGTGTAGGTTCACTTACTGAACCGATGTCAGCTTTCATTGACAAGTATCTACAAGGGGTCTTACATAACGTCGAGAGCTATGTAAAAGATACCAATGATTTTCTTAATAGACTCGACAACATTCAGCTTCCTCCAAATTGCACTCTAGTCACTTTGGATGTCGTCAGTCTGTACACGAACATTCCTCACTCCGATGGGGTTAATGCATTGCGTAGATTTTTGACCAAACACGACCCTTCTTCTGACATGCCCATAGAAGACATTTGTCGTCTTGCCCAGTTCATCTTGAAACATAATTACTTCACATTTGATGATGAATGCTTTCTACAAACTCAGGGTACTGCCATGGGTACTAAATTTGCGCCAGCGTATGCCAGTATTTTTATGGCCGTACTCGAGGAAGAATTCCTCTCGAAAGAAACTCTAAAACCTAGCATGTTCGTCCGCTACATTGACGACATTTTTCTCATTTGGCCCCATTCTGACGAACAGCTGTCGGAGTTCCACTCCAAGCTCAACATGGTTCATCCCGACATCAAATTTACTATGGACAGCTCTAGGTCAGAAGTACACTTTCTTGATGTGACTATCCGCAAAGAAGGAGGGAAGCTGAACACGTCTGTTTACCACAAACCTACAGACAGACAGACGTATCTTACGTACAACAGCTTCCATCCTAATCATATTAAGAGGTCAATTGTGTACAGTCAAATGCTCCGCTACAGACGAATCATTTCTGATCACAAGGAATTTCTGGATGCGTCTTTGAAGCTGGGGCAAAAATTCGTTGCAGCGGGGTACCCGTTAGACATTGTGCAAGCAGGTAGGGACCGCGCGATAGCAAAAAGACGCTCATCCTTACTACATCATGATAATCTGAAACCCAAAGACTCACACACACGCAAAGTCTTTGTAACAACATATCATCCCACATCACAACAGTTCATGAAGGAAGTGAGGAAAGAATGGCCTACTCTCAAACAAGTCCAATCGGTAGCTCCCGAGTTAACAGCACGTCCCTTACATGCACAACGACAGCCACGCAACCTGAAGAGTTTGCTTACACGATCTCGAGTCAACAGAACAATCAATCCTACTGGAAATCATAAATGTGGAAACAAACGATGTCAAATATGCGCTCACCTAATCACAGATACAGATATCACACTTGGCTCCGGCCACACCCTCCATCCGACGTCAGGGGACTGCAACAGCAAGAATGTAGTATACAGCCTTACATGCAAGCAATGTCCCCTGGCTGTCTACATCGGAGAAACAACAAATTTTAGACAGCGTTTCAACAATCACAAAAGCACAATCATTAGAAGTCAAACACAACATCCAGTCGCACAACACTTCAACAAACCAAATCACACACTAACAGATCTGCAATGTTGCATTTTATACAAGGACATGGAAGCATTTGAAGAAAGACACGTGAAAGAACTAAAAACAATCATCCGCACACGAAGCTTCCAGGGACAGGGCATGAACATAGATCTATCATGGCTCACGAACTACACTTTTTACAAGTAGGTGCGCCGCTTATTGTTGTATGTTCTCCCGTTTACCCCGCTGCAATAGATCTTATCATTATATTGCTTGAGTGATATAATGCTGACGCTCCTTTTAACCATTTCTTGGAACCAGTCTTTTTTCCACTCCGAGACGTATTGTGACGTATCTATTTAATCAAAAGAAGAAAAATATGATTTTTCACGTATTTCATATTCATGCTATAGTCTCAGATTATTTAAAGACTATCTACTCACCAGAATTTGGAAGTTAATGTATGTGTATGCTGAAGTTTGAAAGGAATGGTAAACTGCTTGCACATATTTTGCATAACCATCAGTGTGACGATTCAGTTTGATTTAAAAAAAATCGAATGTTTATATTGATCATGATAATTTCAGATTATGTAAAGATTATCTATACACTAGAATTAAAGTTAATTTATGTGTATGTTGAATTTTGAAAGAAATAATGCACTGCTTTTACATTACCACCGCAGCTGCGTATTCAGAGGAATTACTTCTGTATCAGTCGTGCCAATTTTTTTCATGTATGCTTTATACTCATTGTAATTTCATTATGACGTAACATTGTACTGTTGCCAGGATGCGCGCTGGGTGTTAGGATGCCTAGCATGGATGCGTTAAAGCGCGCATCCTTAGTAACACGGTTGCAATATATTGTTATGGCTTAATTTTGTTATTGTTCTCTCAGTATCAACACTTGAGAAAGGGCGGCGAGACGCCCGAAAATTTGTGTCAAGAAATAAACCGTTGGTGAATACAGCATGAACTTTGTTGCAGCTTTGTTACTTATCTTTTTATCTTGCCAACACGTGGACTACCTTATCAACATATATATATATATATATATATATATATATATATATACATATATATATATATATATGTATATAAATATATATATATATATGTATATATATATTATATATATATATATGTATATATATATATATATATATATATATATATATATAATCTTTTTTTCAGTGACGAGATGCCTGCCGTTACACGCCCCTGCCAATGGTGATGTTATCTTGGACGAAGGTCATGGTGCTTGCCAGAATGGCGCAGTCTACGGCTCGAGGTGCTCCGTCTCCTGCGACGAGGGCTATGAACTTTCACCGGCTGTCGATGATGAGGCGTACACGATGACGTGCAACCGTACCGGGTTAAGGTCTACTGTTGGCGCGTGGAATGAACCCACTCCGACATGTAACAGTAAGTTTGAAAGAAATTATCTTCTTTTCCTTTTAGCATGAAATTTTCACCGACGTAAAATCATACAAGCTGAAATCAACATCGCCTGTAGTAATCCTTGGAAACCTTATTATACTTGTTGTTCTTTCCCAGCCTTAGGAAAGACGGAAAATTGCAAACTCACTCTTTTTTTTTTGTGGGGTGGTTGGGGTAATCTCGTAATTTTTAAGGAGTGTTTCAATTGTTTGAGGATGTGATCATCATCAATCTGTTTTGATAATTTACACTTCCGATATTTTTGGTAGAATTTTGTCAGTCTATTGGAGGGTCATTCTTAGCGGAATGTTACTGCATTGCCTCGACCACAATACTAATGTTACGACCATGACACCTGATGAACCGCGGTAATCAAACATACATCCACGCACCGTCCCTCCCCCTCCCCCTCCCCCCCCCCTCGCTTAGGAGCAGGGTCCGCTTGAACAAAATTCAATTCTATAATAGAAATAGCAGTATTATCATTATCATCACCATCATTGCCATTACTATTATCACTGTTTTCACGAAGGATGTTAATGGCAAAAGAGCTAAGTTGCCATACTCCTTATTTCAGTTGTCACATGTAGATTACCGAACCTACCCAACGGAGTTGTGTCCGGCTGTCCTTCAGAGGCTTCAAGCTATGGTGACGTGTGTCAATTGTCATGTATCGAAGGGTATTCTTCTGCCGACGGGAGATTGTCTTCCACCAGAAGGTGTCAGGCTGACGGGACGCTGTCGGGGCAAAATCTGACGTGCGATGGTTCGTCACTTTCCTCACTTACCATCAAAATACATTCCTAACATTTTCGTTTAAAGTAGTGCCTCTTATCATAAATTGTCAAATTGGAAAAAAAATAGGACACCAAAAATTAAATTAAGAAATTTTGGCCTTACTTTGCAAATCTATTCCACATGTTTTAGTTTCTCTAAGAGTATATTCACTTGCTCACTAATTGAATGCCATCGCAAATAAGATTAAAATAACATACTCTGCATGCGCATAGATGACACTAAACTGTCTGTAAATTAAGTGTGTAGTTATCATTTCATGAGTCACTAGATCTAAAGGTGTTCGAGTCGATCGTAAAGATTTTTATGTATTCTCGTACGCATTTCCCCCCAAAAAGTAAAGGCAGTTATGATGAGGGGGGAATGAAATTCATAGTCAATTCGCTCATTTGCTCAAAAACTAACATGTGAGCGTAAAGTCTGAAGTTTATGACTCGATATCTTTCCATAAAAGCTCAAAGGCGAATCTTTATCTTTTATCGGTGTTTGCTGGTGATGGTGGCGTACAGTGCCAATAACGTGCCCACCACTAGAAAGACTGATGCATGGATCTGTGACACCAGAAGAGTGTACCCAGGCCGCTAGTGTCCCGTATGACACTACCTGTTCCCTGCTATGTGACGTAGGCTTTCAGCGGGTAGGACCCTTTCAAAAGACTTGTGCTTCGTCGGGGAGGTGGAGCGACTCTCGAGCTGTCGTATGTCAAGGTGAGCCCGTCGGAGTTTATTGCGTTTTGATGCGTGTATTTGTGTGTATTTTTGGTTGCAATATACCAGATGAATCACAACAAAACCCATTCCTAGGGTTCCGTCAGGAGATTCTTCCTATCGAAGCGGGGAGGGGGGATCCCCCCCCCCCCAACACACACGAATAGAATAGATATCTAATAGCGGGTAATGCAGATACAACTTTTGCAATTAAACGTAATCATACATTTGTTTCGTACGTATGGTTATGTTCTTTTTCAGCTCCCCTGATTTATTCAATTTTGTGTAAAATGTCTTGTCTTAAATCTTTTTGGTGTAGCCTCTATCCAATGTGGGGGCATAAAATTGGGGGAACGACTTCCAAAAGCTAGATCACTACATATGCCACTAAAAATGGCTTTGAGATTAAGCAGGGAGCCGAGCACAGAGTCAATAGACACTTCTTCGTAAAGCTCTTTTTCTAAGTATGTAGTTGCATCCATGTGTATAATGAATTGTGTTGTATATGCGCTCATATTTTCTGTTTTTCCTTATTTAGTCCATTTGCCGTATACATTGTAGAAAATGGTCTCTAGTAACTTTCTTATACCCTCGAACATTTTACAGATATCCAAGCACCAGTGTTTGACATTCCCTGTCCGTCATTTTCAAGCTATCAAGCCGATAGAGGCTACACAAGCGTCAGAATGAACATTCCTACTCCAACGGCCACCGATAACTCGGGCAATGTTACTGTTCAGCTGTGAGTGTGGCAATCTCTTAACTTCATGATTTCGTAGTTGTGAATTTTGAATGAAGCATACAAGTAAAAGTAAAAAAACCAAAGATATATGTGAATTAAGGGAATGTAGCTATATTGGTCGAACACATCAGCAAAGTTTGAGGACAATCGGACAACCCATTCACAAAATTATGAATTTTTAACGTTAAAGACTGAATGAGAAGACTATACAACACTTTTTGACGCTATCTATTTACAATGATATAAGAAGATATAAAGGAATTCATTGTATTTTTACTTTTCTTGCATAATGAAAAAGCCCTTGAACTACCTTTTTCAAAAAAGCAGGGGGAATAATATTACCATTCACATTATGTCAGTATCAAGTCGAGGGGATGTATGTAAAACAAGAAATCATATAACATTGTCTTTTTATTTTCTTTATATCTTTGCACATACGTGACGTCACGAACTGTAGTAGTCCTCTCATCCAACGATGGTTGCAACGAAACTGTAAACATTTATTAGGCCTATAACTTTTCAACGGATTGTCTAAAGTGTTCTATCAATATTACTGAATTCACTCAATCCACATGTGTACATGCATTTTAGTTCCATTCTCCTTTAATAGGACCGTTAACTGTGATGAATACCTGCTAAAAGGAAATATAGGATAGAGGAAAGTATCGTGCAACTCGTTAAAATATCTAGCTAACAGACATTGTATTTGTGTTTCTTTTAGCTCTTTATTTACAAATTCCGTCAACCGTCAATACATGTGTATGTAAAATGAAAAATGAGAGTGCTATACTGTGATATCAGATTTTGGTTTCTCCGATAGAAAATATTGTGAATTGATGGTTAGTGTTCAGTAAAAATCATACATTCAAGAGACTGTGACCAAAATAAACCTTGTTTTTCTAGCCTTCCTGGTGTTTTACCTCGGAGCGAATATCCAGAAGGAGCAACGTCTGTCACGTACACAGCCACTGACCCGGAAGGAAACTCCGCTATCTGTGACATCTATGTCTCCGTTACGGGTGCGTTCTTGTATCCCGGGTGTCAGGATGTAATTTTAAAGAGGCAATGACATCCAGCAACCATTTTAGTTAGTTAGTTAGTTAGCACAGACACATCGCATACAGATATGTAATAGAGGCCTAGACAAGATAAAGAGATTCCTCTTTTACTCGTTTTCAAGATTTTTGTAAAATATTGCAAGCTACATCGTGTTTTCGATTTTACTTGATATAGGACCTTTACATGATCGTTAGTCCTTCTTGTTTTTAAATAAGCTCATATTCATTCAACTTTGAATGAGCTATAGTTTCGTCATATTTACTTTTTCATTAATGCTGGTACATACACGCCATAAGTCACACATAACTATAAAAATTATGACCCTTGATGATGGTTCGTACAGTTTTCAGGTGTTCGCCTCTGCAAGCGCCCTCACACGGTTCTCTCATCGACTGCACTTCGCGTATCTTCGGCTCAGTTTGCTGGTTCCAGTGTAACGAGGGTTACGAGCTGACTGGACCCTCAAACAGGTCGTGCGAACTGCATGGCGGTCAAGCACCTGCCTCGTGGGATGGGACTCAGCCAAAATGTCAAGGTAGGAAATCAGCAAGGGTTAGAGGACATGTTCAAATTAATTATACACACGGAGAGACACTCACATGTGTCTTCTCTATTCTATGGATGACTCGTTTTTTTTTTCTTTTATCTTTGTTTTCAAGTCCAAACGATACGTATACATGTACAATTACAAACGACTAGTATATTCCATGCGACAGACATGTAATATCATATTAAAACACATCTTGTTTCATAAAAGACTGTAAATGCAAGTTGAGGAGCTGGTAGAAAGCTGACTGTATGATGTAGTCCTCTTAATTATAGTACATTACCACGATACATTATGCGAAACTTTCAAAACAACTTAACATAATAGAACATTAACCAGTCGTGACATAAAGCAAATCAACCTTTAGAAGAGTTTTGACGAATAGAATGCTATGCACAGACTGATATTCATAACGATTACAACAATCATTAATTATTTCATTCTTTGTCAGATTTTGTAATGTATACGCAGTACTTGTTTACCAGAGAGACTTAGGTGATCAGTGGCTGAAATATCTTCTTCGCAATAACACCTCAAACTAAATAGACACTGTGTGAGAGGCGGTATTGTTAGCCAAAGTTGCCATAGTAGACTGAATACATGTGTACCTGCAAGCACTGGCAAGTAAGCTTTATGTCGAGGACCATGTCTTAACAACCAAAGTTGTTGTGAAGGCTATCAAGGTATCAGCAAGACACGACAGCTACGTTTTGAACACGATGAAAAATGACAGTGCCACGTATTTTTACTATAATAAAGTGAGTTTTGCAAACAAAGAAACGATTAACATACATCTTGTTTCGCATCTGTCATCAGCTAAAACCTGTCCAGCCCTCGCCCTGCCACCTGACGTCATCAAGTCTGGCTGCCCGCGGAGCCCTCGGTACCCTGAGGTGTTCGGGACCCGCTGCTACTTCTACTGTCCCTACGGCTTTGAGGGTGTTGGTGAGAGTAGTGCCATCTGCCAAGCAGACGGCACGTGGTCAAGTAATAACTTCTCTTGCCGAGGTGAGGGCGTGCTACTAAAAGCAGGATTCTATAGTCCTCAAACAAGTCAAGCATGAACCATTCGTCGTCGTATCCTTAGGGGAAGTTCTCAAAATCCATAAATACCAGGTTAATAATGAACTATAATTACCCATGGTTGATTCGTAAACTGTTTCACAGTTACTAGTATGCAGATTACACCTTTTGTGTAGAAAATGGCGAGGTATATCGTATATTTCGTTGATATATCAGTTGTCTTGAATAGTACAGTTTTATTGTTGTTTCATTTTTTTCTGTGAAGTGCGTTCAGATGTCATATATGTAGGCCCTACATTTCTGATATTAGTCAAACAGCTTATCGAGTAATGTGCAATAATAATGTGAGCTTCTTCATACAGTTTCTCTTTAAGATCTGACAAAAAAGAAAGTTGATATCATAATGTGTGTATTGTGTGTGTTTGTTTGGGGGCGGTGTTTTGGTGACTGTGTGTATATGTGTAGGTGCATTTTAGAGCGGAAAAGAGACAGATTTAAATCAATCACAAAGAAAGAAACGGGACAAAACACGTTTTCACTACTACTCGCCTTAATCTGACATTACACAGCCACGGCATGTCCAGCTTTAAACCCCGCCGCGAAGAGAGGTGTTACTGTCGGACAGTGCTCGACGAATCCAAGTTTCGGTGAAGTCTGCATGATATCTTGCGATGTTAAAGGTTTCCGAGTTACTCCACTATCATCGTCGATCCTAACTTGTCAGGGTAACGGCTTGTGGTTTCCAACCGACATTTCGGCTGTCACCTGCCAAGGTATCGCTCAGTGGTTACTTAAAATCACTGTAATTTTCACCTTCTTTCTTACGGTCATGCCAGTGTATTTTTGCTGGATTCTATGTTTAACCCCGTAATCACTTTTCGTACCAATTTATTTTTCATTGCACATCAGTCGAATAATCTGGGAGTATTTGGTCGTTGGATATTTTTCTACAAACCTGAAAGTCCTCTGTCGTTTTATTTTTCAAGGGTGAGAAGGAGGGTAAGGAGAGGAATGGAGTGGTAATGCTTCTAGCTTCCGATATCCTTGGTGCAAGCAAACAATTCTGATGCAGATTTGTAGCAAACCTCCCAAATTTCCGTTGTGGGCAATGTACAAAATTTGTAGTTTGAATTAGTCACTTAATAAATCGTAATCCAGTGAAGAGTCATTGAACTTCTTCAAACTTGATCGATGTTTGAATCACATCACTGTCATTACAGAGAAACGTACTCCATGCTTTTGAAATGTTCAGAAGATCTTTGTGGTACAGTGAGCTATTAGGGTAGATACTTAACAAATGTGAAATGCGCTATATAAAAACCAGCTATTACTATATTATAATTCGAGGTAAAGGAATTTTAGTGTCAGTCGCGTTTTTTGTGTCAATTTTATTAATTACTCGTTGGCTATCATTTGAAGCGGCGATATCAAATCTGTTAAACGTTAAGCTCTCAAATACACTATCCCTAACAGTTGCAAATAATATGATAATGACATAGCATTGTCCTTCAATAGTCAAACATTCCCTTTTATTTCATTTAAATATCGTTACTCACTTAGGCACAGACAGTATGTTAATCGTTGTTACTGTTTACATTTTTTATTTTGTATGAAGTCATTTTTGTCATTCTTATCTTTTTGCATTTATCATTATCATAATCTTTGTCATCATCATTGAAGGTATTATTATCGCTACTCTTTAAATTGGATTTGAATGAGGTATTTCCTTTTGAATGGGTTGATTGTCCTACTACAGATGTCGAAGATCCCAAATTTACACCATGCCCTGCCGATTTCGTGACGTACGTTCCACGTGGGTCAACTGAGGTCAGTGTCTCGTGGAATGTGTCCGCCGTGGATAATGGTCCGACGTCACCCTCGCTGTCCTGTGACAGGCAAAAAGGTGTCTTCACTGAGGGAGACTACGAGGTCAACTGCCGGGCTAAAGACGAGGCGGACAATGAAGCCACTTGTTCCTTTGATGTCGACGTTCGAGGTAGATTATTGAAAGCAGAGCGTCTTGATATGGGATCTTATGCAAAAACAGAAAGCTTTTCATTTAAGCCTCGCACTATTCTCAATATCTTTCTTTTACATATGAATTGACATACACCTTCAATGACCTGTGGTGTCATACATAATAAATACTTGGTTTTCAGTTAGGTGGAAGGTAGAATATTTCAAAAATTTAGAACTTTCGTTGGACAGCTGATGTTATAAAGCTAACTCTAAATCTGTTGGCCAGTGAAATTCTTCACATTCGATGGAGTGAGCCTCTGAAAGAACACACATTCTTTTGATACGCTACCCACGCAATGTTATAGTTTACCCCTTTCTCATGGCTTCGCAGTGTACAGTCTGTTTGCTAAAAACTAACCTAGACCCCGTTTACAGTGCGAGGCTCGGCCGCGGCTCGGCCGCGGCCGAGTCTACCTTCATTTCAGTGTAAACGCGCAAAAGGCCAAATGCGAGGCCAAAATTGGCCTCGCATTTGGCCTCGCTCTGGAGGTGGTCTCGGCCGCGGCCGAGCCGCGGCCGAGCCCGGCCTTTTCTCATTGTAAACGTAAACTGGGCCAAATGCGCGGCCAATTTTAGTCTGGCTTCCAAACCCTCTGCCTATATCTTTCGCCTATTCAGGATATTAACCCCCTCAACGTCAAAAACTAGTATAGTTTAAAGGGGAAGGCTAGTAACTGATCAATGGGAATCAGTGGAAATGCTGGGAGATGATTGTTCCAATCCTTATGGGATTCATTCAAGAGTACATTATATATCTATTGTTGTGTGAAAACTATTTGCTTCAGAATGGTCTCATATTCAAGTAATGTGCAGTTTAATGTTTCCAGGTAAGCGTCCCTGGTCAGTGACGGGGCATTAATCTGCACATTACTTGAATATGAAACCGTTCTGAAGCAAATAATTTTCACACAACAGTAGGTATATAATGTACTCTTAAATGAAACCCACAGGGATTGGAACAATCATCCCCCAGCATTCGCACTGATTCCCACTGATCAGGTACTAGCCTTCCCCTTTAAGGTGGTTTTGTCCTGCAAAGGATTTTTTCCTTCGGCAAAGGCCTTTGCCCGTACGGCGACTTTGTCGCCACGGAATTCAGTTGTCAAAGGGTCTGGAAAAACAGACAATACCAAATTGCGTTTGTTTACAAGCGGAGCGCCACTACGACAAAATATTGAAAGGTTTGAATCAAATTTTGCTATAGGCGGCCTTCATTGAAGTCCTGTAATTTTTGTGTCTGTAATTGAGCTCAACTTTACTTGGTTTATCTGCCCTAAACAACAAATTGAAAACTGTACCTTCATCAGGAATAACACCAAGACAGGCAGGGACTATGTTGGATCTCTAATTCTTTCCCATTTGGAGTTATTCTGGATTGGAACTTGAGGCAAGGGTACAGCAATGATTAAAGGAAATTTCTGTGCTGGTCCCATATACTGATCTTCATGTAAGGATTTCAAGCCACCTTCTCTCTGGAAGCCAGCTTATCGCCTTTCCACTGAAGCTTTTGTTCCTGCTGTAGTTATAAATCCTGCCATTCACATCCAGCACAATGGCAACTCAGCTGAACTCCAGGCAAACAGCTGCCATTGCAAGCCAAGTGACGACAGACCTTGTCAAGAATCAAGAATTTGCTAGCCTGCTGGAGTCCATTGTCTGCAATGCCATCGAAAAGAAACTTGATAAAATCTACACAAAAGTGGAAACCATTCAAGGCGAAGTCTTTGACCTGAAACAAAATCTGGAGAAAAAAAGACAAAGAAGTGAAAGTCCTGGAGGATAAGATAGCCAAGCTGGAACAAAACAACCAGACACGCTTGGAAAACTCTCTGAACAATGAGGAGCAGTATTCCAGGAGGTCATGTATCCGCATCTTCGGCCTGCAAGAGAGAAAAGGGGAGAATACTGACACGTTAGCTGCTGACATCATCAGGTCAAAGCTGGGTGTGTCATTGGATCCGATGAAGGACATCGATCGCTCTCATCGCACAGGATCAGTGCGGACGCATCATCACCCTCAACGATGGTCCACCCTTCGGAAGGAGCATCCAACCGAAAAGCCCATCCCCGCCCAATCATCGTCAAGCTGTCCAGCTACAGAAAAAGGAGGGAAATCATCGCCAACCGCAGAAAGCTGAAAGGAACAGGAGTTGTGATTGTGGAAGACCTGACCCTGAAAAATCAAAAACTTCTATCGATGGCTCGCAGTGCAGAAAACGTCAAATCGGCCTGGTCTTCAGACGGACGCATAATAGCTCTTGTCGCTGCATCTGGGGGGAAAAACATAACAAAGCTGATCACCTGCGAAGAGGACCTGAAGAAATTGCGTTAGGGTATTTTCACAGAAATATAACCGTGATTTTTTTCTTTTCTTTTTTTTCTGATATGCCTCCTGCTATTGATTTTCCTGGTAAACTTTAAAATATGATCAATCCAGTGCTCCTACCCAGCTTACCATTGTCATTTCTGAGATCACAATTTGGTTGTTAGTTTGTAATGTTTGTTTAAAATAACAGTTTTTTAATGTGTCAATATTTTGTTTTTAGTGTACTTTCTCTTCATTCTATTTCTAACCTCTGTTCTATTGGAAACTCAGTTAGTCATGATACATGCATGTTCATCTATGCACAATTACACTGTATGAAATTTTGCCTTAAAAAATGTCGAAAGTCTTACTGTCAGTACCCAAAAAGTGTAAAAAGTCTTATTCTCAGTAACCCCCAATCACCTCAAAATCGATAATGCCAATGCAATGAGTAGTAATGATTTGTTAAATACTTACCTTGATGTTTCTGAATTTAATCTAAAGTATGGGGATGCATATTCAAACTCATTTTCCTTAGTTCATTTTAATTGCAGAAGTTTACCATGCAATTTTGCAATGAATGTCTGTCTCAGTAGTATTAGTCATGGATTTAAAGTTATAGGAGTAACAGAAACAGGGTTGAATTCATCCTCATCAATAGATTATGTATTCCCTTGATGGTTATAATTTTTTTTTTAATAATAGGAAAAATAAGAGAGGTGGTGGAACAGGTGTGTATACACATGAGTCGTTGAAATGTTTTGTAAGAGATGATTTAACAGCTTTTTTAATAGGATATTTGATAAAGTAAAAGGTAATATGAAAAGTATTTGGAAATTGATTAATAATATTTTGTATAAAAGTCAGAAAAATACAGTTATTGAGTCTCTTCATTTCGGTAATGAAAAAGTTACCAACAGTCAAGATATTGTGAACACATTCAATGAATACTTTGTTAATATTGGTTCAAAATTGCAAGATTTAAAAAATGATGTAAATGAGAATAAGTCTTTTCAAGATTATTTGAAAATGCCAAATAGTAATACTCTTTTTTTGAAGCCAATAACAAACGATGAAATAATAACTATAGTTAATAACATGAAGAACAACATCAGCTCTGGTATTGATGATATTGATATCAAGGTGGTTAAATGTGTTATTTCATTGATTTGTGTTCCGTTATGTATTATTGTTAATGAATGTTTGCGTACTGGTACTTTCCATGAAAAAATGAAAATTGCACGAGTCACACCTATACATAAAAGAGGACAATTAACTGATGTGAATTATTATCGTCCAATATCAGTATTGCCTATATTTTTGAAAATATTAGAAAAAATGTATTTATAATAGGTTAAGAGAATTTTTGAATAAATATAATATACTTATTAGTAATCAATATGGTTTCAGGCAGAGATATTCAACAGAAACGGCAATATTACAACTGATTAATAAGATAAATCAGGCTATAGATGATAAAGAATATGCTTTAACGGTATTTATTGATTTAACCAAAGCATTTGATGTTATAGACCATTTCATTTTGTTACAAAAATTATGTTATTATGGTTCGAGGGGTACTCCATTAAAATTATTTACAAGTTATCTCTCAAATCGTAAGCAATTAACAAATATTAATGATGTCCCATCTAATCTTAAAGAAATAAAATGTGGAGTACCACAAGGATCTATTCTTGGGCCTCTTCTTTTTTTATTGTATATAAATGATTTGCCGTATTCAACATATGATGTAGATTATATATTATTTGCAGATGACACAAGTGTATTTTGTAAAGGCACAGACCCAAAGACATTATTTTATAATATGAATGTTCAACTTGATTGTATAAGAAATTGGTTGTCGGTAAACAAATTGATTTTGAATGTTGATAAGACCAATTATATATTATTTGGAACAAGAACTAAAATTGATAGTAATTTGAAATTGATGTATAGAGATGAGGAAATTAAACGAGTATATGATATAAAATTTTTGGGTGTTTTTATTGATGATAAATTGTCCTGGAATTCTCATGTGAATCATATATGTTCAACAATATCGAAAAGTATTGGTGTTCTGTACAAATTACAATTTCTTCCACAGAATATTTTGAAGATGCTGTATTATTCGTTTGTTTCAGTTCACATAAAACATTGTAGTATTGTTTGGGGTTTTACTACAAAGAAAAATATTGATCGTATTCATAAATTACATAAACGCAGTATTCGTTTGATAACCAACTCTTCATATTTAGCTCCCAGTAAGCCATTATTTCTTAAGATGAAAATTTTACCTGTTCAAGAATTTATTTCTTTGGAAAGTATGATTTTTATGTTTAAAGTTTCCAACAATGTTCTTTCTGAAGTATTTCACGACCATTTCACTTTGAATTGTTCTATACACAATTATAATACCAGGAATGCAAAAAATATTCACACACCATTAAACCGGATTTCAAAAACTCAATCCTCCATTTTTTACCATGGCCCTATTCTTTGGAATACTCTTCCTCCAACAGTCAAGAGTAGTAAGACCTTACGTCATTTTAAAAGGCTTTATAAAAAACATTTTTTTGATGAAATGTATCTGAAACTGTAAGTATAAGTATGCATTGTTTCCACCTCTGCCTCTTTTCTTCTCTTTTCATTGTATCTTTGACATTTGTTTTATCAAATGAATTTGTATGATAATTGTTTAGTTGAAATGTATTGATAATTGTTTGTAGGGGATCATTTCCAACAAGCCTCTTGTATGCTTTCTATGATCCCTCCATTCAAAATGTATAAATGTTCTAAGGCAATTGTATTTTGATATTTGTAGATGTTATGTTTTGATATGGAAAGAAATGAATGAATGAATGAATGAATGAATGAAAAAGCGCGGCCGAGCCCCGCAGTGTAAACGGACAAAATTGCGGGCTCGGCCTCGCAATTGAGGCTGGGCTCGGCCGCGGCTCGGCCACGGCTCGGCCCAGCCCCACACTGTAAACGGGGTCAAAGAGACCTATTCTTTTCGCTTCTATCTTCAAATTTACTTCTTGAGATATTGATGATTGTCGCTGAATACATCATCGGTAATTTGATATTAGATTGCGGAAAAAAAAAGCATTTTTGACAGGATACATGGCTAGTCTAAATGACTATTAGACGATAAAACGGAATTCTCATATCATGATAAAGTTCTCTTCAATTCAATTCAAGTGATTTTTTTTAATTCCGCATAAAGCAATACAAAGCAATACACATAACGCTTACATGAATACATGATATTTTAAGGAACTTTAAATCACATAAGTTGTTATTTGTTATTGTCATTTTCTTGTTAATTTTTGTGAGTTGGCCTGCTTTGTCCAATGTTAGAGCGACCGAGTCTTTATCACATCATGTCCAATAAAAATTTCTGGAGGAAAAGTGTTCGCTTTCAAGTATTCAACATTGTGACTGCATGATATAAACTCCGTCATATCAAGGCCGTCTGCTTACAGGCATCTCTATTTTGAGATATAATAGAGTCCCATCAGTTCACAACGTATTAAACCTGAAAGGTTCCCTAGTTAAACTCTGCTGAGCTGATGTCTTTAATGGACATATCCTTTGGGCGTCTACTTTCATAATGATTATTGTATCTGATTTCAAATACAGTGCGCAGATGTCGTCGGTACGATTTGCCCGCAAGGAGCTTCTTCAACGGCACCTGCAGTACAGCCTGGGGTTCAAGTTGTCACGTGGCGTGTTCACGTGGTTATCAGCTGATTGGTTCCAGTGTCATCACTTGTGAATTTGATGGAACCATGATGTACTGGGACATGGAAGAACCACCATTATGCCAAGGTAGACACGTCGATTGTTCTTGAATAACTTTAGATAATCCACATTTACCGTTTAAATCAGTTCAGATAGTAATTTCTCTTGTAGGTCCTCTCATTAGATAAAGTCATTCATGGCTAGCCTTTGACTATTTATATCAAGTACAGAATATTGTTACACCCTAAAAAAAGTAATAATAATAATGAAAAATAAAAATGAAGTCCAGCTGCCGAACTCCGAATGACGAATTTTGTCGCTGTTCCATATAGTACGTTATTGTGCTGCTTGCAAAAAAGTTTTGTCCTGAATCTAATTAGGGGGACACGTCTTTTTGACAGATTACGAAACTCTTTTTAGAAAGCTTTGCGTAAACAAATACAAAAAAGCAGTTTTTAGTACTTAACACCAAATTTAACAACAAAGAGAGATCACTACACAGACACAATGCAATAGGATATGCAAGAAATTCGTGTAGATGCTTGATTGAATACAAGAAATCATACACTTTAACCCTAATAACAATACTTCGCAAAGTCAGTTGATCAGCTATCCCAAAAGTTGAAAGACAATCTGTTGTCCTTGTAAACATTGACATCATAGTTGTGACGACCATCTGTTTCTATATGTTTTATGTCATCAATTTGTCAGACGTGAGATGCCCGCCACTCCATCTTCCAGCGGATGTTCAGGTGAACCCACTTACCTGCCTTGACCCGACAGGTGTCAGGCAAGGCACGCAGTGCGCCCTCTATTGTCACGTCGGACTCACTCTGATAGATGACGAGGCCGTGTTGATGTGCCGAGAAGACGGACAGTGGACCAGGACACTCGATGCCTTGTCCACCGCACGGTGCGAAGGTCAGTGACTACAGAGAACTCCAGACAGATCTCTCTTTTTTACGATACTTGTACACGACTGTATATACCTATCCACTTGGTGTCAAAATGTTTGTGCACGTAGAAGTCAAGGAATGTGCGCTTGTGCCAGAACATGACATTAGGGAGCTTTAGATTTTCACGACGGGGACGTTCAGAGGAAAAAAAAAAAAAAAAAAACGTGTTCTGCTCATGCGCAAAAACGCGCATCAAGTCAAGTCGATCTATTTTAAACTCTCGTGGTCTCAGTTTTTCACTGCGCGTTCGTGGTTATTACGTCCGTTCAATTCACGACGTAGAGAGCTACTTCATGCACCGATCATATGGGGGTGCCATTTTATTTTTTATGCGTTGTGTCCCAGCGTAATCTAAAGCTACTTTTCTGCAAGACGCAAGGGGAGAGGAGAACGTCCAACGCACTCGTCGTCTCAAACGTCCGCACCGCAAATCTAAAGCTCCCTATTGTGTACGTGCGCTCAAATACCAGTCTGTAACTTGACATGCACACCGAGATGTATGTAACGCAGACCTTTGGACAATTACTATAGCAAGGTTGTTTAGTGCACTTCCATTGGGTCTAATGGTGGTATTAATGACCGATGTGTGCAGTACCAAGAGCGGAGCTTTCCGCCTTAGTACCAAATCAATTTGAATATAGGGCTTAACTGATTGCATCCCCAAGAAAACTAATTCATAATAATTGAGATGATAAAATGGTAGTGTAAATAAATTTATATCAGATTTTCGAAAAAGATATGTGTGACATTGTTTTTAATCACTACATGCGTAGGCAGTGTGCAGTATATGTGTTTAAGTAGATAATAACTTCTTTACAATTTCTCTGTTTATGTAGACAAAACCAAGCCACAACTGACTTATTGTCCTCTAACGCTGATAGCGGATCGCACCGAAGCTTGGGGCGTGGAGGTCACATTTAGAGAACCTACAGCAATTGACACAGGGGGACAACCACTCCAAGTTATCACTTGGCCCCCTGGTCTGACCTCTCCCTACAATTTCACTGAAGATACCCACTGTTCGTACACCTTTGTGGACCAAGCAGGGAACAACGCCACCTGTGAATTCAATGTTGCAGTCAAAGGTATGACTAGGCTTCACGGAATCACTTCTATGAGAGATCATTATATCTTTGATATCGAAGTGATGATAATGATAAGTTACACATATGGGTCCTGGTATCAAATCACTGGACAAATCATCCTGCTGCTTATCTTTGTCTTAGGTTTGTTTTTGAAGGGATGTTGTGCAGATATTAGCAACTGCAGGGATTACATGATTGGTTCTTATCCATGTTTGAGATTCTTTTGAGTATGAAATATACGGCCTACATATTTGGCAGCAAAAGGTGAATAGATGATTTTACTCATTTTCATGTCGTTGATTTTCTTTTTTTCATATAAGACGAGCTGTCACCAGTATTGCTTTCCTGCCCATCGAATATGAGTTTAATGAGCGACACGCAGACGACTTGTGTCACGTGGGAACAACCCGTCTTCCACGAGATCACTGGAGACGACCTGGACATCACTTGTAACTATGACAACGGTGAAGGGTGTTTCCGTTTTGGTAATCATCAAATCACGTGCAGCGCAACCAATCTAGACAACGGAAAGACTGCTGTATGCAGCTTCCGCATAGAAATTGAACGTGAGTATGATCATTCTATGATTTCATAAATGCATGGATACATTCAGGTTAGAAACAGGAAGTTTTGATGCGAAAGATTAAAATCATACCACGAATATCACCAATATCAAAATATTATTACCAGAATTAAATTTGCAACAAAACTGGAATGGCAGAGTTTGATGCTAGTCTCAAGAATATTGTAGCTTGTAGAAATGGACGTGATGAATGAATCAAAAGTTTGTCTGTTATATTGTTCTTCATGTTTGGTTCCAAATATGGGTTATTTTACCCCTTTGTTTGCAAATTATATCATGGAGTTGGACCCAACTTGGATTCGTAGCAATTTGCTACGTAGCAATTTGCTCTACCAATGAAATACGTTGAGCTAACATCGATTGACACAAAACAAAACTTATAAACATATTTTTAAAAATCGTATAAGTAGCATACGAATAATCTTGATAGTGCAAAAACAATTGTATCATTCAATAATGATACTTAGAGACACTGAGTTGGAAACGAACAGAACCAACACTTATTCCCCAGTTAAAAAGAGAAGAAGAAGATTACGTTGCCCATTTCCTGAAATCAACATGGAAAATATTTCTCAACAAAAACCGTAAGTAGCCTATCTAAGACAAACATAATATCAACCTTACTTTACGTCTCACTTGGCAGTACTCTAGCTGGCTTGAGTCCTTGTTTCTTTCGTAATTGTTAGATGTTATTTGGCGTTGTTATTGTGAAGTGTTCCTTAACTGACGAGAGACCATTTTTGGGATACAATTTCTTTATCCATTTGTGTGTCCAACTTTTCTGTCCTAGCACACCCCTGTCCGAGCCTTGACGCCCCAGCAAATGGGGCTATCGTGTGTGACGGCTGGCTTGGGGGCGTGTTCTGTAACACGTTGTGCAATGATCGCTACGACGTGCCCTACGTACGAGATTTAACCGTAACAACGCAGTATGTGTGTACCCATTCTGGCGTGTGGCAACCACACTCCACGGTTTTAGATTGCACAGGTAAAACATATAAAGGGTAAAAAAATAACTGTAATGTCATGTTGTACGTGTACAGAGTGTAATATTTTCAGAAGTAAACAAAATATTTTGCGATGGCTCCTCAAAATTTAAACATCGTCGTTGAGAAATGACATAGAGGAAATTTTGAACAAATTTAGGAGAGAACTTTAGAGAATATAAAAAACTACAAGAGACTGACCAAAAATAACAACAGTAAAACATGTGCTGACGTAGCCTAATTCATTGCTCATCCGATTAAAGCAAGAACCGAGCAAGCGGAAACACCGAGCAATTAAACATCAATGTAACAAACTTTTACGTGTTGTTTTCACCGCTTAATCGGAGCCACAACAGCTTTATAAGGATACCCTTTGGATGAAACACTTGCGTTTATCCAGTATTAATGTCTTGAACTCGCTAGATTCGTAATTGCACGTCTTTGGTATATACTTCTTGTGACTATTTTTGTTTTAATGATCTTTTTCTTTTTTGTTTTCAGTTCTACACCAAAAAACAAACAAAGACTGATATTTTAGAAGTGTAATGATTTGTGCTCTGTCCGTAGTTTTTATTGGCTCACTTTGTATATTTCTTTCAACAAATTAAACGCACCATTTACTTCCTAGAATCCCGAAATGTGAGGCGCTTGCAACTTCCAGTTGAATTTTACTTTGAGGGATCTTGCGTAGATAATGACACGAGTAGACTCATAAAAGAGGCATTCTTAAGGAACATCAGATCTTCGTTGGTTACCAGAGACGTATGCTCGGCTGAAAATAGCTGCTTGGTGGAAAATGTTCGAGTGAGATGTGGAACTAACATCAACCGGAGACGGAGGAATGTGTCGCCGGAACTCCGGGAGTTGTATGAGAGGTCCAAGAATCGACGTTATCACGTGACGAACGTAAATGGACGCCACCGAAGACAGGCAGCACAACAGTAAGACTCTCCTCGCATGATATAAAGTAAAAAAGAAAAAAACAACAAACATTGGTACAAATGCGAAATCATGGTTTTCGCATTTGGATGGTTGATAAATATACGTAAAGAGTTCTCCAAACACATCCAAAAGTTGTATTTACCAGTGACAGTTTCGACGACGGGCTGTCATCATTCTCAGACGAAAGCTAATTGGCAACTGATGAAATGTCGCCAATCAGCAATCACCCAGGTGTGACATCCGAGTGATAGCGCCAAATCATCAGTTGCCAATTAGCCATCGTTTGAGAAAGATGACAGCCCGTCGTCGAAACTGTCGCAGGTAAATACAACTTTTGGATGTGTTTTGAGAACTCTTTACCTATGTTGGTATAAATGACCTTATACTAGCTGGTCCATTTCCTTTTCATTTAAGAGACATAGAGGTACATCGCTTACCTTACTCTGCTAATTATATACATCTCTTGACATTTTTAACGATCAGTTCATGTTGAAATTAAGAGAGGCTATTTCAAAACCCCTCTGTTTCTCACAATATTGACAGACATATTATTACCTTTATCTTTCTAGATCAGTTGTCTTTGTATTCGATCAAGTCTGCGAAATCTTGATTGGATAAAAAAGGAACGTTTACGTTTATTTCACAGAATCCTTGTTGAATTCGAAATATCGACAAATTTCATCGCCGTTGCTAACGAGACGAATTACCACTCATCACTGCAAACTGAGGAAAATCTGCTTGACGTCATTGAGGAAATGATAGATGAGGACGTGTTCGAACTAGACCTTGGTACGGATGAAGAAGACGTAGGTTTCTCCAGTTTCAACTACACCTTCATCCATGGCGAATGTGATGCCGGATATTGGGCCAACAATCATGACTATAATTGTGGTATGGAGTAAATTTTTTAACAATTTCATAACTTTCCAAATCACCAAAAGTCGGCTGAAATGATACAGATCGTTGTGTAGTGAGGTAAAATTGTTGATGATATCAGTTTAAGAAGTTGATACGACAGTTATTTGTAAATAAAATTTTTCGTAAGCAACGCATAGATCTTAACATACAGGACATCGACTATCATCATTACACAGCAATGACGAACAAAGCAATCATTTTTGTGCATCAGATATAAGTTGCAGATTTCCTCGTCTTATTTGAAAGAGGCATTTTGTCTCTAACCGTTTTCGAAACTCAGAATTTTTGTTCATACTTGTTGCTGTTGTTTCTTTGTTATCATCTCAACTGTGCTGAAGAACAATTTCAGACGGGGCAATTTTCGAGTTAGCTACACATTTGGCCTGAAACACCTGTGGCTATTTGAGCAAAAGTCCAGCGTGAATACGACCGTGAATTCAGTGGTTATTAGATTGGAAACTTCTGCCCGGTCATATTTTGGTTGATGTCCCGTGTATGCCAAGTAGCATGTGTTGATGATGGTCAAATCTAAACTCACCTTATTTTTGTTGATGCTGCCCTCAGTGTCCCGTCTTTAATAGGGTCACCTGTCATTATCTAGGTTGCTGACTTATATCTACTGGCCACGTATTTTGAGTTTTTTGTTTGTGTGCAGGTCCGTCATGGTAAACTCTCAACCCAAAACTTTAAATTAATATTATTTCAGAGTACTGTAATATCTACGTGTATAAAGGATTATGCATTTTTGCAAACATGTGCAATTCAATATTTGGCTGCCAGACCTGATTTTAATAAAACCTGTACTAAATATTATGTTTGAAGAGGCTCATCTGATTGGTAAAATCTCTGATAAAAGCGAATTTCATTAGTCCACGATCAAAAATATCTTACCTTGTGTGAGCTTTCGCCTACTGTTTTCTGCAGGCTTCTTCAGACTGGCGTTGACTCGCCATAGACGGGGTATCGGCAGTCTTACAGTATATAACACTCCTATTGCGTAGCAACAAATATTCAAAGTTCTTATTGGCTTCACGTCCTTCTGCAATATAACATGTAATCCAAGTCATTGTTTGACGTTGTTTCTCCTTCCCTCTATTGCATATATTACATACATTTAAAGACGTTTGGGCTTTCTCTTTGGTATATTATTGCTTAATTCAACATGCAATAGTGCCATGTTCGCCTGGGACATACTATTCGAACGAGACCAGAAACTGTTTACAGTGTGAGAAGGGCTCGTACCAAGACGCAGAGGCTCAGATAAGCTGCAGACAGTGTCCAGAAGGACAATCCACAGAAGGACAGGGTGCAAAGAACATTTCAGCATGCAAAGGTGGGAAGGGTGAATCTCAGTCACAGCACGCATTACCAACTCCACAAATTGTAAAATTATGACTAGTTATGACCGAAGGAAAATGTGTGGTTATCGTTGAATCTAGGAGCTTTACAGATACTTTGAATTTACAGGTGCAAACAATTATCATGTTTACGTGAAACACATTTCAATTGATGGGGAGTAGAGTATCATTTGCTTCATCCTGTCCACAGATGAAGTGATAATATTGTTTCTTTCTGCTTTCTCTGTGTTTTTTTCATTATTTGAAATGCACGACACAAAAGATATCCAGATGAAAACTTGCCCTCTCAGCCTAATGAGTTATTTTGCAGAGTTATTATTATACACTGTATACTGGTACGTTGCGAAATATTGTTATAATCTAAAAATTTTACTGCTTCCAGATGTCTGTCACCCCGGGCACAGCTCTGAATCGGGTGTCACGCCATGCTTCCCGTGTGGCATCGGGAGCTACCAACCCAGTGTCTTGGGGACTGACTGTATTTCTTGTCCGATTGGAACAACCACTACACACGTAGGATCAACGTATGTCGATCAGTGCCAAGGTGAGCATGCTCTTTTATATGTATTTTGTTTAAAAACTTCAGAAAAATGCAATTTAGGTACCTGTCGAATGGTTGAATGATATTGGTTAGTGATTCATGAACTTTGCGTTGGTGTGTTGGTGTGTTATAGCATTTTCGAACACTGGCTAGGATTGCTGATTTTCGAAGTAATCTTAGTTGTTTAACACCATGCACTGGGCTAATCAAGTCGCAAGTAATTGTTTTCTTTTTCTTACACAGTGGTATGTGAAGTTGGAACCTTTTCGATGACAGGATTCGTCCCTTGCTCACCGTGTCCAGTGGGTAGCTACCAACATTTGCCTCAACAGTCACGCTGCTTTCCATGCCCAGGAAATACCACTACTCGTTACGAAAGGACCTCGCTAGCTTCCTTGTGTAGTGGTAAGGGAAATGCTTCACAACTTTAAACGCTCTGTAATATTGTTTTCTTTTTAAATTTTGCCCACTGCTTGTGCATTGAGTATTTTCTTGCATCATCTTCATTTTGATCAACTATGGTGATATGATTTTACATGACATGTGTACGAACTCAAGTTAAAGGCAATTTCGAAGAATATACAGTTCTGGACGACCCTTGAATTCTTCATTTTGCAGATGTTGATCACTGCGAGACTTTGCCATGTCTGAACAATGCTACTTGCGTGAACACTGGTCGGTCCTACAGCTGCCTATGCATGGCTGGCTACACGGGCTTCAACTGCCAGAAAGAGATTGATGAATGTGAATCGAACCCCTGTGCTAATGGAGCAACCTGTCGTGATTCTCTCAATGGCTTCGATTGTTTGTGCGCTCAAGGCTACTCGGGTATGTGTGTGTTGGCGATTCTTTTGTAAAGATAATGTAATTATTCAGTAATGTTTTTGTGTTCTATGTGTCGTTCATTGTCATTATTTCTGAAATTCATTATTGTACAATGCAGTTTAATGTCACGGGACTTTGTTGTAAAGCAGGTCCCTCGGCTCTGAACCAGACTACCCTGTGTTTGAAAGAAGACAGGATAGATAGATAAATGAACAAATAAATAGAATCAATAATAATATCAGTTATGATTTGTCAACTAGCTATGCCACAGTGAACCATCCAAATTTGATGTAGCATGGTTAAAGTAACTTGATGTAAATATTATCAACTATTCATCAAAAGACTTCAAAACGTAATTTCTTCTCAAATCATGTTATTTCCCCTATTTATACACACATACACACACACTCACTCACAGAGTTTGCATAGAATTGATATTTCCTATGTTTTCTGTCATTTCCATCTCCTTCTTTACATATAAACTCTCTATCTCTAAACTCTCTATCTCTCCCACTCTCCCTGTCACTCGATGTGTCTTTCAAATTTTGCAGGTTTAAGGTGCGAGTATGACATCGATGAGTGCTTGACAGTCGAACCGTGCAGGTACAATGCAACCTGCATAAATCTTGACGGGGATTATCAGTGCCGATGTCGAAATGGCTTTACGGGCAAGGATTGTGACGTCGAGATCACCCCATGTCAGCCTGACCCCTGCCAGAATGGAGCAGCATGCTCCCTCACCCAGCTGACTCCTAGTGGGTACGAGTGTCAATGCGCCAAAGGCTATAGAGGGATAAACTGTTCAGTGGATATTAATGAATGCAAGAATAGTCCATGTCAAAATGGCGCTTCGTGTCTGGATCTTATTGGTAGCTTCAGCTGCGTTTGTCCACCAGGACTCACAGGATTCTTGTGCGACATAGACGCAGATCTCTGTGCGAATGTAACGTGCTTGAATGGGGGAACATGCAGTGAACTCGGAGGTACCGCAGTTTGTCTATGTACCATGGATTTTATAGGAGATTTCTGCGAGGAAACCAGAAAAGCTTGCGAGGATGAGCCATGCGTAAACGGGGGTGTGTGCATCGACATGGACTCGGCTTACACGTGTGTCTGTCCTGATGGATTTATTGGGCAGAACTGTGAAATCCCAGAGGATAACTGTCAGTTCCAACCCTGCTCTAATGATGGAACTTGCCTGAATAATGGAACCAGCTACACCTGTTCCTGTAAACTCGGTTTCAATGGTAACAATTCTAAGTTCTCTGTTAATTGAGCAAATCAATGGAATAAATCCTTCACGTAAACA
The DNA here is from genome assembly GCF_040938485.1 of Diadema antillarum. Taxonomy (NCBI): domain Eukaryota; kingdom Metazoa; phylum Echinodermata; class Echinoidea; order Diadematoida; family Diadematidae; genus Diadema; species Diadema antillarum. Next base: position 1,060,383 of record NW_027270954.1, read on the forward strand.
TTTCTGAGGTGGGTAGTCAGAAATGGAATAAACTCCCCACTTTTATTTACTTATGAACAAAAAAAAGAATGTACATATTTTACGAACATAGCTTGATTTTGCAAATTAAGGGAGACGTTAACTTTCGCGTTATTTGATTGCCTATCTTCACCTGTATAATTTCCCTATGATATTAGTTTTTATCAAACTTGAAACAGGTGCGCCTCCCCCTTAATTTCTAAAGCGAAAAACATAGCTACGACGGCAGTTGTCGGACTCTAGAATGTCAAAATTTTCAAGCTCGCTCGCATTGAATCGTTATGCCATTCTCCTAATGTTGCTGACAGTAATTGCCAATAGTTGCGCCCGATGCCCCCACCCCTTAATTTCCAAAGCGAAAGATAAATATAGCTACAAACGGGAGTTTTTGGACTGTAACAGGTCAAAATTTTCAAGCTCGCTCGCATTGAATCGTTATGCCACTCTCCTAACGTTACTGCCAGTAATTGCCAGCAGTTGCGCCCGATGCCCCCCCCCTTAATTTCCAAAGCGAAAGATATAGCTACAAACGGGAGTTTTTGGACTGTAAAATGTCAAAATTCTCAAGCTCGCTCGCTTTGCTCGCTCGCATTGAATCGTTATGCCATTCTCCTAATGTTGCTGCCAGTAATTGCCAGCAGTTGCGCCCGATGCGCCGCCCCATTAATTTCCAAAGTGAAAGATATACTGTAGCTACAAACCCCTTTTTGGGACTGTAGAATGTCAAAATTTTCAAGCTTGCTCGCTTCGCTCGCTCGCATTGAATCGTTATGCCATTCTCCTAATGTTGCTGCCAATAATTGCCAGCAGTTGCGCCCGATGCGCTCCCATTTATTTCCAAAACGAAATATATAGCTACAAAACTCCAGTTTTGGAACTGCAGAATATCAAAATTTTCAAGCTCGCTCGCTTCGCTCGCTCGCATTTTATTGTTATGCCATTCACCTTATGTTGCTGACAGTATATAATTTGTCGATCGTTTCACACCGTCATTCCATAATCCATGTAAGGAAAACTTACAATGTTCCTCAATGACTGCGTTGTTGAATGTATCACATTCCGTAATGTATTGTAGTCCCATTATTGCTCACGCACACACGCACAAGCATACAGACCGTCAAAATTACTTTATGGTTCCCCCCATGTTTCGACCCACCGTACGCCACTTTACATATATATATATATATATATATATATATATATAATAGATGCGTGTGCGTGTGTGTGTGTGTGTATGTGTATATTGTGTAACATATGCATGGTCTAATCTTGAGCCCCCTCCAATGTTTGCCCCCCCCCCCCCCAATCCAAAACTGCTTCCGGCGCGCCTGTTTTAAACTGTTATTTGATCTTATTCTAATAAGACGTAATATCATGGACTGCTTTTTATGTTCTCCATTACGTTAGTAGATGCCAGGAAAACATCACTTACGGGGTTCAAATAGCTAAAAAAAAAAAAAAAAAATTCGGCGCGACGCCACGCGGCTCCACGCGGCTCACAGACATCGCCTTGTGGACGATGCTCTGCCATCGCCATTGGGACATCACAAACCCAGGGACCGCGGAGCCAGGGTCGGCAAAAAAAGATAAAAAATAGAGCATGAAAGTATGCTTAAAATCGCAAGCTGGCAACCCTAAAAATGAAAAATCTCCCTACTGTGGGAGGGGGATACCCCCGTGTTATGTGTATGTGCTTAGAAATAATCAGAAAATATCCCATTAACAGTGTTTCACATAGTCCATGTTGAGATCTTAAAGATTTAAGCCGATTATACATGAAGCTTACCCAAACATTCGGTGCAACACCATCACATTTCGGGAACCGTGTTAGAAGACAAATTGATGTCGCAGATTGTAAATACGGTAATCACAGGGTTGTCTCTTTCATTTTCGTTCAAGGACCGAACTGTGAGAATGAGCTTGACGACTGCACTGACAACCCTTGTGGACCAAATGGTGTGTGTATCAGTATTCCCTATGGCTTCACGTGCACCTGTTCAGTGGGCTGGACGGGGGAGTGGTGTACAGAAGAACTCAATCTTTGCAGTACCAAGACGCAGTGTAGTAATGGCGGAACGTGCACTGGGGATCAGAACAGTTTCGAATGCCACTGTCCACCTGGGTATCAGGGTAAGAAAGGCTTGGGAGAAAACTCGTGAACTTCTTTTCCATTTTCAGCTTTAGTTTTGAGAACCTTTACGACCTCTTGTATACATTCTATGAAGACACGATTTGTTTCGTTTTGTTGCAATTTTTGATTTGACTATTCTGCAGTCCGCCTTGAATGGTCGCTGTTGTGTGTTACTTACGTTAATGAGAAAGCTGTTTAAAGCTACGCTGGCGCTTAGTGAAACTTCTGCAGTCACATGGCAGTAGAATACAGTATGGCATTTAAGTATGAAATGTATTATAAGCATTTCATGTTGTGCACCATTTAGTCTGGCATTCATGAAAGGTACTGCTCATGTGAAAGTAAATTTCTTACAGTTCATAATGACTGACATTTTCATAGGAGCCCGCTGTGAGAGTGAAATTAACGAATGTCTGTCGAAACCGTGCCAGAATGGAGGAACCTGTAGCGATCTCACAGATTCTTACCAATGTCACTGTCCCGAAGGATATAATGGGACCAACTGTGAGAACGACATAGACTGGTGTGCAGATAGGTGAGTTGGGTTGATTTAAACCGCAAGTAATTTCTTTCCAACAAAATTATCAAAGGAATGATGAAATACTGAACAAACAAGTTTAAAATGTGACCTTCATTTCTCCTATTTCTGTACAAAACATCATGTAACCTGAAGATGTCCATAATAGGACTGTAAGAACGTTTGATGAGCTCCTTTGGGATGGTAGTGGAAATTCATCGATACAAAGTGAAAATAGTCGCACGTATTTAGCATGATAACCTTATTTGCATAATTTCATAAAAGCCCGAAATAAAAATGAATAAGCAGTTCAAATAAAGGGAATAATTATACAAAGTTATACCTTGCTGCCCGCTAATTTCTGTTTCTGACAACTGCTATCCTAACGTGTGTCTGTATCTCTACTAAAGCCCCTGTACTCACGGTGATTGCACTGATGGACTCCTGACCTTTACGTGCTCATGCGAGGCTGGTTATACAGGACGCCTTTGTAACGTGCAAATTGACTTCTGTTCGGAAAACAGATGCGAAAATGGATTGTGTCTCAACTTAGCAACCACCTACAGGTATTGTCTGTCCGTCTTTCTGTCTGCCTGTCTGTCTGTCTTTCTTCACAGCGATTCCAACAAGCAAGAAAAATCTGCCAATGCATGTGATATGGCAAAACTGGGCGGATATGAAACCAGAAATCCGTTTTCGTAACGTAAACGCTTAAAAAATTCAAATAAAAGAATGAATGTATAATGATTTTGTGCATTATATGTATGTATGTGTGTGTTTGTGTGTGTGTGTGTGAGTGCGTGAGTGTGTGTGTATGTGTGTACCCTGTTACCCTTAAATTCTTTTTTCACTTCTTCTCTCCGACCTTTTGATATCTGAAATTTCGTTGAATGTTTTGTTATTACCAAAGATGTGACTGCTATCCGGGCAGCACGGGGAAATATTGCCACAGGGATCATGACGAATGCCGAAGTAACCCTTGTCTATCACAAAACACCGTGGAGTGTTTGAACGGAAATAACGAATACACGTGTGTTTGCAAACCTGGCTTCACCGGCGTACACTGTGAGAGCGACGTCAATGAATGCAGTAATGACTTCCCACCACCTTGCGTCGACACAGCGGAGTGTGTGAATGGCTGGGGAAGCTACCATTGTAAATGTCTACCTGGCTATGAGGGCGATCTGTGTTCCGTAAGAGAGAGAAACCAATCATCAAATTCAACTATATCTATACATACTGTAAAAAGCGTGGTGTTTTGATGGTGTTGAAAAGTGTTCACCTGGCCCTTTCAGGTGTTAATTTGACACTGTAGCTGGTGATATTTTGACACTGCGCTGGTGTTGATTCAACAATAACACTATCTGGTGTTGATTTGATATCGCTGATGTTAATGTCAATGGTATAACACCAGCCTTGTTTCAATAGGAGTCCATAGCAACTGGTGTTATTGTGGTGTAAATGTGTGTTTATATCTTTTTTTTCAAATACGTTATCAAATACGTTATCAGAAAGTTCTTGTTCGTCTATTGAAGTTCCAAATCAACAAGAAAAACAGTATTCAATGACTTACCTATAAATCAGTTTTATATTTTGAAGTGACACCCGAAGGTGTTAATTCAACATCACAAATGAGCACCAGAAATTTAACACCAGCTCGGTGTTTCATATTTAACACCCGATTTTTACTGTGCAGTGACAGGTCATTTTTGAGCATTACATACAATGAAAGGCAAACGCTGCATGTTTCTTAACTTACGTTTCATAACATTGAAGATTTGTGTTCAGAAAATGGCTATCTCATCCACGTATGAGCACTACATGTTTACCACTATCTTTTTTCAGTTCTCTTGATTTCTTTTTATTTTTTACTTTTTAAACTTTATGATTTGAATTACTTTGTAGTATTCCCTATTTGGGAGGACTGTAGTATAGTGAATAAGGCTCTGGATTTGTAAACAGGAATAGGCTCCTGCATGGGTTCGTTCATCTTTGGAAAGATGATTCACGCCCATCCAATATCCCTCTTTACCCTGATGTATAAATGGCCATCTGATGTTGCTGGGGTAATAGTAAAATAATTACACTTTGGTAGCACAAAACGATGTAACACCGAACAGGCTACCTTGAAAGAAAGCAGATACATTATTCTATTACTTGTGTCATATTCATAAAATTCTTTTTTATTTTGAGGTTCTTTCTGGAGATCGTAATGTGCTGAAAATAAGCACAATCTGTCAGGGATATTTCACATAAATAATAAATGAGTAAATAACTTCATAAGAAGATAAACCAATAATGGAATAAGAAACATTTCACCACCTCATATAATAATTCCAAACAAAAAAATAGTTGAATAATGTCAGAGTCCTCGTTACAGTATGAAAACCGATCTTATGCTGTTCGGGAATATCAAGAAATATCTTCTTCTTTCTTAATAAAAACTTGAACAACTTAAAGTGATTTGTATATAATGTAGAGACGTTTAAAAAGTGGCAACGTCTACGATTGTTGTGTAAACCTCGATATTGCTGTGTACTGACCAGATTGATACAGACGACTGCAACGATGATCCCTGTGATAATGGAGGGACCTGTATAGACAAAGTCAACGGGTTCTCCTGTCGCTGCCCTGAAGGCTTTTCTGGAACAAGATGTCAGCTGTACACCACTCACTGTGACGTCAATCCCTGTCAAAATGGTGGTCTCTGTGTCCTCGATGAGAGCAACGGATTCACCTGTAACTGTCTTCCTGGATTCACCGGACCATACTGCCAGACTGATATCGACGATTGTGCAGCTCATAAGTGTGCGGCTGGATCCGTTTGTGAAGACCAGGTACTGAGCGCAATAGCAATGTTTCTAGGCCACAGTCTAGACCACAGTCGTATTGTTTACTGGCAAAGTTCTATAATGACTAGGACCAGGCAAGCCTAGTCCATCCTTGGTAGGATACTCATATCATTGCGTGTTTGCCACAAGGTAACGTTTATCGCACGTTTGGTGTTGTAACTCTCATCAAAAAGAATGTCCGATTGTGTGAGAAAATGGGCTGACTGGAGCTTAAAATGACGTCTTAGATAAACCCTCTTAGTGCCACATTGATCCCTGTCCATAAGTAGACCCTACGTGTATGAAATCTATGCGTATTTGACTCATTGGCAGAGAAGGAGTCAATAACTCATGTCCATTCATTTTTTAAATTACAAGTAGAATTTAAAATTTTTGGTTTCGTACAACTTAAACATTATCCAAGTATTCATAGGAAACATGATACACATGTAATATGGCCACCATACAAATTAGTGACATCATCTGCGTAAGAATTCCAAAGGTGAAGCTATGTCATTCATATTAAAGTACCATGTGGTTATTTCTTTGCTCAAATCTGTTTCCAATTTCCAGATCAACGGATATAGGTGCCGATGTCCACTGGGTTTGTCAGGTGAATTCTGTGAAGAAGAAACTGACGAGTGCGTGTCAGACCCGTGTCAAAATGGAGCAACCTGCCAAGATAGAGTCCTCAGCTTCTCCTGCCAATGTCCACCAGGTGATTCAAGAACGAGGAGTCTGAATTGTAGTCTGCTGTGTTCTACTTTTAAAAAAAAAGAAAAACGATGTTGCAGTGTTTGTAGGTGCCTACGCTTTAGTTCATTGCCCACAGTTCTGTGTCAGGTACAGAGTAATTATATCGGTATTATATCGGCATTGACATACAGTACGTCCCAAAAAAAGTGCAATCGATTTCCGCATTGATGGCTTTCTATCTGATTAAACTGCCTAAATGTAATTTCAAGGTGTAAAAATATAACATCTAACCTACATTTTTCAGAAAATCCCATTCGATTTGGTTTAGTGGTCACAGAGAAATGTGGATCGGTGTAAAGCATATCATGGGTCTGTTTCTTTGAACGTTTACCACTTGGATGCTCTTGGAACCGCATATTAATGTGTGAGTACAAAGGACAGGACTTTGAGGGAATGTGACATTATTACGCCTGGATGGACTGTCATTCTTACTTAACTCCTTGTGTGCCGCAGTGCAAACCCCCAGGGCGATCATTTTGAGACCAAAACGCAAAAGCCCTTTTGGAAAGCATTTTTAAAGAAATACGGCACGACATAGTTATATTTGGTTGAGCATTAATTTTGAACAAAATTTGCAAAGTTAGCGAGCTGCCTACTAAGTCGGGCATCTGAATGCAGTTTGCAAAGAAGAGTTTATCGGTCATGTGGGAGGTAATCAAAGACGGGTGAATTCAATAAATTGTTACAGATTAGTGCATGAGCTGATAAAAAGTTAAAGACTCGGTATAGCGTGTGGATTCATTGATGACGCGATTCGTTCGCTGCCCACCGGTGTAGGCCTACAGTCGAAAACCACTAATATTATTCAATACGGTGTGGTTATCGGCATTGATCGGTAAATAAGTGCATCATCTCTGGCAACGGTTGACTCCAATTGGATATTTTTCGGCAGAGATCAGTGGTTAAGCTGTATACAGTTACAGGGATTCACGAATACATCCGAGCCGGGCCAGCCTTCCCGCTCCATTGATCATCTGTGATGTTTTGCTTTCAAAATCGTAATTTTACTTGATATCAACATAGATTGAAAGTCACTGCTCGTGACATTAATCATGCTTGCTCACCTAACTGTAACAGGATTCAAGGGAACTTACTGTGAGCTGGATGTTCAGGAGTGCGCGTCCAACCCTTGTGTCAACCATGGGACCTGTATAGAAGGAGTAGACGGCTTTTCATGCCACTGCCTACCAGGATATCGGTACGATAATTCACTATGTATTCACCTGCCACCACCAAAGTCATCTAAAGTCACTGGATTTTGATTTTTTGGAGTCATGGGTTTTTATCATGTGATTCTCGTAGCCCACTTATTAAAAAAGAAGACTGCTATTTAAACGGAAATTAGCGGGACAAAACATACTGTACATATAAATTAGAATTTTGAGTTATGATGTACTCAAATTTTCTTAAGCATCCGGGAGTGCAGGCATTTCGACACTATTCAATTCAATTCAATTCAGCCTATATCACAAACATTCATGTAATCAGCATTCTCACATAGATGTCTACGCGTTATTTCAAATTGAAGATATAATGTATATCAATAGCAAAATTGAAACAAGTCAAAGTATACATTAAATGCTGTGTGGGACCTAAAAGAAAGCAGAGCTATATATAGTTCATCAAGTTCCCCTAGAGACACAGAATATTATGCACTCAAGTAAAAGTGATATATTTTCATAGAAGGAAGCAAAGACTGAGATAAGAAACCTAGAAGGAAGTCGGGAAGGAATAAAAACGTCAGGATATTCAGAACACAGTGTACGTCTGAAATTATTGAAATGATACACAATTAGCTACGGAAGAAGTAACTGCATTTGTGAGTACAAAATACACATATTGGCCACATTGACTATGTTGATTCCGAATGCCATATCATGTTTCACTGTCATCGAAAAGTTTTTCATTTCACAATAGCAGTACAATAGATCTAAAAATTCAGAGAGGAGTTGGTAAGAATCAACCAGTAGAGTTGGGAACAAAATAATATCAAATGGCCTTTTCTGTTTAGCTATATCTCCTTAGCTGGTTTGCAACTTGTATTTCTGCAACTTTATCAGGCATTGAGATGAAACAATTGCACAATTATTTGGGAATGTGATGTTACACAAAAAAATTGATATCTCAAATGCAGGAAATCATGTTACATACACAATTCAAATTGGTAAGTTTCTTTATATTTGGTTTTATAGAAAACCTTAAATGTAATAACGTCGGTTTTTTTTTTAATGCGAAGTGCTTCATGTTAAAATTTCTACCAGAAACAAAAAAAAAAATCACTAGGTTTTTTTTTCTCATTTTGTCATTTCTTAAACAAGCCAAGAAATAGATGAAGTATGAGCAAAAATCAAAACTATTCCATTCAGTATTAACTGGAATCCTATTCATATTATTTAGCCTGTTTGTAGCTGTCTGTCAAATCGTATTATCAATACACCAACTGTACTATGTATAAATCAATTTTCTATAGTAATAATGGATATAAGTCTTCACATTCACAAAACTTGATACACAAACTTACCACAACACACGCAAGCAACACGTATATCTGTGTGTGTGTGTGTGTGTGTGTGTGTGTCAAACATTTGTCAGAGACCGACCAGTGACGACAGTGGATACAGCGATGGCACGGATGATTTAAATCTTCACAACTTCTGTCTGTTGTTATTTTCACAGAGGTTTGTTATGTGAAGAGCAGATAGCAGCTTGCTTGCCGAATCCATGTCTGAACAACGCCACGTGTGTGGACGGCTTCCGACAGTTCACATGCATGTGTCTCCCCGGATATACAGGAGACAGATGCGAGAGAGGTATGCAACATATACCCGTTTTCGATTTGAGGTGACAGCTTCTCAGTAAACTTACAGCAGGTACAGTACATCATTCGCATGTAGAATACGCGTTTTGCGATTTTTTTTTCATAATACCACAGGAATCCACGTGTGGACGACAATCGATTTGAAACGAGCAGGAGCATAATTTCATATGAATATTCTTAATCCAGAATTTCCAGAAGAAATACGTGAAGACAGTGTTTGGGTGTCACGTGTTGGTTATAATACCTATAGGAACAACATACTGTGAAAGCATTCATAGATGAATTATTTGCTAGTGAAGAGTTATGTTTGCCACTACATGGGCGTTGGACAAAGACACTCAAATCTGTTTTTTTTTTTTATTCCGATCCACAGAAATTCCTTCAAACTACGACTTGCTCATGGACAACAGTAGGCCATCTATTAATCATATGACCACTCATTCGCTCGGAGCAACAAATTTCACCAGCGCTTTTTGGATTCATGTCAACCTCTCAAAATACCGGGTCATGCAGATATTCTCGATGCGTGCCCTTAATCTTACCTTCCGTTTAAACGACAACTGCGAGATGACTGCCTCTGAATCAATGTAAGTCGAATAAATATTCTTTCGTCTACCTAGATCACGTATAATTGGTTTTGTTTCAAATAAGCCCTTTAATCAATATCTGCGTGGGGGTCAAAGCTGCCACTCCTTTAGCGATCTGGAACGAAATTATCTGAAGTCAGTAAATCATAATGGTAATGTCCAAAAGTAGGTTGAGAATCTGATCTCTGACCTATTCTTAACATACGTTATTCGAGTCTCAAGTTTACAAAGAATGTTATGTGTGTGTGTGTGTGTGTGTGCATATATTTATCCATTTTATTGATTCAAATGTATTGTTTTGAGGAGTCAAATACACAATACTTGTTTGTTTGTCTTGCATACACTTTACCAGGTACATTGATGAAGGCGAACCGTCAGCTCTGTGCGACAACCGATGGCATTCCATCCTTCTGCAGTATGACGGGTCAGGGGAATGGGCCCTGTACATTGATAGACTTCTTGCTATCAGCTCCACGGGTCTCGGAACTACGGGTTATGATTTCAACGAGCCTTTGGCGTTCACCATTGGAGCTGAAAGTTTAAACATTAACGGTATGCTGTCTGTGGATATTACTAAAGACAATCCTTCAATGTCCGGGTCATTCATGTGCTCGGTTTTGTGTCGTTTATTCTGTTTCCTATCAATAACTGCCATGTTGTCCTATTAACCAAAGCTTGTGAATTTCGAGTCCCTTTTCTCAACTGAAACCTTGAATTACCTCTGTTGACGGATCCCTCATCAGCTGTTCTTTTACTGCAAGACGTCAAACGTTTATCCGTTATCCTGGTTATTCGCATCATACATTTATCTCAATTGTTTTGTTTTCATACCGAGATTCACAGGAAAAGTACCAGGTATCAGTGCTTTTAAACTATAAAAAAAAAATCAAAGAAAACATTCAAGAAAAAACTTCAAATGGACTTGAAAACCAGTGGAGACAATTCATTCAAACTTGGTCTGATCGTGCTTTCCTATTACGGCAATAAGAAGGTGATGTGATTACATCATAAATTTCGAAACCAAATGGCCGCCATACCAAAGTAGATGTCGATATATAAAATGTAATCTACGATCTAAAAAAAAAAAGGAGTTTGAAAGTGATGATCACACTTTATTCAGAGATCATCAGGATAGTGTTGTGAATTTCAGAGGGTGGAGTTGCAGAACTGTCGATGGTCAAGGGTCAAACGACATATATTTCATGAAGTGGACTGAATCGAGCTTCATGCAACAATTAACTATGAGACATAATGACTTTTGGGGAGATTCTTTAGTCGGTCAAACTTTAGGACCAAATTCTGTTTTGTAATGCCAATCTCATAATAATCCAAAATATGTGATAGTCACTAAGGCCTTTGCTTTTCTCACTCATAATTATCTACAACCAATTTTGTACAATAACTCACAGAGACTATTCAGATATCAGGCTTCAATATTTGGAGTGGCTTGGTAGATGATTCGTTGTTGGCCAGAATCCAGGCGAAATGTCATCCAGGTGTGTTCGGCAACGTCCTTTCCTGGACCGATTTAGCCACAGATGAAGCCTACCAAGATGTATTCTACGCACCCTCACAGTGTGATGGTAAGGCAGTTAAACTCGGGTGAGTTTATCCTCACCTTATGTTTCGTCCAAGTTCTCTTCATGTTTTTTCCAAGTATTCTTCATGTTGGGTTCAATGACAGTAGCAAGCACGTACTCGCTCTGCATTGTCGTTTGGTTTTCTATTGTTGTTGCAGCTGCCGCAATTTGTTCTCAAAGAAAAATTGTGAACGCGTTCTTTGGTTTCTCAGTATTAAATCACTCCGAAGTGTTTCACATTGTGTCATAGAGAAATCTAAAGCCCTGGATTCCCGCAATCATAGACTGGATATCAGTTCCAGAGTAAAAACCAAGGAGGTACGAGAGAATGTACCTCCTTGGTAAAAACAACTCGGAATACAACTCGTTAAACCTAACGCCGTCATTGTTTTTGGGAATCCTTAGCACTACGCTAAAGAAAGAACGTACAACAAGACGTGCTCAAAGTATAGAACTCAATGGTGGAAAAAAAAAAAAAACACATGGTAAAATTTTGGTACGCTATTTGCTACAGTCGATCAGTGCATAATACATACTCCACTTATGCATCCATATGTTTATTCAGATATCGATGACTGCCTGTCTTCGCCCTGCCTTAATGGAGGGACCTGTCTTGACAAACTCCATGCCTACCAGTGCATCTGCCCGCGGGGTTTTAACGGTTCGCTCTGCGAGACTCACGCTGATCTTTGCGATGACCATTCTTGTCAAAATGGCGGGACGTGTTCCTCAGTCAATGGCACGGTCGTCTGTTCTTGTTTTGAAGACTACGTCGGTACCTTCTGTGAAATCCCCATAGGTAATTTATGTATTCTATAATTTATTGAGATTTTCAGTTCGATTATGTGTCGGTCCGTGTATGACATTGATTTCATGCTTTTATACAAAGCAAGTCCTAAAGCATAGAATGTAAATTGGGCAGAACAATGCGTAATACCCGAATCAAATCATGCCATCAAGTGCATTTGATTGCCTTGGATCTATAAATATAAATAAATGTAAGCATGAATAAACATCAAAGTATGATGTTTATTTCAATTGACTCTGATTATCCAAATTTTCCTGAGAAATTATTGAGATAGGCCTAGGTGTGTTTGCAATTATTTTACACTGGAGGTTCAGTTAATTAATTAGATAATTCACGTTGTACTAAGTTCTTCATTGATTATTGATTTTCGGCATGCAGTGCACGGTGGTTGGGGAAACTGGTCAACGTGGGGAGTTTGTTCGGCAAGCTGTGCGGGAGGGACGCGTCAGAGGAGCCGGGAGTGTATCAACCCTCCACCAAACGAGTTCGGCAGGTCATGTTCAGGATCAAACATCTCCATTGAGGAATGCAACACCAATGAATGTCCAGGTGAAATAATCAGTTCTTGATATATAAAATCTCCCAGATAAACTCAAGTATCAAAAATAACTAAAAGTATTAACATGTCCAAATTCAAGAAAATCTTCCGTCGAGATGTTTTCAATTTGCAATTCAATTCGCGTTTATTTCATTCAAACAGATAAAAACATTCAGACAAGGTATATAAATAAATTCAAATTGACAATACAAATGTAACAGAATGTGGAGACAGCAAGAAAAACAAAGTTTCATAAGCAGCTGCCACCATAACAAAAGCATTTATAATAAAAGTCATACTAAGTCGTACAAATAAATGTGCATAGATATTAAAGCCAAAGTAATTGAAAATACATGTTCTACAACAGACACATAAAGAGACAAAAAAACAAAACAACAAAAATACAAACACAGAGTAGTACCCGAATGCGTAGATTACTTTTCTTTTTCCAATAAGAATAATTTAAATTTTCGTTTAAAAACATTTATAGATGGAACTCATTTTAATTGGCTGTGGCAAGTTATTCCAAATTAAAGGTCCTCTATACAAAACAGAATATAAACCAACATTGTTTTATTAAGAGATAAATGAACATTCAGAAGATTTCTCAAACAATACGATAAATAACACTATTTAACTGAAAAAAAAGGAAGGGAGACTTGGGGGAATGCAGTTTGTAAAACATAAACACATAAATACACCAATATTGTAATTGTTCAATTCAAAAATATCTAAAACCTTACATTTCATTTTAAAAAAAAGGTTTAGTGGAGGCAAGATTATTGGCGTGACATATAATTCTTACTGCTTTCTTCTGCAGACGGAAAAGTCTGACCATAGAATAATTTGATGTATTTGCCCAAGCAATGTTACCATATTGAAGTTGACTTAATACAATAGCGTTATAAATCATACATTAAATATTGTGAGGAAAATTTCGTAATTTGTATACCGATACATTAAGAAATCTTGTTACAGACTGAATCAATATGTTTATGCTAAGATAATTTATTATCAATAATGACGCCAAGAAATGACAATGAACTCGTAATTATAAGATTGTTATTCATATGAATTGCTGAATTCAGTATATCAATTTTCTTATTAGTACAAATCATACATTGAGTTTTCTTCACATTCAAAACTAATGTATTTTTTTATTCAAAACTAATTCATATTTATATTTTCATTGCAACTGATTGACAAATTGCCCTACATCGACGTAAATAAGCACTGAATTGATTATTGATATGTGTTGATCATCTAAAACAGGAAAGTCTGGTTGCTGTAATATGAACGATGCGATTTCTTTCATGACTTAATTTCTCCTTTTGAGATAACTGCGTTTCTCTCTTTGTTGATGTAAGAATAACGTTGGAGCGCATGTTTGCTTTTCAACGGCTGTTACAATGCAATGATCCTACGCGTGTTATATGATTAATTTGATTCTTTCTTCATTGCTGTAAAGCAGCGATCACAGGGAGAATATAATAAAAATGTTGTACTTTGTCATCACTAGTTTGTATTATGCTACAGGCTCCTCGGAAGTGAATACTTGATGATCATTATCAACTATCTAATTCTTTACTCACCATATAGGATGTCCGCCTCTGATCGCTCCTGTTAATGGCAGCGTTCACTGCATCAAAAATAACAATACACACAACTGTACGATTCGATGCGACGATTCAGAACATGATTTTGTTCAGCCTGTCAAGCCATTCTACACGTGCGGCCCCGCCACCAACTTTGCCTGGAGTCACCAGAGTCTCTTCAACCGTCTTGGCACCCTGCCGGCCTGCAGGAGTACGTTATGAGTAGCAGCAGTAGTAGCAGTAGTAGTAGTAGTAGTAGTGGTAGTAGTAGTCGAAGTAGTCGTAGCAGTAGTAGTAGTAGTAGTAGTATAAAGGCGGTGGGATTAGTAGTAATTTCTGGTGCAGAAGTAGTACTACTAACGACTATTAGGCCTAATCATGAAAATAATACTGATGATAATGATGGTAATGACTGCTCCCCAGACATACTCAAAAGACTTTACGCAGGCGTCCAAAGCACATCTAGGATGAGGTAACATTCAACCAAGTGAGTTCTGTACGGGCTTGTAACTAGGTTTGGAACAAAACGCCATGATCACATCACAAAGTGCTTCACTAATGTACTGAAACACTTCGCATCATTCGCCATGTGTATTGTCTTGAGATAAGGAATGGCTTGTTTCATCTCCGGAAGCAAGGCATTGCAGGTGTTTTCTTATAGTTTCATTGAAACCTGTCAGTATTTTAAGCTTATAATTATGTTCTAACGAATGCGGTGGATAGCATAAATTATCGTCATCACAGATTTATTATGACTGAAGGATTCCCTATACGGGAAAAACCTGCACGAAATGTGCGCGGGGTGGGGGGATTGGGATTTGCGTCCCAATGCCGACTACTGCAGCTCTTGTCGCTCCTACATAAATTCCACAACAACGTAACTTTTAGCAGGGAACTACAGTGTTGCATTTAAATGTCACTTCGGTCTGTCGGAGTATGACCGCATAATAACCGAAGCATAACCGAACTAGGAACGAAGTATAACCGAAGTGTCATGGATGACCCGTGTCGCAACCTCGCAACAGTTCAAGAACTCTCCTTGATTTTAGTTCCTCTGAAGTGGGATATTTCCATATTCAACAAGTGCTGTACCTCAAGTTTACTTTGTGTTGTGTTTGAAACTCGTGCAGAGATCGAGTCTCCGAACTCTCTGGAAGCATCGGTTGTTTTCACCTACCCCGACACCTCGTGTACCTCGGATGCCGCCAGGGACGAACTGCAACAGACTTTCACATCCACTCTCCGCAATGTGTCGCACCTTCTCAGTTGTGACCTTAACTTGGACTGTGACATTGAAGATATAGAGGTAAATAAAAAAAGAGCACTCTCCATATTCTAATGGATTGCTAAATAAAGTAAGTTATTCATTTTAGATTAATGCCTCATTTTAATGTTTGTTTAATCCTATAACCAGGCCTGGCTTTTTTGTCTGTTCTGTGGCCGGGGGAGGGTTGATTCAACCCCCCCCCCCCCCCCCCCCGAGATCTCGGCCGTCGATCGCGAAATCGCCCTGAAATTTGGCACATACAGTACATTACTTGTCGCGTAATCTACCAAACTATAAAAGAAAAAAAATGATTTTTTTTTAATCGTTTATATTTCATATTAACTAATATGCGTTAAATCATAAATTTTGCTCTAATTAAGAAATTAAATCTAATGGCATCCTAAGTTTTTGGTGACATTATTCCTTGTAGCATTCCTAACAGTGTACTTGAAAAAAAAATCTGGTATCAAAGTTAGTTTCTTATGTATTCTATTGTTTTATGAATTTGTTATGTATTTCATTGTTTTTGGACCTTTTGTTATTGTTTTTTCGTTTCTTGTTCACAAAACTTATTACAGAACCTATTTTAAGCATAATTATGCTAAAATTAATTGATTTCAGCCATTGAAAGTGAAAATAATAATATCTTTATGAATAAGGTGAGAAAACTCTATTTGCATAGACTTTGTACACAAAATCACGTTTTTGAGCCATTTTCGGTCTGACAAGCATGAATAATAGGTCGTGCAGCGTCGTAACGTTATGTCCAATTTTCGCGAAGTAAGATGAAGACAAGATGTGCGAGACTTGAGACTCAGCGAGCGGCGCAGTCAAAAAATTTCGCGCGGCAGAATAGTCGCAGAAAACGTCGAGGGGGGGGGGGTTGATTCAACCCCCGGCCCTTTAAGGGTTAAGGTGTCAAGCGAACTGATTATCGATGCAAATATCACTATAAGAGTATAATATATGTATTTACATAATCATATGATACATTATATATGTATGTATATAATATATAATCATATGTGATACAAAAATATGTGTAAATGTATATTTGCGTATTAAAGCCAACATGACAATACTCCCTCCATCTCTCTCTCTCTCTCTCTCTCTCTCTCTCTCTCTCTTTCTACCTCATCTCCCTCTTTCCCTCACACACACTCATTAGATAAGCAACTGTGCCAATCGCAGAAAACGAGCAGTGGTAGATGAACCCGTCAGGATTTCTGTCGTCGCCAAGAAGAATTTCTCGTCAACATCCGGGGAATCTGGTATGGGTTAAAAGCATCTCCGAAATAAGAGAAGTTTGTGGGCAGACTTTAAAAAAAAACTTTGTACTTTGTTTTTCCCCCACGTGTGTGTGTGTGTGTGTGTGTGTGTGTGTGGTGTTGCGGGGGGAGGGGGGGGGGTATTAAGCATTGCATGCTGGGTTTTTTTTCTCTGATTCACCCAGACGAAGCAATCAAAATACACCGTAGTCACAGTATTGTTCGTTAAAAAAAAGCAAACTATCAAAATAAGATATATCAAAATATTGCTCAAATTCAGGAAATTATGTTACAGAATCAAACTCCAATTACTAGAAGTGCTTTTATACTTGGTTCTACAGAAAACCTGAAGTGTTACAACGTGCTTTATTTGTTTGCAAAATACTTAAAATCATATTTTCTATCCGAAATAAAAAGAAATCATTACGTTTCAGCCAATTTTGTCCAGTTTTAAGCAAGTGAAGAAAGTAGACAAATATGTCTGAGAAAACTAAAGGTTTTGTATTTTAAAATTAATCGGAATCGTATTCATATTATTTAGATGTTCCGTAGCTGCCTGTCAAATTTGTATTATTTGTCTTTATCGTCTTTATCATATGTGACATTTATTTTGTACATGAATGTTTCAGTAAACAAAATTTCAAGGTAAAACAAAACAGATATCATGTCAATAATTTGAGAAGAATGGTGTTGAATCGTCTTGCACTGCGATGTAATTTCCGTCAACAGGTGCGCAGACATACGACAAAATGCGCTCAAGTCTGCTCACGCTCATGGCTAACGGATCGTTAACATTGACAATCAATGGGCGACAGCATGCCCTTGATCCAGACGCCGTCACGGGACAAGTCAAGCTCGTCTGCCCCGAGGGCTTCGGCGAGACTGCTACTGGTGGCTGCTGTAAATATCTCGCTGAAACTGCATTGTATAGACATCCTTGGCAACGTGTTCTGATTTTGGGCCTACGCAGACTTTTTTTGACAATTTCATCGCAAAACCTATGTCGAAGTTTTTAATTAAGTTGTCTCCCAGATAGTTGCACTCTGATCGTAAAGACTGTAAGGTCTGCAACAAAGTTTGTCTCATTTCTTACACAGTATCGATTATACAAATCCAATGTAAGCACATTAAACAGTGCAAGGAGTGACACAAATCGAAGATATTCTCATACGGCGTAGACATTTCCCTAGGTATGAGATAAGCGTTACATTGATTATTTCAGTTTAGTCTGCACACCCACTCTCAGTAAGAAAGCCACTTTTCCTACACATTCATAGCTCTGCCTTGAGGAATTCATGATCTATTAAATTGTTGAAAGGAGATAAATTTCATACATAATGTCAAAATACTCCCATACCTATATTATGATTCTTTGTGTTCTACTTTATTATTACCACTTTCCTAGTATTGATTGTAATCATTGCTATCCTTGCTGCCTCATACCAGTTGAACCTGAATTAATCCTTTGTGTAATATAACAAAATAACCATACTAAAATCCTGAAAAAAGCAAAATTTGTCTTCAGGAATGTATTTTTTATCTATCGCAAGTGTGCCCATTCCCTCCTCTCCCCCAAATAGTGTGCAAATGTTGTGTATTATAATCAACATCCTCTCTTTCTCTCTCAGCACTGTGCCCCATTGGAACGTTTCAGTATGTGCTGAATGAGACGCGGAGCTACTGTATTCCTTGCCTACCAAACTCTTATCAGGATGAAGAGGGACGGACGGAATGTTCTCCCTGCCCAGACGGCATGATTACCATCGATTTCTCGTCCACAAAGTCATCCGATTGTATTAGTACGAATATTTCATAACTATTCAATACATGCTACCTCTCACTTTGTCTTTAAAAGTATCTTAAGATAATACCTTATGCATCGAAGATTGGTAACAAACTGTATATTAACAGAAGCAGATGACAAATTGTATAATCACGACAGTAATGATGAAAATGACAGTTACGATTATCTGACAGGAAGAATAATTCGAAAAAGGACAAGCATAATAAAAAGAAGAAGAAAATTTGACCGATGATATTTTGACATAAATTCAAATACATTTTTTTTTCTAAAAAGAAAGAACTACGCTAAGTATACAATATCAGTACTATTATTGAGGTCGTCCTCATTTTTTTTTCTTGATTTTCTTTTTCATTTTCCCTGTTGTATTCACCAAAAAGTGGCTTGCCCTGAGGGAATGTATCATGATATAAAGAATCCGACGGTAGAGGACGCTGCACCTTGCCGACCCTGTCCCAGGAACACGTACCAGAACGAGACGGGGCAAGCGCGTTGCACCGGTTGTCCTGAGGGTTACGTCACTCTTCAATCTGGTTCGGAAGACGTCACTGACTGTGTTGGTGAGACAAGTCACTTTACTTTTTGTGTTTTACTGATCTGACCATTTCATTTGTCAGAGGGTTTTTTTTTTGGGGGGGGGGGGGAGGTTTGGTTTTTTGACTCCAGACTAAATGCAGAGATAGGTATACACCGAATCGACTTATATCTTTTAAATTCAAGATAACAAAAAGTTGACTACCGCCTGCGAATTTCCAACAGCGGCTAACGTTTCTAGTCATCAACCCTTAGGGAATATACGAGTCAAATATTCAGTGGTTTTCGTATTCTTTAAATTTACTGCAATTGAAAGTATTTCGATCAATTAGTTTAAAAAATTTCTGGTCTTTCATCTTCCAGTTTAAAATGTCGGATTTTTTTTTATTTTTAATGTTTTGGTTTTCCTGAGCGTAAGAGAGATCCAGAGTGCACAACAGCATGTTAACATAAAGATATTAACAGAATCAATGAAAAGATAGGTAGTACATAAATATTGACACTTTGGATCAGTGTAACAGCTTTATAATTGCATATTACAGTACAGTATAGTTACTTTAAGATCTTAAGCGAAATATTATTCAGACTGTGCGCTCTATACAACCTCTCAACAAGTTTTATTCTTTACTTTCTCGAAAAATAATTTCTGGGGACTTTTTTTGCCGTGATCGTGGTAGTACTATAATTTATCTCGGTTTGTTGTTCTTTTCATGATTTCGAGATATTTACATATAAACACCAGGAGTTCAATGTCTTTCATTTAGTTAGCGGTATCTACATATTTTGGTATTGTGTTTTGTATGAAAAAGTGAAATTGAAGTTTTGATTCAAACCAAATCTAGGTCAGTTCCACTGTGTTGTCAGTTTTGAAGTGACCTACATTAAACTCAAAGAGGGTTGCGTTCAGAACCGATCGTAGGACAGGTGAATACTGAGGACAGCAAAAAATACTTCCACGATTTAACAAATAAATTGTATATCAATAATGCCTTAACCCTAACCAGGCCGGGCTTTTTTGGGTGTTCTGTGGCCGGGGAGGGGTTGATTCAACCCCCCCCCCCCCGAGATCTCGGCCGTCGATCGCGCAATCGCCATGAAATTTGGCACGTGCATTACCTGTGGCGTAATTTACCAAGCTATACATAAAAAAATGGAAATTTTTGTCATTCTAATTAATTATGCTAATATATGCATAAAATCATACATTTTGCTCTAAATCAGAAATTAAAGCTCCTAGAATCCTAATTTTTGGTGAAAACATTCTTTGTAGCATTCCTAACGATGTACTTGAAAAAAAAATTGGTATCAAAATCAATTTCTTATGTATTGTTTTATGAATTTCTTATGTATTTCTTTGTTTTTTCGACCTTTTGTTTTATCATTTTTTTCTCGCAAAATTTATAACAGAACCTATTTCAAGCATAATTATGCTAAAATTAATTAGTTTCAGCCTATGAAAGTGAAAATAATCATATCTTTATGAATAAGAAGAGAAAACTCCATTTGCATAGACTTTATACACAAAATCACGTTTTTGAGCAATTTTCGGTCTAACAGGCATGTATAAAACGTTATGCAGCGTCGTAACGGTATGCGCGATTGTCGCGAAAATGGTGTCAGAAGATGCGCGAGACTTGAAAGTAGAAAGTCGGCGAGCGGCGCGGTCAAAAAAATTTCGCGCGGCGGAGTAGTCGCGAAATTACCACTACGATTTAACAAATGAATTGTATATCATGAATGATATGGTGCTTTAATGTGCTTTCTGTGCAAAAATTTAGTTGCATGCAGTCAAGGAATGTACCTACACCCCACGGATTCACCCCGCCCATCCTGCCAGGCGTGTCCGCTCCACACCTACCAGGACAGACTGCTTCACCAAGAGGAAGAGTGTATTGCTTGTCCGCCCGGTCACATTACCCTGACTGAAGGCTCACAGAATTCCACGGACTGTCAGAGTTAGTAAAATGGTTTCTGGGATATCTGACATCTTCGATTTTCGTTTATTGTTGTTAAAGCAAGATACTGATACTGCTCCGGTGTAAACTGTTTTAGTAGTTGTAGTGATGATAATAGTAGCAGTAGTAGTAGTAGTAGTAGATGATGCACATTCATTTGGCAATGGAATTTCATAGGACCAGATTTTAATGTGAGGGGCTGGAAGTATAACTGTATAGCTTCTACGCGTATTCGAAATAAATGATACAAACTAAATGGTAAAACCTTTTTTCTTTTTTATTACATGTACTTGAAATCTAGGAGAAAAGTTATGGAATTTGAATCTCTAAGATCTTTTCACGAGTGATATTGGCCCCCACCATGTGTTAAGATTAACTGAGGTGGTAATGTCAGCCAGTCTTAAGACTTTAGTGCCCCAGTGGTATGTGGAAAGAAAAGGAAATGATAGGCATACTGTGTTTTATCATTGTACTGTTGTCCATGTAAAGCTGTAAGGTTAGATGGCTTCCTTATCTTAGGTCCAATTTTTATTTGAATAATATGCAGTTATGAATTGAACATGATTATGATAGCTATTCTGGTGTTGAGATGTAATTTTTCTTGACGCCCCGTGTAGAGTTCCTTACATCCGTAGGTTCGAACGCAGGGCATTCTATAAAGATGATAGAGATTTGTGAATGTCAAAAAGAGCGGTATAATGTGAGCGTCGAGTAAGTATCCTGTATGATCTCATATGCACTTTACTGCCCCTTTTCCCCTTTCACTCCAATTTCTGCAGACCGTCGAGGAACCTCTCATGATTCGAATCTGTTTCTCATTTTCGTCGTAGCTGTCTTTGCGATAATTGCCTTCATTATCCTTGTCAGTTTCGTGGTAGTATTCATGAGGAAAGAAGCAAGGTATGATAAGATGACTGATAAAATGAAATTACATTCCGTCAAACAAAACCAAACATCAATACACTGTAATCAATTACAGTAGGCTAGGTCGCAGACCTAATACTCGTATGTTCAGAATGTTTTGACTGACCCATGTCACAGTGTTGTAAAGAGATTAGTTGTTAAGTATTAATGAGATTACGAGTATTACCTAAAATAATTGTCATAACTCTTCCTGTTTGGTCTATGTCATCATACACGTAATGATTCCATTGACAAATCCTCGTCATTCCTTTGGATTCACGGCAAAACTATCAACGTGTTTGCCATGACTTTCGCAACACAAAGGTAAAATTTCAAGGTTATCATATAACATGCATGCTTATCGTCGTAGATATTTGTTATCAACGAGATTTCTGAAGAATCCTCAAATTCCAGCACCGTGCGTTTATCAATTTACATGGCTTTGAGTGATGTATAATGATAAGAGCTTTTCGTCCAATACCCCCTACCCCCACCCTGTTTGTCCAGGAAAGGAAGTTATGACCTCACTGCAAAGAAAGGAAAAGCCAGGAAGGTGACGAGCGATCTTCAGCTGCTGTTTCCCGACAACAAGACGGACAAAACCAGGTCGGACACTTAATTCAATTCAAAGTTTATTTCATTTTTCAACAAAACATATATGTTACACTTCTTTTATAACAGAGAATAAGGTAAACAGAACGTTATGCAATGAAAAGACTGTACAATAATTGAGGACCTTATAGTAATTATACATTATAGAAAAAAAGAAACAGAAGTTGTCGAAATGAAGTGCATGTATAACCTTGCTTAAAGGGCGAAAAATGGAGAGACCCACTAAAAAGACAGAGCTTGTAGAATGTGGTCTCCTCTGGGAAAAAAAAAAAACATCAATGAGAAGATTAATTGGAGCATCATAAATACAAAAGGAAAGAAGGAAGAAGAGGAAGAAATCTGGAAGCCCACTGAGAATTAGGTTCACAGATAAATACACTTACTTTCATAGACGCGAACAAACATGAAACAAGACTAGACAACAAAGCAGATGCTGAAGGAAAGGCTGTACGGGACAAAACGGATTGGACAAGACTAACAAACGCGAACAAGCGTGAAACATGACTAGACAAAACAACTACTGAAGGAAAAGGCTGTGCGGAAACAAAACGGAATAGACGAGACTAACAGACAGAAGACAAAACAGCAAACAAACAAAAACCGCGCAACGGAGACAGCGATCTTCGGCAGAATCATGCCAAGAGAAACAGATGATAGTTGTGGAGAAAAAAAAAAGCGATATTGTAATGCCTGAAAAGAGAAAAAACAATGAAATAGAGGGACGTATGAACAGGAGTAACAGAAGGAAATTCAACTCTTTGACACTTTAAGCAATAGCATAGATGACAACAGACATCCAAAAGATTACAATTTATTCTTCAAAGAGGAGAAAAAGTTAATAAGTCAGTATGTGAGAAAGAAGACCAAAATAAAAAAATAGCTAGGTCAGTGCTGCGGAGTCATACGATTGCAATAGAAAGGACTTCAGTCTCCTCCTGAAAGAATATATGGATGGGGCGTTTTTTATATCATGATTCAAAAAATTCCAATAATTTCGGCCTATCTAAATAAGTGTATTTTGGCAAGGATCGTTCGTAAAAGGGGTAAGTGAAATTCATTGGAACGCCTAGTGGGATATTCATGAAATGATTGATTTTTGAGGAACATAGAATCAAAAATGGACGGAAGCAAATTGTTGCTATACTTGTACATAAATTGTACATAAATTGCCCTAAATTATACAAAAACAGATCGTGAATTTTTAAGAGCTTGTTAGAGGCAAACAACGTATTTGTATGAGAACGTACAGGGGAATGGCAGATAACGCGGAGGGCTTTCTTTTGCAAGAGGGACACTCTTTCAAGTAAATTCTGATGCGTGTTGCCCCAAACTAAAACTCCATAATTCAAATGAGGCAATATTAACGACGAATATGACATAAGTAATGTTTTTTTGTGGAATATGAAATTTCAATCTGTTTATAACACCTATATTACACGATATTATGTTACAAACATTATCAACATGTAATTTCAAGGACATTTTATCATCTACAATAACCCCCAAGAATTTGATATTTGATACTCTTTGTAGATGAGAATCATCTAAAACTATATTTGTATTTAACTGTCTACAGTATTACTAAAAATCATACATTTCGTTTTTGAGCATTGAGTGATAACTTATTAGCTCTGACCCAGTTTGTCACTTTATTCAATTCACTGTTGATTTTGTGAGCGAGAAATTCAATATCATTATGGGCAAAAAATATATTTGTATCATTTGCAAAATGAATAAAAGAGAGATCATCAGATGCACGACAAAAATCATTCATATAAGTAATGAACAGTAATGGCCCTAAAAGACTTCCCTGTGGGACGCCACATTTGACTTCTCTGATAACTGAATCATTATCTTTAATTGTAATAAATTGTTTTCTATCAACTAAATAACTCTTTAACCACTCCAAGGCCTTCCCACGTATTCCATAATGCGATAACTTATAAAGTAAAATGTCGTGATTGATGGTGTCGAAGGCTTTGGAGAAGTCCAAAAAAATACTAACTAAATGAGAATGATTATCAATTGCATGCACTACTCTATCAATGAAATGTAAAAGAGCATGCGAAGTACTATGTTTTTCGCGAAAACCAAACTGAGAGTTCGTAAAAACTTCATGTACCTTTAAAAAATTGATCATTCTCTTGTAAATAAGTTTTTCTTAAACCTTAGACAGTGAGGATAATAATGAAATTGGACGATAATTACTGACTACAAGTTTATCGCCTTTCTTAGATATTGGGATTACTTTAGCCAATTTCATTTTATTGGGAAATACACCGTTAAGGATTGACAAGTTAACTATATGAACAAGTGGATCAGCAATCGAAGAAATAATACCCTTAAGTATATAATTATCTATCTCATCATAACCAGAACTCCGTTTGTTCTCAAAAGAGGAAACTATATTAATAATTTCAAATCTATTAGTTGGTGTAAAAAAATATAGAATCAGAGTTACGCTGGCCTAAAAATTCAGTAAAATGAGTTTCTGTTGCTGGAATATTTTGAGCATAATTTTCACCGATTTTTGAAAAATAAGAATTATAAATATTTGCAATATGAGAAGGATCATTGATCAATTCATCATTCATTTTAATTTTATCAATGTCAGAGTTTTTACTCGGAACATTCATGGCCTGTTTTAAAACTTTCCAAGTATTTTTCATATCAAACTTATATCTCGAGAATTGCTTGAAATGATATCTTTTCTTTTCAGCACGTAAAATCATTGTCAAAGTATTTTTGTATAATGTATATCTATTCTTCGATCGCTCGGTTTTTTTCCAGCTTATATTTATAATACAAACGATTTTTCCTATTAAGTGAACGAAGGATTGATCTTGAGATCCAAGGTAACCTGGGTGGTTTTTTTTTTATACTCTGTTCTACTTTTTTGTTTCGGAATTACATCATTTAAATGATGATTGAAAATTTCCATGAAATTATGAAAAGATATATCGATATCATCGCTGCCAAACACTCTTGACCAGTCGGCATTCTCGAGAGCCACATCAAAACTAGCTAACTTTTCGGGTGAAACTCTACGACTAAACAAAGGAGATAAAAAGGTTTAATATTAGATGGTGTTTTAAGAGAAAAATAAGTCATTATTGGATAATGATCAGTCATATCTGAAAGAATTATAAAAGAATCGGGGAGTGGTAGAATATTACAAAAGAAGTTATCAATGAGGGTGGCAGAACGAGCTGTAATACGTGTGGGTTTAGAAATGAGCGGAAGAAAGTTATCATACTCAGACTTCAGCAAATCAATATTAAAATCGCCGAGTAAAAAGCAATTCTTATTTCGGAAAACATGTGAATTTGCCAAATCTGAGTAATAGGTTAAAAAATCATTAGCGTTTGAATTAGGAGGTCTGTATATAATGCCTACCATACGATTTTTACATCCTGGGATGAGAATTTCTATAAACAAAGATTCAACAGTATTGTCCATTCTAGAAATACCTTCATGGACAATAGTTTCAAAGCAACATGATATGTACAATGCAACACCCCCACCATTCTTATCAGGCCCTATTGTTAACAAATAAATCATAACCATCAATTGCAAAAGAATTTCCTGCATTGGAAGTTAACCATGTCTCACTTAATCCGACAACCGATAGCGGCTGACTTTCATCAGATTCTAATAAAAGCTTTAAATCATCAAAATGTTTATTCAGACTCCTTGTATTTAAGTGTGATAAAGAAAACGTATCCTCAGAGAAGTTGTGAATCATATCTTTGTATTGATTCACTGTAATATAATTGCATGTGTGATAGTATAAACCCCATTCCTGAAATTTAATTGCTTCTCTTAGTAATTCAAGCAAATATACACGACTGTCATGAGAAAACTGTCATTATCTGGGGTTTTTTATGCCTCCGCCACGAAGTGGTGCAGGAGGCATTATGTTTTCGGGTTGTCCGTCCTTCCGTCCGTCCTTCCGTCCGTAATGAATTTTGTGGACAGGGTAACTATCAAAACCTTTTGAGGTATCCTAATGAAACTTGGCATGTATGTGTATTAGGGGGTGAAGTTGTGCCTATCAACTTTTGGGTGCACATGCTCAAGGTCAAAGGTCAAAAGGTCAAGGTAAAATACATAAAATTTCACTATTTCCACCATATCTATGCAATGCCTGAAGATATTCTCTTGAAACTTAGTGTATACATGTATTATCCAATTAAGATTCTCTGGTGAAAGTTTGGGTCATGAGGTCAAAGGTCAAAAGGTCAAGTAGAAATATTAAAACTTTACCTTTTTTCTCTGTACCTTGGAAATTGTTCAAGGTATCTTCATGGAACATAGTATATCAGTACTGACTGGCAGTGATTATCTAGAGAATTTAGGATTCATGGGGTCAAAGGTCAAGGGCAACACTTCAAAATATTACTATTTCCGTCATGTTTATGCAATGCCAGCAGGATTATCTTTTTTGTACACTTGGTGTATGCATGTATAACCTAATAGAGATTCTCTGGAAAGGTAGTTTTTCTTTTGTTTTTGCCTCCAAGGTCAAAAGGTCAAAGATCAAGTGAAAGTGCTGAACTAAGTTTTTCCTCCATATCTCGGAAGTGGCTCAAGTTATCTTGAAACGTACTACATATTTATGCATGTTCTGCCTGACAGTGATTATCTTATGAACTTTAGGGTCAAAGGTCAGATAAAAATGGTAACAATTTACTATTCAATACAGAAATTGCACTTTTTCTCCATACCTTGAAAATTACTCAATGCATAAACGTATGAATGGGTCACAGTCAAGTTAAAGTCCTTAAATCCCAAATACATGCTCTCCTATTCATCCAATTAAACCTAGGTCAAGGAAGGTGAACATTCAACACATTTGTGACAAACTTGTCATTTTAATATTTTGCCAATTTTGTGAAAAGGTAATCATACTTGGTCCACATGTACTATCTAGACCTGTTAGGAGAATCATGCATTATGGCGGAGGCATACCAGTCGCCATAGCGACATTTCTAGTTTCTTTATTTCCTGAGTGATTAAGTATATGGTGTTTTTTGCCAAAACCACAAACGAATTGTTGATAATCGCATTGTTTCTTTATCATTGATCCGTGCATAAGAGGAAGCCCTGGATATTTTACATCCCACCTATATAGTTCATTTCTTCTGAGTTACCGCAAACATTCGGCAGATTAGCATGCATCATTATTCGCTGAAATATCCTTAAAACTGCCTCCTGTTATGCAAGAGTTACAAGCATAACGAATGTCCAGGTAGTGACAGATATTCATGTAATAATATACAAATGATGCACAGGACAGAGTGGATCGGTGTGAATTGGATGCGCGAGTTTAACTTTGGAACTGTTTTAACCCACGAGCGCAGCGAGTGGATTTTAGACTGTTCCAAAGTTAAACGAGAACATTCGATTCTCACTTATACACGATATAGGCCTATGCATCACTTGTGTTATACAATGGGCCCGTAAATTCATGAAATACAACCATTTTCCCCATCATGCAAGACTTGAGCCATGCGTTTGGATTTTACCGGACGCATGACCATGCGATCAGATTTAACCAGACGCATGGCTAAGTGTGGATCAGTAAAGATCAATGCATGACAATTGACCAATCAGATTGCAAAGATTCTAAATTCCATTCTATAATGCGATATGCTTCTTAGTCATTAGACATCCATTGGTAGTGCGGAACCCCATTTCTTTTATTTCCGTGTGTCTATTCATCTGCCAATGATGTGGAAAATAGAGGTACGTTGATAATTTTTTCTCACCCAATATCATAATCTTTCTGTTCCTCCAGGAGAGGTAGAGATGACTCGTCCTCTACTCCGAGGTCAGGGAACGTCAAGAAGATGAAGAAGACAAGCGATATTGAGCTGCGGATGTTTAATGACAAAAATGAAACAGCCATTCCAGATGCAGGCCCGTAACTAGGGGGGTTCAGGGGGCTCGAACGAATCCCCCCCCCCCCCCCCCCCCCGCTTGCGAGCATGGTCCGCTTGAACAAAAAAAAAGTGACAACTTCTTCCCAAAGCTCCAAATACGACAGAAGAGTGATAGAATATATACGAACATGTTCAGAAAATGCTCGCACTGAGTTGTAAGTTTTAGCAAGCTTTTGGATTCAATTGTCGCAGCATGGGTGTATGCAAGGGGGGTCGGGAGGGTCGTACGACCCCCCCCCCCCCCAAAAAAAAAAAAAAAAAATCAAAAGGTCCACTTTTTGTGAAAGACATTTTTGTTTTTTGAGGGCTTTTTACCCTATATACAACAGGAAAAAAAAGTGACTAGGTGGTGTTCCAGCAAATTGTCAAAAACCTCGTAAATTTCGTAACTTAGTTTTAATATGCCATACTGTATTTCTAAGCCGCACTGCCATGCCGAAAAAGTCACTTTTGTATGCACCAAATGGCCCCATTTTAAGATATAAAATTCACAAACTCCCTACCGTGGGAGGGGGGACACCCCCCTCCCACACCCTCCCCCCGCTCGGTCGCTCCCCTCCCTCGCAAAGGTAAAGGTCCAAAAATTTTCATTACGACCACCCAGAAAAAATCCTGGATACACCCCTGCGCATGATCTGTTATTTTATATACAGGGCAAGCCACCATATTACAGTGTGCCAGCATTGTATGATTTACAAGTACAACGAACTATGAGATAAGTGCAATATTTTCTACACAGAAATATACAAATTTCGGCTCACTCGCTTGTACTAATTTAGAGTATTTTTTGAAGTCCTCAGTTTGTTGGTATAAATTGTTAGGTCCTATCTATAAGGCCGTCACTATATCTTGATAAGAATTGTAAGATTTAATAACCCAAAAATGACAAGAATTCCATGTTTTGTAAGCTGAAATACAAAAATTTTCGGCTTGCTCACTGCCAAATTTATCAAAATTTATGACATTTAAATCACCCTCAAAAGACCCCTTTTAAGTGCTTGAAAAAGCATATCATGTGGACTTTTTTTTTTCAAAAACTCCCTACCGGGACCGAGACGAACTATGAGATAAGTGCAATGTTTCCTACACAGAAATATACAAATTTCGGCTCACTCGCTCGTACTAATTTAGAGTATTTTTTAAGTCCTCAGTTTGTTGGTATAAATCGTTATCTATAAGGCCGTCACTATTATCTTGATTAGAATTGTAAGATTTAATTACCCCCCCCCCCAAAAAAAGCCATCTGATGGCTTGACCAATAGGCTACTCGATATTTGGAAGACGAGTCTGTGTCACAGTAAACCATTATGTTTCGGGCATTTCTTTGTCTCTGTTAAGGTCATTGTTAACCATTTGCTGGAGTGTAGTGATTAATTAAATAAGTTGGAGTTATCACATTTAATGAATATGTATAGGTCAGATGTATCACAAAACATCGTACCAGTTAAGAATTTCGCAATAAAACCTAAAATAAAAGGAGATATCACTATTTTTCTCAATAAGCCATAAATGTATAGTTTATTCTAGAAAAACAAATTATTACAACTATTGTTCACTTTGTGTATATTTAACAATATTCAGCATTGATAATAATGATTACATTTTAATTGGTTGTTTCTATTCCTAACTCACATTTTATAACTGTTTTGAAGCTCTAAAGTTGGGTTTTTGTTTCATCTGCCAAGGGTAAATAATATTTGAAAGATGCGTGAGAACAAAAAATTTTGAAGACAGTGTTTCAAAGTGTCTACGTACATCATGTGCTTGTTTTGTTTTGTTTTGTTTAATGAGTTTATGTCTTAAGAGCCTTATCATTTTTTACAATGTCCATTCTCTGTGCAGAGTGGAATACCAAAGGTTTGACACTTTGTGTTTTTGTATAATGACCAAGATATGCATTTTTTTTAAACAGGAAAAGTATATTTTTGAATCGTTTATTCATTTTTTGTAAGTCCAGTTTATTCAGCTTGTATGACATCAAGGCATTTTGGGACTGTAATTATTATTCTGTAGTATTTGTTACTTAAGATATGCATGACGTACAACACACAACCTAAGCTACTCTTACTAGGTATTACAAAAATTAATGAAGAATATGACAGAGGTTCCTTATTGTACTTCATTACCAATAAAGTTGTATCATTCCAGTCTTAAAGTACAGTAAGGAACTGAAGAAGGAAGCCATGGCAGTACTTACAGTGGAATCCAGTTTTAAATCCATATATTATGTCGTGTCCTGAGGTCACTATTGTCAGTCTCTTGAAGCTGATGGAGTTACATGACTTCGGGAGTTAACAATAATATTACTGAGATTTGTTATACTTGCCATCACATAATGCAATATGCTAAAGTTTGCACACACACACAACAATAGAAAACAAAAAAGGTCGTTATTCATAGTAAGGAGATTAATTAGTTAAGTACATTGTATTGGGCTTTCTTTTTGACACCTGGTGTTCTCTCAAGTAAAAGAAGAGGCAGAAATGAACTTCCTCATTCATTAACCAATAGATATGAATAAATTAGTTACTTAGATATGTAACTTACTTAGTTACTTAAGTGGATGGTCTGTTTACAAGTGTAAGAGAGCTATTGGTGTTCTCAGCACACACTGATAGTTGGAGGATACGCGCATTGGCAGTCAATGTTATAGGCAGATTGGCCAGACAGCGAAGTTGCCACGCCCTGTCATTATACCAGAGGGCAGAGGCGCCACGTAGCCATAGTGATGGTTTGGCTGGTGAGTCCGTGGCCACACTGTGTGTGCAGGTTTCTATCATTTTATAATTTTAAGTTGTGGAAAATGGTCTGAAATCAAGTGTAAAGCTTGTCGGGAAGTCGACTTGTACTTGATAGTATTATTTGGCTTAAAGTCATGCCCTGTGCACACTGGAGCTTGTTCGGAGGTGATTTACTCAATATTTGTCGGAGGAGAGGCATGGAGATATGATTTTCATCGAAAAATTTGAGAGTGTAAATACTGTTTTGTTTAGTTTTTTATTCAAGCTCGGTATGAAAGTAGCTTTCAAGAGTGCTATGAATGAGTGAATTTATAAGATGAATTTCAAACGTTGATCGTAACATGTGAAAGTATGTTTTTGCAGGTTAAGGTATTTTCCGTTTTGTGACTTTGTAGTGATCTGCTGTAATGAGGATGTTTTGAGAGTTGGTTTTATAATCAATGCACATTACGAAATCAGGCCGTATTGCATTAAGCACATTGGGTGAAATTAAAGATTTTTTATTCAAATAGTTCAGGAAGAACAGTGTTTGAGTGCGTTCGCAATACACACACAGTACCCATGATTTAGCGGAAGTTGTACTCTGGAAAACAAACGTGTTATTATTTAGTTTGATGTAATGGGACAGTGCTGTTGTTTCCCGATACACGTATATAGTCTGGGCAGTAAATTGTTTAATTTTAAAACATAGGTTATTCTTCCAGACAGCTGTTGAGTACTATGCATATGACTATCAAGTTTGGACGCTTATCCCTTCACTGGTTAAGACACCTCGGGTGTCTCTCGTACAGCCTGGCACTGTGCTAGGACTTTTCTCCTCGATGCGTGCTGGGCCCGTCCAGTCAGGTATACTGGGGCTGGATTCGTCTCCGCAGCACGACCTAGCGTCCCCGCTGTGAAGGACATCGTTGTCTCCTCGACATTGAACTTTCCAAGCTATCCACGTTTAGCTCTTCGTTGTTTTCCCACTCACGACGGACAGCGATTCCGGAGTCTCGATCTTGAGTCAGTACTTGAATTTTGTTAAAAAGGTCATTTTGGGACACTGGAACAACATCCTTAGTTGAAGTCTGGATAAAGACTAGCTTGTAACTTGATAAACCATACAGGTCAATGGCGTAAATAGTTATTAAATGTCATTGTCCAAGCTGTCACTAACTAATAAGTAGAATGAAGAGTTGATAGTTAGCCTTGTAAAATAATATCATTCAGCAATATACAGTGATTACATTAATGAATGTATGTTTCAAATGCAGGCACATTAGTAAACGTACCGGGGATTTTATTTTGTCCCCTTTTCTAATGAAAGGTATATTTCATCTTGGGTGGTCAAACGGCCTAATTTGGACGAATGAGTGAGCTAACATGTTAACATGATGTAACATACATCGCCATTCCTTTGTGTGTGTGGGGGGGTGTTTCTTTTGTTTTGTTTTGTTGTTTTTTTTTTTTTTGCTAATGTGAGGGCGAATAGATGTTCAGTTCTGTCGAAATATATATACATATATATGTACAATGTTGGAAGAGGCACGACCAAGCCAATGATGGGCTGCAGGAATGATGGAAGTTAGGGTTTTCATTCTTTGGATGTGTGTTTTTATTGTGAATATGTTTGTTCATCCCTCCTTCGTGTGCCGATGTTATCACGTAATCAAACCAGGAGAAGACGAAGAAGAGAAAGAAGAAGACGTGAGAATACTAACAAGACGAACTTGAAGACGAGAAGAGAAAATGCCAATATGCTCTAATTACTTGAAAGTCAAGAATTAAGACATATAAGCTTATTGAAAAACGTGTACTTTTGTGGTTTATATTACTGCACTTATGTCAAATTACTCAGGCCTTGATTAGGACTTTCTAAAACAATTATCTTTTTAAAGATGAGCGTTGTATTATTTCAGTACTCCTTTTTTTTCGTGACTCTAAATAATTTCAAATCAGATTGGATGCAATATCCTCTTCCCCCTTCCTTCAAAATAATTAATAACAAAGAAACAACTGAATTTCACCGACATATGTCCCATGTTCTCTGCTGGGTTCACTATTTTGAGCTGTTCGGTGCGTATTAGTAATTAACCCCCTAGCAGTAAGAAGGGACTTTGTGATATCAAAGGTGGGTTTATTTATTGTGTGTGTGTGTGTGTGTGTGTGTGTGTGTGTGTGTGTGTGTGTGTGCTAGATACAGAGGTAAGGGAGATGTCAGAAAAGATGAACCGGTTTGGGTCCATTCTTTTCTACATAACACGTCAAGTGGAACGCGTTTCTATGGCTGAATCTAGGAAAACTCTGATGAATAAACTCATGTGAGCGTCAAAATTTATCCTTACAAACCTTGTTTCCTCCACTCCGTTTCCTCCTCTTGTTATCTTTTTCCCCTTCTTCTTCTTTTTTTAAAACATCGCAATATCGCACTTCCAGACACATGAATTGTTCGCCTATACTTATAAGACTACTCGTATTTGACAGATACTTCACATGCACGAACACAGAAACAGTTAAATAAGGAGGCACACGTGCATCAAAGAAGCACATGTGTGTATGTATTTGATGCAATATGCATTGCATAATGCTCTGTTTCAAAGCACATTCAAGCATGCTATATTCTATGATACGGCATTGTTGATTACAGTCATATTTGTCAACACGAGTAGAAGATCAGTAAAATATCGTTACCAATAGTCAAACGATTTTTTTTTCCTCGATAGTGTTTATCCTCATATTAATACACAAGGTCCATCCTATCATGTGATTGTTATGCAAACAACTCTACTGTGCACAGTGACATGCGAAATTAAAAAAAAAGGATAACCCGAGGCGTTAAAGGAACGGTAGAACGCCACAGCTTCCTCGATTGAAGAGGAAACTACTTGTATAAAGATAGAGGAAGGTGTATTGTTTTCGATCTTCCAGGGACATATATAGATATATATATATATATATATATATATATATATATATAATTTTATATATATGTATATATATCACAATTGTAAAAACAGTAATGGTGCGTTCCCACTGCCGATCAGATCAATTCGATCAATCCCGATCAAGCTTTTTTGGCCTGGTCGGGCTCGCTCGGCATTGGTATTCGGGGTCGATCTACCTTGATCGGCATCGTTCCTGCTTCCTTCCCGATAATTTTGGACATGTCCAAAATATTCGAGTAGGAAGCCCGAACATCAACAGCTCGGGTAGTGATCGAGAAGAGATCGAGCTGATCAGGAATCGATCGTATAGAAATCTAGTGTGGTCGGGACAGATTTTCCCCCGAGCTCAGTTCCCGATCATCTCGAATTATACTCGAATGCTACACGATTGATTTCAGATCATCTCGATCCAGGATTCATCAGTTTCACGAATAACTCGACCGCTATACGACCGATACAGGACTGCTATTAATTGATACTCGACTAAACTCGATTACGCTTCGACCGGCACTCGATCAAATACGGAACACTTTTTGACAGTGGTTGCAGCATGTGCAGACGTACTTTCTTAGCACTTATTTTTTATTGTTCAGGTATGAAGAGAAATTACATGCAGTCCTTGGCCACGTTAGAAAGTTAAATATCGTCAGTATTTTCAGCCACTCCTGGCCCGCTGAAGAAAAGAATAGGGCCACGAAGAGAGAAAAGACAACAAACAGCAGACATGGCAGTTTTAGACTCTCCAGACAAAAATACCAGAAGAAAGAAAGGAAACACGACTGAAACTATAAAAAAAATACATAAATAAATAAAAAAATCGGTATAGGAACCTACTGGCAATATGACTGTAACGTGAAAGGAAATTTTCTACATTAGTTACTTTACTTATAAACTGAGAAATGTTTCTCGAATTCTTTTGCTTGCTTGTGTGTTTCAAAGTTGAAGTTGGATACGTTGATGTAAAATCTATTTCTTACGCTGACCTGTTAAAACAGGAGTTGTATAACGTAGATTCATAAATGCTCAGTGACTTACTTTACTTCTATTTACGTAGATGTTACACTTTTGCTTCGTTTGATAAGGTTTTGGTTATTGAGAGTTGTATATACATTGCTTGAAGGCCACCTTGATATCGATTGGCTGGGATGAGTTGACAAAAAAAAAAATAAACAACCAAGATTTTCATCATTTTTTGCTAATATGAAATGTTATATATGCTTTATTTTAATAGTAATATACTCTCTTCCACATATCAGCACACTTTATGAATTTAGAAATTGATATTATACATATATTTTCTTTTACACACTCTTGGGCCTATACTTTATTAATGAATACATACATATTTTTTCATTGACTTTTTCATTTTTAACAATGAGAACAATAATGTCAAAGAAAACGACTCATTAGGGTTGTAGAACAGTCAATTTCTTTCAACTCTATAATGATGCATTTATGGGCATATAGGCCTATGTTTCATTTTAGACCAATTTAATTTCAGTCCACCTATCTGATGCACTTACGAAGCGTGGAGGTGTAACATTTTTTTTTTTTTTAATGAGACATCAAACTTACATGCAGATTTGCTATTCTTCTTATACATGACATGTATATCATATCAGTGGAAAATGAGCAAAGAAAATGGGATTCCATCGGGATTCGAACCCGAGAACTCCGGATTGCTAGCCCGGCCTCTATCGACTGAGCTATAGAGAGACCTAGTACAGTGTTCTTCCCAGAAACCCTTAATTCTCAATGCTCGAATGGTCAGAAGCTATTGCAGTGTGTTAGTCGTCGTTGACACCACGAAGTGGCACTTTGGCGCGGGGTTCACGAATACTGCGTTTCGAGAAAAACGCAATTAAAGTTTTACAATTTTTGAAATCGTCAAATCGAGTGGATTTCTGTAACTAAACATGATAAATTGTACATGAACGGAAAGAGGAGAACTTCTTCTTTACAGTCACATACCAATTTTAAATAATGAAGGTGAAATATTGCGACGGCGAGGCAGGAAACAATTGTACCGGTTCGTGGAATAAATCATGCGCGTAAACCGCGGTTCGATTGTTTCCACGAAGTGGCACATTGGGCCGCGCCCCATTGTGTCCTGTGTATTCTCGAGTACAATACGAGGTTTTCTGAGATGCGATCTTGAAATTGCTCTTACGATCGGTTTTAGGGGATATATGTATGGTTTATTGACCAGAAAAGCAAGAAGGGTATTTTTCTCACCGACTACTATGATTTTTTCAAATCGAGGAGAAAATATATTAGCACCATAAAGTTGCAATCATATGTGCCGCTTCGTGAACGAAATCACACGCCCAAATCGAGGTTTCATTAATTCCACGAAGTGGCACATTGCACGTGCGCACGACGTACCGTACGTGCGCCTTGTTCACAACAATGAGGTATTCGCGCGTGTTGCAATTTCCGAAATTACTTGCAATCATTCGTGCAGCCTTTACAGTAAAAATGTAGACAATTTCGCCATTTCATTATAAACCCCAAATGTCTTCTTGGCAATATATCACAAGAACAATTCCATGTAATAAAAAACAAGCAGTGTTGCTGTTATGTTCAGGGCTTTCTGTGTTTATATAATGACAAGGGGTTGATTCCTAATCAGAATTATTCACTTCTGTACATTTACTGTAATGTATACTGATCTTTTTTCTTGCTTAATTCTATGTTTCACGATGCTCACAGTTATGATTAACGTCTCATAACTTCACATGCAGACTTTATTTTACAGTTAAGTCTACTTCCTCTCTCTCTCACATTTCTCTCTCTCTCTCTCTCTCTCTCTCTCTCTCCTGGAAGCAATCTCATGCCCTCCTCATACCCCATCAACTGCCCGTATTCAGTCTCTTTTTATCATACTTATTATTCTAATAGAATACTCACTACTTTCATTCGTCTAAACAAGAAAAAAACTAGCAAAGCAAAACCAAATCCACATGATAAAGGTTGAATAAAGAATATACGAAAGAAATGATAAAAACGATCCCCACAATTTTTTTGTTAAGTGCTGAAACACTTCATATTTTATTTCGTTCTTCACTGACAAAGAAAAATGGTCAGTTGATAAAGCAATGAAAATGATCTTTTATACCACTTCAGGCTTGAATAAGCGCTTACATTTCAAACATGTAATCGAAATTTAGTATTACAAAACATACATTGTCCGCTTATTGTTATAACATAATCATATTCTGAAGGTATTTGACAGCATAGATAATTATATTTCTATACACACGTTGTAGGAAAGGCTAGCTGCGGAACGGGTTAAAATAACAATACAGTGTATACAGTTTCTTTCTTTTTCTCTCTGCCAGATTAAGATTCAGATAAGCGGAAGAAAATTAATAATTCTGTGGAACACATACCTGCGTCCCCTTAATTAACACCAACGTCCATTACCCTGCATATCAGCACATTAAAACGCACCAACGATCACTAATTCTACGTTTAATTAGATCACTGACTTTGAGCGCTGTATAACGGCTCAGGAGCTTAAATAATTAAATGAATAAATCAACCCCTTTTTTTAATGTCAAATATAAACGACAACCTCAAAACCAGAACAATTCCGAGAAACTGACCATGCCCCTTATTACCTAGCAAATATTCTATTTTTTCCCCAGTATATCAGTCGGACCCTCTTCGTGCACTTGGATATGTAATAATTCATTATATCTGTTTCAGAATGTTTGTCAAAATATGAATCGATAAGCACTAAATCAATAAGAATGGTACGGAACGGTATATCGAATGGCATAAGTAAATTCGCACTTTACGAATTTTCATTTCTTTTTTTAACAAATGAATTATTTTTCAATGTGGAAAGAAAGGCAAAAAGATGAAATGATTCAAGGAATGATTTTTTAACTGACTGAAATACACAAGAGATAATATACAACGTATATCATATATAATACAAATTATGGATACTATCATTAAGCTAACTGATTTAAAATATTGAGTTAACAGTAATGTGTTGCGCATTCTACATTACATTGTGACCCTGCATCACAAAACCGACAAAAAGTCGCCAGACATTGATTTTCAGTTGAGGGCAGATTCTTTTAGAGCAGACTCTGAGCTTTAAAATGATGTATAACTAAATTCAAATGGTCTCCCCTAACCTATCTAAATACTAGAAAGAAAGCACACACTCTGAAAAAAAGATTGAACTGAGAAAAGAGGCTTTGAAGAACAGGGTCTATTCAAGCAATTAATCTTTACCAAGTCGGGCTAGCTATGCAATGAAAGGGACAAACGCAGGATGTAAACCACAGGGACAACAATGAAGGAATTATCAGATTGAACTGAAATTGCGCATGTTCTATTAACACATTCTGCCCTCAATTACTGTCGATTTTCAAAGCAGTACAATTATCCTTTCAAAAGTTATCAAGCTTGAAAGTGAATAGTGAGTAAAGGATTTCAGGAAATGAAAAGAGGACCTTAAGACATACCTGATCATTCAGTTACCCCCCCCCCCCAAAAAAAAAAAATGGTTGTAGAAAAACTGCTGAAAATACACTCTCCCATTCATGTTATGATCCAAAAACTGAAGAATAATGTACAAGTATTGCTCTTTCAGAAAATATGAAAAACTCAAGACTGACTCGGTTGACCCATTTTTACTTTTTTTTTTTTGAGTCCTCGCGTAAAATCAAGGGGTGCAACTTTTAGTTCGCTTTGTGACGCACGGTCACATTTACAGTGGTGAAACATAGTACCAAATTTTGTTTGATTCATAGTTCTTCGAATATTTTTAATTAAATAAGAAAACCACATTGCTCCAGGCATGTGCTTTTGTTTGCTAAACATGTCACTCATCATCAATCTTACGACAAGAGGATAACTAAAACCTAAAGACCATTTGAAATAATTACATGGACACATGAGTTTAAGTAAGGCCTGACATCACTGTCAAACATTGGTGGTAAAGATGTTAGGGAGGGGTGTTTATACTTGAGAGTCGAGAGAAAAAAAAAAGAAAAACATTGCAACGATTGGCATGTATAATTTCTTCACTTGTTGCTGAAGTACACTTTTGTTACACAGTACTGGCGGTAAAACATTGTCCTCTGAATCCGAACTGCTTTCTGTAGAGGTGTGATTCTGGAGATGAAGTGCCCTGCACTGTTGGTATCTGGATTAATTAAATTGCAGAAACACAGACATGTAAATTATTACATGAATAATGTGACTTGGTGACCTTGGAAATCTTAACACATCCAGGGCCTTTTCTATCAAAAAAAAAAATAAACACAATTTCAAAATTACTCTGAATTGCTCTGTTACGTTTCAAATTGGTAAATGCATTGCCAGAATTGCACAAAATGTATTCAACGATGAAGTAGCACAAGACTGTGAAGATGTTTCCCTGAAAACCTGAATGCATAATTCTCTGAACACTAGGAATCCATCTTTTTCCAGGAAACAGCCCTGTGATTTTTTTTTTGTTTGCTTCCTTTTAAATGGGTGTCTAGAGTTTTCTTTCATCGTGCTTTAGGGTCTATCTACATCTTGATACTAGGTCAAATGAGGGTGTAGGCCTAGATAATCACATTATGTTTTGCTCCCTGGCATATTAGTTTCATGTCTATGTAAATTACAAGATTGTGATCCGTTTCATGAAAGCCTATTAAGGAGAGACTTTTCGCTCATAAGACACATCTATGAGAGATTCAAATATGTAATGACTCCATAAAACGGACCCCTCTGAGCCCTTCTTAATAACAGCGTACAGCTCGTACAGGTATTAATACTTCATCTCGGCCTACAAACTAGACGTTTTTACAGGCACGAACATCATACACATTTACTTCTACGCAACTGACAAGCAAATAAAAAGGGGAAAGTCTAAATGGGCAGACGTTTGTCCAGGAAAAAAAAATGGTAATGCTGGCAAAGCGTGAATTTAATACATGTATATGTTTTCTCGGGGGGGGGGGGGGGGGGGGGGTGTTGATAACTCATAGCATACAGGGATCACAGTACGTGGGCCCAGGTTAACTTGAAAGTTGCGTTGTACAGTAGGAACATCAGACACTTGTCTTGAACGTCTCTAATCTTACGTTTCTGATAGCGTTGCATATATGTCAAGTCAAATATTTCAAGTATGACAAAATAAACACCATTATCATAGATGACTAAAATCTACCCAGAGTTCTTACCTTCTTATGACATGGTACTTGGTATTTCATTGGATATTGACGTATTATTATCGTAGCTTGGCTGGAAGTGGTCCGCGTACGATGCGCGTAGCACGTCTTAACACAGGGCGTCTATGTAATGTGCCGCTTCGTGAACTAACCAACACACAGAGCAATTAATTCCACGAAGCGGCACATTCGATATATTTTAAGATAGTGCCACCTTTGTGAAATTACTGATCTGCGTTTTTGTGCCTTGTGCCACTTGTAGAAATACCAGTTTTTGCATATATAAGCATAATTCTGACCTGAGATTCTGTGAAATGATAGAGAATAACTAATACATAACAAAAATGAAGAAAACAGAAAATTGATTTTCTACGCGATTTTGGCCAAAGTGCCACTTCGTGGTGTCAACGACGTAGTGTGTGACACACACGCGCACACTTTAACCTGGCATAAACCCGAAGGATAATTCCAGTTGGGGATAAATGCGAGGGATCACCGAAGCGATGCAGCTTTTTGAGTATGTAACAAATAAATACAGAATAAACTGACCAGAAAGAATACTGTACATATATCTTAGTGGAAAAATGAGCAAAGAAAATGGGATTCCATCGGGATTCGAACCTGAGAACTCCGGATTGCAAGCCCGGTGCTCAACCGACTGAGCTATGAAAAGCCCTAGTTTAGGGCTCGTCCCGAGCCTTCCACCTGAACACCAAGGAGGCTAATCGGCAGCTCAGTGTCATTCTTGATGGAACACCTCTTCCATACAATGCTACACCAACCTACCTTGGAGTGAAGTTGGATAGGCAGCTGACCTACAAGGAACAACTCAAGGCCACAAGTGCAAAAGTGTCTTCAAGGAACAACCTCCTCCGCCGACTTGCAGGCTCAAAATGGGGTGCCAGTGCAACCACTCTCCGCACTAGTGCGCTAGCACTGGTATACAGTGCCGCAGAATACGCCTCCCCTGCGTGGTGTAGGAGCTCTCACACCAAGAAACTTGACTCAGTTCTGAATGACACCATGAGATTTATTACAGGATGTCTCCGGCCTACACCAACAGAATTCCTGCCTGTTCTCTCATGCATCGCTCCCGGCCCCGTGCACCGAGAACATCACACACATAAGCTGGTCACCAAGGCCTCCAGCAACCCGGACGACCTCCTCCACGACGTAGTTGAGGGCTCTGTAACTCTGGGTCAGCGGCATCAGCGACTGAAGTCTCGCCGCCCTTTCTCCCGCCATGCAGCAACGCTGAGAGGATCAAACTTCAACATCTGCCAGACATGGAGAACAAGCTGGGAAGACACCCAACGACCTGCCCAACTCGTTGTCACGCCCAATACATCTGTCCCCCTAGGAGCAAACCTCCTAAGGAGTGAGTGGGTGTCTCTAAATCGGATTCGAACGGGAGTTGGGCGTTTCAATGCAGCCATGCATCGTTTACGCGCGTCAGCAGCTTGCCAGTGTGGTGCACCAGAACAGACTGCTCAACACATCTTGAGTGAGTGCCCTGATCTCCGCCCTCCTGACAACATGGACCTGACACACCCTACTTCCACAGACTGTAACTTGGCTACAACAACTGAGGGACATTATTTAGCTGCTGCTGCCTCATAAGCAAGAAGAGAAGAAGAAGGGCTCGTCCCAGAAACCCTTAATTCCCAATGCTCGGGTGGTCAGAAGCTATCAGTGTGTTTGTGTGTGACACACACGCGCACACTCAAACCTGGCATAAACCCGAAGGATAATTCAACTTGGGGATAAATGCGAGGGATCACCCGAGCAATTCAGCTTTTC
Source organism: Diadema antillarum (assembly GCF_040938485.1). Lineage (NCBI taxonomy): Eukaryota > Metazoa > Echinodermata > Echinoidea > Diadematoida > Diadematidae > Diadema > Diadema antillarum. The sequence continues at coordinate 1,102,497 of NW_027270954.1, forward strand.
GAGCATGTAACAAATAAAGACAGAATGAACTGACCAGAAAGAATATAAATCATAAGTGGACAAATTAGCAAAGACAATGGAATTCCATCGGGATTCGAACCCGAGACCTCGGGATTGCTAGCCCGGTGCTCAACCGACTGAGCTATAGAAAGCCCTAGTTCAGTGTTCGTTCAACAACAAAAAAAAAAACCCTTAATTCCCAATGCTCGGATGGTCAGAAGATATAGCAGTGTGTTTGTGTGTGACACACACGCTTAAACCTGGCATAAACCCGAAGGATAATTCAACTTTGGGATAATTGCGAGGGATCACCGAAGCGATGCAGCTTTTTGAGTATGTAGCAAATAAAGACAGAATAAACTGACCAGAAAGAATATAAATCATTAGTGGAAAAATTAGCAAAGACAATGGAATTCCATCGGGATTCGAACCCGAAACCTCGGGATTGCTAGCCCGGTGCTCTACCGACTGATCTATAGAAAGCCCTAGTTCAGCGTCAAAAAAAAAATCAAAAAAAAAAAAACCTTAATTCCCAATGCTCGGATGGTCAGAAGGTATAGCAGTGTGTTTGTGTGTGGCACACACGCGCACGCTTAAACCTGGCATAAACCCGAAGGATAATTTAACTTTGGGATAAATGCGAGGGATCACCGAAGCGATGCAGCTTTTTGAGTATGTAACAAATAAAGACAGAATGAACTGACCAGAAGGAATACTGTATATATTTTAGTGAAAAAATGAGCAAAGAAAATGGGATTCCATCGGGATTCGAACCTGAGACCCGAGAGGTGTTCTTATATATACTGCAAATATTGAATGCATGTGAACGAACCTATTATTTGATTTGATTTATTGGTTTCTGTATCATCATTGTACATATACACATTCATGTACAAACATAAATATGATAATATATATAAGTACTAGGTGTTTCAAAAAACATTTCCCACTTTTGATTCTTAATATTTCAAAAACTATATATCAGATAACACTGTCATTGATATGAGTGGTAGCTGAATAGTGTACAATTGGGTTGAAGGTGGTTTGAATATGAAAGCAGAAATCAGTTTCATGAAATCCATGATTAATTTCACAGTTAGGTTCCAGACTTTGCTCTATTTTCAACCCTCTGTACAAAATTTCACTTTGCACAGGGGTCAATGGGTGTGTATGAGAGTGTGTGGTTAACACCATGACAATGGTCCTGAACAATGGCCAGGGTTTGAATGCTTCATTATTCATTCATGAGAAATTCCACTATCACAGCTAGTCTTTATTCAGCCTCTGGCAGTATCTGTGTAAAGTCAAACGCCTGTCGATACTGTCGTTGAGTCGCGTCAGTGCTCTCCCTACTTCTGAAAAACAAAATAACAAGGAATACCTTCTGTTCTATCGTAAACGTGGTGACAGGAAGTAAAGAAAATCAATTAGAGTATAGGCCTATATACACTTGTGTATATGGAGCCTTAAATAAATCTACTCTGAAACAAATCGCCCCAATGATAAATGCCGCTGAACTCTTTACCAAAAATGATCTCTTTTTATCGAAAAAAAAATTGTCAGACTATCTAATTAGTAGGCAGTTGTATTAAAGTGAGGAACTTTTGATCATTCATGCTTATTTATATCCCAAATTTAGTGATATGTGAGAAGCAAAATTTGAAAATGATTGCCAGCTGGAATGAAATGTGGTGTTTGCAAGCACTTTACCGTGCATGAATTCAGACTAGCAGTGCCCAGGGCAATCCACATGAATTATTGATTAAGCATTCATGTGCCAGGGAGCGCCAGACTGACGCCTAGTCAACAGGTGGTTCAGGCATGTCCATTGTTCAGGGCCATTGTCAGCACACACTCACATACACATCATTGGTTCCTGTGCGAAGTTCAATTTTTGTACAGAGGGTTAAAATTTGACCAAAATCTGAAACCTTACTTCAAAATCAATCTTAGATTTAATGAAACTGATTTATGCTTTCACGTGCAAATTACCTCCAACCAAATTGTACACTATCCAGCTATTACTCATATCAATGACAGTTTTATCGAATGAATAGTTTTTGAAATATTTATGATCAAAAGTGGGGAATGTTTTTTGAAACACCTAGTATTTTCTTGTTCATTGCCTGTGTACAATGTACAGCAAAAGTACAACAAAACATACTACAATGAATAATACAGAGGGGCTACAGCATAAGCGTAGCTTGATTTGCGTGCAGCCCCCGTAGCATAACATAATATTATAATGTACATCGGAAGGAGAATAGGAGGGAGGGATGACTTGCATAGAGATTGTGTTGAAAGGAGAAAGGGAAGGGAGAGGTTTGTCTGCTTTCACTAAAGGTTTATGCAAAATAAAATCACCTGTATCACTGATTAGCAAGACATGACAAAATATTTCTTCAACGAGGTACAGGTGGACAGTTGATACAGGTCATGGTCGGTTACATAATCATTATTACATAATAGATTAATTGTGTCGATATTTGTACAAAAGAATTTCGTGTATATAACAATGACAATGGAATTACTGATATTCAGATAACAACATCGTTTTTACAGCCTTCCTAAAAGAATACGTGGACTTTAAACTGCGAATTTCAGAAGGAAGAGAATTCCAAACATCGGGTCCGGTGTGTCTGACAGATTTCAGAGCCATCACTGTTTTGGGATTATACAAGTGAAACTTATCAGCTTGTCTTGTTGGATAAGAATGTATTTCCTTATTTAATTGGAATAATGAGTAAAAAGAAGATGGCAACTGACCATTATGTAAGCGAAACATAAAGAGTGAGTTTTGCAAAAAAAATTAATGTCATTTACCTTAAGTGTTCTTAATTCTGCGAATAAAGGATCTGAATGGTCTCGATAACCTGAGTTGGTGCATATACGTATTGCTTTCTTTTGCAAAAGTAATATACTATCAATGTGGCTTTTTGATGTTGCCCATACAATGTTGCAATAAGAAATGTGCGATAATATCAATGAATTATATAACATAAATAAAATATTCTGAGGGACATAATACTTTAACTTTTGAAGTATACCAACATTACGAGATACTTTATCAGAGATATATTGTACATGAACATTCTATTTCATATTTTCATTTATATATATTCCGAGGAATTTAATACTCTCTTTTTGTTCCAATAATACACCATCCACCATAATATTTAAATGTTGCATTTCATTGTTGTGCTTCTTGTTATAGAAATACATAAAATTTGTCTTTTTCAGATTAAGTGATAATCTATTACTCTTATAATTTCGGTAATTCAGTGTTAAGAGTTCTTAGGAGCGAATGAAAATCAGAATTGGAACAAAATACATTGGTGTCATCAGCAAACATAATATATTGCAGTGACTTAGATGAGTTTGAAATATCATTTACATACACTAGAAATAATAACGGTCCCAATATGGATCCTTGTGGGACTCCACATTGTATAGGTAATACTTCAGAGTTAACAGATTCATAGTACACATATTGCTTTCTATTTAACAAGTAATCTTTAAACCATTCAAGTGGAATGCCACGAACACCATAGGACTGCAATTTACGTATGAGGATAGTATGGTCAAGAGTGTCGAATGCCTTGCTTAGGTCCATGAAAACACCGATTACATGTTTTTGTTCAGCTAAGGCAGTCGACATTCTATCGTATAATTGGGCTAGTGCCATATCTGTTGAATGAAATTTCCTGAAGCCATACTGGTCTTGGTTAAATATATCATATTGTGTCAAAAAATCATACAATCTGTTATATACAAGCCTTTCTATTACCTTAGAAATACTAGGAAGAATAGAAATAGGACGGTAATTTGATACAAAAGAAGAGTCATCTTTTTTATATATTGGAATAACTTTAGCAATTTTACATGCATTCGGAAATATACCAGTTGAGAGTGACAAATTACAAATGTACACTAAGGGTGTCAGTATACTACCAATAATCTGTTTTAAAAAATACGTACTCATTTCATCATGACCAGTTGCATAACTTGATTTTAATGAGTGAACAATGTCAAGAATCTCACTATAATCTGTTGGTTTAAAAAATAATGAATTATCATTTGACGCACCTAAATACTGCGAAAAATCAGTTTGTGTGGGATCTATTTTTGAAGCTTGACTAGGACCTATAGCAACAAACTACTCATTGAAACAACATGCTACATCCCTTGGGTTACAGAGTGTTTGACCGTCACGCATAATTTGAAATGTTGACATATTCTTTTGCTTACCAATCACATCATTAATAACTTTCCAAGTGGCTGACATATTTCCAGTAGCATTTTGAAAGGCTTCTGTATAAAACATCCTACGGGAAAGCCTTATAATTTGTGTCAATTTATTTCTATATAATTTATATCGATTAACGTTATCATTATTAGGATACCGTAAACTGCATTTATATAACATATTTCTTTTCTTTATTGATCGGAAAATTCCTTTTGTTATCCATGGATTTTTAATTTTTCTATTACTTTTTCTTTCAATTGCGGGGATATGTTTGTTAAAGTAAGAAAGAAATATATTCCAAAACGTATCATAAGCAATATTTGGGTCTGCGCAAAGCAATACATCATCCCATGTCTCCGAGATTATATCATACAAGTCATGGTGTCCCGGCAGACAGAGTGCTATAAAACTGTCTCTTATATAAAAAGATATGAGCGACTGAATGAAATCGTTGCATTATCTAATAGAAAGAACACTTCAAATTTTATTTGACACAATGATAATCCTACTTGACCGAGCAATAATGAAGCCATAAAACTGATAATGAATGTTTGTTTGATAGATACTTTATTTTCTGCAAATCAATATACATAAGTTTCATAGTCATGAAAATGCAGGAAATACAAAGTAAATTCAACGCAGAGTCGTTTGACTTCCATAAACCACGATACATATAAGTACATAATCATGAACATGTAGGAAATATGTAAAATAGATTTAACACAGTCTTTTGACTTGCATAAACAACGATATGAAAGAAATTTAATATACGGTATGCATGTCTATGCAGCAGTGATAAGAATAACATTTATAGTTAAGAAACGATTATGCAGAGGGCCGCCATTATAAGCATTGCTTGAAAAGATGACCGGCCCGAGGAAAAGATAAGGACGTACTAAATTCGTAACAATATAAATTCTGCTGCGAAGGTAGCAGGGGAAAATAAACTCTGGTGTGTGATGGTGGTGGTGGTGGTGAATGTGTGTGCAGGTGCTTGAGGGTGCACAATAGCAGATAGGCTGGAATTTAGAATAGTGAAATTGGTTTACTGAAAGAGGGGACGATATGCGCTGTTGCTATCAGGAGACCAACATTAGTTATATAATTTATTTGTATTTAGTTCATATTTGAAGTATACTGTAATAAAATGTACTTCTTTAAGTTTGCTTTAAATGAAAACAAGGAGGCACACTGTTGCAACTCCTCAGGAAGAGTGTTCCATGTATCCGGACCTTGATGTCTAATCGACTTTTGAGCAAGTTAAAGCTTCGGATTACTTAAGTGAAAATCATGGGAACGACGGGTAGGGTATGAGTGAATATGGTCATTGGTTACTGGTTAATGCATCCAATATAGCTACTGAAAACGGATAAAATGAATGAATACAACTGAATGCATTTTTGTACCTTTTTGAGTGGCTCCCAAACAATAGTGATCAGTCTTTTTTCATCGATTTATAGACCAGCGCAGCAATTTTTGTCGGAAACTTTATCTTGCAAAGTTGTCGAATTTGTCCCTCTGTCAAGAATGGCTAGGATGGCAAAAATATCAAAAATGCAAATCACAAGTTTTCAGGAAAAATTACTGTAGAATCGAAATGCCTGCACGAGAATTTGATGATTGTGGTTTCAAAATAGGTGTTCGTCTATCAACTACTAAAGATAATAATTTCTTTCGTTCTATCTTGCTTTTGCAATTAAGAGTCAGTTTTATAGCACTCTTTTGGGCCATGCAGTATACAAGCATAAGTACTGAGTTAATTGTCTTATATAACCAAACAAATAACTGCAATCAATTCTTCTATTACCGTACTCGATCAGTGTACGAACCTGCCGACCCATTCGATGCAAGATCTTACACAGATCGAGTTATGTCGACCTGGTCTAAGAAGTCTAGTAGAAATCGAATATTGACCGTGAAGTGATCGTGTATTGATTGTGTGTAGATCGGGATGTTCGAGTAGAGATCTGTGTGGTTGTCGAGGAGAGATTCTGGAGATGTCGAGAATGGTCGGGTGTGGATCGTAAAAGATCGAATAGCGGTCGGGAAGGGATCGTGTTGAAGGACGATCGATCATTTGGTCGGAATTGCTCTGGTAAAAATTGGTGCTCGGGATTGATCTCGCTTGATCGAGTTGATCTGATCGGCAGTGGGAACGGGGTATAACACACGTGTCCACAGCTGTATCAATTGGATACAAGAATTTCAGAGTTCTACAACTTCAGGCAGCAGGTAATAAGATTTAGACACTTGGATCACATACGTCCAGTAGAACTCAAATCTTTTCCCGTTTTTAGATTACGCTGGAAAAAAAAAAAAGACTTATGACATCGTCTTGTTGGGTATAAAGAAAAAAAAACCGTAAGAAAAGACGTTTTGTTACCATAGTGGGAACAGTGGCATAAGTGACGTGAGCAATTAAGCATTGCATCTTATTAGCGAGATATAGGCCTGAAAAAAGAGCCGTACTGAAACAAATTCATGTTTTTCAAATTCATGAAATTCTTCCGTCGATATGTTTTCATTGCATCTGATTGACAAATTGCCCTACATCGACGTTAATAAGCACTGAATTGATCAGTGATTTAGTAGTAGCCATGATAAAAAATCGGGCGCTGTTCGTTATTCCGAAGGTTCATTATTCCGAAGGTTCGTTATTCCGAGGGTTCGTTAATCCCAAACACACAAATTTCCTACCTAGAGGTTCGTTAATCCGAAAATGAAAAAGGGTTCGTTAATCCGAACATTTGTGGCTTTATTCCGAAGGTTCGTTAATCCGAAAATGAAGTAGGGTTCGCTATTCCGAAGGCTCATTTATCCGAAAATGAAATAGGGTACGTTATTCCGAAGGTTCGTTGATCCGAAGTGATGTAGGGTCCGTAACGAACCTGCGGAACGGCGGCTTTCTTTCATTTGCGGATTAACGAACCTTAGGAATAACGAACCTTATTTTATTTTCGGATTAATGAACCTTCGGATTAAAACAAATCTCATCACGTTTTCGGATTAACGAACCTTCGAAATATCGAATCTTCGGAATAACGAATCTTCGGAATAACAACCCTTCGGAGCTAAGAACCTTCGGAATAACGAACCTTTGGAATAACGAGCTGTAACCAAAAAATCATGGGCTTACATACTCGAGCAGGATTCGAACTTACGACCTCCGGATCATCGGACAGGCGTCATCTCCACTAGATCACCGAGCTTTCGCCAGACAGCAAGTGCTAGTTCTAATCCTTACAGCAGGCAGAGGGTACTGCTTTGTTATTCAAATTCATGAAATTCTTCCGTCGAGACGTTTTCATTGCAACTGATTGACAAATTGCCCTACATCGACGTAAATAAGCACTGAATTGATCAGTGCTTTAGTAGTAGCCATGATAAAAAAAATCATGGGCGTAGATACTCAAGCAGGATTCGAACCTACGACCTCCTGATCACCGGACAGGCGTCATCTCCACTAGATCACCGAGCTTTCGCCCGACAGCAAGCGCTGGTTCTAATCCTTACAACACGCAGCGGGTACTGCTTTGTTATTCAAATTCATGAAATTCTTCCGTCGAGATGTTTTCATTGCAACTTCGAAAAAGCTGTGCTCGTATTTTGTGGATATCTCAAGTAATGAATGCGAAAAAGTGGACCTTTTTTTAATTGTTCAATTTAAATTCAAAGTAATTCAAAACAATGCGGACATTATAATATGACAGACATGTAGGACAGAAAAATATGTCTGTGGTATTGTATATCCGACAACGAATAAAGAGACATTAAAGTTTCAATTTGAATTGTCTTATTTTTATCTATCCTTGATTTTTATCAGGTGGGTTCCAGAGCTAACTAATCACATTTGTATTTTGCAACAATAATTCGTCTTAGCAACAACAATAATGATAACATAATGTCATTACGATTATTATCATCATGATGATTATAATTCCTACTATGATTAACAATGATTAATGTGGTGTGTATATTCACCCAGAGTAGCCTGAATGCCGCACTATACGTCATTCGCATAAGTTGAATTGGGATTCTTTTCAGTTATATTATTGCCACATTTTGTGGGCTCTCAGTGGAGAACTCTTATCCATTTCTTTTGATGTTGAACTTTAATTGAACACTCATTAGTAGAAATCTTATTCGTGCACTTAAATGCAGAGAGCTACGCTAGGATAGTTATAATTCATCCTCAACTTTGGTTATCCTTATCTCGTGCTTTAGTTTTGATTTAAGCGCCTCTCATTTTAGAACAATAGGTTTGTGATACAGTATTTTATCAATACGATGGATCTTCAGCTTACACCACTTCAGTTTACGCTCTGTCGTATATCATCTTTGCGACAAAACTTGTTCAACGGTACAGCTAGAAATCAGTAGCAGGCAGATGTCTCTAATAAAACAGTAAGAGACTTCCCAAGTAGTATTACTGCAATATTATGATTATGTAGTCGTATAGATATATAGTTATCAATGTCAGTCCTTTCTCGTTACCATAATAACCATTTATTTCATGAGTGTAACTGTATTATCATTATTATTTTCATTATCAACGTTGTGTTCATCATTACTTTCTGTATTAGCATTATTATTATAACTAATATTATAATCATAATCATGATTATGATTGTAATCATGATTATACTTATGATTATTGGGAATTCTCGGCGATCACGTAATGCCACGCCCTATCTCGACTTTCAGAGATAACGGCCTCTCACAGGAAATCGAGAGTTAAGCTGACTGTCGACATGGATTAGCGCACGGAGGTGGGATTCCCAACGAGAGAAAGTTCCCTCCCCTGCCATCTTGCAATCGACACAGCTTGCTGGCGCGCTCGATTTCGCAATCTTTGATCTTTAACCTGTTGACCTCTGATGTCAAGTCAGCGCAGTTCAGATCACTGAAAAAAAGGATACCTCTCCAACTTTATGCCCTTTATAGTAGAGCAGATAAGTCGAAGAATTGTGCAAAATTTGACTAAAGCGTGAAACTTTCACCATTGTTAGTACATGCTATAAGATTAATTTTAAGATCAGGAGGTAAGTCTGAATTGACCTCTGATGACCTCTAGAGGTCAATGACCTCAAAATCTAAGAAAATTGATATTTTGCGTCATTGGTTAATGATAAACACAGTATGATGTACTAAAACTTAATTTTTGTCACAGTGAAATTGTCTTTATGTTCCACAGAGCCCTGACAGGTTTCTACTTTTGACCTCTGATGACCTCCAGAGGTCAATGACCTCAAAATGTCAGAAAATTGATATTTTGCATCATTGGTCAATGATAAAACACAGTAATGATGTACTAAAACTTAATTTTTGTCATAGTGAAATTGTCCTTATATTCCACAGAGCCCTGACAGATTTCTATCTTTGACCTCTGATGACCTCCTGAGGTCAATGACCTCAAAATGGCAGAAAATTGATATTTTAATGCGTCACTCATAACTGAAACACGATAATTATGTACTAAAAACTAATTTTGTAAGAGGAATTGCCTCAATGTTCCACTGAGCCTTTCGAGTCAGATTTCTACCTTTGACCTCTGATGACCTCAGATGACCTATGATGAGGCCAATGACCTCAAAATGTCAGAACATTGATATTTGGTGCAATTGGTTGATGACAAACATGATTTAGATGTTATATTCATTTGTATTACAATTGAATTGTTTTCCTATTCCACAGAGCAAGAGAAATTACTCACGTGTCTCTACCTTTGACATCTGAGGAAGGTGACAGGTCAATGACCTCAAAATATCAGAATATTGATATTCTATGTATAGTCAATGGTCAACTTTGTAATACCCGATGTACAATCATTTATGCTATAATAGAAGAATCTTGTCATTCCATGGAACATTGGTCATTAGCCTGTGCATTATATCCAACTTTGACCTATCAGGATAATGAGAGGTCACTGAGGTCACATATGTAGGCTTACCTGTATTGATGTTTGGCTTCATTGGTGTAATCGTAAATGCTTAATCATGTAAAAATCACGCATTGACGTTTTGATCAAAGTATGTATGCATATTCCACAGAGCATTGGTTTATAGTAACAGGTCTCTGAAATGTGAGAGGTCAATTACTTCAGAAATAAAGCTTAAGTTTCTTGAGTGATGGCAGTGACCTCAAATATAACTGTTATGTTTAGTTTAGTTATGTAGACTAGCAAATATAGGCAAATATGGCCATTATCTCGACACTCGAGGAAAACAAGGCCCACGAGACTGATATACAGAGTGTTTAATCTATTCAGTGTAAGTCTCATAGATCTTTTCCCCCATTTGTCGGACTCATTATGGGACTGGTTTGCCTAAGTGTCAAGCTCATGGGCAATATTTGCATAGTTTCCAGCTGGTGGGCTTGTATTGGCCAGTGTAAAGCTGGTGGGTTGTTACAGTATGACCGCGATGAATGACTCATGGTCCTGGAGTATACAGTCCACAGCTGCGACATCATGGACCATCTTGAAAACTTCGACATACTGTGAGGCCCAACATGCATTCCACATGAAGCAATCCTGTGTATTGCAACTACCTATTGCCATCCGAGACCTACCCAGGGAATAGATAACAATTCATGGCAAACCATGGAGAAAGCGGATTGTGCAAAATATTGTGGAGTTCCAATAGGAGGCTCAGCTGGAATCAAATCGCCACAGCAGCTTAAAAAGGTTATACTTCAACCAAAGACTCTCTCCAGACGAAGATACGAGTATCATAAAGTTCAGGTGTTTTGCTACTCCATGCCGTTCAGGACTGTCCTGGAATATGCATGCATCATCTGGGATCCATTCACCCAGGTGAAACATCATGAAGTTTGGAATGATCCAGAGAAGATATGCACTCTTTAGCTGCAATGACCATCATATGCTAAACAAGCAGTGTTACAGCCACACTTGAAAAACAAAACAAAGCAAAACAAAACAAAACTACAATGGCAATCCCTGTAAGAAAGTACAGCACAGGCAAATTCAGCGATGATGTTCTGCATCAAGAACCCCACAATATCCACTCCGCAGGAAGTTGTGGCTCTATTGCTGCATTCTTCAAAAAGGGCCAATGACCAAAAATGTCAGGCATCATTTGCAAGAACACAAAGTAGGCCTACTCCCAAAAAAGGTGGCGGCTACTCTCGGCCACTGTCTCTTGTATCTCTTTGAAACACTACAGGAGAGAGATACTCAATATTCAGCTCTGTTATTAAAGATACATATGTCTCTCTTTTTAGGTGATCCGAGTATCTTCTCGGATCACCTATTGTATCTGTACGGATTCTTTCTTCTTCTTCTTTCTTTATTTCTCCCCAAAAGTTGTGCAGAGGTTAGCTCAGAAAGTACTATGCCTATCAAGTTCAAACTTATACCATGTATGTATCGTGTCCCAAAGACGGCAATCGAACTAAAATCAAAGTGATCAGTCGACCGTGACGTCACTATGACGTCATTATATGAAAACACATTCTCAATCATATCTCATTAATGGAATGAAGTTTTTCAATGAAATTCACGTCACATTTATTTCAAGTTATGCGCATTCTACTCATATTCTCAAAATTCACATTTTCTCTTGGTACGTGCGCGTACGCGCGCGTTGAAATATTTGTATGCTCAAATCGAGCTCAAATTTTTTTGCACACGTTTCAGACCATTTAGAGCATTTTTTGAAAAATTGAAAAAATCGGACGGACGCGTACGCGCGCGCGCATATACGCACGCACAGCTCATATGCAATAGAAATTTTCAGTTTTTTCACACGGATCGGATGTCCACAATGTCAAGGAATATTTCTATCAAGTTTCAAGTCGATCCGACTCAATGTGACATCATACGGGCCCGTCAAATTCAAAATTCCGCGCGTGCGTCAATGGGGATACACTGTGCAACTATGCCAAAAAACCGCCAATTTTAAATCGGATTTTACTCGTCAGGATGGACGATGACCCCCCATTTTCTTGACATATTCTAAAAGCTGATGAGTTGTACATGTCATTTCATGGGTTGGCGATACTGAAAAAATGATAAAAAGATATCAAATTTCTTAATAAAGTAAACAAAGTAAATTTTCCAAATGACGTCATCAAATTTCAAATTCACTCGAGCGTATCTCACTTAAATTTCGCCAATTTTCACCCAGATTTCAGTATGTTGTAGCTTATGAAATGTTCTTTCATCAATGTGATAACAACATTTTGATTGGATAACGTCATCACCTCGTAAAAATGGATTGAAAGTATCCTTGTAAAATTTCACCAGTTTACGTGTTATCTCTATGGGAGTGCAGTTTTTCTGGCAGTGAAAATTGACATGACTCTCTTTTTCGAGCACTAGCTCACTTATGCTTCGGTGAATTTCTCCCAGATTTTAGTATGTTGTAGCTGAGACTTTGGGCTATCGTAAATGTGCCCTCCATTTTTTCATACAACGTTGGTATCACATCGAAAAACTTGGTTGAAAAATTGCATGTGGCTTCGATGCAGCGTCATTTTGCTTAATACACAGGGCCTATGGAGCATGAAATAGGTCATTGCATAGCGCATCCGACTCGTAATCCTAAGGTCCCTGGTTCGATGCTCACCCCTGCCAGTTTTTTTTTTTTTTTTGAACACTTTTTTTTTTCCTTTTTTTTTCTTTAGTTAGTCTTAATCTCCTTTCCTAACTTTATCTTTTTCTGATTTTTTCATGCTTCTCCTTCAAATTTCTATAAAAATAACATAATTTGTTCTTTATTTTTCTTTCTTTCTACTACTTTCTGTGCAATAGATGAACAACAGCAATGGCTATTAATCCCATATTTTGCACATGTTTTGTTCATGTCACGTACATTATTTCATAAAATAACAATTACTTGATCGGACACCATCTTGGGTATGTAAATTAGGGTCAAAGGTCATAAATGTTTTATCCTGTATCTTGGTGAATACATGTCCTATCTCTCCCATATTTTGCACACACAAAGACCATGTTACAAGAATCATTTCACAAAATAACCACTTTTTGCTCAGATGCCATCATGTCTGTGCAAAGTGGGGTCAAAGGTCATATATTCTTTCTGTATCTTCATTATGACGTGTTATCTCTATGGGAGTGCAGTTTTTCTGCGAATGAAGCTATGACAATCTTTTTCGAGCAATAGCTCACTTATGCTTCGGTGAATTTCTCCCAGATCTTAATATGTTGTAGCTGAGACTTTGGGCTATTGTATTTTACCTTTCGTTTTTTTCATACGATGTCGGGATCACGTTAAAAAACGTGGTTGAATTTAAAGCTTATCTTCAATGTATTGAGATGTTTCTTTTCTTTCTGCAACTTTCTTTGCAATAACTCAAGAAAAACAGCATCTATCACCCTCAAATTTTGCACATGTTTAGTTCATGTCACGTACATTATTTCATAAAATAACAACTTCTTGATCAGACACCATCTTGGGTATGTAAATTAGGGTCAAAGGTCATAAATGTTTCATTCTGTATCTTAGTGAATACATGTCCTGTCTCTTCCATATTTTGCACACGCAAAGACCATGTTACAAGAATCATTTTACAAAATAACCACATTTTGCTTAGATGCCATCCTGGCTGTGCAAAGTGAGGTCAGTGGTCAAATATACTTCATTCTGTCTCTTTATTATGACGTGTTATACGGAATATGGTACCAAAGATGGCAGATCTGACTCGCTTTTCTAAATGAGATTCCGAATATCACACGGCGAATGTCCCTAAACACAGATGAAACCTGTATGGTCATGCCTAAATTATATATTTGTTGCTGTATCTTCGTTATCTAGTGTATACAGAATTTGGAACCAAAGATGACAGATTTGACTCCCTTTTCTAAATGAGAATCCAAACATCACACAACCAATGTCTCTAAACACAGATGAAACCTGTATGGTGTTGCCTATTGCGATCAGACCTCGAATCATTGATTAAAAAAAAATCGGATCACCTTAATTTGTCAGTGATGACAAATTACAATCTCTAGTTGTTTTTGCATTTGTTTGTTGTTTTTTGCTTCATATAGCTCTTTGGATACCTTCTTTAACCAATTAAGAAAAGGCTCCATGGCAGATTACAAGATTACACAGTATAATGAAGGAGAAGAAGAAGAAGAAGAAGAAGAAGAAGGAGAATAGGAAACGAGATCTGCTGTCAATGATGCAGAGCCAATACCAATCAGTTCCATGGCAGATCTTAGTCGGCACTGCAAAGGTTTGGATGTCTCTCTCTGTTGACAAAGGATATTCTAAAGCTCCAAGTAAGTCCATGGGGTGGTTTACATTGTCTGGGCATAGAGGGTTGGGTTGGGTATATGAGGATATGATGCTTTGTTATAACAATTAGGTCTGAGATATCTATTTTTTTATGTTTGTTTTGACCATCTCGCATGGATCTCCAACGAAAAGGAATGATAATGTGTTAGACCCAGCCGCCACCGTGTTTTTTCAATAGATTTTGATATTACAGTGTAGTTGAGAAAAAAAGTAACCGCTCATTTTCCTAGATGGAAGTCAAAATTGAACTGTGTGTGGAATACTCTGCATACAATTTTGGACACACACACACACACACACACACACACACACACACACACACACAATGAGACCAGACATCAATATTCTTACATTTGATGCATATCTTTCAATATCCTCCAGAGGTCAGAGGATCATCGCTAATGTTCATGTGAAATGAGTGCACGCCTTTTGAATTGCTCACTTTTATTGCTATAGAAATACACAATATGTGCATCATGTCAATCATTAAATATTGTATCAGTTTCATTTTCAGTCTTGGATTATTTTTTCTATGTACAAATAAAATCGTGGCAAAGTAAACAACTTTCACATCAAAATATAAACGAGAATACTAAAAAAGAAACAGATATAATAACGTGCAAGGCAAATACCAGGCCTACATCATCTTAAGGTATACAGGTGAAGGAAATCACCTTATTGATAAACAATTTACTTGACTGGGATAGCGACCACTGAACAATATTGTTTCTTAAAACTCTCTCTTCTTTTCAACAAGTGGAATAAAACACATGCACATACCGGGCCATCAGTTTGGAGGAGGGGTGGGGTGGTGGCAGGGATAGTTGACCCCCACCCCATTAAATTCTGAGATGTGGACTATGTTTTGTTGTTGTTAGTTTTTGTTGTTGTTTTTTGCTTTTTGCTTTTTAGACAGAAAACTGCCCAAGTTTTTCACTTTAAGTGTGCATCGGATTGTTAAAATTTAATTCTGAAATGCAAAATCTCCCTTCTGTGAGAGGGGATATCTCCTTTCAATAGACTCCTTCCCCCCTGCTTGGTTCCTTCCACAGATATAACATACTTTGGGGAATGATAATTTCCCTTATTCTATGAAAAATGTTTTTAAGAGATATTTTTATTTGAATTCCAAAGATGAAAAGGCTTTCCTATATATGCACGATTGTTCATTTTGGAGGGCAAGAGGCATTTGCCCCGCCTCCCGAGAAAATATGGGAGGGGGAATGGTGGGGACATAGAACTTTGCCTCCAAGTATTTCCTGAGATGGAGATTTTTTTTTCTTCACTTTTTTTGACAGAAAATGAATTGTCACTGAACATTTCAGCTATAGTATGCACCAGATTAAAAGGCAGAATCTCCTTTGCATACCCCCTCCCCCACACTATCTTTCGTTATGTCCCCTTCCATATACGCTCAGTGCTTTTGTCCCAGTTTTGTTCTATATCATCACAAAGTATGTACTAGATCTTTAATTTCAGTTTCGACATATTAAAGAAAATCCCTCTTGTTGGAGGGGGTAGTGTATCTTTCAATTAACAATCCCTCCGCGGTTTCTACCCTTAGATTTGGTACACTCCTTTCACTGATAATTTCCCAAATATTCCATCATAAATGTGTATACATGGTACTAGATTTTTTTTTTTACATTTCTATTCTTACTGCAAAGGCTCCCTCGCATGGGAAGGATTGGGGGACAGCCCCTTTGATACCCTCCTCTCGCTGTATCAACCTCTCCTCCATGCATTGATTATGGCTACACATTTGGGTATGGACTTTTTTTTTTCAAAATGGTAGTTCAACCAAGAGTGGCACGAGATCATTGAATTGCAAATAAAAGAATGCAAAAGCTCCATAATGTGGGAGGGGGATACCTCCACCCACATCCTTCTGTCGATTGGTCTCCCTCCATAGATGGCTGACTTACTACACCTTTTTGATACAAATTTCGAGGTATTCCTTCAAAAGTGCCTGTGTGCCAGGTCGTTGAATCTCATTTCTCAAAATACAAGAGCTCTCTCGAATGGGAGTGGAATACCCTACCCTCGCCAACGCTGCGCTTGCTGGGTTCCCATCCATATAGACTTGGTGCACCTTGGTGATCCATAATTTTCCAAATATTCCCCAAAACGTATGCATCAGGTTCTTTAAAAAAAAAAAAAAAAACTTCGTCTTTGGGAGGAGGGTAGGTGAGATGCGCCCACACCCCATCAACTTCCGTATAAGTGATGACGCATACATTAAACAAGAGCTACACTGAATCACTGATTTCAGGTCTAAACCTGCAAAAATCCAATCCCCCACCCACATCCTCCCCCTCCCCCTCCGCTTCATTCCTTTGCACCATGAAGTTATGTTTTTACATATTTTCCAAGTCCCCCCCCCCCACGTGAAAACAGATCGACACCCCTTTCTCTGTGCACATACCCGATTTAGATAATTACCTGAAAAGTTCTGCGGAATGAGTAGCCACTTTTTTGGTAACAGAAATGCATGGTTTGTAAGCCCTACATTATAAACAATTATTAACTATTAACTATCGCAATATCAATATTAACATCCTCACATTTCATTCGAGGTATTTGACCTTGTGTGAGATTCATAGGTGAACGGTAATGGCTCGTTGATAAGCAGGGCCTACGAGTGCTCTCTAGAACATCATCATGTTTACCATTGATGATGCCAAACTATTCTGATACTTTGAGGTCATTGACCTCTGAGATCATCAGAGGTCATAGGCAGAAACTCGTCTGTGTGCCTTGGAATATGAAGACGATGTCATTGTACACAGATATGCTTGTTTTGTACATCTTTACCATGTTTGACCTTTCACCAATGATGTCATACTTCAATAGTCTGATATTCTGAGGTCATTGACCTCTCAAGGTCATCAGAGGTCAAAGGTAGAAACCTGTCTGCTCTTTAGAATATGAAGACAATTTCATTGTAAGACAGATATGCTTGTTTTGTACATCTTAACAATGGTTACCATTAACCAGTGACATCACAGATCAATATCATATTTTGAGGTCATTGACCTCCAAATGTCATCAGAGGTCAAAGGTTAAAACCTGTCAATGCTCTGTGGAATCAGAACATGGTTTCCCTGAAGTATAGATGCATGTTTAGTGAATCATAACCACATATATCATTCACAAATGTCTAAAAACATCGATATTTTGATATTTAAAGTTCATTGACCTCTGGAGGTCATCAGAGGTCAAAGGTAAAAACCTGTCAGTGCTCTGTTGAATCTGGAAATGATTTCTCTGTGGTATAAATGCATGTTTAGTGCAACATATATGATAACCACATATATCATTCGCAAATGTCTAAAAACATCGATTTTCTGATATCTAAAGTACATTGACCTCTGGAGGTCATCAGAGGTCAAATCAGACTTACCTCCCGATCTTAAAGTAAATCTTATGGTATGTACTAACACTGGTGAAAGTTCATGCTTTAGTCAAATTTTGCACAATTCACGTGATTTTGAGGGCTTAACTGCTCTACTATTATAACTATATGTGGCGTATCTGTATGGAGGTAGGCGGGAGATCGATACTGTATTACATTCATTGATTTTCGATCTGCAAAAACGATGTAATGCGCACCCCTCACTGTCTGTTTAACCCCACTAGTTCCGTCACTACCTTCTGTCACGTGTCACTGTGGGCGCAGCGAGGTGTCTCTTGCTATGACAACCAAGTTTGTTTTGTTTTTAACTTTGATCAGTTATTTGTTCCTTGAGCAGCTACCCTACGTTATTCGTTAAATATATTATGATACAGTCGTGTTTTTGTTTGTTTGGTTGGTGGTTGTGGTTTTTTTTTTTTGGGGGGGGGGTGGTTTGTCTGTCTAAGCCCTATATCTTGCTCTGTTTTGATCGGTATTGGGAATTTCCCGTTATTATCCCTGTGTCGCAATCCGCTTTTGAATTCACAAGGAAGTTTATTCACGGAGGTGGAACTTTCCACCTCCATGACCTCCCTGGTTTAAACTTTCCTCTTTTTTTTCTTTTTTGGCAAAGATACAATCGTATTTGACTCATGTAAGTTCTTATTCTTATTTCCTGCAATTTAATTACACCACTTCCTTTTTGGCAAAGATGGACACATGATAAAGAAAATGTTGAAATTCGGCTTTGATCGTATAAACATCGGGTTATTTGCGAGGGCATTTTAAAGGGATATGGTATCGTTTTGGTTGAGATGGTGATTCAGGTTTCGTCTTTTCGCCATTTTACGTGAAGTATTATGGAGCATATACAATTCTAAGAGGAATGAAAAGTTGTTGTTTTTTATGAAAATCGGTTTTGAAGGGGCTGAGATATCCAAAAACAGGCTATGGTCCCAGTAAAAGGTGGGTTTCATCTTTTCTTTTCTTTTTGATATCTTTGCATTTAGATATCTCAGCTATTTCAAAACCAATCTTCATCAAATAATCTTTGAATTTTTTCATAGAATTGTATGCTCTTTTATATTTCATCAGAGGTTTCCCATTATTTCAAAGAAGTTGGAAACCTAAAGCCCAGTCTCAACCAAAACTATATACCATTCCTTTGTTGAGCCATCGTGTGACCACCTGTGGCTTCTCTCAGGCACCAGCAGCAACTTCGTGAGCAGTGGCAAAATCTTGCCATTTTCTTTGTGTGCCGTTTTCTTTGTGTTTCTTTCGGGTAAACTTCTTGATGATAAGGATCCTCATCTCCTTGTAGACTTCGTGCTATGATACTGAAGGAAGTTGAAAAAAACTTCGCCGCTGGTCACATGGTGGCTTAAAATGTTCTCATGAAAGCCAGAGGTAAACGCTCAGCAGTGATCAGAACCGATTTGAACATTTCCTGTATCGTATATTCCATATTTGCTCTGTACTTCAGGACAGTGATTGTTGGTTCTGTTTGTTTGTTTTTATTGTTCCTTATTCCACGTTTCAACAAATAAGCCATAAACATAGCAAAAATTGCCAAATACAGCAGTTAAAGACAATTGAACACGTGAAATACATTGTATAAGGAATCTACGTAGAAGCATTGCTTGTGTGGTGTAGATTCCCAGATGCTGATATGAGATAAATTCTTACTAAATATTCACAACTGAAAGGAATGACAAATTATGAAGTAGGGAAGTATAGACGTTGAAGAATAAAAGAAAGAAAATGAAAAAATGTCCGCAACAAAACAAAAAAAAAACTTTCTAGAGAGTGGCGTGAGATCATACAATGACAGAAATACAAAGAAAGTTCAGGAGGATAGAAGAAATCTCTTTAAGTATCAAGTCAGAAAAACTACTTCGAAGCTTTTGCTTAAATGAATTAAGAGATGATATTGGATTATTTCTCTTTCTAGGGCATTCCAGAATTTAGGTCCTGTGGTGGTTATTGTTTTTAGAGCAGATACGCCCTCTTACAGGAGAAAGATGAAAAGAATCTTTTTTGTCTCGTAGGGTAAGAATGGAGTTCAGTATTCTTAACTACCATTAAAGAACACACGTCAGGGAGACCACCTTTATTCAACGGATACATAAATGATTCAATACTGAAATCCTGGATCTTGAAAACGTTAAAGCATCTGTGTGTTCCAGAAATGTTGTGAAGTTACTTATCCGTATGGCTCTCTTCTGTGTCAATAGTAAAGAATTGAGTATTTTTTCACAGAATTTTCTCAGTGCCAAAATTCCTGTGAAAACTTACATAACGATGCCTCTTTCTGGATATCGCTAGCATGGAACAGACATCGCGTTGAAAACGATTTTATACATGGTAATGTGCTTTCTTGACGTTTCAAAGAGCCAGAGACAATAGTGACATGAATAGTTAGCATATGTCTAGGAAATATAGTCTCTGTATTAAGTTTCAAAGAGAACTCTTAGCCATATGTCTGAAGGCACTTGGGAAACATTTTAATAGACAAAAGAAAAGAAACGAATACGAAATTAAAAGATATAAGATTTCTCCACTCTTCGACAGTTCAACTTGCTCCTATACTGATAACGAGTGCAATTTCCTAACAAACCATGACGAGCTCTGAGTCTGTTTGCAAAACAGATAAACTTTCTTTTTTCTGTTTGACACTCTAGTCTATTCTTCTTCGTGGATCGTACGACACGGTGTATGAGGCATCAATCAGATCGATTGCGCAATTTTACTAACAATGACAATGTGCTCAATGTCAAGCTTGAAATCGAGAGTAATCTATTCAACACACTCATTGGTTTCCTCTTGCTAAAACTGAACTTTGTTGTGAAATTGAACCTTGACATGAGTACGTCACTTGCAGAGAAATCTGATCAAACGTGAAAAACGTGGTTTGGGGAGGATGGCCTGAGGGCTCAAGTCATTTAGTTGGCTCTTTCCAGACCCGGGCTGCCCAACCTGGTGCACCCTTACCACTCCAGTGTATGTTCTGATTTCGAAAAATGTAATATGAAATTTGTGATTGAAAGCCGAATAAATGATGATAATAATAATAATGATAATAATACTAATAATAATCATCATCATCATCATCATCATAATCATAATCATAATCATAACGGTACTGGTTGGCCGCGCCCCAGACGCGCGCATTATACCAGCTGACAGGGGTCAATGGGGTGGCTCATTGCGGACGAAAACAATGCATGCAAACACGAAAATAAACCCAGCCCCTGAAAAGTAAACACTAAAATACGTGCATATCTTACACAACCGCAAGTTCTTTATGTGTTCCTTATTGTTTTTCTTTCTTTTAAAACATCCTTTTTGAATCCAATGTAAAGTTGCCAATTTCCATATTTGACAATTGATTAACGTCATCAACAACATTGCTTGTGAACTTTCTTGAGTATGTTTCCAAACTTTGAGTAAATAAACTATTAGAAATTTAACCACTTCGGAGTAAAGTATCAATATATTGATTGTAATCTTCGACGTTATCCAAAATTACGGAATCAGTGAAAAACGTATGGAGTATACCAAGCATATAGGCCTAAGTACGATTATTACATTTTTTTAGGCAATGTCTTCTCAAAATATAAGATAATATGCGCTGGATTGAGTTGCTGATTAAAACAGACAAGATTGCGTGGGATTGGCAAAGAATGTTGGCATCGATTTGATACAGTAATATATTTTTGAATTGTGTGTGTGCGTGTGCGTGTGTTTATGCATGCGTAGGTGTGCCCGCGGGGGCGGGGATGTCACATGAGTGGTCGTCTCTGGGTTAAATGCTTTGAGTTCTGCTCCCTTCCACTAACACCCGCCTCCCACTTTGACGGAAAGAAATTCAGTTTTGTTGTGTATTTGAAAGAGAGAGAGAGAGAGAGGGGGGGGGGGGGACCCCGGCTCGGCGACCCCTCTGAATACTTCATGTATAACCGTTTGGCCGCACGCACCAACAGCATAACGTGCACAGGTAGCGATTTTGCGCGTGCTGCACACGTTTGCCTGAAGATGTAGACGATCACTTTCATGAGCGCAAATCAGATGCAGACTCCGTTCCCTTCGAAGAGAGGGACCTGAAGGAGAAGTCGTTTTCTTCATGTTCTTTGGCTTGCATCTTGTCACGGTTCTATCCGCCAACTTTTACAGATCTGAAGCGTCTTCTGTATCCACAGTCCAGCGAAGATGAGGAACTTCAAACTCATCATCGTCTCTCTGTGCGTCCTTGGTCTAGGTATTCACCAAACTGGTACGTATTGATATTAAACTAGTTATGGTTACGATGATATCGGCACAAACCAGCGTCCTGAGAACCCATCAAGCTTATTCATAGCGTGTGGCCCCCCCCCCCCCCATTTTTTCGCACTTTGCGCAATGTTATACTTTATTTCGACCACTTCAGTTTTCATCACATTGTATAAATACTATAAGGTTCCTCATTCAACTATTGTATAGTTTTTTCATTCTTCAATTTTTCTACTTATCTTATTCTCTGTTATGGAGGAAGTGATATATAAATGTTTTGTCGAGAAATGAACTAAAGCTGGGAAGGTTATATCTATGTTTCTACTTTAGACCAGTGTGATAGCATTTTACCTGTTTTTCAATACTAATGTCTTCTACTTTTTACTGCATGTACCCTATTGATATATATGTCAAAAATATTCTACAACATGATAGGAAACGGGAAAAAGAACAAATATTTAGTTGCACTCATGTCCTTCATGAGGATGAGAGACAGAGTGGGCAAGATCAAGGGTGCACTTCTTGTCAATTTTCAAACGAATTAAGGACCCCCTTTTATAGAATGTAAAGGTATATCCATTTTACATACTTTTGTAATTAAACAAACCCCACAGTTTACAATCTACCAGACAATGACCTATGTGTCATATATATTCATCTTACAGATGTTGGCAATTTTTGTATAGCAATAATAACGAATAAACTCCTATTCCTCGCGTTATTTAGCCTATTGGCTGTCAATACATACATGTACATGTACTACATGTATGCCTACGTCCATTCATAATAACCTATATAATATATGAGGGATATTATCCCTTATCGTGTTACATTCTCAGTGTACAAAAGGCAGTTGGGATTTCCTCATATTAATGGGTGTCGTATACGTAATAAACTCTATCATGTCTATGCAGGCGTCACACTGTCCCGATATTGAGCAAAGATGTAGGCCTACATAATTAATCATGATGTCAGAAAAGTTCACATTGGCTCTTATCGTATTTAATATACATCAGGTCATTCTTGAGGGCATCTTTTGCTATCGTATGACCGCCGGTGGATGTTCTCAGGCTCCAACAGCAATTTTGAGAGCGGTGACATATTCCTTGTGTAGCCGTGAAAATTCCGTATTGTTGCTATCCTGTATAAATTTCGGGACAGTGCAACACCACTCTATTTATGGCCCTCGAAGGATACTCAAAGATGTGAATCTTAATTATAAAATAGACCTTTGATAATTCTGTGGGCTATATGTTTTATCGTTTTTTGCAACCGCTCACGAAGTTGGAGGCGGAGCCTGAAAAACTTCATCTGGGGGGGGGGGGCATTTCATGAAGCGATTTGGGCGGATATATTTCTGACAAGCTGTTACAAGATACTGCAATCCATGCATCCAATTGCCTGAGAACAAATTTGTCCGACAACTTTGTCATGAGACAAAATCTTCATGAAATGCCCCCGGCTGTCATGAGATGGGTGAAGAGGCTTACTTTGTTCCATCGGCTGATCGCGTTCGCGGCAGTTGGTCGCGTTGCACAACCTTTCGTAGGGTCCTAATGTCCGAAGAGTCGGGAGGAGCGTTTCAGAATTTGACCCCTATTGTTTACGAAGCATCGGGTACAGCTTTCCCGAAAAAACTGTGCAAATTTACAAATGTTCGCGTGTTTTACGCGATAGTATTGCGAAGCTTTTAGTCTGAAAACACAAGCCTAGCAGCACAGTATAGATCAAAAGCTCGCCGTGCACACCAGCACGATGGAATAGTGATGAGCTCGCGTGCGATAATGCGATATTCGGCCCATGTGCGACGAATTTTTTGATTCACGGATTACAACGATCTGGTCCTTTTTGGCATTATCGTGATTTCTGTCTCCACTCAGTTCATTTCATCACTTCTGGTGACAACTAGCTCATCCCACCTCCATGGACACATTAAGAGCGTAATCGCGAGTGAGCAATGATCATCATCAATTACGATTTGGCCTTGATATGCATTAATCATAGGGATCTATTGAGTTGTCTTGTAAGAGCATCAAATTTTAATTCAAATGATTTTTATTTCCATAATAGATAAAGTAATACGAAGTAATATATGCATGACGCTTACATGAGTACAGAATATTGTAAGGAATTTTGAATCACAAGCTTTAACAAAACAAGGATACAGTAGTAAAATAATCTTTATTTTTCGATGAAAATGGGCCTAAACAAGGAAACAAAAACAATTTCCTTTTTAACTGTAGGCCTATGATAATTTTGGAAAGGAGGAAATCAAAAGAAAAGCATAGCTTGTAAATTTTGTGAATTACTCTGGGAGATGAGGGCACCACAGGATCCGTCAAGGACTCCATGAATAAAAATGTTGATACCGTGACATCAGGCAAAACAGAAAGAAACTACTATGACAAGGACAAGAACGAAGACAAGGAAGGAACAGGCAGGAAATCAAACTAAAGACAGGCATAACTAGAAAGAAAGGGAAATAAGAACAAGTGGTTTACAATAAGGTTTTTACGAAAGGTCGCCACTTGCTAATACGCGGGCCTGGGCCAAACTTATAGGCCTTCCAATCTTCTTCAACCCATTTAAATCTTCGAGGACTAACGACCAACAAGATGTTCCATACCATAGTATCTATCCTTGCCATTTTCTTTAGCACACACAAACACACACGCACACACACTGATGATTATTGAATTGGCTTGTTTGCTTGCATTAATTGCTTTGGCATCATATCAAATAGAAAAAAAAAATGATTTGGCTTGGCTTCACAAAAAGATACAACAGAGAAAGAAAATAATACACTTCAGAGAGATATGTCAATAATGCACTCTAAAAAAATCCGGGTCAGAACTGACCCGGAACTGGGTCCGTTGGGGTCCATGGGCGTCACCAAGGGGGGTGCGTTGGGTGCGAACGCACCCCCCTTCAGACCCTAAAAAAAAAAAAAAAAAAAAAAAAAAAAAAAAAAAAAAAAATCGTAGGCAAAAACAATTCGCACCCCTGGTTCTGGCAGCACTGATTTTATACATTATTATCTACTAGTACCAGTGTATTTTATATACAGTGTTTACTATATTTAGATAGATTTTGGACATCCTTCCCATGCTTGGTCACTTCGACGCCACCTCGCTGGTCATACCTCCCCCAGTCATGAACATAAACCGACACCCTTGACTACTAGTGGCGGATCCAGGGGGAGGGGCGCACCGGACTATGAAATGTCAAAATTTTCAAGCTCGCTCGCTCCGCTCGCTGGCAGTTAGTCGTAATGTCATTACTTTGTGTCCTATCTCCATTGAATGCATATCAAATTTACACTGGTATATTTTCTTGGAACCTGCGTTTACAAGCTTTGCTTTTGCGGTTCCGTCATATTTCACAAGTTATAGAGAATTGTTTTATGTACATTATATACGCTGACACACTTTCTGTCCATGACCCGATTTATAACATATTTTGTATCTTGCTTGGTTTGTATTCTTTTTAGTGTATTTCGATGAAATGTATATCTCAAGTGAAATATGAAAATAAATATGCTGGAACTGTGTCTCGAGTGTAAGACCGGTGCAGTTTCAGTTATTCAATTCAATTCAACTCGAGTGTAATGCCATTCTCCTGAAGTTGCTGCCAGTAATTGCCGGCATTTCCACCCGGTGCGGCCCCCCCCCCCCCCCCCCCCCCCTTACTGCAAAAAAAAAAAATAAAAAAAAAAATATATATATATATATATATATATATATAGCTACAAACGGCAGTTTGGGGAATGTAAAATGTCACAATTTTCAAGCTCGCTCGCTCCGCTCGCTCGCATTTAAAATCTCCTGATATTGCTGCCAGTAATTGCCAGCAGTTGCGCCCGGTGCGCCCCCCTTAATTTCGAAAGCAAAAAAAAATATAGCTTCAAACGAAAGTTTGGGGACTTAAAAATGTCAAAATTTTCAAGCTCGCTCGCATTTAATCTTTATGCAATTCCCCTGATGTTACTGCCAGTAATTGTCTGCAGTTGCGCCCGGTGCGCCCCCCCCCCCCCTTGATTTCCAAAGCGAAAAAATATAGCTACAAACGGCAGTTTTTCTACTGTAAAATGTCAAAATTTTCAAGCTCGCTCTCTCCCGATGCGCCCCCTTAAATTCCAAAGAGAAAAAATAGAGCAACAAACGGCAGGGTTTTTTTTTTTTTTTTGGTTACTGTAAAAATGTCAAAATATTCAAGCTCGCTCGCTCCGCTCGCTCGCATTTTGTTATGCCTTTCTCCTGATGTTGCTGCCAGTAATTGCCGGCAGTTGCGCCCGGTGCGCCCGGTGCGCCCTCCCCCTTTATTTCCAAAGCGAAAAAATATAGCTCCAAATGGTAGTTGTTTTACTGTAAAATGTCAAAATTTTCGAGCTCGCTCTCTTCGCTTACTCGCATTTAATCGTTATGCCATTCACCTGATGTTGCTGCCAGTAATTGCCAGCAGTTGCGCCCGGTGCGCGCCCCCCCCCCCCCCTTAATTTCCAAAGCAAAAAAAAAAAAAAAAAAAAAAAAAAAGGCTACAAACGGCAGTTTTGGGACTGTAAAATGTCAGAATTTTAAAGCTCGCTCGCTCCGCTCGCTCGCATGTAATCGTTAAGCCATTCTTCCGATATGCTGCCAGTAATTTGTCGTTTCACACCGTCATTCCATAATCAATTTATAGGGGGACAACTTGGGCCCCCTCCCACAACCTCCCCCCTTGCTCGTTCCGCTTGTCCGGGCTCGGTAGCGTTCATGACATCAGTGTAAGAATATATTACTAGAAGTTTATTTAAATTATACCATTTATAGGCAAATTGTTCAATAACAATTTACTTCAAAATGTACTGACACCACAAGTGGGACTGTTTCAAGTCGATAAAACACATAAAATACCTGCATCAAATTGCACCATTTACAACATCAAAATGCAAAAAGTGCTCACCGTGGGAGGGGCCGGGACACTCCCTCCCACATCCTCCCCCCCCCCCCCCCTCGCTCACTCCTCTCGCTCTTGCTTGGCCGCGTTCATGATATTCAGTGTAAATATTAAAACAGGAAATTTATTTGGATGTTACTATTTTATAGGCAAATTGTTCGATATAATCTACATCAAAATATACTGCTTTACTTTACTGTTTCAAGTCGATAAAACAAGCAAAACATGCATCAAATCCCCCCTCGCTCTCTCCGCTTGCTCGGGCTCGGTCGCGTTCATGACATCAGTGTAAGAATCAATACAAGAAGTTTATTGAAATTATATAGTTTATAGGCACATTGTTCAACAACAAATTCCATCAAAATGTACTGCTACCTTAAACAAGTGGGACTGTTTCAAGTCGATAAAAACACGCAAAAAGCCTGCATCAAATTGCACCATCTACAACATCAAAATGCAAAAAGTTCTCACCGTGGGAGGGGGGGGGGCAACAGGCACTTCCACACCCTCTCCCCCCTTGCTCGCTCCCTCGCATACTAACGCCCCCCCCCCCCCCCCAAGATAAATCCTAGCTACGCCGGTGCCCTTTCCCCGCTTGGTTTCCCTCAAAAATAGTAAAAGTCTAGGGATTGAGAGCTTCTTATATTCCAAATGTCTGTCGGAAAAAAAAAAAAAAAATCTCGTTACATTAGGGTCAAAACGCACCCCCCTTGAAAAAAAGCTGGTGACGCCCCTGGGGTCACACACCGTTCCGGATCAAAAATGACTTGGGATTTGGTCCGAATGGGGTCACCCTGACCCAATTCATGACTCTGAATGTGGTCATATCTGACCCCATTCCTTGTCATTTCTGACCCGGAACGGTGTGTGACCCCAACGGACCAAGCTCCGGGTCACTTCTGACTCGGATGTTTTAAGAGTGTGATTTATCGACAAATTTGATATAGAAATGACCCATTAGTAATTGCTTAAAAAAAATTAAGAACAGGTATGAAGCCTCTGATTGGCACAGCTGGTCTCGAAGGATTCATGAAAGAAAGCAAGAAACACAGGAAAAATAAAATAGAATGTCGCTGTGGTGACTGGTCCATGCATCCGAAAGATTACAGCATTCTCCCTATAGGTCATTGGTACCAGTTCCTAGTACATATTGATAATGTGACATGTTTGGCAAGAGACTGGTATACTTTGAGAGTTTGATGAGGCAAACCCAAAATCGTGTTGAGTGGTCAAGTTTCATGTGGATAGCAAAATTGTTTCAGAGATCAATAATTCAGGAATTTGAGCATTTGCACTAAATCTTTGACCCGTGACCTTTAAATTCAGTTCAATTTGAATTTCTATCTAATTTTTTTCTAGAAAAAAATTTAAAGACATCACTTTTTTGGTTACTGAAAATAAAGTGCGTAAAATTATACAAGATGAAAAGAGCGCACTTTGTACTCTTGTAGAACTTTATGATAATTATACATTGCCATTAAACTCAAATAATCAGAGGGAAGTAAACAATATACAAAATTCGAAAAGTGGAGGGACCCACTAAAAAAGACCAATGACCCCTAGCCAAAATTTTACAAATCTCAAGTAATCATGATCTGGTAATTCCAATTTTCACAGTACTTTTAACCATTTTCAAAATGTAGTAAATCTAGTAGATTTTTAGCCTTTTCACTTGACCTTTAACCATATGACCACAATTTTTCCCTGCAATATCATTGTGCGGTAACGCACGTGTATGCCAAATTTAGTTACGTGAATACATAGAGTCATTTCCAAGGTATAGAAAAATAATATTGTAATTTCAGCATTAAATAGTATCATTCTAGTATTCCAGACGGACTTTTGGCCCTTCACCAAAAACTTTCAAAGAGAAGTATCATCAGGCAGTGCACGTATAATGCTTCCTGAAAATAGCTCGAATCACCATTTCCGAGATATAGATATAATAGTATAGAGAAAACAGTGACCCTGAGCGCATGCACCAAAAGTTGATAACCATAACAGTTTCTTCCACTCATACATAAATACGCCAAGTTTCATTTGGTTACCTCAAACGCTTCTTTATGGAAATGAAACCAAAATATGCATTTGGATTAATGAATGCAGTAGTGTTTCTAATTAGAAAATTGTGAAAGAAATTTTTGAAGAGAATTCTAAGGAATTAAATGTCTTTTTAATGAAAAGTACGCATTCCCTAGACTTGTTACTGACAGCTGCTGACGATAATATAATTCCCCTTCTTTTCTATAGCCATGTTCACACCTATTCCAAGTCGGAGTAAATTTTTGGGGGACAGCAATTAAAATTCAAATTGATACTTATTTCACCACGACCCTGTGTCCACACGACGGTCGTGGGAAGAAACTCCGACCAATTTACCACGGCCTTCGCTGGGATCACCGTAGAGGGTCGGTGTAACTTTCGGAAGTGGTAGCGCCGCGCACGTCGACCATACGATTGTTTTTTATCAGCGGCATTTGTCTTCTCCATTCTTGTTGATGAGAATTTCTGAGCGCTAGCTTTTCGTCGGGATCGACTAGGTAAGGGTGGGATTTCACGGAGCACGCGAACGATTTGCGAAGGACGCGAATGGCAAAATCCAGCATTCGTATTTTAGTCTGCAAAAGATCGCCAAACGAACGTGAGGGTTCGGAAGCGTCGTCAGATGTTCGTGAATGTCGTTTTTACTTCGGCGTGAATTTCAAAAAAGTTTGAAATTTTTTGCGAACCTTTTCCGCACACTTGGCCGTAATTTGCTCGTGAATTGTTCTCGAAAATGTCTTTAAAGCCTCGTCATATGCGCAAGACCTTCGCAAGACACGCGCGATGTTCGCAAAATGTTCGTGAAACCCCAAACAGACTCCGAAACTTTGGAGACTGTCTCGCGTATGTTACGCGAAATCTGCGAAGTTTTTCCGATCATTTTACGACGCAATTGCAAACTGTTCGCGTACCTTTTGAGACATTCTCGCGAGCGTTTAGCGCACGTTTGGGGGATGTATGACCTATAAATAAAACAAATAAAAATCGTAGCATACATCTTAACATCAAACAATTATTAACAACTACAGTAACAAAAGAAATTAAAGACTAGCAAAAAAAATAAATGTTTGATATACAAAAAAAAAATCGCAGAATACACTTAATATTAATCTAAAGTATGCAAAATTTCATTTGAACTATAGAGATTATGTGTTGGAGGAACTGCAAAAAAAAAATCAAATGCTTTACTAGTGGAGATAGGTCCCAGGAAAAAGAAAATGTAGGCAAGCACACGATAGAAAAATGAGAGGAAAAGAAAGGAGAAATAGAGGAAAGAAAAAAAAATCAACTCAAGACAGCTTCCACCTCTCCTTGGGTACATTATATCCCATGATTATTGAAAATTTTTCGTTGTTCGCATTTCCGTCGCGTGTTCTTCGTGTACGTAACACGCTGTACTTTAGCAATGATACACACGACATTCGCACATACGTCGTGGGAACTTCGCACAAATTGCGTAAGAATAGTTTTCGGCTTCATTGTCGGAACACATTCGGAGAAAAACGTTTCCGAATGCTGGATTTTGTAATTCGCATCCTTCGCAAATCGTTCGCGTGCTCCGTGAAATCCCACCCTTACGAATTGCACTACACGCGCACGTTGTGTACTCGCAAAATGTCAACATTGCGATTTGACTCCGGAAGGTCGTAAAGGTCATAAATACTCCGAGGGCTTGTCCGCGCGGGCAATTTACTCCGACCGGCTAATCGGGTAGCAAGATACTCCTATGAAAACTCAGGAGTATCTTGTGAAGGAAGAGGTCGTGGTAAATTCCCCCGACCGGAGGAAGTTACCACGACCTTGTTCAGACGGGCACTACTCCGACCTTTCCTCCGACCTTCCTCCGACCAAGCTTCCTCCGACCCATCCGAAGTTACTCCGACCAAAATTGCCTTCGTCTGAACACAGCTTAAAAGAGGTAATTCATGCACTGAAATGTTTAACAAAAGACATTGGAATGCATCTTCCCCGCGACTCAGCATATCTTGAATACTTCTGATAATGAAGGAGACCTCCGGGTTATTTTCAGATTTTTACATTTGAATCACAGTAGGCGTTTTCACATCAGCCCGATGTTTCGAAATAGCGCGCTATTTTCTGACTTGGGAAATTAACCCGATCACGAAATAGCGCGCTATTTGATAATGTGAACACAAATTAGCGCGCTAATTGTATCGCTCTGATAGAGAAAAATTTCTCGAGTCCAACTCGGGAAATTTCTGAAATAGCGGGTAACATAGCGAACTAGCGCGCTGTTTGATAATGTGAAATCGCCTCAAGAAATTAGCGCGATGCATCCCATCATGCCTAGCGTGTGTGACCCGAAAACGTGCGCTCTATGGTATACCCAACACTGTTTGCGCATGCTCAGCTGTCGAATTAGCTCGAAAAAAATTCGGGCTAATTCTCTTCGGGCTGATGTGAATAGGAAATGAAATTTGCGATCACGAAAAATATCTCGAGCTTGGATTTTTATCGGACAGAGTTTCAGAATTTATGATAATTGGGATGAGGAATAAGAATATTTTCGAAATTTATAACAAATTCCAATGAACAAGGATGACATGTCAGGGTCACCATAAAAATGTATGAGTTGGGGCTCAAGGAAGTGGAACAAAAGAAGAAGGCATGCATAGATTATACACAGGTGAAGCAAGCGGTATTGTGATGGAATTACAATGCTTTCAAAACAGCTTTACGTTTATCAACTCGTGAAAATTCCTTGAAAGCTGTTTGGATAACCTGTTTCTGCCGAGAAGGGAGAGTTGATAATTAAACGCACCCTTTCGGAAAGCCTTTCGGAAAGCCTTTTCGAAAGCCGCAAATTTGTGACTTTCCAAACGGGTTTCCTAAACAGGTTTTCAGACACCTGTTTGTAAAAGCCTTTTGAAGTTGACAAATGCAAAGCTGTTTTGAAACGGCTTTGTAGGTCGCCCTGCTGCGGTTACATGCGTTTCCGGTTTCTGAAAAGACGCGGGCCACGTAACGTGGCTCAAGACTGAACTGTTTCAATTGTAATTATGTTGATCTTATACTGTGTGAATGTTGGTTGTTGATATATGTACAGCGCTTTGATCAGGTCCTGTAAAAGCGCTCAATAAGAAATAGTTATTATTATTATTATTATCATTATTACTATTATTATCATTATTATTATTATTATTATCATTATTATTAAAGTGCACACGAGTACGTGTACACACGTGTATACATACAGCTGTGCGTATAATGCACGCATATGCTAGGGACAGGGAGGTGTACCTCTCACCAAGGAGGTTTGAGAAATGGAGTAGCAGCAGTCTCATTCCCTTTGATCCCATGTCTCATGCCGCCACTCAGAAATATTTGAAGTATGTGCTAAACTGGAGCTGCCTCACAGATAGGAAGACAACTGATTCATGTGGCATTGCATCATAACTCCTACTCTCAGAGGAAGATATGTCTTCATGATGGTAATTGCTTTTCGCCGTCCCTTCTCAGATAACAAGCGGCAAATTAATAGTACAGACACGGGGATGTGCGAATAAAAGTTGTTCGCGATGAGTTGATAAACGCGACTGTTTTGAAAGCCGTTTCTAAAGGGCTTTGGAAAGGGCTTTGTAAAGCCGTTTAAACAGGGGAAAGTTGATAAACGCAGCCGACGAAAACAAGCGCAGGGGCGTCACCAGCTTTTTTTCAAGGGGGGTGCATTTTGACCCTAATGTAACGAGATTTTTTTTTTTTTTGGACAGACATTTGGAATATGTAGGAAGCTCTCAATCCCTAGACTTTTACTGTTGTTGAGGGAAACCAAGCGGGGAAAGGGCACCGGCGTAGCTAGGATTTCATCTTTTACAGTAAAAAAACTACCATTTGGAGCTATATATTTTCGCTTTGGAAATAAAGGGGGGAGGGCGCACCGGGCGCAGCTGCCGGCAATTACTGGCAGCAACATCAGGAGAAAGGCATAACAATTAAATGCGAGCGAGCGGAGCGAGCGAGCTTGAATATGTTGACATTTTACAGTTTAAAAAAAAACCCTGCCGTTTGTTGGTATATATTTTCGCTTTGGAAATAAAGTGAGGGGGCGCACCGGGCGGAACTGCTGGCAATTACTTGCAGCAACATCAGGTGAATTGCATAACGATTAAATGCGAGCGAGCTTGAAAATTTTTACATTTTACAGTCCAAAAGCTGCCGTTCTAAGCCATATTTTTTCGCTTTGGAAATCAAGGGAGGGGGCGCACCGGGCGGAACTGCTGGCAATTACTAGCAGCAACATCAGGTGAATTGCATAACGATTAAATGCGAGCGAGCGAACAGAGCGAGCTTGAAAATTTTACATTTTACAGTCCAAAAACTGCCGTTCTTAGCCATATTTTTTCGCTTTGGAAATTAAGAGGGGGAGCGCATGCCACCGAGCGCAACTGCTGGCAATTACTGGCACTGGCAGCAACATCAGGTGGATTGAATAACGATTCAATGCGAGCGAGCGAAGAGAGCGAGCTTGAAAATTTTGACATTTTACAGTAGAAAAATTGCCGTTTGTAGCTATATTTTTTTCGCTTTGGAAATTAAGGGGCGCGCACCGGGCGCAACTGCTGCAGACAATTACTGGCAGTAACATCAGGGGAATTGCATAAAGATTAAATGCGAGCGAGCTTGGAAATTTTACATTTTACAGTCCCAAAACTGCCGTTCTTAGCCATATTTTTTCGCTTTGGAAATTAAGGGAGGGGGCGCACAGGGCGGAACTGCTGGCAATTACTGGCAGCAACATCAGGTGAATTGCATAACGATTAAATGCGAGCGAGCTTGAAAATTTTACATTTTACAGTCCAAAAACTGCCGTTCCTAGCCATATTTTTTTCGCTTTGGAAATTAAGGGGGGGTGGAGCGCATGCCACCGGGCGCAACTGCTGGCAATTACTGGCAGCAACATCAGGTGAATTGCATAACGATTCAATGCGAGCGAGCGAAGAGAGCGAGCTTAAAATTTTTGACATTTTACAGTAGAAAAACTGCCGTTTGAAGCTATATTTTTTTCGCTTTGAAAATTAAGGGGGGGCCGCATCGGGCGCAACTGCAGACAATTACTGGCAGTAACATCAGGGGAATTGCATAAAGATTAAATGCGAGCGAGCGAAGAAAACGAGCTTGAAAATTATACATCTTACAGTCCAAAAACTGCAATTCTTAGCCATATTTTTTCGCTTTGGAAATTAAGGGAAGGGGCGCACAGGGCGGAACTGCTGGCAATTACTGGCAGCAACAGCTGGTGAATTGCATAACGATTAAATGCGAGCGAGCTTGAAAATTTTACATTTTACAGTCCAAAAACTGCCGTTCCTAGCCATATTTTTTCGCTTTGGAAATTAAGGGGGGGGGTGTGGAGCGCATGCCACCGGACGCAACTGCTGGCAATTACTGGCAGCAACATCAGGTGAACTGCATAACGATTCAATGCGAGCGAGCGAAGAGAGCGAGCTTGAAATTTTTGACATTTTACAGTAGAAAAACTGCCGTTTGTAGCTATATTTTTTTCGCTTTGGATATTAAGGGGGGGCGCACCGGGCGCAACTGGACGATTACTGGCAGTAACATCAGGGGAATTGCATAAAGATTAAACGCGAGCGAGCTTGAAAATTTCGACATTTTACAGTCCCAAAACTGCCGTTTGATGCTATATCTTTTTTTTGCTTTGGAAATTGAGGGGGCGCACCGGGCGCAACTGCTGGCAATTACTGGCAGCAATATTAGGAGAATTTAAATGTGAGCGAGCGGAGCGAACGAGCTTGAAAATTGTGACATTTTACAGTCCCAAAACTGCCGTTTGTAGCTATATTTTTTTTGCAGTAAGGTGGGGGGGGGGGGGGGGGGGGGGGTGGGGGCACCGGGTGGAACTGCCGGCAATTACTGGCAGCAACTTCTGGAGAATGGCATTACGACTAAATGCCAGCGAGCGAGCTTGAAAATTTTGACATTTTACAGTCCAAAAACTGCCGTTTGTAGATATACTTCCACTTCACGCCCGGTGCGCCCCTCCCCCTGAATCCGCCACTGGTAGTCAAGGGTGTCGGTTTATGTTCATGACTGGGGGAGGTATGACCAGCGAGGTGGCGTCGAAGTGACCAAGTATGGGAAGGATGTCCAAAATCTATGTATATAGTCAACACTGTATAGAATACACTTGCACTAGTAGATAATTATGTATGCAAATCAGTGCTGCCAGAACCAGGGGTGCGAATTGCTTTTGCCCACGATTTTTTCTTTTTTTTTTTGTTTTTGTCCCCGATGCAAAATTTCAAAAAAAAAATAAATAGATAAGAAATAACAATCATTGAGTGTCCGGCGTTGAGGTCGCTCGCAGACTGAAGGTTTTTTTTTTTTTTTTTTTTTTTTTTTTTTTTTTTTTTAGGGTCTGAAGGGGGGTGCGTTCGCACCCAACGCAACCCCCCCCCCCCTGGTGACGCCCATGAAGCGGCACATTAATAGTACAGGGCTTTGGAAGGGCTTTGAAAAGGGCTTTGAAAAGGGCTTTGGAAAGGGCTATCGAAAGGGCTTTCGAAAGGGCTTTGGAAAGCCGTTTAAATAGGGGAAAGTTGATAAACGCAGCCGACGAAAACAAGCGGCACATTAATAGTACAGGGCTTTGGAAGGGCTTTGGAAAGGGCTTTGGAAAGGGCTTTGGAAAGGGCTTTGGAAAGGGCTATCGAAAGGGCTCTCGAAAGGGCTTTTGAAAGCCGTTTAAACAGGGGAAAGTTGATAAACGCAGCCTATGATGGTAATTGCTTTTCGCCGTCCCTTCTTAGAAAATAAGCGGCACATTAATAGTACAGGGCTTTGTAAAGGGCTATGGAAAGAGCTTTCGAAAGGGCTATCGAAAGGACTTTCGAAAGCCGTTTAAACAGGGGAAAGTTG
The DNA here is from genome assembly GCF_040938485.1 of Diadema antillarum. Lineage (NCBI taxonomy): Eukaryota > Metazoa > Echinodermata > Echinoidea > Diadematoida > Diadematidae > Diadema > Diadema antillarum. The sequence continues at coordinate 1,138,567 of NW_027270954.1, forward strand.
ATAAACGCAACCTTTTGTTCTTGAGAAGGATAATGCTGCGGTTTCTCACTGAGACGTGGCTCCCTGCTAAAGATATAGTCGTCACAGGAGAATTTACCCCACTTGGGTACACTTTCATTAATTGTTGTATCTCGTTCAGCAGCCATCGATCCAGATTATCATGGTGGTATCGGTATCCTTGCGAAGAAGGACCTCGAGTTCATACTCGTTAGGATGTATTTCCTGCATGTGTTTCTACATGTTTACTATTGTGTCTAACATTTCCCGAACATCGCACTATACGTAATCATCCACATTCTGTACAGGCCTCCACCATCAGCAAAGAACGGACTTAAACTTCCACACTCAATGCAGAGTTTGAGGATTTCGTCCAGGAGCTGAATCTGCTTCCAGGGAAGCTGATGATAGGTGTAGATCTATATGAATGTCCACTTTGATCGTCCAAGTCAGGCTGGCGTTGGTAAAGTCAACTCTGCTTTTGTGTCGTGTCATCTTGTCCAGCACATAATCAACCCACTCATAGACTCGGTCACACTTTGGACCCCCTGATCACCAGATCCGATGAGTCAGTTCTGGGTGATATTGAGGTCTGTGGCAACCATGAATCTGATCACTATGCTACCTGTCTTCGTCTACACGTACCAAAGCCATAGCCACTTTCAGAGAATACAAGGGTATTATAAAGCCATGAGAATATTTCAAAAGATCTTGGTAAATTGCTCAAGGAGGGTGCTTCTCTTAATGACTGCAGAGATGTTGATAAACTTTTTACCCTTTCAGCTCTAGTGTGGGAGGTGCAACTGATCATCATGCTGCAGCTAAATTTCAGAAATTTTAGACAAAGATGTCACCCTCAGTGGTATGACAAGGATCAATCCTCTGTCCGTCCTGAAGGTCGTAGATCGGAAAGGAGATGGTGCAAAGTGAAATCCCTCGTAAACTTGAAATGTTACCATGTCTTCAAGGACAGGATCACGAGTGCTCTTCTAACTGTCAAATCTCAATACTGTAAGGAAAAGTGTTGTACTCAAAAAGACTGCCCTTGGAACAATCAAGAACACTGTTCTACCAGCCTATGATTCACCTGTGGATGTGAGGAAACAATTTGCATCCTTCTGTCCTGATAAGGTCAATGGTATTAGCTGTGACCTGAGTAACCAGAGTGGCGATTTTGTCTTCAATGCCATACGCAGATCAGCAAATTCAACATGAATGTGAATTTTCTTAGGTAACCACTAAAGAGCTCACTCGGATAATCATGAAGAGTCCATCTCAGATTTGCAGTCTTGATCCTTTACCTACATGACTACTGAGGAAACATCTTCCATTTTTTGCCCCTTCGCTTACTGCTTCAATAATTGCTTCTGTATCGACAGGAACTTTTGTCAGACTTACTGAAGCAAGGAATTGGGATTCCAATGATAAAGAAATTCTCATGTGACAAAAACATTCTCAAGGACTACAGACCAGTTTCCAACATCTAGCTCATATCCAAAATCATTGAACGTGCTGTTACATCTCAGCTTGTTCAGTACATCGACCACTATCAGCTCTTTCAATCTTTCCAATCTGCCTGTAAGAGTGACCATTTCTGCGAGACAGCCCTCCTCAAAGTCCAAGATGATATCCTTCGCAGCATTGACAAAATGAAAGGGGTAATGCTGGTAATGCTTAACCAGTCTGTTGCGTTCGATACAACCGATCATAAATTTTTGTTTGATCGCTTGCAGAACACCTTGTTAAAGGTTCAGCTCTTATACAGCGGATGGCTTCCATACCTCACAATCCGCAGGAGTCATACCTGGGTGTCTGCTCTCCTGTCTTGGTTGTTATTCGGCTGGGATCAGTAATTGGGCCCCTATGGTTAACCATTTAACGGGTGTCAACGGGTGTGTACAGTTCTGGTTGAGGTGAGGATTTAGCTTTTAACGTTTTGCAAGATATTCCGAAACCACTCTGAGATGTCAAAGAGCATGCATTTCTAAGGGGTATCAAAAGTTTATTTGATGAAAATCGGTTTTGAAATGGCTGAGATATCCAAAAACAAGATGAAACAAAGAGATCATAATAAAAGGCGTGGCCTGTTGCCTTTTATTATTATCACTTTTTTTTTATGTATCAGCCATTTGAAAACCAATTTTCATCAAATAAACGTTGAATCCTTCTTAAAATTACATGCTCTTTCATATTTCATAAGAGGTTTCTCATTATCTCACTTAGGAATGTTATGTCAGACATATATCAAATCCTATTGCACGCAATATTGGTGTTCTACGTAAATTACGGTATTTTCTTCCGGTAGAAACTCTTTTTGTATTGTATAACTTACTCGTTTTGCTATATATGAATTATTGCAACATTGTCTGGGCAACTTCATACAGAAGTACAAATTCAATATTTTTGCTCCAAAAGAAAGCCATGCGTATTGTGCTGGGACTGATTATAGAGCTCACACAGACCCAATATTTCAAAAGCATAAAATTCTGAAAATTGATGACATTAATTTTTTACAGACTGCTACCTTCATGTTTCGCTACATCATTCAGTGTTTACCTTCTTATTTCATGAATATTTTCCAACTCAATAAACAAATCCACTCCTACCCTACAAGAAATGCCTACAATATTCATCTTATAAATCCCAGAACTGTCAATTCGGCACACTGGCCCAGACGTATGGAATTCTTTACCATCTCAGTCCCGTGCAATTCGCACGATTGGTTCCTTTAAAAGATTTGTTAAACATATGCTTGTTGCTAAACATCAGTGACTTAATTAACATATCCAGAACATGAATTTCTTTTGTACTTGAAGCATCTTCATTCTATGTTGTACTCTGCCTTCTGTTGTAGGCATGCCATGGAATGTTTCTCTATTTTTATATACAGATGTAACTGGTCCGTACGTTGCTACACCCAGCCGTTACCTGGCAACAGGGTGTATGCACCTGCAATAGTGTTGTATTTGCACAGTGTGTTATTGTACAGTGAACGAGGAGTCTTTCTATTTCTCTCTCTCTCTCTCTCCTGTTCTTTCTCACCATCTTTCATTATCGCTGTCCCCTTCTTCTTTGTTTTTCTTTCTTAGCATCACCTGCGTACATGTCCGTGTATGTTTTGTTGTGTAACTGTTTTTGTTGTGTAAAACTAGTTTGTCTTGTTGTAGTTAAGTAAACCGACAGTTGGTTGAAACTGTTTATTTATTTATCTGTGTATGAGGCCCCAATATCAAGCTCGGCTTACTGGGGATCCTCCTGTAAGGTACCTTGACTTTTTGTTCATTATCATTATGTCTTCGTTCTTTGTCACAATGATTTGATTACCTGTCATGTGCAAAATCAGCCATGAATTATCATGAATCATGTGTTTCTTTCTGAAAGTGATCAGAGTTTATTATATTGTGCCATACAGAAACAATAAAATGAAAAATAAAATGAAAATAAACCTGAATCCCCACCTCAACCAGTACTGTACAGTCCCTTTAAACCAGTACTCATGGAAATCTTTTTCGTGCTGAAAATGCTAGGTATCACTATGTATGCCGGTGATGTGCAAGTTAATCTTGAGTTTCACCCCACTGATCCTTTTTGTTCTGAATTCACTCCCAGAGCACTGCCCAGATGTGTGGGCAAAGTGCAGGAATGGGTGGTTGTTAATAAGCAGAAACTCGATGAAGAAAAAAAAACCTTTTCCTTGCCTTCCAACGCCATTTTCATCTTGTACAGGACATCAAACTTGCTGTCGGTACAACACTCCTATCTCCCTCTGATCATCTTCGCAATCAGGGAGTTATCTTTTCCTCCGACGCAGCTCTTTAAATTCCCTGGATTGAAAGTTAATCTAATAGATTTAGGGACCAATCCAACATTGGATTGAAAATTTCAGCCGAATGAGATTGAATTCTTACTCTGTAAGATTGAAAATATCAATCCAACATTTGGATTGGTCCCTGACTACAATCTATGTCAATATTAGACTGAAAGATGACTATTCATTTTTAACAGATCTGCAAATTAGCTAATCATTACATCATAAATCTGTGAAGGATCAGGAAATTCATTGACACTATATATACTTACCACACGGCAGTCCTTGCACTGATCTTTTTACGATTTTACTACTATAATGCTCTTCTTGGCGAAATTAGTATATAAATATTCTTCAAACTTCTCGTACTGATCTACAAAGTAGTCGACAGTATAGAGCTCCGGAGTGCGTTGGGAAGAGTCTGCACCGACATTCGCATTCTATAGGCGCAGTCGTCTTTCATCGTCTGTTACTTTCACTTGACCACGACCAACGATTGGCTAGCGATGATCTCCTATACTGCAACCAGGCTAGAGAATAGGCTCTCTCCTCAAACACATAGGCTCAATTACCAACACTAGATCACTTCAAATAAAATTTGAGGACCTACTTATTCTGAAATCCCTGTGTATGCACTGGAATCGTACCGTCACTGCGTGGTAATTTGTGTTTATTCTATCTCCTATGGCGACCAGGGATGACATCTCGTAGCGCTTTGCAAGCAGTAGAAAAGGCGCTACCTACGTGTATATAAACCATTATTATCATAAAATCACAAATCAGAGGGAAAGAAGGAACGGAAAGCCTAATTTTTTTTTACGCTGTCCGTGATTGGTACTACTGGCACTGGGAATTAATCCAGGAAAAAGGCAAAAGGAGAGGAAGAAGAAGCAGGAGGGTCAAAAACTTAGGACTAAAGTGCTGATGAGAAAAAGTGCATTGCTGTACCAGTAAACATTATGCCATATAGTACTACTCTAATGTGTTGTCTCAATCTACCCTATTATTCTTAAATTCCTAACAACAGTGTCCTAACGAATATTAGATAGCTGTCTGGTCGAGACTTGCTTGAACGAACGGTTACAGCTCGTTATTCCGAAGGTTCGTTATTCCGAAGGCTCTTTAGTCCGAAGATTCGTTATTCCGAAGGTTCATTGTTCCGAATTTCATTTTCGCATTAACGAAACTTCGGAATAACAAACCTTCGGAATAACAAACCTTCGGAATAACGCCACAAATGTTCGGATTAACGAACCCTTTTTCATTTTCGGATTAAAGAACCTCTAGGTATAGGGAATTTGTGTGTTTCGGATTAACGACCCTTGGGAATAACGAACCTTCGGAATAGCGAACCTTCGGAATAACGAACAGCACCCGAACGAACAACAATTTCCTGGAACAGGTGAAAGCTAATGATATGTCAAAGTCTAATTCTTTTATCTCAAGCACCTGACTCATAATAATAAAATTATGATTGAGCATTAGGCATTAACATTAATGACGTCGGTTATCAAGATGCTACAAATTCTAACTCAAATATCGTGGATATGCATCGTAGAAATTAGTAAATGAAAACTTATTTCAAGGTTGATAATTTTGGTTGTATGTTTTATCCTGAGAGACCCGGCAGGGTTGGGATACCCCATGCAATGGGAAGACTGACCCAACTCGCCTATATTCGGGAATCCGCGGAACGAATTGTGCACAGTTTTAGGGATATATTCGGTTTTAAAACATTGTATACATAACGTATGTAAGGGGGAAAGTGCTTCTAAAGTTACGAAAAACATGATTTAATGGGTTATGCAATGAGTCATGTACATTGCTCTATCCGTGCATAAATCTACAATTGTTGGGCATACTTGTAGTACCCCAGTTATTGTTGACGCACTTCGAACAATAGCATAAAAACAGCACCCAAATTGAACAGGTTTATAGCACGTATCTTTATCTATTAAAGTAAACACAGAGCCGACAAGACCGAAGAATATCTTCTAGAGTCGAACGTTACCGATAAAAATACGATCTGAAGCACATAATTATTTAAAGGGGCATTCCAGACGATTTTTATAATTTCACATCATGTAGTACATAAATCGACAGCTCCATTATATAGATTTGTGGAATTTATTGTGGTCTTTGAGCAGAGAAACAATACTCTGAAAAATCTTAAACAAATTACACTGAACAGTGTTGATGACATAGGAGCCTCACATATTTCAGAAATGTAGCAGTGTAATTCCATTATAACACAACTTGCTTAACAAGTTCACCTGTGTAGAATGTATGCATGCCACCTTCTTTTGTTCTGCTTCTTTGAGCCCCAACTCATGCATTCTTATAGTGAGGCTGCCATGTCATCATCGTTGTTCATTGCAATTTGCTGTAAATTTTAAATACATTCTTATTCCTCAACCCAATCACTATAGATTCTGAAACTCTGTACTCAGTATAACTAATTTATAGTTGTTCAAATGTTAAAGTCTGCAAATCATCTGGAGGTCTCCTTTAATTTTCAAACGTAACCCGCTTCTCAGCAAATGGAGGTCCGTTTCAACCCGGCCACTCTTCTCTTTCCCCCCCCCCCCCCCCCCCCGTTACCGCTTACCGCTCAGTTCGAGCAGGGAGGTGGGAAACCTCCCTGGTTCGACGTATTTTTAGCCTAAATAAGTCCGTGATTGCGAGTCAATAGAGGGCGCGACGGTGTGGAAGTCAAGTCGACTAAAAATACGTCAAGTAAGAAACCTCCGAATAGAGGCGTGGCACCGGGCGTGGAAAGACAGTTGTCTGTTATCAAATCTCGAAGTTCCATTGGTTGAGCATCACTGTCAATCAAAACGCATCGCAAAGCCCAAAGGAATTCTAGTCTACTCTCCTAGGTATGATTGTCTTTCTATAAGAATAGAATTTCCCTGTCTCTTTCACATTATTATAGAATTTTGTCATTCTTTCCCATTCATTTTAAGGTGTATAACATCTTTCCTCACTTCATATAAAAGACTGATAGCAGTCAATGCAACTACATGCATTTGAAAATTCAGGAGGGTTCTGCACGTGGAGACTACGCCAAAATTTCTGCCGAATGCAAACCTTTCACTGCTATTGTATAGTCTACGAGAATTCACTGTGATTGTCAGTTTTGACAGTGTAATTGATGATATTTCTCCCGTTGGTAATTTTTCACTTTGAAATACTATGTTTTCATCTTAAATCTATTAAGATATTTGCTGAATATCAATAAAATATGCCGTTAAGATAACAATCTCTATTGCCATGCACCATCGACATTAAACAGGCATTTCCCGACGTTTTCTTGGGTGATCACATTGTCATAGGAAAACTCGTCCGTGGTACATTTCCTGTGAAAGGGAAAAAACAGAGGATCTGCGACACAAAAGGATTCCTGCAAAGCCAAAGGCCCAGGGGAAATATGGCGCATTCTTTGCAATCATGAATTACGAGACGCCAGTCTTACAGAAGGCTCAAAAGGCGTTTTCACATCAGCCCGATGTTTCGAAATAGCGCGCTATTTTCTGACTTGGGAAATTAACCCGATCACGAAATAGCGCGCTATTTGATAATGTGAACACAAATTAGCGTTGATCGAGAAAATTTCTCGAGTTCAACTCGGGATTTCGAAATAGCAGGATAATTAATGCGAACTAGCGCGCTATTTGATAATAGGCGTTTTCACATCAGCCCGATGTTTCGAAATAGCGCTCTATTTTCTGACTTGGGAAATTTTCCCCATAGTGAAATAGCGCGCTATTTGATAATGTGAACACAAATTAGCGCGCTATCCTTCTGTATCGCTCTGATCGAGAAAATTTCTCGAGTCCAACTCGGGAAATTTCTGAAATAGCGGGATAGTAGTGCGCTATTTGATAATGTGAAGACGACTCGAAAAATTAGCGCGATGCATCCCATCATGCCTATTGTGTGTGACCCGATCGATCGAGGCAAACTGCACACAAATCATGAGGAATTATTGAAAGGGCACACACATTACTGATGCTGTTTGCACATACTCAGCTGTCGGATTAGCTCGACAAAAATTCGGGTGATTCTCTTCGGGCTGATGTGAATAAGAAATGAAATAGCGCGCTAACTCGCAATCGCGAAAATTTCTCGAGATTGGATTTTTATCGGGCTGATGTGAAAACGTCTAATATCCTTCGGAAGTCATGGAGAATAGTATTTGCTTCAATAGGCGTTTTCACATCAGCCCAATGTTTCGAAATAGCGCGCTATTTCTGACTTTGGTAATTTTCCCGATAGCGAAATAGCGCGCTATTTGATAATGTGAACACAATTAGCGCGCTAATTGTATCGCTCTGATCGATAAAATTTCTCGAGTCCAACTCGGGAAATTTCTGAAGTGGGATAATAGGCGTTGATAATACTTGCGTTTTAAATACATGACACAGTCATGACAGTTGTAAATAATGGGTGACGAAAAAAAAAGCTGCGAAATCATTCCGTCCAGGATATGCCTCGGCGATACATCAAATTGTTAGACCACTTTGCTTAGAACTGCATTTTGCTCAATGTGCTATATCAAGAAGTCTTCCGTGGGACAGGTGCTTTCGATAAGAGCCCTCAAATATATGACACAGTTGTAAATAAAGGGTGACGAGAATGGAGGGCAACGGCGACAAATTCGATTAAGCGTCGATTATACTTCTTGATAAGTAAAGTGGTATTACTAGTTGATGAATTACCCAATCATGCTGTGTGATGAATCGATTTCGTCACCGTTGTAGGTTTTTTCGTTACCAAGAGATATGGGCTTTTGATTCGAGGGCTCAAATTCACGAGGAAGCAGTAAATAAAATATAAATAGCGGTGACGAAATTATTCCGGCCTAGATATGGTTGGGAGATGGGGGAACTCATGCCACTTTGCTAATTATTGCATGCAGGCTTGTTAATGTGCGATATCAAGCAGTTTCCTCCATGAGACATGTCCTTTGGTTTAAGTGCTTTAAGTATGTGAAAAAGTTGCAAATAAGGGCATTAAAAGGGGCGGAAACAGTGACAAAATTAATTCCCCCAAGAATAATGTAATAATATGCTTAGGTAATGTATCAACTCGTTATACCACTTTGCTTGGAATTGTGCAATATCAAGAGGTTTAATCTAGAGGAAATGTGCGTTGGATTAGAAGGCTGAAATACATGAGAAGGTTGTGAATAATTCTTATATCACTGGGAATTTGCATTTCGAAAGCTGCTAACTGATTTCTTTACTGCTAATGTCTTCACTTTGTTTAATTTATTTCATAACCGTTATAATATATCACTCATAGATAGTCCACTTCCCGGTAAGACCAAAGTCTCATGTGCCCTGGCATCGACCCTTGAACTCTTCCTCCTCTGCCCTTTCCTCTGTCTTCCTATGTCTTCCTGTCCCCCTCTGGCCTTTGACCTCCTGTTTATTCTTTCGACGCGTATGTAAGAGAGCAGCTTTGTTTCTGTCTGTGTGTGCGTTTGTGTGCGTAATCGTTTTATGTTCTGTTTCCCGAGGATTATGTCAAATTGTCTCGTTGCATTATTACTATAATTTTCACGACTCACGAGGGGACTACATTCTACAAGCTTGGCGTTTTAGCAGTCCCCTCCATTTCCAACCTTTTCTTTGTTATGATTCAGTCACATTTTGTCCATGTATTTCTTCAACTAGTATATTTATTGATTCATGTAAACAAATGACGTGTATCTAAATTTCATTTGGAAATGTAAAAGTTACATTGTACTTAATAATTTGTTTACATGAAATTGTCATATTACAGATGCTTTGGCCGGAAATGAAATAAAAATGAAATGAAATGAAATGAATAAAAGGTGACGGCAGCCATTACGAAATTGATTTGGTCCAGAATATGCTCAAATACTAACTTGTCATAATTTCTTGATTATCGCACGTTTCTCTATGTGCGATATCAAGAAGCTTCCACCAAGAGACGTGTGTTATGGGTTGGAGGAATCAAATACATGAGACACGGAGAAGGTGAAAACGGTGACGTCAGTTGTGTATTAAACATAAATCTCATGTTAATTTGAGGTTATTTGTTACCATTGCCCATTAGCATGATTTGGAGGAGTGCAAATCTAATATTAATTGTTAGTGTACCAATATCAAGGGCGAACTGCTTTCGTCATCCTCGCCGCTTGCTCTCGAAAGTCTAAAGCTGCCCTTCTGCTACCCAATGGGAAATGTCAATTCGGCACGTTAATGAAAGGATTATAGAATGGAAATTATCTCTTGTTACTGCATATCAAAACCTTTGAGCTATGACAATTTACTACTTTGCTTCGCCATATTCTGGGAAACTAATTCATCGGAAAATTCATATCAGAAATTCTTACCCAACTATAAACATTAATTCTTTCTTTGAAGAAACTCTATATCGCACATTGAGAAACGTAATATAACGACTTACGGTGCAATTCTAAAGCATATTTAGGGTAGAATTGGTTTTGTTACAGTAATAATATTTTATTTACAACTTTTTCTAGCATTTAAAACGCATGTTCAGAACTGCAACATACTATCATGTAGATCTCATGTCAGGTAGACAACAAAGTTGTAAATAATCTATTCCTATCGCATATTGGGATTGGTGTAATTCTGTTCAAAGTGTCGATATTCTGGACGAAACTGACTTTGTCACCCTATACGTGAAGGATTTGGGTTCAAAAAGGGTTGTGTCTCCGTTATGGTGATTCTTTTTTTTTTACGACTCCGCCACGAAATGTTGCCGGAGGCATTATGTTTTCGGGTGGTCTGTCCGTCCGTTCGAAATCAATTTCGTGGACAGCGTAACTAAAAAACCGTTTGAGGTATGAAGCTTCGCATGTATATTTATGGGTTGGTGAAGTTGTGCCAATCAACTTTTGGGCACACATGCTCAAGGTCAAAAGATCAAGGTCAAATGCGCAAAATTTCACTATTTCCCCCATATCTATGCAATGTCTGAAGGTATTTTCTTGAAACTTTGTGTGTACATGAACTACCCAATGAAGATTCTTCAGAGGGAGTTTTGTGTTGTAAGATCAAATGTCAATGGTCAAAGTTCAAGTGAAAATGTTAAGATTTCACTTTTTTCTTCACATCTCACAAACGGTTGAAGATATCTTCACGGAACTTAGTACATATACATGCACTGACTGGCAGTGATTATGTAGGGGTCATGGGTCAAAGGTCAGGGGGTCAAAGGTCAAGGTCAACTCCTTAAAATTGCATTATTTTCCTATTATCTATACGATGCCTGCAGGATTTTTCTTGAAACTTAGTGTATGCAAGTATTACCAAATAGAGATTCTCTTGGAAGTACCGCAAGGTCAAAGGTCAACAGGTCAAAGGTCAAGTGAAAGTGCTAAATTCCACTTCTTACTTAAATTTATGAAAGGGTCAAAAGTTAAGTAAAAATCCTCAAATCCCCCAAAACCCGCACTCTTAGACAGTAACAGCCACTCATCCAATTAAACTTAGTTCACGGAAAGTGAACATTCAACACATTTGTGACAAACCTGGCATTTTATTTGTTTCCTATAGGTATTATGTGAAACTGTCATCACACGTCAAGACATTCTGCTATAGACCTATTAGGAGAACCATGCATTATGGCGGAGGCATATCAGTCGCCAAAGCGATATTTTTTAAGTGTCTGTTTGTTTGTTTGTTTGTTTTTTTGCCTTTAGGTGGCCTGTTAGCGTAATAATTGTTTCTACACCATACATGGCTCATCCTATGATGTTGCAGATGAGTATGGGTGTATACTTGCCTTTTTTTTCATTTATGATATAATTTACAACTACGATTGTATTCCGGTTCGCCAGTGAGTGTGTGTTTCGGTATAGTGTTTGTGTGTTTTCAAATACGTGTGCGTGTGTGTATATGTGTGTACGTGCGTTTGTGTGTGTGTGTAGGGAGTGGGGTAGTACTTGTGTGTGTTTTTGTTCAATTTCCACTGCGTAATATCGTACTTCTTTGTTACAGTACATCACCATAATTATGTCACTATCAACAAAGACAGTTTGCTTCATCTTCGGAATTACGAACCCTATTTCGTCTTCGGATTAACGATCCTTTTTGGAAAGGACATGAAGGAACACAATTCTTATGAAATCTTTTCATAAAAAAGGCAGATAGAGTTTATCTCTGATAGATCTAAACAAATTTGTATAGGACCTACGTAGTCAACAATTCATTGTTTTTCCTCTAAACGAGACGTTTCTCATGAAAATGGTACCAGACACTTCATTTGAGCCTCATGGGTCTTTTCTGGCGCTTTTGACGTGGTCATAGATTTTGTGCGCTGTGCGTTGTGTTCTAGTTTCGTAACATGTCGTGTTTTTGTTCGTTTAGTGTGTTTGTGTGTGTGTGTGTGTGTGTACCATCGACGTAGGTTAGCTCATTAATGTTTTTGATTCAGCTTCACATTTTCTACATAGGCATGCATTTTGAATGACTAGAAGAGATGTCCTTATCTACATTTTATTATTATGTTAATATGTGCATGGTTTGTGTTGCCAGAGAGTATATATACAGTGGAAACTCGATATAACGAGATGGTCGGGACCGAGTCATTTTCCTCGTTATAGCCGATATCTCGTTATATCAGTAGGCATAAAAGAAGGCATAACATAAAGACATTAATTTGCACATGTGGGACTACCCATCATATTTCAATCAATACTGATAACTAGATATTGTGTGTGAGGGAATTACTCACCTTTATGGGTAAGAAGATGTTTTTCGTCAAGGAAATCCAATATCATGAATGTGTTTCTTATTAATTGTAGATGTTTGAATTTGTAAATTTATATAGCTTGCGATTGTATCAAGATCGTCTGTGGATTGGTATGTGGTTATCGTATGGGTGTGTGTTGTGTGGAAAGCTTGAATATGGTCTGTACAATGCTGTGTGTGTATGTGACACATTCTGTATGTACATTATGACTGCGTGTGTGTGAAGATGGGGAATTCCCTACGTAGAAGGCCAATCACAGCATCAGATTGCCTCACACCTGCTAAACGTCATGATGATGTCATGTATACATAAGGCCGTCCCACCACATTTTCTGCATGTATCAGTGTGCGCGCACACACACACTTACACGTTCAACATGCAGTGCTAGCTGGAGTGCCCTGAAGAAAATGATTATGACTGTGTGTACAAGACAGTTTTGGGCGCATCAAGCTTTACAATCTCGGAAGACGATAGCACAGGCGAAGTAAAGCTTTACGGAAGGCATTTTGCTTTACCTCGCTATAGCAGGTTTGATTGACTATGTTTTTCTTTGTTTGGAAGTCACAAAATTTATCTCGTTATAGCAGTTATTTCGTTATAGCCGATCTCGCTATAAGAGTAGCATTTTACATAGACTTGTGTGGAAGGAAAATTGGGACCGGGAAAATTTCCTCGCTACAACCGATATCTCGTTATAGCAGTGTTCGTTATACCGAGTTTCCCCTGTACCATCAATATAAAAAAAAAAGAGATTGTGGGCCACAGGGTCAAGGGTTTAATAACAAGTTGAAAAAGTATATACCTAATTGTATCTTTTTTATATCATTATTCTCGGAAACGGTTCAAAATATTTTATAATGTTATCTTTCAGAGTTTTGGTGTTGTTTTATTACGTGAGATCAAATTCTGGTACAAAAATGTGCAATAACATCATACAGAGTGTTGGTTACATACAATAGTGTCTATTTGCTGGTTAGATGTACGAGAGAGTGTGTGTATAAGTGGAATGAGAGTTAGGAGAGAGAGGGGGAGAGGTGGAGAAAGAGAGGGAGATAGATGTGCAAATATCAGACTCTCTTAAAACGGTTTCAAACAAAATGGTTTCAAATAGTGCCATTTCCTACCTCATACATTATCAATAAATAGTACAGTGTTTTGTTTGTTTGTTTGTTTTGTTTTATGTCTCCGTCATAAACTGCCACAGAGCATTCACTATTTCCTTCATTATGTGAAGATGTAATTTTTGAAAGCATTTTTTTTTTATTATTATTTGCATGGTATGCGTTGTCAGAGAGTTTATCATTAATGTAAAAAAAGGTTGTAGATCACAGGATCAAGGGCCTAACAACAAGTTGAAAAAGTATAATTGTATCTTTTTATATTATTATCCTCAGAAACGGTTTAATTTCTTTTATAATGTTACGTTTTAGCGTTTTGGTGTTGTTCATTTGTGAGATCGAATTTTGGTGTAAAATGTGCAATAATATAACACAGAGTGTTGGTTATAGAAATAATAGTATATATTTGTTTGTTAGATATACGTGAGAGTGTGTGTAATAGTGGAATGAGAGTTAGAAGAGAGAGAGAGAAAGAGAAAGAGAGAGAGAGAGATGGGGGAGAAAGAGGGGGAGAGATGTGCAATTATCATATGCTATTTTCGTATATACAATGCACATGTAATGCGAATATATCATTTATTGATTGACCGATTTAATGTAATGCGCTGTGTATAGATTGAATGTATTCTGATATGGAAGTTTATGTATATTACGAAGAGAAGATTGTGAAGATTTATTTTTTTAATCAAACTTGTTATCTTTGTTGTGTAAAATGTGTTGATTTGAGCAGTATGATTATCTGAATATCTTTGATTATCTTTGAAAAACTGATTATTTTTGTTGCGTAAAATGTGTTGATTTGAGCCGTATGACAACACAACATCTGTATTAATTAATAAGTATAAATGACCGGCCTACATAATTAACATAAACTTTTGTTTTTTGGTTATCATTGAGAGAACAGTAATTATTATATTGTATTTGTTATATCTGTTTTTGTTTTGTATTATAGGTTAATCTAATTGTGCAATGGTTAAGATGAATAAGATTGACCCTTTGTTGTTTTATGTATTTTTTTTTTCATTGCTACACTGTATTTTGTGAGTATTTTCAATGTATACATGGCCATTTGTTAACAATGTCTGTAATTCAGCCTCCGGGCTGCGAAAGATATTGATCAATAAAACACCATTTTCAATTCAATTTGAGTTAAAAAAATGTTAATCAGTACCTATAAGGCGTTTTCACATCAGCCCGATGTTTCGAAATGGCGCGCTATATTCTGACTTGGGAAATTAACCCAATCACGAAATAGCGCGCTATTTGATAATGTGAACACAAATTAGCGCGCTAATTGTATCGTTCTGATCGAGAAAATTTCTGAAATAGCGGGATAGTAGCGCGCTATTTGATAATGTGAAAACGACTCGAGAAATTAGCGCGATGCATCCCATCATGCCTAGCGTGTGTGACCCGATCGATCGAGGCAAACTGCACACAAATCATGAGGAATTTTTGAGAGGGCACACACATTACTGATGCTGTTTGCACATACCAAGGAGGTTTAAGAGATGGAGTTCCAACTGGCTGTAATTATTCAAACAGCTGCCATTTTTCTATTGATGCACAAAAAAAAATCCACAGGTGCACTTGTGCCTTTGATGATCATGGTTCCATGCCGCCGTCTTTTTGAGCAATCTGAAGATTCATTTTCAACTCTAACATTAGATCGTCTATATTCTGCTTGTTTACATGTCAAATAGAATGAATGTTTTCTTAATGATAAAGCATATGAAACAAAAGTAAATCCCGTCCCAGATTATGTGCAAAAATGTAAACCTGAGCTGTATGTTGTGAAAATGTTTGAAACTGTACTCTCACTACAAAGCCAATTTTATCATCTTTCCGATCGCTTCCGACAAATGAAACTGATATGGTATAATTTTCGAGTATAGTTCTTTATTCATTTATATGTTAAATTAGTGTAAAGTCATGTAAAAACGAGTAATTTTGATTTTCATTTCATCAATGTTTGTACAATTTTTATTCGCACATCCCCGTGCTTGTACTATTAATGTGCTGCTTGTTTTCTAGGAAGGGACGGCGAAAAACAATTACCATCATAAAGACATATCTTCCTTTGAGAGTGACGAGTCATGATGCAATGCCACATGAATCAATTGTTTTCCTATCTGTGAGGCAGCTCCAGTTTAGCACATACTTCAAATATTTCTGAGTGGCGGCATGAGACATGGGATCACAGGGAATGAGACTGTTGTTACTCCATTTCTCAAACCTCCTTGCACATACTCAGCTGTCGAATTAGCTCGAAAAAAAATCGGGTGATTCTCTTCGGGCTGATGTGAATAAGAAATGAAATAGCGCTCTAATTCGCAATCGCGAAAAATATCTCGAGCTTGGATTTTTATCGGGCTGATGTGAAAACGCCTATTGAGCCTTCTGTGAGACTGGCGTCTCGTAATTTCATGATTGCAAAGAATGCACCATATTCCTCTGGCACTTTGGCTTTGTAGGAATCCTTTTGTGTCGCAGATCCTCTCTTTCCCCTTTCACAAAAATGTACCACGGACGGGTTTTCCTATGACAATGTGATCACCCAAGAAAACGTCAGTCCAAACGCTTGTTTAATGTCGATGGGTGCATGGCAATAGAGATTGGGCCGAATGCATAAAACAAGCAATTGCTTGTAAGCACTTGATTCAAGCAAAAGCACAAGCTTGTCTGGCAAAAGGTCTACCTCAAGCAATTGCTGAAGGACGTTCCTCAGTTGAGTTTGTGCGCATCCTAGCTGCGCAGGTGTCAGTGACGTAACAAAGAGCGTAGAAGCGCACGCACGAGTGATGAGCTGAGCTAGCTGAGCTGAGCAGCTGCTAGTAGATCGAGAGCTAGAGTGTGGTACGTGTACGTACGGATACCCGACAGCTCCCCACCGCGGCCGCGCTGGGCGGCCTCGCTCGGCTTGCGTGCCGACTGTACGCGTTACAATCTGTACATACTACACAAAGTTCAGCGGTCCGAGCCGCATATACATGGTCATTGTAGCACAACACTGATCGACGGAATCGCGAAGCTTGGAAGTGGAACAGAGCTGTTTCCATTTTCAATCCATAGATCTGTTTTGTGACAAAGTTCATTATCTGGTCATTATGAACATGGTAAAGTCGAGTGCTAAGGTACCAAGGGCCTGTAGGCCCTAGTCGGTGTCTACTCACTAGTCTACTGGACTAGGTGTTAAAAAGCAACAACAACAACAACAACAACAAAAACAACAAAAACAAGCATATGACACACATTTCATCTTTAGGTCCAGCAGCTAACACAATCTAAGTATCTCCGTTAAAATCCAAATTAGATCTAACTTGTCATTACTAGTATATCCAAAATATTGGTGCTTTTTATTTTGACAAAATACAAGGTCACGAAAGTGTTATCAAACAAGACTATTCATCACTTTTACCATTCATATATTATTTTTTTATTACAAAATCTGGTGTAACAAAACGAGAATCAAAGAATTTTTTTTTTCGGGGGGGGGGGGGGGGGGGGGGGGCAAGGTACATCTCCATAGCTTACAACACGCACTTTACCAACCACTGCAACAACCAACACATGCAATCTACAATCAACGTCATTGTATTATATTAGACCGTCAGACTAATGCCAAAACTCCCATTTCCTTATAGGCCTATTTTTCCTTCTTCCTCCATTATCACTTTCTGCAAACAAACAAACAAGCGTGCATGTCAATATGGAGTTTTCTACGCTTGCATCCACATAATATCATTATGGCTGTGTAAGGGAAATAGTAACAAAAACGCACATGGACCTTTCTTTCTGAATATTTTTCACCATATCACTGCAATTGTGACACGTTTTGTGTTTGTTTGTTGTTGTTTTTTTAAGAAAATGGGGTTTCGAGTGAACCGCATAAGATTCATGCATCCTATAGCAGGGAATATCCCTGCATTGGTTCCTGACCAGATTTGGGGGTCTTACGATGATTTCTGTCGCAAGGAGGCTCTGCTAGCACTAAAACGAGCACATGAACCCCCCATTTTTACAATTGTTCTGCATTAAGTAACCCTTCTTCTACAATTTGATAAAGTTTCGTAAAAATGACATGGGTTTTGAATGTACAGCATGACATTCATGAACCCCACCTAATCAGGGCACCCACGAGAGGTTTATAACCAGATTTTAGGGTCATAAGGTGATTTCTATCATCTGGGGATGCTGCCAGCACAAAAACTAGGACATGAACCTCCACTTTTTATTGTTTTTCTGGAATAAGTCGTCGGCGTTTTCACGAACCGACGCTATTTCGTTTTTGAGCGAAAATGCAGTTCTGAGAAAATCGCGTTTAAAGATCTCACAAGTTTTAGACGACGTTATCAATGACTTTTCCTGTCTTGTGTGTGAAAATTTTGACAGGGTGATGAGAGTGGAAGTTGTTCTTCATATCCATAGTGTAATTTTAGTGTGAATTCAAAAAATCTACGAGATTTCTGTCTTCAAACTCACTGCGTCGGTTCGTAAATCCATCGTTTCTTGCGCGCACCATAGGCTATGTACTTAAGCGCGGGTCTCACGAACCGACTTAAGTTGTATTACGCCGGTTCGTGAGACCCGCGCTGTAGGGCCTGTACAATAGGTAACGTGCAATACGCGTGCATTTACGAACCGTCGCTATTTCATTTTCGTATGTGTTTACATACAAATACTATTGGGCTATACCTGCTTATCAACAATAACCTTATTAATTGAAATTAATTGTCATGTAATGATTGTTGTGATGATTACAATACATTTAGTGATAATTAAGATGATAATACAAGCCAGTTTCTCTTAATTGTTCTAAAAAGAGTGTTATTGTTTTCATCTTCATTTAGTACACGCATGTATTGTTATTGTAGCTGTGGTTGATCGTTCCAAAGATTTCTTTGCCCCCCCCCCCCCCTTTTTGTGGACAAATTATTTAACACTTTTGCATGTGGACATCTATCATTTGGTAATACATGTACTCGGTATACTGTGTTTCATATTTTTTTACTTTTTACTGTTTTTTTTTAACTTTTTTAACTTACTTTTTTATTTTTTCACATTATTTTTAATTCAAATTCAGTTCACTTCTTTCATGATAATTATGAATGTTTGTTCTAAGATGAAGGATACCGCTAAATCTTGGGAAAAAGACGTGCCAGTCAGTAATAATTACTTGTATTTACTCATCTTTCATACTCATGCATGCACTCTGTTATTTCTTTCTCTGAAATAATCTATTAATTTCTTTATTTCTTATTATTCCACATATTTGTGACGTTTACTTTGTCACAATTTTTATCAGTGTCATTATTGTCATTTGGCTCGCATGCGAATTCACTCATAATTCCTCATTTTCCATCTTTCTCTTTCCTGCTCAACAGATTCTATGATAGCTGCACCTGATCATATAAAAACATAAAACTCATCCTGCATGCACTCTTCGAAACTGATAAACTCCTAAAAATACATAAATATCAACACTATCAGAATTTCAAGCTTCATTTTAAATATTTAATAATGGTCATGTTTAATTATGCCTTTTGCAGCAATATATTGAAGAGGTACATTATGTAATCGAAGAAACATAGGTCCTCAATAAAATATCAAATTTGAATTATTCAGAGATGAGTAATGACAATGGGAAGGATAACAATTGTGGAAGAGCGCCATAAATCAATACATATCTAATGGCAAATGGAGATGGAATCAAGATTCAAGAATATGTGTAATTCAAGTTCATTATTATGTCAGTTCTTGTGTGTTCACAAAAAGAGGAACACAGTTCGAACATGCACACCAAATCTTACATCGTACATTTACATCTATAGAGTGCGGGCGGAACATATACAAGAGAAAGAATAACATTCTCAAATCAATATATCAAGCATAACTATGTATATGAACACACAAAGATGTTGCTACGTATGCATGAAGCTTGAGAGTGCTGCAACACCCATATGCTCAGATAAAAACTTGATGTATATCATATACAAAAGAGAAGAGGTACTGCATGTACATGTAGTTACACTATTCACAGGACAGTAGAGAAAAAGCACGAGAGAGAAAAGGAAATGGGTGTCTAAAATAGGTCGATGTAAGGAGTGCCAAGCCAATTAAGTCTCTAATAGAAGTCATACATATATAAGGAAACAAATTAATCACAACATAAATGATCGTGCTCATGTTAACCAATAATTAGCATCTAAAAATGTGTGTAGAAAGCCCATAATATCAGCCTTTCGCCCCGTAGGCTTGTTACATATGAGAAAAGAGAAATTTTGGCCGACACCCCCCCTCCCCCCTCCCTGTGAATCCTTAATCCACCAGTACAATGTACTACATGTGTAAACACATTCTGAGAATGTGTTTTAGTACATGTACTAGCAAATTCACAAGAGGGGTGGGGAAATTCGGCCAAAATTGTGTGTGGCTAAAATAATTAAAAAGAAAGGTCATCAGCAAAACTACGGGGTGGATGCAGACGAATTTTCATGTGATGACTAAAAAAAATGCAGCTAAAGGAAAAAAAAAGACGGCGGAGAGGGGCCAAGACTAATTTGACTCCCCTCCCCCCCCCCACACCAAAAAACAAACAAACAAACACCACTGTTTTACAGCACCTTTAAAGGACTCTTAATTTTTTGTTTGTTAAAACAAACGTCTCGAAGTAAAGAATTCCATATTGTAGGCAAAATGTAGACCGATACAGTGTATAAAGTGTACATCCCAAGCTATTAAAGAAAAAAAAAACAGATTATGAATATCATTTAAAGTAAGAATTTCAGTGTGTTTAATCATCTTTAGTCGAGTTGCAAATGACATGTACATAATTAATAAGAGCAGTAAACTTCGAAGCGCCCCCAAGCCCTTCTATACTTAATTATTCATGTGTAAAGGTAGCGCCAGGGCACTTCGGTGGTCTAGTGGTTATAACGCTGGTCTAGTAATCCAGAGGTCGTGGGTTAGAATCCTGCTTGGGCTGCCTGTGTTTTTTTTTTTTTTTTTTTTCACAGCAGCCTACAAACTGCACACTGCAGTTGCGTGCGTTACTACGGATAGAGACAAATGAATAATCTATTATTTTAATATACAATGTTTGACATCCTTATTGCAATCACTTTCTTAATTGTAAATTTACAGACATAATGAATTATTATTAAAAGAAATCATATTTCTGTATTTTGTTGTGAATTTGCATGGGAACATACACGTATCATAATTTACAATTTTAGTTAAATAAAGAACATCTTATAACAGAACTGTCTAGTGATGGTTGAATAATTATGTCAATTTGTTATAAGTCCTATCAGTTACATGGAGTGCATGTTCCCATGTTTATAAGAATCATACGTGACACATTCAAAGTGGGTTGAAGACAACAAAATAATAAATAAAAGAATAAAGGAGAATAGAACTTAATCTGATTACAGCATCATCTAAATATTGCCAATGTGCACTTAGAAATCTATCAAGATTTATCACAAGGTTATGATTACCACACAAAACCTTCAAGATTTATTATCATGAAATACATACCAATGAACACTTTAAAAAATCTAACATTCCATATCCACATGAAGCTTTCCTTGATATAAATGTCTCTCTGTAGTGTTATTAAAGTGTAGCAAAATTGTAATTACGACATCACAGAATGGAATGCATTGTTTTCACCTTCAATCTTAGGATCTCCTTTCATGTTTCCACTTTACAATCACATTTCACTGTAGATATACCGTCCTTATGTTGTCGCCCTTCATCCCAATTTCTCCCTTCTATCCTATCTGTAGATTGTCTTCTTTCCTAAGCCATTGTATTCACATTCCTTGATGATCAGCACGATGCTGTACTTTTTTCTTCTTCTCTGAAACAGTCCAGCTCTTCGCTACTGCATGGCATCAGTCATCTGAAAGAAAAGACAGAAATTAAGAACTTTCGATTAAAATCAAACATCATGATACAAGATACAACTGTCATTTTGAGAAAAAGAAATCAGCCAACTAAACTGTAGTTGAAATTATTTTGCTCTATTTATATTAAACATAAAACAAAACGGTATACAGGATCAAAGAATGTCAAAAAAATACTGCTGTTCGTCTTTGATGCATATTCAAATTGTCTCGCCTTTTACATATTTTAATGATGCAAGATCTTATGTCTAGCACTTAGTAAGTCTCATGTAGAATTTAAATTATTATTCACATGAATAAATCTACATGTCCTTGTAAACAAGGCATTGCTTTGAAAAAGCTGAATATTACTAACTGCATTTGGGAAACAGTCTACGACAATCAAACTTGTTTATTATCAGAGACTTTAACATCTTAATTAGACCTAGACTCTACATTACCATTGTATTCACATCCATTGGTGATGTACACGACCCTGTACTTTTCCTTTTCTTTTCTGAGACAGTCCAGTTCTTCGCTACTACATGGCACCAGTCATCTGAAAGAAAAGAAAGAAATTAAGAACTTTTGATTAAAATCAAACATCATGGTACAAGATACAACTTTAATTTTGAGAAGAAAAAAAAAATCAGCCAACAAAACTGAAGTTGAAATTATTTTGCTCTATTTATATTAAACATAAAACAAAATGGTAGGCCTATGCAGGATCAAAGAATGTCAAAAAATGCTGCTCTTCGTATTTGATGCATATTCAAATTGTCTCGTCATTTACACATTTTACTGATGCAAGATATTATGTTTAGCATTTAGTAAGTCTCATGTAGAAATTGAATTATCATTCACATGAATATAAATCTACATGTATTTGTAAACACGGCATTGCATTGAAATAGCTGAATATAACTACATGTACCTGCATTTGGGAAACAGTCTATGACAATCAAACCTGTTTCTTATCAGAGACTGTAACACCTTAATTAGACCTAGACTCTACATTATCATTCAGCTTTTAAAGGTATTAACCATTCACCTATAAAACACTGGCATTGTCATGTGCATCATATTTCTTTGATACTGCACATATTTTCATGAAGTCTGTGCAAGAATGCAAATGAAACATGTCTGCTGTTTGGTATTTATGAAAAAAAAAAATCACTAACCCGGAAGTCCTTGGCCTTAGGAATAACACGTGGCGAGTTAGTAGGAATTGACGTTAAAATAGAATAAGAAAAGATCTACTAAATAGGCCTTTGCCTCATGAATGTCTGGTCTAATTATAGACTAAGCGAAGTCTAGACCTTTCACTTTTAAGTTACCAGTGGCACACAGAATTTATATTATAGATCTAGACTACATCTAGATCTAGACATCTAATACTACTAGATCTTGGCAACTTTTGTCTTTGTGACACGAAATGAACACGTCACGGATGATATTGCGGCGATATCCAACAGGATGACAGTACCACTATTACTGAATCAGTAAGTTGACATAGATAACTAACATCAACTTGTTAACGTACGTTAGAGATGGCACCATATACAATAACTGGTGACACTGACACTGACAGATCTAACGACTACGTTTAGACTAACGTTAAAGAGTTAGACTCGCCATCTCAGTAAGTCGGCCAAAGACAAAGTCAATACAGGGCTAAGTCAGTGTTACTGTTATGTTAGGCCTAACAAACGTTAACGGTTGCTCGGTTAGGTTAGGTTTACCAGGACTCAAGAGTCCTGGTTAAATCAGTCAAGGGACATTTCTTACAAGTCCTTCAATTCCAAGAATAAAAAGGGTGAAAGAACAAAGGGAAAAAAGGAAAGAAGAAAGGACAAAAGATTGTGTATGGCTGCTGTGGAAATCGACAGCGCTACTGTATCACTATCAATCACGCGTAAATATGTAAACGCCATTTGGTTGGGCCGCATTCACAAGTTTTAGGGGAAAAAAGCCCCACCGCTGTGCTTCAAAGGTACTCCACTCGAACTAACGTTAGACATAATGTCACATATCTACACACAGTGCGGTACTAGGGCTGAATTCACAAGTATACTAACACTGCACTGTACAGGAAAGCCACCTAACCTGTAAACTACTCGTAGTGTTTAGGTAGTATCACTAGACCACATACTGTCATAGATGACATCTACACCAACGCTGCACACTGGCACTGGTCCGACGGTCCCTGACCAGGAAAAATCACTGTTGGACACTGACCAGTAACTTTTTCAGGAATGGACCAGTAAAAATTGGGGGAAAAAATGGGTGGACTCTACCTACTATTACCACTAGTCTAGATGTAGATCTAGAACTAGACTATATTTTATAGACTCTGTGTTAATTTGATTTGGTCTTAGACTTCAGCTGATCTTAGTTTTAGTAACTGGTATTACAAGTAAAGTCTTAACTTAGACTTAATAGTTAAACTTGAAAGTTAATGTCTAACATGTCTAACTTTATTCTTTACTCTTCCTTTGAGTTTTACTTTTAGACTTTTTACTTTTTTTTTAGTTTAGTAGGCCTACTTTGTCAATCTCATGATTTCATTTTCAACTCAAGTCAAGGCATAGCCATGAGTGTCTTCGAGACTTTGACATCTTGCATGTCTTGCACACAGACGTTACGACTACAGTACTCAGTAGTCTCAGAAGTAACGACATAAGTTGAAAAGAAACTATAAATAATATGATTTGGGATCTAATTTGAAATTGGATGGCGTTTACAGACTAGGCTTCATAAGCATCACGCGATTGAATACATGGGACTACACTCTACCGCAATGAATGGTTATGGTAGTCCAACTGAAACTGTTATTTTGAGCATGATTTTAATAGGATTATAGCTTACCATTCACTTCACTCGTGGACAGTGGGCTGGCTTAGGTCGTCATTCATCTTTCAGAAGGTTTGGTTCTCACTCTGAGATCTGGATTAGGGCCAAAACCTAATTCTAGGCCAGTAAGTTGAACAAAGCTCAAAATAATGCAACTGCGACGGTTCGTAAAACCCGCATTGCTCTTCACCCTAGCAATTCGGGTTTCACGAACCGGCGTATCTTTCCTGCGTCGGTTCGTGAAACCCCTTTTTCTCAATTTCTCGATATTTCGAGTACCGTCGTTTTTTTCTTTCTTTGATAAAATTAAGACTAATTAATTTTGTGATCTAAAATTTGGGGATTTGGTAGAGTTTTGAAAGCACTTTCATTTGGTACCAATATCTCGATTTTGAAAATTTTGACCAAAATCGAAATAGCGTCGGTTCGTGAAAACACCGACGAAGTAAGCTTTCTTCTATAATTTGGCCAAGTTTCGTGAAAATGACATGGGTTTTGAATGAACAGCATAAGTCTTATGAACCCATCTTGTCAGGGCATCCCTGCATAGGTTCCTGACCAGATTTTGGGGACTGACGATGATATATGTCGCATGGGGGCGCAGCTAGCACAAAATCGAGCACATGAACCCCCACTTTTTATCATTTTTCTTGAATTACTTAGCCTTCTTTTACAATTTGGTCAAGTTTTGTGAAAATGACATGGGTTTTGAATGTACAGCATAAGTTTTATGAACCTTGTCCTCTTACTCACCCCTAACAGAAAATGTCGATGAGAAGGATTTGAGATATTTCGGTGTTTTCTGCCGCGTGAGGGCGCTGCTCACTCAAGAATGAGAGTGTAAACCCTAACTTTAAAACCTTTTCTTCGTTTTGCTTACCTTTTTCTGCAATTCTTGCAAATTTGGAGAAAATAACGTGGATTTTGAAAGAATTATGGGGATTTAAGTTTGTCATTGCCGATTTTGTTGCCAATCATGGTCTTGATCCTGTAACGCTATTCTTTTTGTACAGGACGGCAGATTAGTCATATTCCTCAAAGTCCCGTAGAAGAAAAACAAGTACATGAACCTATAGTTTTATTTACATAATGACATGGACTTCACTTTAACTGATGAACGTCCAAGAACAAAGGCGAGTGTGGCAGCATGTATTTGAAAGGGCATGTGTGTGCAGAAACATTTCCTGATATAAAAGAAAAGCTATGAGATGACACTCATAAATGCACACGCAGACGCACACACACAACTATACACACACACACACACACACACACACGTATTACTGGCTGATTCCCATCACTGCTTACAGTATCCCGGATCTGCCAGATCGCACGTTGAGAGATGTCTATGGCAAGCCGTTTGTGTAATAAGTCGATAAACATTGTTTTTCACTGGTAAACTCTGTTTATCAGTGAAAAACAGTGTTTATCAATTGATAAACAGAGTTTTTCTTTGATGAACTGAGTTTATCAACTGATAAACACAGTTTTTCTGATAAACTGTGTTTATAAACTGATAAACTGATAAACTGTGTTTATAAACTGATAAACTGATAAACTGTGTTTATCAGCGATAAACTCTGTTTATCAATCTGATAAACTGAGTTTATCACTTGATAAACTGAGTTTATCAGAAAAACAGTGTTTATCAGTTGATAAACACAGTTTATCAAAGAAAAACTCTGTTTATCAGTGAAAAACAGTGTTTATCAACTGATAAACAGAGTTTTTCTTTGATAAACTGAGTTTATCAACTGATAAACACTGTTTTTCAGATAAACTGTTTATCAGCGATAAACTCTGTTTATCAATTGATAAACAGAGTTTATAAATCTGATAAACTGAGTTTATCACTTGATAAACTGAGTTTATCAGAAAAACAGTGTTTATCAGTTGATAAACACAGTTTATCAAAGAAAAACTCTGTTTATCAGTTGATAAACACTGTTTTTCATTGATAAACAGAGTTTATCAGTGAAAAACAGAGTTTATCAGTTGATAAACACAGTTTTTCTGATAAACTCAGTTTATCAGTTGATAAACACAGTTTTTCACTTTGATAAGCAGAGTTATTTATCTCTCCACAAGAGAGGGTGTTTTCACTGTTTGATATCTCGTTAATCGCAGCGCTATGGCGCTATGCTACTAGCGCTTGCAATATACGTATTGCTGCGCTAGTAACCAAACATTACTTTGTAATTCCAGTATGTGTGCATATCTTCATTAGTTTGTTGATTACCATTGAATGTCATACTTTCTAATGTATATTTACTTATGATTGCATTTTTGATATACTTTGTGTTGTTTTGTTGAAAGAAAATGAGAATAAAATAAATAAATGAAATGAAATCCACATGCAAAGCTCCATTTTAGTCCCCTGCATACACATTAACAATTTGTTTGCAGACTATTAGACCAACATTATTTTTGTCCCCGCCGAACGACTCAGTTCGAGCAGGGGACTATGAAACGGGCTCCGTACGTGTGTGTGTCCGTGTGTCCGTCCGTGTGTCCGTCCGTCCGTCCGTCCGTCCGTGTGTCCGTCCGTGTGTGCGTCCGTGTGTGATCAAAATGTTCAAAATGCTACTCCTTCGCCATTTCTAACCCGATTTTGATTCTGTTTGCTTTATATGATAGCACTACATGGGAGCTTTGAAACTTCTATACAGAATTTCAGTTGTGACCTTTGACCTTGACCTTTGACCTATATTGTACATTTTGCTTCAAAATGCTACTCCTTCGCCATTTCTAACCCGATTTTGATTCCGTTTGCTTTATATGATGGCACTAGGTGAGGGCTTCAAAACTTCTACACAGAATTTCGACCTTTGACTTCTTTGACCTTTGACCTTGATTTTTGACCTATATTGTACATTGCCTACAAAATGCTACTCCTTTGCCATTTCTAACCCGATTTTGATTCCGTTTGCTTAATGTGATGGCACTAGGTGAGGGCTTCAAAACTTCTACACAGAATTTTGACCTTTGACTTCTTTGACCTTTGACCTTGATTTTTGACCTATATTGTACATTTTGCTACAAAATGCTACTCCTTCGCCATTTGTGACCCGATTTCAATTCCGTTTGCTTTAAGTGATGGCACTAGGTGAGGGCTTCAAAACTTCTACACAGAATTTTGACCTTTGACTTCTTTGACCTTTGACCTTGATTTTTGACCTGTATTGTACATTTTGCTACAAAATGCTACTCCTTCGCCATTTCTAACCCGATTTCGATTCCGTTTGCTTTATGTGATGGCACTAGGTGAGGGCTTCAAAACTTCTACACAGAATTTTGACCTTTGACTTCTTTGACCTTTGACCTTGATTTTTTTACCTTTATTGTACATTGGCTACAAAATGCTACTCCTTCGCCATTTCTAACCCGATTTCGATTCCGTTTGCTTTATGTGATGGCACTAGGTGAGGGCTTCAAAACTTCTACATAGAATTTTGACCTTTGACTTCTTTGACCTTTGACCTTCATCTTTTTACCTATATTGTACATTTTGCTACTAAATGCTACTTCCGGCGGGGACATATATTACGCACCGCGTAATTTCTACTTTTCCTTATTTGTTTTGAAGTACAGCTGAACAATAATTTTCTTATCAGAACAAAGCTCACCGAAAAAAAAAATGTTTATCCTTGCTGCACCCTACCAGCAAAACCTCCCCTCTCTTCCTTCCCACTTCAAGCAGTCTCTTATAAATGTAGGACCTATTACTATAGTACAGCTGTATTATCATGCTCTTTCGTGGAACTGTTCTTTGAAGTTTTGTCTATAAATAAAGGCTAATCGCACACTCTGTGCAACGGCTCCAGATGATCGACTCGTACGTATTTGCGCTTGCTATTTAGCTAATACATTGTAGGCCCTACAGTAATTCATTTCTTCGCGCCACTTGTACGAGGCTATAATATGATTCATTTAAAGGGAAATTATCAGAACGTAAAAATAGGTTTGTCCTTGATATCATTTAAAAAATGAAGAAATAGCTTTCTTAGATTTTTGGAATTGGTATAGACATCCACAATAAACAGATATAATTTTGTTTTTAATGAGGCCTACTCGCACAACCCGGATAGGATCAGCGGTTGCGAAACGTTTCTGCGTACTGCCTATTGTGCGGTATATTCGTTCCGCGGAACTAATCGACTGGATTCGGCCAGTATATCGGTTCCTCCGGAACCCGGGACGGATCGACCGTGACACCGGCCGTTCCGTTGCAGTACAGCTAGCTTCATAGCGGTCTAGTCTGGTCAGGCTAGGAGTGCGCAAGAATGTACACTTGCACATGTACATGTACATGTATGTACATGTACGTATTAACAGAGCAGACGTATTAAATGCTGCTAGTGCCCACTCCCGAGAAGGTTTGAATAACTCTGCTTTTCTCTGATAAACTGAGTTTATCAAATGATAAACAGAGTTTATCAGAAAAACTGTGTTTATCAGTTGATAAACTCAGTTTATCAGTGATAAACAGAGTTTATCGGAAAAACTGTGTTTATCAGTTGATAAACAGAGTTTTTCCGATAAACTCTGTTTTTCTCTGATAAACACAGTTTTTCTTGAAAAACAATGTTTATCAGTTGATAAACACAGTTTTTCTGATAAACTGTGTTTATCACTTGATAAACTGAGTTTATCAACTGATAAACACAGTTTTTCTGATAAACTCTGTTTATCACTTGATAAACTCAGTTTTTCTTGAAAAACAATGTTTATCAGTTGATAAACACAGTTTTTCTGATAAACTGTGTTTATCAGTTGATAAACTCAGTTTATCAAGTGATAAACAGAGTTTATCAGTGAAAAACAGAGTTTATCGACTTTTTACACAAACGGCTTGCCATAGACGTCTCCTTGCTCTCCACCGAAGTCAGACATCCTACCTGTTTTTCATCACATTTTGCGTGCTAACCAGTGGACATTCCCGTTGTTGAAATGAAAAATTTCTTACTCTACCTATGAGTAATTTCTTGTAGATTTATACCACCCCTTCACGAGTGTGGTCTTTCTTCCATAAGAAAATGATACTTGTCCCAGATAAGCAAAAGCGCAAGCTCATTTTACAGAGCTTGGAAAATCGTTAGCAATTGCTAGCAAGAACTAGCAAAAGGTATGTTTTATGCATGCGTTTATACAGTTAAGCAAATGCTTGGTATCTAAGCAATTGCTTGCGGGCAGCAATCAATTGCTTGTGCTTGCTAGCAAGAGCTTCTGCTCACAAGCAATTGCTTGTTTTTATGCATACGGATTCGAGTAAAAGGCTAGCACAAGCAATTGCTAGCGTTTATGCATCAGGCCCATTGTTATCTTGACGGCACATTTTATTGATATTTAGCAAATATCTTAATAGCTTTAATAGGAAAATATAGAGTTTTTTCCAAAGTGAAAAAAAAAAATACCAATGGGAGAAATTCATCAATAACACTTTCAAAACTAACTATCACAGTGAATATCTCGTAGACTTAATAACAACAGTGAAAAGTTTGCATTCGGCTGTAATTTTGGAGTAGCTTCCACGTGCAGAACCCTCGTGAATTTTCAAATGCATGTACTTGCATTGATTGCTATTAGTCTTTTATTTGAAGTGAGGTACAGTGGCGTATCTAGGGAAAACGGCGCCCGGGGCAAACGCGGAAATCTACGCCCCTAATTTCAGAAAAAGTGTTCAACCCCAACTCCATCCCGGTAGGGACTTTATGCTTTTTCATAAAATTATACGCTTTTTCAAGCACTTAAAAGGGGTCTTTTGAGAGTGATTTAAATGTAATAAGTTGTGATAAACTTTGGCGAGCGAGCGCAGCGAGCGAGCCGAAAATTTTTGTATTTCAGATTACAAAAAATGGAATTCCTGTCATTTTTTGCTTACTAAATCTTACAATTCTAATCAAGACATAGTGACGGCCTTATAGATAATTACGATTTATACCAACAAACTAAAATACTCAAACTTAGTACGCGCGAGAGAGCCGAAATTTGTATATTTCCGCGTCATCATCACGTTTTGTTCTTATCTTATTTTTTGTGACAAATTTTGGCGAGCGAGCCGAAAATTTTTGTATTTCAGCTTACAAAACATGGAATTATTTTTATTTTTTGCTTGTTAAATCTTACAATTCTAATCAAGATATAGTGGCGGCCTAATAGATAACCTAACGATTTCTACCAACAAACTGAGGAGTTGAAAAAATATTCTAAATTGCTACGCGCGAGTGTGCCGAAATTTGTATATTTCCGCGTCATCATCAAGTTTTGTTCTTATCTTCTTCTTTTTTTTTTGATAAATTTTGGCGAGCGGGCCGAAAATTTTTGTATTTCAGCTTACAAAACATGCAATTCTTGTCATTCTTTTTTTGTTTATTAAATCTTACAATTCTAATCAAGAATAGTGACGGCCTTATAGATAACGATTTATACGAACAAACTGAGGACTTGAAAAAAATACTCCATCTTAGTACGCGCGAGTGAGCCGAAATTTGTATATTTCCGCGTCATCATCACATTTTGTTCTTATCTTTCTTTTTTCTTTGATAAATTTTGGCGAGCGAGCGCAGCGAGCGAGCCGAAAATTTTGTATTTCAGCTTACAAAACATGGAATTCTTGTCATTTTTTGCTTATTAAATCTTACAATTCTAATCACGAAATTATAGTGACGGCCTTATAGATAACGATTTATACCCAACAAACAGAGGACATGAAAAAATACTCTAAATTAGTACGAGCGAGTGAGCCGAAATTTGTATATTTCCGCGTCATCATTACGTTTTGTTCTTATCTTGTTTGATTTTTTTGCGCACCCTTCCCCCCCCCCCCCTGTTCGAAACCGTTGGCGCCCTCCTTTGATCCAGTCGGCGATCGCTTCAGAACGAAAGAAATTGCAGCCGCTGCTCCGTGTAACATTTTGCCTGCTTAATATAAGATGACATGTGAGAACACAATATACATTGTCATTTTATCTGCATCATCATCATGTTTTGTTTTTATCTTGTTTGATTTGGTTTTCGGCAACCCCCCGTCCGGGCGAGGGTTTTTTCTTCGTCTTCTTCTTCCTTTTCTTCCCTTTTTTTCTTTTTTTCTTCTTCTTCTTCGTTTTTTTTTTTCGTTTTTTTTTCCATTTTTGGCGCCCCAAAGGAGTGGCACCCGGGGCACGTGCCCCCCTTGCCCTCCCCCCCCCCCCCCTAGATACGCCACTGCTGAGGTAAGATGTTATACACCTCATAATGAATGGGAAAGAATGACAAAATACTATAATGTGAAAGAGACAGAGAAATTCTATTCTTATAGAGAGACAATGGGCCGAATGCATAAAACAAGCAATTGCTTGTAAGCAATTGCTTCAAGCAAAAGCACAAGCTCGTCTAGCAAAAGGTCTAGCTCAAGCAATTGCTTAAATCCATATGCATAACCTTTTGCTGGTGCTTATACCTTTTGCTTGTCCCGCACAAGCAATTGCTTGCGTTTTCAACAAAAGGGACGTCACGCCTGTGCGAACACAAGAACAAAGGCGAGTGTGGCAGCAGGTATTTGAAAGGGCATGTGTGTGCGGAAACATTTCCTGACATAGCAGAAGAGCTATGAAGTGACACTCATAAATGCACACACAGTCGCACACACAACTACACACAAACACGCATTACTGGCTGATTCCCATCACTGCTTGCAGTTGGCCGGATCTGCCAGATCGCACGTGGAGATAGGTCTCCTTGCTCTCCACCGAAGTCAGACATCCTACATGTTTTTCATCACATTTTGCATGCTAACCACTGGACATTCCCGTTGTTGAAATGAAAAATTTCTTACTCTACTTATGAGTAATTTCTTATAGATTTATACCACTCCTTCACAAGGGTGGTCTTTCTTTCATGAATATGAAAATCACACTTAAAAGGGAACGTTCCAGATAAGCAAAAGCTCAAGCTCATTTTACAGAGCTTGGAAAAGCGTAAGCAATTGCTAGCAAGAACTAGTAAAAGGTATGTTTTATGCATTCGTTTTTAAGCAAATGATTGGTCTCTAAGCAATTGCTTGCGGGCAGCAAGCAATTGCTTGTGCTTGCTAGCAAAAGCTTCTGCTCACAAGAAATTGCTTGTTTTTATGCATACGGATTCGAGTAAAAGGCTAGCATAAGCAATTGCTAGCGTGTATGCATCCGGCCCAATCTGCATTATACCTAGGAGAGTAGATTAGAATTCCTTTGGGCTCTGCGGTGTGTTTTGATTGACACTGGTGCTCAGCCAATGAAACTTCGATATTGAAGGCTGGCAACTGTCTTGCCACGCCCGGTTCCACTCCTCTATTCGGAGGTTTAAACGTATTTTTAGTCGACTTGACTTCCACACCGTCGCGCCCTCTATTGACTCGCAATCACGGTTTTATTGGCCCGAATTCACGAAGGTGGTACAAATGAAACCATGGTTTAAACCATGAACAAAAACCATGGAGCGCCAAGTGTCGCATGGAATATTTCATTAAGAAATCAGTCATTTTGTCAATGAAATGATTATTTTGTAACGAAATTACAACATTTTGTAACTAAATGGACATTTTGCCCACGAAATTTCGTTAACGTTAACGAAACGGTCATTTTGTCGACGAAATGACCAATTTCGTAACGAAATATTCTCTGCTACACTTGGCGTTCC
This sequence comes from Diadema antillarum, assembly GCF_040938485.1. Classification (NCBI taxonomy): domain Eukaryota; kingdom Metazoa; phylum Echinodermata; class Echinoidea; order Diadematoida; family Diadematidae; genus Diadema; species Diadema antillarum. Next base: position 1,171,641 of record NW_027270954.1, read on the forward strand.
ATGGTTTTTGTCCATGGTTTAAACCATGGTTTCATTTGCACCACCTTCGTAAATTCGGGCCATTTAGGCTAAAAATACGTCGCCCGCTAGACTAAGTTCTTGGTGTTTGATCACACATTCTTCTCGTGATGGTTTGAGAAACTTTTTTTTTTTTAATAGAGCACGCTTAACTTGCCACCAATTTCGACTTTTCTTTTCATTTCTGCAAGATTGTTGCAAGAGAGCTGAATGTGTGGTGCCACCTACAGTGGTCCTTGGAACGCAAGGAGCAGTAGTCGGGTCAGCGTTTGGACTAATTGGCACAGTTGTGGGAGGCCTTATCGGCGGCACCGTTGGAGGTATTTTGGGCTCTTTCGCATGTAAAGAACCACCACAGGGTAGGTGCAAAACCATGTTTCATGAGTTTAATATATACACTAAATATATAGATATGATATACACACACTATATATTATATATATATATATATATATATATAGAGAGAGAGAGAGAGAGAGAGAGAGAGAAGAAAAAACAATTAATTAATCAAATCATTAATTCAACAAGTCATTGATGGCTAAAATGCATCGACCGTTTTTCTCTTGATTATCAATGCGTGGGTAAATCAACACAAAATGTCATATCAATATAATATATATAGAGAAAGAGCAACAGCTTAACATTGTAAAACTAACAGACGAAAAAATATGTTTCCTTCAAATCTCTAGGATTCCAAATGACCATGAAATGTTTCCCTTGATAATCAGTGTCAGTAGGATGCACCAGTCAGAGTGTATTGCTTAGACTTGTGTACATAACGTAACAATGGAATGAAGATATGTCGATATATACACCGAATATCATGTGATAGTATACAAATGAAGAGTTTGTTCGCAAAAACCGATAAGTCCATATTTGCCACATGGAGATATTTGCGATTAAAGGTCGGGAAAAATAAAGAGAAAAATAAGAAAATATTTGCTTCCTTTGACCATGACTTCAAAAATGTACCTTTATATAAGTAGGGACCAATATGTCATTTAGAAGGTATATTTTGTACTTTATGACCGAGACCGTACTTCAAACTCTTCAAAAATGGACTTATCGGTTTTTGCGAACAAACTCTTCATAATGAATGTTTCTGAGTGCAATGGAGAATGGACAGAATATTTCATGAGGTGAAAGATGAAATGATCCATTCAACGAGGCGCAGCCGAGTTGAATAGATCTACATTTCATCTTTCACCGAATGAAATATTCTGTCCATAGCACGAATGAAAAACATTTATTATTTGTTTTATATAACGCCTAAAATAGATCCTTCTCATTTGATGTTTTATTAATCTAGAAAACAAGAGAGAATCTGAGATTGCGAGAGTGCTCACTGAGTGCTTTGAAAAATTAAATATTAGATTGTATCTAATATCAATTGAAATCGTATTTACATTATTTAGTCGTTTCGCAGCTGTCTGTAAATTTTGGATCATTTGTCTTTTTGTATTGTATGTGACATTTATTGTATACCTGAATGTTCATGTGAATAAAATTTCTTTGTGGAAAAAAAACAAACAATGGAATGTTAAACCAACGATTCTCAGCCGAGTGAGTTTAAACCTGGTTTCCATAATCACCGCTTGGACTCTGTTCCCTGCGACGGCAGGAAAAAAAGCAATGCGTATCATCTGTTTTATAAAACGAACAAAACGTTTACCATTTTTTTTTAATGTGATCATACAGCATTGGCTGACGATTACATCTAAAATCAGCAGATTTACCAATTTAATCCATTTGTACTCATTGATGTATTCACTACGATATTGAAACAGCTCTTTTCATAATAAACTAGCTGAACATCTCAATAACTATTATCATTGATATCTTAACTCATTGTACAACTGGTGCTCTCAAGTCATGAGTTAATTTCCTGTGGCTCCTCATTGAGCTTGTCGACTCGTGATAGCATTAATGTCTTTGTAACAATTCAATAAGCTTTCCTTCACAGAAGGGTCAAGTCAGTAGGGACTACATTCCACATTATTTCATCAGCGCAGTCTAAATGGCCCTCGAACGCGGCTACAAGATTTGATTACGTTTACTTCATCTTTCCCTCAATAAATATGTAGTTGACACTTCGCCACCGACGTTTGAAAGTCCTTACGAAGAATGTAATGAAGAGAAGCCAGCCTCAAATCTAGGAAAGAGGACTGTCCTTGAACCAATCAGCACACACTTTTGGTCCGAGCCTTCAGCTACCGACACCGAAAGTAACCCCGTTAGTGTAGAGTAAGTACTGATAAGTAAGACGAAGCCTGAGAGACTGCGAAATGTTGTCAACATTTACCGCGGTTAAATGATACACATTGCTGAATCTAACCATATTTATTCAAATATTTATTTATTCAAATTTATTCAAATTAGAATTTAAAGGGATGGAACAGTATTGGTGGAGCTGAGGATTTGGCTTTTAAATTTTAAGCGAGATACCAAGAAACCACTTATGAAATGGTACAGAGCATGCCATTCTAAGAGGAATTCAAAGTTTATCATATGAAATCGGTTTTGGAATGGCTGAGACAGCAAAAAAGCGATCGTAGTATTAGATGTGGGTCCCACATTTTATTAGTATTGCTCTGTTTTGGGTATCTCGGCCATTTTAACCAATTTTCATAAAATGTTGAATTCCTCTTGGAATTACATGCTCTTTCATATTTCATAAGAGCTTTCTCATTATCTCACCCAAAAAAATGTTAAAAACCTGAAGTTAGGTCTCGACCAAAACTATACTAGTCCTTTAATGAGATATTACAAGTAGACACCAATGAAATTGTGAAAAGCACCTGAGAAATAACAATGAGGAATAAATATGACGAAAAATTAAAACAGTAAAAGAATAACAATGTCAATGTAAATGACAGAAGTACCAGTGACGTCAACAATATCATCATTTATGATTCATGATGTTGTGTATGGTAGCTCTCAGAACATATCAAAGCGTGAAATTATGTACAGATAAAACATCTTGAGATGCTGTTTAAATAGTTTGAAGGCCCTACCACAATGACGGTTCCAAAGGATTTGAACAAGAGTACTCACATCGCAATCCCATGGTAAACTAGAGCTGTGAATGTTCACAAAAGGGCAGGGATGTCAAGATTTTGGAGGTTGGGCAGGACGAAGAGTTAAAGTGATTACAAAATTAATGTGACCCTGCATCACAAAACCGATCACCGATCATGGAATTTAAATTAAGGGCGGATTCTGAAACAACAGACTCTGTATAACTCAATGAAATGGACTTTCCCCAACCTATCCAAACATTGGAAAGAAGGTGCTGGAAAGGTTCTGGAAAAGCGCTTACAGAGTGTTACGACCAAAGTCACACTAAAAATGATTACACCAAAGAACAATGAATTAATGTTCAGGCACTTTATCAATAACAATATTTTCGCTGTAAATCACTATCCTAGTACAATCAACCATTATGATCACTTACATAATTAAAGTATGTTACAGTTGAATGTAATCCCCTGGAAATGTCTAAGAGATGAGGCTTAAAGGTATTGTTTATCTTCGAGAGCAGTGATTTTTTAAAAAAATGTTCCAAGTTATCACATGTGATGCATATGTGGAGGTCAGTTGTATCACTATACATTATACCATATAAAAATTTAGCAATAAAGCCTTAAATATGAATAGATATCACTATTTTTCTTATTAACCCATAGTAGACGGTTTAGTCTAGAGACAGTTTTATCTTGGCTATTGTTTATTCTTTGTTTATTTCACAATGCTTAACATTGATTATACTGATTAACTTTTTTGCACGGGTTGTTTCTATCCCTAACTCACATTCATTTTAGAACTATTTTGAAGCACTAAAGCTCGGTTTTTTGTTTCATATGAAATGGTAAATAATGCCTTTGATGCACAGATGAATGATCCTCAATACAGAGAAGTGGTCCTCCCAGATGAACTCTCAGAGGTCACAGGTTATACGGTAATCCATGTATAAATCTACGGTGACTCGTGTCGTATCCAAATGTCGTGACGACCGTGCCCAGTCAGTTGCAAATGATAATCCAACAGGCAATTATGCACCAAGTAATCCAATATCCACATAATATAGCAAATCTACTTCATTACGCTTTACCTACCAATCGATATAACAATTGCCATTCTAATGCCGATCAGAATTGCCCCCGGTAGCTAAAATTTCTTTGAAACCCCCGTTGCCCCGGCAACGACAGGGAAACCCCTCACACACTCCCCTATATAAGCCCGTGCGCGGGCGATCTCGTCCTCTTTCTTCTGCCGCCGCTGCGCACAACGAGTTCCCCACGTTGTAGCTCTACGTACATACAGAAAAGATCGTTCCATTTTAACCTTATCTGGTTCGTTTTCTTAGTTACTATTTAGTTATATTCCCTTGTTCTATCGGCTCCTTAGCCGAGTTTGGTTGTTTCTTGTTTCTTGACGTCTGGTTAGTGCATTTAATATGCCTAATTCGTCGCGTTCTTCGCCGCCCCGAACGGACACTACGTCGGAGGCTGTACTGAACGACACAACGAAGGCGGGATCCAACACCGCTAAAGCGGGGCAGGGCACAAAAAAAAGAGACTTTCATGTAGTAATCCTGTGCCTCCTGCCTCTTCACCACCACCTAAGAAGGGAAAAAAGAGTGCCCCTAAAAAGCACTCTCTTCCCGGTCCGGCCGAAAAACCAGGCTCAAAATCAGCGGTTTTTCCTGCCGTGAAACCCACCGATCCTGCTCTGGCCCCGCCGACCAAGTCGGTAGGCTCCAATGAACCCACGAACACAAACCAGCCTGCTAGCGTAGATACCATCAGTGCGAGTTTCTTACCAGCCAACTCGATTGATCCCACAGCGGCCTGCAACTTCTTCATACAGGCTTTACAAACGGTTTTTCTTACGCAAAACCAGGGAACCCTTCCGGCACGGGCGTTCGATTCTACAGGTTCCTCGGTTTTTCCGACCTCTCCGCAATCTGTCAGTTATCCTCCGGGGTCCCTTCCCGCACGGGTGGGATGTGACAGGCCCCCGGAATCTCGCTCCAGCTACCGTATCGCGAGCTCCGTTCCCCCCCCCCCCCGGGTCCGTCGGCCTGCCTACACGCGATAATGCGGCCCGTACCGATTTGGCCCCTCTTCTTCGACAAGCCCGATGCCGAACCCGTGATAGGGCTTCCCCCCGCCAGCGAGAGGGGGAAGATATCGGGTCTCGCTTCCACTCTCGCGATCCTACGATCAGTGTGGGTGGTTAGTCCGATGATGAGTTTGGATACCGCCCCCCCCCCCCAAGAAAAAAAAAATAGACTGGTGCTAGTTTCCCATCGTCTCACTCAGTGCACTCTATCAGATCAGATGGTCAGGAAACCCTTTTTACCGACGAGCTACCTCCCTCTGAAAAAAAAAATCAAAGAAACAGACAGGTAGAAGGGACGGCCAGACAGCCGCTGAAATGCTGATCAAATACTGTCCTCAGTTAAAGGCCGAATCTACTGATACTGAGGGAAAAGACGAGGCCAAGCCCAATTTTTGCTTGGAATCTGAATTGTCCCCTCATAGCCAGGGACCCAGCGCGGTGAAACTCGATATCCCCTTCGCTACTTGTTACACAAAACTAGCCCATTCATCCCTGCAATCCCGCTCTAGCCGTTATGGCACTCCGTCCGGTTTTCAGTTTGGCATTAATTATTTCAACGCGGTGTTCAATACACCCGCAGTCGAGCTCGCGCTCGCAAAACCAATTTCAACAGTATGAGGTCTCGATCCTTCCAAAGGTCAGATTCGCAGATTGCCCACATTGATAAGATAGCCCGTAGCTCGATGAGGCTCGCGGTTTACCAAAGCTATCTACGGCGCAACGAGAGGTAAGACGTTTGGCCATAGACGGGGAGGACCTGAAAAAGATCTCTGATTTGCTCCTGCGCATTTCAAACCTCCAATTTGAATAGGCCGCCCGAAAAGCGTTACTATGTTCCAAGTTCCGCAGAACTCAGGTGATGGAACAGGTCAAACTCGAGAAAGAGGCTGATACCATACTCGCAAAACTGCCCCTTACGGGCTCAGATCTCTTTGCGGGAAAGTTTCAACAGGTACTGGAGGACACCATCGCGGCGTCTAGCACTGCAGACAAGACCACCTACAAACTGAGCAAACCCAACCGCTCCTTTCGACCCTCAAGGGACCAAAATTAATGCCCCACGGTCAGGGTCTTTCCGTGAAGGGGCTCCCCTCAAGGTTCCTCTTATCGGAGACAACCGTACAGTCACTCTTACAGGTCATCATCCGACTCTCGCAGGCCTGAAGGCAGAGAGCGGGAAGGAAGATCGTTTAGACGATCTCGGGGACAGCACCCTACCCCCCCCCCCCCAGCGGGACCATTCATCGCAGTTATGACTATCTGAAACAGCGCGCAGGGCACGCCCCAATAGGGGGCAGACTCAAAGTTTTTGCCCATCAATGGTCACAAATAGCAACTAACAAATTGGTCCTCTCAATAATCCAGAAGGGATATGTACCCAAACTGATTCTCTCAGAATTGCTTCCGGACATAAGCAAGAAAACCAACCTGCCAACAAACCCAGAAAAAAGAAGGGCTTTGTTACAAGAGATAGATTCCCTATTAACCAAACGAGTGATCGTTCGGGTCCACACAAGAAGGCATCTTGTGATATCCCCAGTTTTTCTCATCCCCAAGCGGAAAGGCGGATTCCGCATGGTAAATGTAAAAAAAGCTAAATCGATACATCGCGAACTCGACTTTCAACACGGAAAATCTCCGAAAAATACTGCCTCTCATCAAAGCAAACGATTGGGCGTCTCCATAGATTTAGTAGACGTCTATCTTCATGTTCCCATTGCTCATGCTGCACAGCATTTTTTCGGTTTCGCAGTGGCAAGTGTACCAATATCGGGCTCTGCCATTTGGTCTCAACACTGCTCCACGCATCTTGACTCGAATATTGCACAGGCAATCGCAGCCCACTTACGAGAAAGGGGCATTCGAATTTGTGTCTATCTAGACGACTGGCTTGTAATAGCAGACTCTGCAGACACACTACGCCGTCACTTAAACATTGCGTTAGACCTAGTCTCCAAGCTGGGTTTTCTCGTAAACTACGAAAAGTCCCATCTCGAACCCACTCAGAGTCCGGAGTTCTTGGGCGCCAAACTAGACCTAAAACTAAGGCTTGCCCATCCCCTCCCTCACAGAATAGACAAGGTACACCTAGTAGGGGAGTTCCTGCTCCGCACGTCTCACGCACAAACCAAGCACTGGCTCCGATTTTTGGGCCTCCTTGCAAGTCTCTTGGACACAGTCCCAGATTGCAGAAGGAGAATAAGGCAAATCCAAATGGCTTTTCTCAGTCAGTATCGCCCGCAAACAGACCCGATGACAAAAATTATCTGTCTTACGAGGACTATGTCCCAGGTGGTTCGCTGGTGGATGCCCCCAAATACTCTACAAGTGGGGAAATCATTCACAACCCCAGCCCCTTCCCTGACCATTCTCACAGACGCATCGATCATTTGGTGGGGTACAGTGCTAAACTCGGACCAGGTTCAAGGAACTTGGGGAGAAAAAGAAAGAGGTCAGCACATAAATGTGCTGGAAATGCTGGCGATACAGAATGCTCTATATGCCTTCAAAGACAGAGTTCGGAGGAAAACGGTTCTGATAAAGTCAGACAACCTCACGGTAGTATCCTATGTAAACAAACAAGGGGGCACAAGATCGAAACTTTTGTGCAACCTCACTCTAGACATTCTAGATTGGTGCGATTCGGTGGAGATGAACCTAATAGCCTCTCACATACCAGGAAAAGACAACTATGTGGCAGATTTCTTGTCGAGGGGAAGTTATCTCCCCACAGAGTGGCAACTCAATCCAAGCATTGCCAAACAGATCTTCAACAAGTACGGGACTCCCCAGGTCGACCTGTTCGCGTCGACATTGAACAAGCAGCTGCCAGTTTATTGCACAAAACACAACGATCCAGCAGCTCTGATGACGGACGCATTCACAATGCAGTGGAACGGTTTTCTGGGGTATGCGTTCTCTCCCTTTGCATTGATACCAAGGGCATGACAGAAAGTGCTAGCACATTATGGACCATTTCAGGAAAATTGCGTCCCAGGCAGGCTTTTCGGGGAGGGCTGCAGAGCTATCTTACTCCTTCCTTAGATCGTCTACACGAGCCACTTATGACTCTAGACTACAGTACTACTTCAAGTGGTGCCACGATAAGAAAGTGGATCCTTCCACAGCACCTGTAGGTGAGATTGCTGAATTCCTCCTGCATCTATTTGACAAGAGCTTAACCTTCTCAACTATCAGGTGCTACAGATCTGCTATTTTAGCCTTACATAAAGGCTTCAGAGGGGGAGAAACGACTATAGACTAGTGAAATCTCTCTTTTTGTCTAGGCCTCCTCAGAAGAAACTGAGTCCCTCTTGGAGTTTATCAAGAATTTTGCGTGCTCTGTCCAGGGCTTCCTTTGAGCCTATGCACAGCAGTTCTCGTGCTAATCTAACCATCAAAACCATCCTCCTCGTAGCAGTCGCTTGTGGGAGAAGACGCAGTTTTTTGCATGCTCTCTCTACCAAACCTGGTCATATTCGTTGGGAGACTAACGGGGTTAGACTTATCCCTCATGCCAAATTCTTGGCTAAGAACCAAACCATGAATTCTACGCCAGGTGAGGTCTTCATCCCCTCCCTTAAGACTCTGTCCTCCATTTCCCAAGACAAATTGTGATGCCCAGTGCGGGCCCTTAAATGGTATCTTCACAAAACCGAGGAATTGCATACTTCAGACAATCTATTTGTCAGTATCAATTCTCCCCATGGACCGGTATCCCCTGATACTATTTCTCGCTGGATAGTACAGGCTATTAAAGCTGGGGTTACGACTTCGATCCTCTCTCAGAAGGTGCGGGCCCATGACACTAGGGGTATGGCTTCCTCCTGGGCCCTATTTCAGGGAGTCCCCTTGAAAGATATTCTCAAGGCTGCCTACTGGCATAATCCCAACACATTTACATCCTGCTACTTGTTAGATGTGATTTCCAATGAGGCCTCCTTTGCCTCTACAGTTCTCTCCTGTCCTAGCAGGAAGTAGTTTTCCGTCTTGACTGAACCTCCTGCCTCGGCGAGCATACAGCTCGTTAGCCATGATCAATAAGAGACGAAGGTTCTTTACCTATGAGGCTTCTTCCGCAGTCCCTCCATCCTCGGATCTGTTTGAATCTGGCAATTGTTATATCGATAGGTAAGTAAAGCGTAATGAAGTAGATATGTATGTTCGGTATCGAACATTTTATCTACGAGAGAGCTTTACTTACCTATAGGTCCCTCCCTCCTCCCCGATCTGCGGCTCAGCCGGTTCATCGGCATCGAAAGAGGACGAGATCGCCCGCGCGCGGGCTTATATAGTGGAGTGTGTGAGGGGTTTCCCTGTCGTTGCCGGGGCAACGGGGGGTTCAAAGAAACTTTAGCTACCGGGGGGCAATTCTAATCGGCATTAGAATGACAATTGTTATATCGATATGTAAGTAAAGCTCTCTCGTAGATAAAAATGTTCGATACCGAACATACATGTCTGCAGGTAATACAGGTACTATTAAAGTATGTAAAGCAAGTCGCTTCAGAGCCAGAAGTGATGAAACTCTCAGAGCAAAGTCGTTGGGTACTTTGACTACTTCGTAATATCTGTTGCTTATATAATTCCCTCTAACCATTATTGAATATTCTGTTACTATCTCCAAACCAGGGCTATATACCTGTGAGTTCTAGGTCCTTCCACACACCCTAGCTCATTGTCTAGTTATGTGTATGGCATCATCCCTAAAATAACGAGCTACAGAAAACGGGCCTACACACTACAATTAAGTATGTTCTGTATAGTGTATGCATTGACTCACAGTGTGTATTAATACACACACATGACACACTAAGGAATTCTTAATACACAATTACATACACGGGTGAAGGGAACGATCTGTATTGTGTGAGCTCTATTCTTTCACATGCATGCACTGGTAGCTTTACAAATCAGGGGTCGTGGCGCTAAGTTTTTCACAGTGACAGGACCGACTTTATGGGAGCATGGCTTTCGATTCATTTTTTATGATGGGGGGGAATTTGCTGCAACATTTTCTGGTTCCTCTTCCGGGGTTAATCGGCGGACAAGCATTACAAACAAAGGCTTAACATTTTCAAGTGCCATTTTCGGGATTAATCGGCTAACTGGCAAAAACAAGGGGGGACTTGACATTTTCTGGTGACACTATGGATGACTGTTTCCTGACATCGCCTGACAAGCAGCAGCAACAACAACAAAAAATGAAACTAATAGATAAAATAAGAGAAAATGTTTAACCCTATATTTCGTGCAAAAAAAAAAGTGGGGGTCTAAAAAGTGAGACCCCATATCTTTTGCAAAAATGGGCACGCCCCCCCCCCCCCCTCCCTCCCTCGTTGCGCCGGCCCTGCAAATAGAAACTTCTTCACAATTTTGGTCAGGCCAGTATGTGTACATGTATGCCCACATTTAGATAACCATAAAATACATACATTCATGACAAGAGAAAGGAAGCTGTGAAGTATAGGGTCTTCGTAATTCTATCTCACCCAGTATAGTGCTCTGTGCATTGAGTGGGGCAGAAAAATAAAACCAGGATATGAAACTCCGAAGAAACCATTGTAAAGGAATTATTGGGTTATGCTGAAAGTTTGCATACATATTAAGCACATTCTATTGATAACTGATACCTGTTTTCCACACAATTACATGTCCTTTTAAAGGTTACAATAGAGTTGAAAGTGAAAAGTGAGTAATGTCTTTTTCTATGAATGACAGGTTACCTCTAAGATATATCTAAGCACACAATTCGAGAAAAAAGAAAGACAGTTAGTGTTCTAGAAAAGCTGCAAAACAGACAGAAGAAGAGTTCTTTCAGAAAATATGAGAACGTAAAAGCTGAGTAGGTTGACCTATTTCATCTATTTTGAGTACTAACAGAAAAGATAGTGTTTTTCCGTTGGTTTTGTTATACACGGTCACAAAAGAATGCTAAATTAGGCATATAAAAGTTATAAGAATGAATGATATCATCTCTACGTTCCCCACTCTTGTACTTTCATTATCCTTCCCACATCTCCACTGAAAATTTAGTTACTTTTATTCCGCTTCCTTTTTTGTCTCTACGCCGCAGGTTATTGATCCCCTTACCGGAGAAATTCGGCGAAGGACTCCACGCGGTCTCGTACATTGCCCAGGACTCTGCTCCTGTGCCGAATCGAGCCATCTGTGTCTTGGTGTTTGAAGTAGAAAGTTAGTAGGCCTACATTTTCATCCACTTCTGTTTCATAATGAGCCTTACATTTGCATTCTCCCCTTGAAAGTCATAGGATTAAGTGGAGTCGGTTGTGGTCATTTCTATATTCCTCTACTGATTCACACGTTAATTAATTTTTCGCAAACAGTGACACATTTTTTACCATTGCAAATTATTACAGTATCAACATCATTCTATTTCTTGTGTGTGAGAGCAAAGAGACGACCAATAGACAAAATGAAATTTAACGGGACAAAGGATTTCTGATACGTTGAACGAACGAGTCCGACACTAGGCAAAAAGAAAGGCCCACGAGATCAACACAGTGTACATTAAGCCCGTGATGTAATCAGTGTCGGACTCATGGTACTTGTTTGGCTGGTAACACGCTCATGAGCCTTTTTTGCCTATCTGCCTATAGTGTCGGACACATGGGCTTATTTGCTTAGTGTCGAACTCGTGGGCTGTATGACTCATGGGCTGTGTGTCTCGTGGGCTGCATGTCTGGTAGACTGTATGACTCGTGGCCTGTGTGTCTCCTGGGTATTGAGCTGTGACGTGCAGTCCTTCGAACCTACCTCGTGGTGATCATGTGTGTGAAGAAATTACAATTTCAAGCACTAAACAGCGAGACGTAAAACGCAGGCGACGTTACAATCGCATGTTTTGTTTGGAGATGGACAGAGAGCACTACATAGTCCATGGGCCAGGCCAGATATTGGTACCATCTGAGGTGGCAAAACCTTTTTGGTGTCATTTTGTTTGTCGGGCATAGATATGCTTATCAAGCTATGATAGCATTTCCAAATGAGTAGCTTAGTCATAATAAATGAATTTTTAACCAATTTGGTCTCGTTGTTATATCCCTATACTTCTGAATCGAAACTAACCGCTGTACAAAGAAGAGCACTGTCTTCTGTATGTTCCATAGAGCTGTAAAATGCAGCTCTGTGGTATGTCCACAGGTGTTCTGTTGTAAACGCGGTGCGCTTAGTCTTTATTCAAGGCAGCGAAGGGAATATCCAAAGGTTATGATGTCCACAGCGCTTAGTGTTTATTCTAGACAGCGAAGGGAATATCCAAAGCGTATGGTACAGTGTATATCCTTTTATCTAAAAACAACAACAACAAAAAAAGCAATTCATCATGAATTTTACTGTATTTTTCAATTATTTATCATTTTCCGGCGAAAAACGCTCCGGTGAAAACGCTAATACCACGCCAATGTCGCTTTATTCCATCCAAAAATATAACATAATGCAAAAACAATGTACCGGTAGACTACGATACATTATAATGAATAATATTATAAATGAACAGAGTGATTTTTGTTTAAAAATTAATGTATTCGTTGATAGGGTTGTATAAAAACAGTATAGATAATCCCTTTTATGAAGAACTTTAGATATAATAACGGTACATTGGTCTAGATAAAGGCTAAGCGCACCGCGTGACAGCTGTGGACCTCATAACCCTTTGGATATTACCTTCGCTGCCTTGAATAAAGACTAAGCGCACCGCGTTTACAACAGAACACCTGTGGACATACGGAAGACAGTGCTCTTCTTTGTATAGCGGTTAGTTTCGATTCAAAAGTATAGGGATATAAAAATGAGACCAAATTGGTTAAAAATTCATTTATTATGACTAAGCTACTCATTTGGAAATGCTATCATAGCTTGATAAGCATATCTATGCCCGACAAACAAACTGACACCAAAAAGGTTGTGCCACCTCAGGTGGTACCAACAACCCATTTTTCGGGTCTTGGCCCATGGACTAACATGTTGGATGGCGCGGTCTCCACATCCTCAGTATTTTGTCAGGAGGCCCAAACTGTTCCTGACCCGCTGCTTTTATCTCGTTTGGTTTATATAGAATAAATCTCCACTGATTGTCTATTGTAATTTCAAAAGGCACGTTAATACACATTTCGGAAAAGTGTCATCATTTAGTGCGAACAAATGAGTTGAACTTTACTTTACAAAACGTGATCGAACGGTGTTCACTGCACAGGTCTTCTTCTTTTCCTTTTTTTTCATATTCTTTCTCTGCCTTTCTGCCATTTTCTTTTGCTACATCTCTTATTTTGTGTTTGCCTTTGCATGCCTACACTATCCGTGGCCATGTTTTGCATGTTAATCGTTACAGTTCTGAAATGTCCTGCTCGTCCACACCCACCAAATGGCTACCATGATTGTTCCTCTACATACGACGCTACGGTAGACACTGTTTGCCATTACAGCTGTAGACAGGGTTTCATCCTAGAGGGCTTGAGAGATCAAGTGTGCGCTGAATTTGGGACGTCCAACACTGTTGACTGGGTCTCCAATCCCCCGACATGCCAAGGTATTGCTGATCGCTGTTGATAGGAACGGGTATCGCGAGATGATGGTTTTCATCCAGTATTTTTAGTTATTCTTCATTTTGTCTGAATGTTATTTTCATGAATACTGATATTAGTGATAATAACGGAAATGATAATGATGATCATTATAATGATAATATCAATAATGATGTTGATGATATACAATGATAATGATAATAATGATAATGATGATGAATGAATGATAAGAAGATAATAATATCACTATAAGTTTGATGAATTTTTCGTTCTTCCCCAGAAATATCGTGCCCTTCTCTTGCGGCGCCATTGAATGGTCATTTGACATGCACGAATTCAAATGGCTATAACAGCATCTGTTCCACTCTGTGCAATGACGGCTACTCGCTCCCGCCGACTGCTTCCAGAGATCGGGTGTGTCTGGCGAACGGATGGACAGGTGACAGTGTGCCTAAATGTGCAGGTGAGGATTCACTGGATTGTTTGTTGTCGTAGTTTCTTGTTTGGAGAAGCACTGACGAAAAGCAATTAGGCAAACAAATTATATCATAACATGACCCCAACAAAAACATTCAACTCACCTATTGCACTCACACAGCACTCATTCACATCTTCATTTCCCTCTAAAGCATACTATTGTAATTTAGAAACGTTTGTGCTGCTTCTTTGTCATTTGGTTATGTTTGGCTTAAATTTGTCACATTGATGTTATTCATTTTTTATTTGATTTGATTTGAGAAGCAAAATAAATACGAACGAACAAACGAGCACTGGCCTGGTCTCTTTAGGATGGTCATTATTGAATAAGTTAAATAATTTTCAAGCTTATAACATAGCAGGCCCCACTTTTAACACAAGTATATAGGCCCTATGCCTATTTATATATATATATATATATATATATATATATATATATATATATATATATATATAATGACCTAGTTCCACTTTTGTGGTGTTTGAGTTGGGCGGTCACATTTAAAGCGAGCTAAACGATGCACTCTGTATAGATGTAATGGCAACTATCAGAAATCCCTCAAATGAAAATGACTTCTGAAAAGAACGCGAAAGAAAACATAGTTTTCTCTACTTCTTCTTTTTCCTAGTTACAGTTGGCAGAATATCCACTTCCTTCTGCTTTGCTTCCTTCATTTGGGACTTGAAAATGCTGATATTTACCTTTTCCTCCATCAAATGAAGAGAGGTTTGGTTGTGGGGGATGCATGGGGACCTCGCCTCCCTTATTGGTCTTTTTGCGTTTCATTGACATAATGCTGCATTGATCTATTTTTTCAACTTTCAAAATCATTTCGTTCATGGAACGTGTTGAATCGACTCTTTCATGTCTTGATCACAAAATGTCCGCATCGGCTCCGGACACTTGCATATTCCGCATCGGCTCCTCGCTGTCCTAAAACATTCCTGGTGTCTTCCGCTTTCATTCACGAAGCTTCCCCACACCGCGGGATTCTTTCAGGAGCGTTTGCGGAAGGAGCGGAAGGGTTCCGGACAGGCGGGATGTCCTCAGGACATCGTCAGGACAAGTTTCCGAATGTGTCAGGAAGTTTATTTCCGCGTCCAAATTTAAGTCCCCAGTCACATGATGCTCTGCGTCAGGCGTTACGTCCATACAAGTCTTTTTTTTTCTGTGGATTCCCTCGGATCCTTTGCCGTCACTAGAAAATTTTTACAAAACATACGGGAAAAAATGCGGGCGATACGGACAGATACGACCAAATGAGAATACTTGCGTCCACTTGCGGATATTCTTACGAATCGGCACGTAATTTCTTCTTTCAACTTGCGTAAACTTCCGAATTGTTCTGAACACTTGCGGAGAGTTGCGAATATTTACAGAGAGTTGCGGATATTTTCGGAATATAACGGATAGTTACAGATTGTTATAAATGATTATGGACAATATGGTTTTCTCTGACGATCCCTGCCAAGTCAGTGTATTACGACAGCAAGTTTATCACATATTGGACTGTCTTATATTGTACATTGGGGAAAACTGAAATTGAATTACGTACAAGTTGTGAAAATTTTTCCTATTCCTTTACTTTGCTTTACAGTAATAAAAAATGAAATTTTGAACCTGAAGTTTCAATTTTATTTGTGCAACTCAAAGATGAATAAACATCGTAAATGTAAAGAATACATTAACAGAATTATACCACATATAAAATACAACATAAATCGATGTTAAACATTAGAAAAAGAAAATTTTACTTACAGTCATGGAATAGACAAACTGTGGTTACGTTGTCATTGTGCACTGATATTCATGACTTGCTGGGTTATGTTAAGGAGATTGTTATGATAAAGCAATGCTTATTACATTTCCAGAAAAAGACTTTGGGACTTTCGAACACTCCTCCCACACCCAAATACAATATAAAAAAGTAATACACATTCCATGGAGCGTAAAGTGGGTAAGACTATAGAGAAATATTAAATTTGTTCTCATTCTGTATAGTTTATCGCTGTCCAACACCTTCCCTGGCTAGAAAAGGGAATAAAATGCAGTCATCCCATCCCCGACAAAAAAGAAAAAAAAATATTGCCTTTTCCGAAAAATATACGTTCAAAGAGTGCAAGAAAAAAAAATGTTCAGCACCACGGGTCAACCGATGTCATGGGTATATGGGTGCCACCTAAAATGACCATTTGTGGGAGAGGTTTCATAACTTGACCATGCGGTTCTGCCTCTCCAGTAGTGCGGAATACCAAATTTGCTTTCCGGGTCTTGTCCGCGTCTTGTCCGCGCCCTAATGGACGCCTGGTCTTAGCGGTTTTAAGGGAAATAATATGAATGCAGCCTGAACACTAATCAATGTCAGTTAATAGTTTTCTTTTCCCAGTCGCATGAGATTGCAAATTTAAGCAAATACTGTTCTGGAATTTTAATTTAAGCCTGCTGCCATCCCATACCCCACTTTCTTTTGTCCTCATCGACAGACACAACCGGGCCATCGTTTAACAACTGTCCCGGAAGCGAACCCCCCATTTACGCGCCGCCAGGACAGACCCGAGCTGTTGTTGACTGGATAGTGCCCTCAGCGACTGACAATTCAGTGGCGACAGTTGATGTCAACCGAGTCAAAGGTCCGCCACCAGGAACGGAGCTCGATCCGGGCATCTATACGATTCGATACAGGGCCAAAGACGGAGAGGAGAACGTTGCCGAGTGTGCCTTTACTAGGATTGTTCAGCGTAGGTCAACCTCTTGCTTTGAAACGGTTACGGTAACAGTAATAGAAACGTTGATTATGAGAATGCCTAAGGCAAAATGATAGAAACCATAATAAACCGTTAACGATAATGCTACTAATCACTGCTTACAATCATACATTAGCCACAACAACGGTACTAATGTGATATTTTCCAATGAGATAATAATGATAACTACTTATAATCATAAATCACAGATACAGTCATAGCAATGATGACAACAGTCGCATTTCAAATAGTATCATATTCATAGCAACGATTATGAGATACTTCATATTTTGATGATTACAAATTACGCACTTGTTTACTCTATAGAGGAGCATAATCGTAATCAGCAGTTGCTACGCTATTACAACTGGCAAATAAAAACAATAAAGAGTAATACTGGTTTTGAAATAACTTGACTTCAGACAAAAATACTAACGATCTACGAAACATTTCGTCAGCTATTTCGTCAGTTATGAAATGTTAAAGGTTCGCTATTTTTTGATAAACAGTTCTCGAACAAATCGGAATATTCGTATGCAAATGAGTGAGCCGATAATGTCATCATCACCTCACAACTTTCCATTGATCATGTACAAAAAACTGACGAATCTTCAATTTTCTACCATTAAAGTTTAAAGCATTGTGTTATTCCTAGCTGAATAAGGTCAAAATAATGGTCAGTCAGGCACAAGTTTTGAAACTGTGGTTTAACCAAACAAACAAATAAAACACTGGAAATTTCAAGGTTTTCAGTACAAACTGCATTGAAAGTCTTGAGGTGGTGACACCATCAACTCCGTTGCTTTTGTTGTTGTTGTTGTTGTTGTTGGATTTTTTTTTTTTACCAAACTGTGTTTGGAACATAACGTTAAGATTAAGAGTTTTATGTGTAGGTTAATTGTTTTGTAATATATTCGTATATTTAAGATAGGGCCTCATCCACATCAAGCTCTGCTTCTGATATTGGTCCTCTGTAAAGATTTCTCCTTTGGTCATATATATAAATACAGTTATGCCTTAACATGTTGCTTTGATTCACATGTTTTTACAGACTGACGTAGTTACGAAATAGACATTTCTTATATTGATTTGTATGTTGTACTGTCCTTTTTTTCCATACTCTGTATCACTTTGTTTTTATTTGGTATTGTAATTGGAGAAAAAAAATCCAGAAATAAACCAAACCAAACCAAACCAAACCAAACCAATTCACTCATTTAAAAGTCATAATTGTATTGACCGTCTAATGTTAAAACTGTTTTGTGAAAATTAGCAAAACTTGCAACTTTCCTAATTTTTATCTGTGTTTGATCAAATTTTCACTCCGGTGCTTTTAAATTATTGCTCTTTCTTTTCAGACTAGCTTTTAAATGGTGAGAAAATAACTGTCCTTTAAAAACACTTCTCTGCACACTGTAAATATAACTTGTCTCGCCGTGTTTCTTCTTTATGTGGCTATTACCAAGCAGTAATCCAGTGCAGTCCATTACCGATTCGACCTGGACTAGAAACATACTGTAGCGCCAGTACTTACCGCGGCTCACAGTGCACATTCTCCTGCAGTACTGGCTTCAGACTTGAGGGTCACAACTCGACCACATGCGAGAAGCGAAACATACGAGGGGAGTGGACACACCAACCTCCCCAGTGCCTTGGTAAGTCAGACTCGAACAACAAAACTGCCTAAATGGGGTTTTGAAAAAATATGCCCTGCATAAGCATAACTGACGTGTATGATGCGTACGGAATTGTATTTTTTTTTTGCTTTCTTTGTTATTATTAATCACCATCATCACTTGCATTTTAGTATGAAATTCTCCAAAAAGGCTTTGTAAAGTATTATTCAAGGTTGTTGGTGATTAAATTATGGTACAGATAATATTCATTATTCTATTCATTTATTCATTTTTTCATTTATTCATTTATTCATTACTTTATTCATTTATTCATCCATTTCTTTTTAATCTCATTTCCATACAACATGTATGTACATTACTAATGTCAAAATTGTAGCAAACACTATTCTAAGTAACATATAGTATAGTTTGTGTGTGTGTGTGTGTGTGTGTGTGTGGAATAGCCCTTGACTGACCCGGAATGACCATAGGTCTTAGAGAAATAAGGGCTGCCTACCCACTTTCACTGATAACAGATTATTATGGTTTGGCGTGTATTCCCTTGAACTCTGCAGCATGATTTCTGTTTGTTTATATTGTAACGGCGACCTATATTTGTCGAAGATGGGCAGAATATAATTCCAATTCTGTAAATGACCCTAAATAAAGTCCCGCTATATGTTGAAGTTCATTGTCGAAGGATGCCGAGGGACATATAGAAATTACAGTTGTCAGGCAGAAATCACGGTTAAAGAAGTTTATTGTGGAGAATTACTCGAACACATTTACAAGGTTGGATTGTGAGGATGTCTCGCCTGGCATGAGAGGTGCGATGCAGTGAAAGACTTAGACTAATTAATACGAAAAGCTAACATGACTGAAGACCGTTTCTGGACTGGTTGACTCTTTATCTCTTTCGTAGGTTACTCTCTCGCTGTTCAAACACGGGTTTCACTCTTAGCAGACACACTCTCCTCTAGGTCAATTCTTTTTGAGATAAGCGCAAAGTCTGTCTTTAATACCGCTGTCAAACAAGCTCCTCTTGTTCGAGAGAGATAGAGAGGACCAGTCATAAAAGTCACGAGAAAGACGTTTATCGCGCTGCGGAGAATATAGGAGAAGGGCGTCTTTGAGCGCATAGATGAAGAGCTGAAAGTCATAGGCAAGGAGAGGATACAATTGTAGGACAGGAGAAAGTCAAGATATAAGCAAGCACAAAGGGCTGAAGGACAGTGAAAGTCAAGGGGGGAAAGGAAGCAAGCTGAAAAGGCTAAAGGACAGTGAGAGTCAAGGACGTAGGGAGCAGGCTGAAAAGGCTGAAGGGCAGTGAAAGGCAAGGGCGAAGGGTAAGGGCAAGGATTCTGAAAGTCAGGGCCAGGTTGGACTGCGGAGAGCAAGGCAAGAGTTCTGAAAGACAAGGCAAAGTCAAGTGAGAAGGGACAAAGCGAAAGTACTGAAGGTGAAAGCAAAGTCAGAGCGAGGGAGGCACAGAATGACATGTGAAGGTCAGAAGAACAAAGAAGATGGCCAAAGAGCGTACTCCGCTGTATGCAAAGCAATTGGGATTGGGCTTGCTAAACTAGTAATTTGTGATAGCGCTAGCGAGACATCCTTTACATAGACTTGTACAATAATCATGAAAACAATGAAAAACAAGTAATGCTATATACATATATATTACATCAAACATCTTAACCAAAATGCGTGACAATATGTTGCACCAAGCAGGGCCTATTAACTAGTGTAGTTATGATTCCCTTGTGATTTTTTTTTTTCATACACACGTCACATTGCAGATCTGTTTTATGTGCTTTCACATTCTGGTATGCCTGATGAAGCTATACGGGTAGTTTTACAAGAGGTTTGCCAACAGTGTCAGCTACAGTGATCTAAACCGCCTGGAAGACTCCGATGCCTGAGCCAAAATTGTTTTGATTTGATACTTCAATGTCCGGACATGAAATGTGTGACAATAGCGTCTTCATAGGATAGGAATTAAGATGAAATAATTATGCACATATATCAATATATCGGTTTATACATTCAGCAACATACATATGCATCCCCGTTCAATCATGTATTCATATCAAAATCATTATCAACTTTGTTTGTTTAAACTGATTGCGAAACATGTACCAGTATCACTATAGGCTGATCTATAAATAACCTTGTAGAATGTTTTGTCTTCATATTGTAACAGTGGTCGAGAGAAATTATTCATCATGTCGATATATCATGATGATGGCATTTGGTAACAAAACGCCATTCTAGAAATTAAGCAACGTAAGCAAAATCGCAAGTAATAATTAAACTTTTGAAATGACTTCATTTATCCAATGTAAATTACAGTAATAATTTACTTCTACTTGTGTACATATGTGCGTGTGTGTGTATGTGTGTGTGTGTGTTTGTATGTGATGGAATGAGACACTTACAGTATACATTATCACCTCTCTTTATTTTCTTTAAGTATTCCATAAAATGGTTGTCCCAAAGACAACAATAGGGAGCTTTAGATTTTAGACGCGCGGACGTTCAGAGGGAAAAAACATATTAGCCGGGTTCACACGTACACCAATTAGCGGGATACAAATCTCGAGATTTGCATCGCGATCGTCATCCCGAGTTTTTTGCACGTGTGGACAGAAAAAACCCGAAAATTAGCGGGATAAGCATCGCGATGCTAATCCCAAGAAATCTTGCGCTGGTTCGTCAATTAGCGGGATAATTGGCCCCGCGCTAGTACGTATGAACGGTCGGGATTAGAATCTCGAGTTTTTACATCCCATCATGCAATGCGCACATCACAACAGCGAGGCCTCTGCGAAGAGGTCCTTCACCTCTTTGGAACACAACAACAACAGCGCGCGAACCACACCACTGACGCGTAAAAGACAATGGACAAAGGTAAGTGCGCGCAGGCAGTGATAGAGAAGGGCGCTGTGTGACCCAGTTTGCAGGCTTTGCTGTTATCTCTATCGGCAATTAGCGGGATAATTCGGTACGTGTGGACGCTCGCCAAATTAGCGGGATACCGATCGCGATCGCTACCCCGCTAATTTGGTACGTGTGGACGCTCGCAAAAAAACTCGGGATGTGCATCGCGATCGTCATCCCGCTATTTTGTACGTGTGAACCCGGCTATTCTGAGCGTGCGCAGAAGCGCGCGACAAGTCGATCTATTTTTAGCTTGCGTCGCCTGAGTTTTTCACTACGCGTACTGGGCTATTTTTACGTCCGCACAGTTTGCAACGTAGAGGACTACTTCATGCACTGACCATAGTAGCCGGGTTCACACGTACAGCAATTAGCGGGATGCAAATCTCGAGATTTGCATCGCGATCGTCATCCCGAGTTTTTTGCACGTGTGGACAGAAAAAACCCGAAAATTAGCGGGATAAGCATCGCGATGCTAATCCCAAGAAATCTTGCGCTGGTTCGTCAATTAGCGGGATAATTGGCCCCGCGCTGGTACGTGTGAACGGTCGGGATTGGAATCTCGAGTTTTTACATCCCATCATGCAATGCGCACATCACAACAGCCAGTGCCGTATATTAATATACGGCACTGACAACAGCGAGGCCTCTGCGAAGAGGTCCTTTACCTCTTTGGAGCACAGCAACAACAGCGCGCGAACCACACCACTGACGCGTAAAAGACAATGGACAAAGGTAAGTGCGCGCAGGCAGTAATAGAGAAGGGCGCTGTGTGACCCAGTTTGCAGGCTTTGCTGTTATCTCGCTATCGGCAATTAGCGGGATAATTTGGTACGTGTGGACGCTCGCCAAATTAGCGGGATACCGTCGCGATCGCTATCCCGCTAATTTGGTACGTGTGGACGCTCGCAAAAAAAAACTCGGGATGTGCATCGCGATCGTCATCCCGCTATTTTGTACGTGTGAACCCGGCTATGGGGGCGCGATTTTATTTTTTATACGTTGCGTCCCAGCGTAATCTGAAGCTACTTTTCAACGCGACGCAGGGGACAGGAGAACGTCCAGCGCACTCGTCGTCTCAAACGTCCGCGCGTCAAAATCTAAAGCTCCCTAATGTGACATGAAGCAACGTTAATGAAACAATTCATATAACTAGACGGTTTTTAATATTTGTATTGTGCTGGCTCATGCCGTTAGAATTACACTGTACGGACATAGCGCCCCCAGAGAACGGGTTTTTCTGTCAGGGAGTACGCTGCCCCACAGTGCATGGCGCCCTCTGTTGCCTGGAATGTCTCCCCGGTTACAGAATTGCAAATGACGTCAGTGGGGTGTTGCAGTGCGCTGCACAGATCGGTTCGGAGCAAGCCAACTGGATTGGGGAGCAACCGATTTGTGAAGGTGATAATATAGGTTTTCCCATTCATTTTCAAACTTTTTTCATTCAATTTCACAAATTCTTACTTCAATTTCATTGCGGGATGTCGGGAATAGGCCAGTCTTACTTTCAAATTCGTCTTTCGTCGTTAATTTTCAAATAAAGTCCATTCAATTTAGTCATTTGGCATACATTTTCGTCATTTACAGTTCAAATTCGTCAGTCTCACTAGCAGCACTCAAAACAGCAGGATCGATTTCGTCTTCATGGTCAATCATTTTCGTTAAATTTTCATTCATATTCGTCTCATATCTCTATTCGGTGTGATTTCCCAGTCATTCATGAATTTTTTTCTGTAACCGTTCACATTTTACATTCAGGAGTTAACATACACACAAGTGTCCCTCCCCACACACACACACACACACACACACACACACACACACACACAGAACCACAGATGCAGACACACATAAGCAATCCGAGTACACACTGATACAAACAGACGTACCGTCTCGCATACGACAACATCTGGCTAATTTGAATGAAAAATTCATGAAATTGTTTGAACAAAAACGAATTTGGTCTTCACATTCTGCGATCCGTCAGCGGAAGGGATGAATTTGAATGACAATTGACAATTTTGAATGCTATGTCTTTGAAAATGTTTGACGAAAAACGAATTACATTGACAATTTACGGAATTGAAGTTAGGATTTGCGTTCCACGTGCTTCTCGGGACGAAATTGAATAATACATCTTTGAAACTGAATGACAAAAGCGCGAAAATGGATGGGAAAACTTTTAGTTATCTCAATTTTCTGTCTCCTGTTTTTATAGGCACACAGACGTCTCTCCCTCCCCCCCCCCTCCTCCCCTCCCCTATCTCTCTCTCCCTCTTCCCCCTCTCTTTCTCTCTCTCTCTCTCTATCTCTTATACAATATCATAATGTATATGATATACGCATATATATATATATATATATATATATATATATATACAACTATGAAGAGTTTGTTCGCAAAAACCGATAAGTCCATTTTTGAAGATTTTGAAGTACGGTCTCTGTCATAAAGTACAAAATAATACCTTTTAAATGACATATTGGTCACTATATATAGAGGCTCATTTTTGAAGTTATGGTCAAAAGAAGCACATATTTTCTTATTACTCTCTGTATTTTTCTTGACCTTTAATCGCAAATATCTTCATTTGGCAAATATGGACTTATCAGTTTTTGCGAACAAACTCTTCATATGTATATGATAATCATGTATGTATAAACCACTGGAGTTCCGGGGGACTAGCCACATGCTTTCTTGAGTATGAAGATGAATCTGACATAGGGGTCCCACTATGGGTTACAAACACATAATTACTTCGATTAGATATATAATAAAGTGTACCTTGTAATACACACAAGTCTAAAATCTACAAATTTTGTTAGTTTCTTCATTTCTGATTCAGTTGCTATTATCAAATGAGTCAGCTCATGTTTTAAAAGTCATCATCGACGATAATGTCTTTAATGATCAAGATATCACATGCTTGTTTGTTTGTTGTTGTTGTTTTAAGTTTGAGAGCCATGCTGACACCATACAATAACATTTTCCCAGACTAAAATTCGTATAGGGAATTATACCACGTAACAGAGAAACTGTGAAGTAACTGCATTGTTTTACTCTGTTTTATTGCCCTTTTCCTTACACGCCAGTGCAAACATGCGCCGTCCCTTACCTGGACGGCGGGCTGATAGTCTCCAATCCAAACTCATCCTGCGCCATGTCGTCAGTAGTGCCTGCTGGAAAAAGCTGTGAGCTGACCTGTAGAGAAGGGTACGTCCTGACTGGGCAAGCTACCATCGAGTGTGGCCAGGACGGCTCCTGGCTGCAGCCAACACCAAGATGTGAAGGTACGAGGTATTGAGGCGCTGTATCACTTAAAGGAAACCAAAAGCCAAAGAGAAATGTGGATTGAGTGAAAGCAGCAACATTAGTAGAACACATCAATGAAAGTTTGAGGAAAATCGGACAATCGATGCAAAAGTTCCATGAATTTTTATAGTTTTGGTGGGGAAACCACTGGATAAGGAGACTACTAGAGGTTATGACGTCATGTTTGGACGACAATCTACAGAAAATATAAAGAGAATTCCACCAAAATTCTTTTTTTTTCAGGAAAATTACATTTTCCATCAACTTGATACTGACATATGTTAAAGGTAGCAATTATGTCCCATGCTTTCTGAAAGCGGTTAGTCACGTGCTCTTTCATTATGCTAGAAAAATGATTTTTTTTTTTTGTCAATGAAAGTTCTGTCTTTCAAATTTCTCAATCAGCGTAATGATAATCATTCAAAGATTTAAGATATCATTGATATTGGAATACATCTGATTTATATCAGTATATTTCTATAATTAATTTTCCGATTATAGGACTTTAAAGGTATCAGATACAAATGAATTAGGAACTATATATTAAACTTTAACCCGAACGGAATTTGTGTGCCTTTCCTGCAGGAGAAACATTCGTGTCTGATAATTTGTTTTATGATGATAAGCTGTCCGTGTGGTGTACTTGATGTCATTTTGGTTCCTTTTGACCAACATTTCCAACAGCTATTGAATGTGAAGCAGACGCTTTACCAACACCGGCAAACGGGGGCAAATCCGGGTGTTTTTCGAGAAAGGAGCGATACGGCACGACCTGCACACTATACTGCAATGTAGGCTACAGCCCTTCCGTGCCTGTAGCTCGGACGTGTATTGCCAACGAACATAACATTGGTGTCTGGAATGGGGGGACTATTTCTTGTTCAGGTAAGGGGTACCCAAAAGTATTCGTTAAGCCAGGGTTACACCAAAGCCGAATTCTCCCGAATAAATTTGTACCGATTCTGTCCAAATATGGCCTGAATCGGATGGATTCGGTGGATTCGGAACCTATTCGTGTCTGATTGGGGAGTTCCCCGAATCAGAGATGAATAGGACCCGAATAGGTCCCGAATCAGAGCACAATTCCTAATCTGGCTATATTCGCGAAACTACTCGGGTCATTCTGGCTGCTCATTCGACCAATTCGGCTGCCATTCGGCCGTATTCTGGCCTATTCGGCTCACTCGTCTGTATTCTGCTATGTTACTACTCGGGTAACGATTCGGATGGATTTGAGCCGGTATTCGGGGCATTTTAGGAAGATTCGGCGTTATTCGTGATATTCGGGTCTATTTGGCTAGATGATTCGGACCGTTACTCCCCTAATGATACGAATAGCCGCGAATCTGCCCAGAATGCCCTCAATGCCTCCCCGAATCTAACCGAATTCCATACGAATACGTCCCGAATGCGGCCCGAATGAAATTTGTCGGGGCCACATTCGGGAGTAGTTTCGAGGGTATAACTGCTTTTGAACATTTTAAAACGAGCCGAACCCGTCCACGAATGTTCCAGAATCCCTCGCGAATTTGTGCTCATTCGTGGAAGGAGAACAGAATGTTCCCGAATCCACCCGAATGTGTGTATTCGGGTGGGTCGCAGCTGATTCGGCTCCGGTGTAACCGAGGCTTTAGGTAGATTGTTAAGACTTAAAGGTTTATTGGAGATGGGAGGGAGACCATAATTAAATCAATTACTTCCTCCATCCCAGTGCCTTTCACCTAGGTCTTTTGATTTTGTTTGTTTGTTTGTCTGTTTCTTTTTGTTGGTTTATTTGTTAGTTATTTTTGCTTTTATTTTAGGAGAGGAAGGAACTCTTGCATGGATTATGTTTTTCATCATGACAGTGAGTGTTGTAACGTCTATTCAGCAAGAAAATAAATGGAATCGAGTCTTTTTAATCTTATTGTACCATCAAGACCAAAAGAATGTCATTTTTGCCGGCTCCCATGTATGGAAATTATTACATTCCGTTTTGAACATCCGTCCTCGCTCAAGAAATGATAGATATCATTTCGTGGCTAGCCAAAATAATGAACAGCCATTCATCCTTGTTGCTGACCATATCATTAATGTTTATGGTTAAAAAAAATCTGAAAACGTTCGTTTTTTTTTAAATGATTGAAAATCTGTCTTTATAATTCCTACTTTATTATAATCGTTGCATCAGGAAGAATAAAACATTCCTTACACTGTAGTAGGTTTGGTGTCACTTGCTTTTTATTGTATGGACTATTCATGTAATCTTTTTAGTCGTGAGGTGTGATCCCCTGCAGCATCCCTCCAATGGATTCATCGCATCGTGCAGTAAGAGCGGGAACAACTATTCCGTAATAGGCTATCAGGAGTTTAACAGCGTCTGCCAATCGAGATGTGATGAAGGTTATACCGCCCTCTACAGTCAGTCAAGGCGATGCCGACAGGACGGCACGTGGGATGGTGTAGATCAGCGTTGCGTTGGTAATGAGACAAATAATCCTCATGAAAAGCAAATGGCGATGTTCACCCAACGATCACTGTACATCTTACTATTCTGTGTGATGTGTTGAATCAAAAATGATCATCGCCGAAATGTTTTAATCCTGAAATTCAGATTTATTCAAAACTCAAAACAAAAATTGGCCTATACAACAAAAGACATGTCCACATCTTCTGTTGTTTTAATCTTCTGTTGTTTTAATCATCCGCCTACAGCATGTGGCTTATCCGACCCCAAATCTGCATTAGAGAAGAATTTGCTATATAACTGTATAAATGTACTTTTTTTCTCTACGTTTCGGTCATTGTTGTACCCCATCTTAATCTTTGACTCGATTTTAACTGGGACCTACGCTTAACAAGCTCGCTTTTAAGTAGGTTCCTTCATATTTCTTTAGCATCCATTCACAGATTCAAAACGTCATAGATCGACCACTATATGTTTTATATATTTGCAATATTTTATGTATGTCTCCAGCTTGATATCATGTACTTCATTTCATTTTGTTATATTTGATGTATTTTTTCATCGAGAAATATGAAAATAAATCGAAATCGAAATCGAATCTGTTACCAATAAGGAGGATTGAGAAAAAAAAATCAGTTCTTTGAAGTTGTAAATGTCAACATCAAGTGGACTGAGACTTTAAAAAAAAAGAATGAAAGATGAAAAAAGGTGAAAGTTGAAAAGGTGGAAAAAGGTGATGTACATCAAATCGTCATTATCTTAACACACTTCGTCATGTTTGTATTTCTTACTAACTTATTGGTTGTATTCATTTGGGAATTTTTCTGTAGGCTTTCTTTGTGCTTTCTTATAATCTCTCTGAGACTTCATTGTAATTGTGTTTCACAGTATCAAAAGAGAGGAGACGCGAGTTAGAATTTAAAAAAAAATGAAACTCTGCTGCACAGTAATGTTAAGCATCGATCTTATTCCATTAAACTCTGCTGCACAGTAATGATAAACATCGATCATATTCCATCTGATGATGATGAGTTCCGTTTCTATCCTAATCCTTTGTTGTTGTTGTTGTTTTTTTCAGACGACACAGATCCAGACCTACAGTGTCCTTCTGATCAAGTCTTGTTTGCCAGTGAAGGTCAGGTTACTGCTTTCGTACAATATGACCAATGGGAACCAATCATTGTGAGTATGCCGTGTCACGAGTAAAATCCAGTGTATAGTGTCGGAAAACTTTTTGAAATATTAAAGAGAAATTCCTATAGAGCATCCATTGCATTTACAATTGTATATACACTTACGACGAGGGTAACGCTAGTGCTGGTGTGTTGCTGTCTGGTATAAAACAGGAGGAAGCAACCTTCCTGTTAGTATTGGTATCAACTAAACAGGTACACACTGGATAACCAGACTGCATTACATATACACACCCTTGTCGCTGCACAGCATGTCGCGACATCCGTGCTTAGCACGGCGTGTGGTCGGGCTGCATTAATTGATAGCATGCATTGTTCTCCTCACTCACTGATGAGTGGGCCATTGAGTGAAAAGTGCTATTATAGGTTGTATGATCCTCAACTGAAATAATCTTGTGTTGGAGTTTTCACGTTAGATTAAAGTGATATGGACTTTGTCAAATTTCACTGTAGGCGTTGGACGCAGGTCGTCAAATAAGGTCTCACCTTCATGCCGTTGATTCCAAAGAAGTGAGTGATCGTCCACCAACCAATCTCACAGAAGGTGACCACACCCTTGTCTACAAAGCCGAGGATTTGTCAGGAAATTTTCAAACATGTTCTTTCAACGTTGAAGTCAAAGGTATGTACAGTTGCCTTGTTTGTAAAGGAACAATAAAGTATGGAAGCAGGCAGACAGAGGATAAATGATAGATAGTTTATGTTACGTAAGGTGGTAATGGCTGTTCTTTCTACACTGGACATTGCTGGACCTGCATTGACTGCACAGCCCTGTTCAGCGAAGATGAAGTATAGATGACTAAACGAAAGTGTTATAAAGGAAATTTTTGAAATCAAGTGCTCACTTGCTACACTAACCTGCCCACCCTGATGCCTGTAGGTCAGTTGGCTTATCAGTTGAAAGCCTCTTCATCAGCGTTCTCCATTTTGTTCTATCAATTAAAGGGCCATGGTCTTGACTTTGTTGAAGTCTCTTTCCACCCTTTGGGTTACCTCCTTGATTTGGTCCTCCCATCGTTTTCTGGGGCGGCCAATTCGTCTTTTCTTTCTTGGGTTTCCAATTGTATATTCGTTTCGTGTCTCTTGTGTCGGGCTTTCGTAATACATGGCCATAACACCTTTGTTGATTTCTTTCACTACTTGCCAAAACTGAGTCAACAAAGAGTGAATTGTCTGATGTTTTCATTCCTCGTTTCATCTCTCTCATGAAATCGAGTAGAACCTAGAAATGTCACTCACTGCGTTCTGCCGAAAACATCCTGGCATCAGAACAAGATAAAATCACACTCATTTACTGCTCTGTTAATCAATGGTACCCCGGGATCGTACAAATCAGTATTGTTATTATTATTATTATTATCATTATTATTATTATTATTATTATTATTATTATTATTATTATTATCACCATCATCATCATCATCATCATCATTTTCAGTAACGAGATGCCTGCCGTTACATGCCCCTGCCAATGGTGATGTTATCTTGGACGAAGGTCATGGTTCTTGCCAGAATGGCGCCGTTTACGGCTCGAGGTGCTCCATCTCCTGCGACGAGGGCTATGAACTTTCACCTGCTGTCGATGATGAGGCGTACACGATGACGTGCAACCGTACCGGGTTACGGTCTACTGTTGGCATGTGGAATGAACCTACTCCGACATGTAACAGTAAGTTTGAAAGAAATTATCTTCTTTTCCTTTCAGCATGGAATTTCCACCTACGTAAGATCATACAAGTTGAAATCAACATTACCTGTTGAGTAGTAATCCTTGGAAAGCTTTGGATATTATACTTATTGTTCTTTCCCAGCCTTAGAAAGACGAAAAATACCCGCTCACCTTTTTTAAGGGGGTGGGGAAGGGGTTAACCTTGTACTCATCTTAATGATGATAGAGTGTGAAATGATGAGAGTTGTGATAGTGGATAAGGTATGCAAAATTGTGACTGAGACACACAGAGAAAATGCACATATCCCAAAGACTCGTGTCTATCAAGGTCTGTTGATGTTGCTGTTTTTATGGAGTGTCTCAATTGTTTGAGGATGTAGTCATTGTCAATCTGTTTTGACGATTTACACTTCCGATTTTTCTTATAGAATTTTGTAAATCATGACCTGTCTATTGGAGGGTCATTCTCAGCGGAATACTACTGTATTGCCGCGACCAAAATAAAATGCCAATGTTACGACCATGACACCTGATGAACCACCGTAATCAAACATACATATTGTACATGCCCCCCCCCCCTGCCCTTTGGAGCAGGGTCCGCTTGAACAAAATTGAGTTTTATAATAGACATAGCAGTATCATTGTCATCACCATCATTGCCATTACTATTATCACAGTTTTCACGAAGGATTTTAATGGCAAAAGAGCTAAGTTGCCGTACCACTTATTTTAGTTGTCACATGTAGATTACCGAACCTACCCAACGGAGTTGTGTCCGGCTGTCCTTCAATGGCTTCAAGCTATGGTGACGTGTGTCAATTTTCATGTATCGAGGGGTTTTCTTCTGCCGACGGGAGAACGTCTTCCACCAGAAGGTGTCAGGCTGACGGGACACTGTCGGGACAGAATATGACGTGCGATGGTTCGTCACTTTCATCAGTTGCCATCAAAATACATCCCTACTATTTTCTGTTAATGAAGTGCTTCTTATCATAAATCGTCAAAATGGGGACAAAATAGGACACTACAAATAAACTTTTAAAATTTCGGCCTTTGCTTGCAAATATATTCACCCACACACACTATTCGAATGTCATCGCAAATAAGGTTAACAAGACACATACTATGCATGTGCTATGGCGGACACTAAACTGTCTGTAAATTGAGTGTTTCATGAGTCACTAGATCTAAAGTGTCCATATCGTCAAACCAATCGGCCAGATTTGTTTATATTCTGGTATGCATTTCCCAAAACAGTAATAAGATAAGGGGGAAATGAAATTCATAATCAATTTGCTCATTGTCAAGATGACAATGTTCAAACTTGTGAGTGCAAGTGTGAAGTTTGTATTACTCGAGATCTATCCATATAATGTCTAAAGGCGCATCTTTATCTTTAAATGTTGGTGTTCTACAGTGCCAATAACGTGCCCACCACTAGAAAGACTGAGGCATGGATCAGTGACACCAGGGGAGTGTACCCAAGCCGCCAGCGTCCCGTACGACACTACCTGTTCCCTGCTATGTGACATGGGCTTTCAGCGGGTAGGACCCTTTCAAAAGACTTGTGCTTCGTCAGGGAAGTGGAGCGACTCTCGGGCTGTCACATGTCAAGGTGAACCCGTCGGAGTTCATTGCGTTTTGATGCGTGTATTTGTGTGTGTTTTGGTTGCAATATACTAGATGAATCACAACAAAACCCGTTCCTAGGGTTACGCCAGAAGATTTTTCCTATCGAAGCTAGAAGGGGGAAACTTGACCACCCCCCCCCCCGAACAGACGCGAATAATAGATATGATAGCGGGTAATGCAGATACAACTTTTGCGATTAGACGTAATCATATATTTGTTTCGTACGTATCGTTATGTGCTTTTTCAGCTCCTCTAATTTATTCAGTTTTGTGTAAAATGTCTTGTCCTAAATCTTTGTGGTGTTGCCTCTATCCAATATGGAGGCATAAACTTGGGGAAACGACTTCCAAAAGCTAGATCACTACATATGCCACTATAAATGGCTTTGAGATTAAGCAGGGAGCCGAGTACAGAGTCAATAGATCCTTCTTCGTAAAACTCTCTTTTCTAAGTATGTATAGTTGCATCCATGTGTATAATGAATTGTGTTGTTTATGCGCTCATATTTTCTGTTTTTCTTTATTTAGTCCATTTGCCGTATGTATTATAGAAGATGGTCTCCAGTAACTTTTTTACCCTCGAACATTTTACAGATATCCAAGCACCAGTGTTTGACATTCCTTGTCCGTCATTTTCAAGCTATCAAGCCGATAGAGGCTATACAAGCGTCAGAATGGACATTCCTACTCCAACGGCCACCGATAACTCGGGCAATGTTACTGTTCAGCTGTGAGTGTGGCTATCTCTTAACTTCATGACTTCCTAGTTGTGAATTTTGAATGAATCATAAAATTAGAAAAACCCAAAGATATATGTCAATTATAGGAATGCGGCGATATTTGTCGAACACATCAGCAGAGTTTGAGGGAAATCGGACAACCCATTCAAAATTATGAATTGTTAACATTTTGATGCGCCATCACTGGATGAGAAGACTACAACATTTTGAGACGCTATTTATGTACAATGATATATAGAAAATATTTTTAAAAAATCATTATATTTTTACTTTTCTTTCATAATGAAAAGCATGTAGAATAGCATTACCCTTCATATTATGTCAGAATAAAGTGGAGGGGATGTATGTTAACCAAGAATTCATATAAAATTGTCTTTTTATTTGCTTTATACCTTTGCACAAACGTGGCGTCACGATCTGTATTAGTCCTCTTATCTAACAATGGTTGCACCGAAACTTTAAACATTCATTATAACTTTTCAACGGATTGTGTAAAGTGTTCTATCAATATTACTGAATTCACTCAATCCACATGTGTACATGCATTTTAGTTCATTCTCCTTTAATAGGACCGTTAACTGTGATGAATACCTGCTAAAAGGGAATATAGGATGGAGGAAAGTATCGTGCAATTCGTTAAAATATCTAGCTAACAGACATTGTATTTGTGCTTCTTTTAACTCTTTATTTACATTTTCCGTCCACAGTCAATACATGTGTATGTAAAAAGAGAAATGAGAGTGCTACACTATAATACCAGATTTTGCAAAATGATACTCATTCCTAGGACGATGATGTATAATCATGTCACCCGTAAGTCAGACGCTATATAGATGCCCTTTTCCTCAATTCCTACATCGAGATAACGATTATCAAACGATCAAGTTCCTATTTTGCGTGTTTCTCCGATAGAAAATATTGTGAATTGATGGTTAGCATTCAGTCAAAAACATATATTCAAGAGACGGTGACAAAAAATCCCTGCTATTCTTCTAGCCTTCCTGGTGTTTCACCTCGGAACGAATATCCAGAAGGAGCAACGTCTGTCACGTACACAGCCACTGACCCGGAAGGAAACTCGGCTATTTGTGACATCTATGTCTCCGTTACGGGTGCGTTCTTGTATCCCGGGTGTCAGGATGTAATTTTAAACAGGCAGTGACATCCAGCAACCATTTTAGTTTAATAGTTAGCACAGACACTTCGTATACAGGTGTGTTGTAGAGACCTAGAAAAGATAAGGAGATTCCTCTATTACTCGACAAAATCTTGCTGGGCGATTTTGCCTGACGTTTTCAGGATTTTTGTAGGATATTGCAAGCTACATAGTGTATTCTTTTTTTATTTGATGTAGGACCTATACATAATCGTTGGTCCTTCTTGTTTTTAAGTAAGCTCATATTCATTCAACTTTCAATGGGCTATAGGTTATTAATATTCACTTTACCATTAATGCTGGTACATACACGCCATAATTCACACATAACTATAAAAATTATGATCCTTGATGTTGGTTCGTGCAGTTTTCAGGTGTCCGCCTCTGCAAGCGCCCTCCCACGGTTCTCTCATCGACTGCACTTCGCGTATCTTCGGCTCGGTTTGCTCGTTCCAATGTAACGAGGGTTACGAGCTGACTGGACCCTCAAACAGGTCGTGCGAACTGCATGGCGGCCAAGCACCTGCCTCGTGGGATGGGACTCAGCCAAAATGTCAAGGTAGGAAATCATCAAAGGGAAGAGGACATGTTCAAATTAATTATACACACAGAGAGACACTCACATGTGTCTTCTCTATTCTATGGATGACTCGTTTTGTTTTTCTTTTTTCTTTGTTTTCAAGTCCAAACAATACGTATACATGTATAATTACAAACGACAAAATAATATATTTCATGTAACATGCATGTAATTCCATATTAAAGGGATGGTACAGTATTGGTGGAGATGAGAACTGGGCTTTTAAGTTTTTGCGAGATACCAAGAGAACATTTATGAAATAGTACAGAGCGTACCATTTTACGAGGAATTCAAAGTTTATTTGATGAAAATCGGGTTTGGAATGACTGAAACATCCAAAAACAAAGTAAAACAAAGCGATCGTAATAAAGTGTTGGTCCCAAACTTATTAAAATCGCTCGGTTTTGGATATCTCAGCCATTTCAAAACCAATTTTCATCAAATAAACGTTGAATTACTCATGGAATTACATGCTCTTTCATATTTCAAAAGAGGTTTCTCATCTCACAGAAGTCATGTTAGACACCTGAAATTAGGTCTCAACCAAAACTATACGATCCCTTTAAAACACAGCTTGTATGATAAAAGACTGTAAATGAAAGTTGAGGGGCTAGTAGGAAGCCAACTGTATGATGCAGTCCCCCAAATATAAATAGTACATACCACTATACATTACGTAAAACTTTCAAAATGACTTAACATGACAGAAAATTAACCAGTTGTGAAATAAAGCAAATCACCCTTAAGAAGAGTTTTGATGAATGAAATACTATGAACAGATATTCATAACGAGTACAACAATCATCAAATGTTTCATTCTTTGTCAGATTTTGTAATGTTACGCAGTACGTTGTTCACCAGAGAGACATAGGCGATAACTAGCTAAAATAGCTTCGTCGCAATGACACTACAAAATTAATAGACTGTGTATGAGTGACGGTTCATATTGTTAGCCAAAGTTGTGGTAGCAAACTCAATATATGTGTACCCGAAAGTTAGCTTTATGTCGAGGACCACGTCTTAAAAACGAAAATTGTTGTAAAATCTATCAAGGTATCAGCAAGACACGTGACAGAAACTTTTTCTACATGATGAAAAATGGAAGTGTCACATATAATGACATTCTGTGATGTCTGCAAATGAAGAAACAAACATACTTCTTGCGTTGTATCTGTCATCAGCTAAAACCTGTCCAGCCCTTACCCTGCCACCTGACGTCATCAAGTCTGGCTGCCCGCGGAGCCCTCCGTACTCTGAGGTGTTCGGGACCCGCTGCTACTTCTACTGTCCCTACGGCTTTGAGGGTGTTGGTGAGAGTAGTGCCATCTGCCAAGCAGACGGCACGTGGTCGAGTAACAACTTCTCTTGCCGAGGTGAGGGCGTGCTACTAAAAGCAGATTCCAGTCCTCAAACAAGTCAAGCATGAACCATTCCCGTCATATCGTCATGTCTATGGGGAAAGTTCTCAAAATCCATAAATACCAGGTTAATAATGACTATGATTAGCCACGGTTGATTCGTAAACTGATCCACAGTTGTGCAGATTACAGATTTTGAGTAGAAAATGGCTAAGCATATACCGTATATGTCCCCCCCCCCCCCAAAAAAAAAAAAAATTAAATAAATAAATAAAATAAATAAAAATAAATAAAAAAAATACAACGGTGCCCTCCGCAGTGGCAGCTTTAAAAATAGTGAATCAATCCAAATGCAATTACAGAGTATGAAACTATAAATCATTGCCCACATCTTACAGAAAACCCCATTCGATTTGCTTAAGTGGTCAAAAAGAAATGAGGAATTTTCTAGAGCATGTCAGAAGTTTCTTCCATCCAAGTTCTGTCTATTGTGTTCACACATAAATTTGCATTTGCAACAGCATCGAAGTGCTAAACTTAGAAAAATCAGACTCATGACATGCTTTACAACAATCCACATTTCTCTGTGACCGCTTAACCAAATTGAATGGAGTTTTCTGCAAAATAGAGCTAAGATGTTATATTTTAAGACTCTGAAGTAGCATTTAGATGGTTTAGTCTTATTGGGTGTTATCAGTGCGAAAAGTGGATTGTAGTTTTTTTTGGGGGGGATATACTGTATATTTCGTTGATATATCATTTGTATTGAACGGTACAGATTTATTGTTGCTTCATTCTTTCTGTGAAGTGCATTCAGATGTCATGTAATTATGTAGGCTCTACATTTCTGATATTAGTCAAACAGCTTATCGAGTAATGTACGATAATAATGTAAACTTCTGCATACAGTTTCTGTTTAAGATCTGACGAATAAAAAAAAATCAAAAACATCTTTGATATTTTTACACACAGCCACGGCATGTCCAGCTTTAAACCCCGCCGCGGAGAGTGGTGTTACTGTTGGACAGTGCTCGACGAATCCAAGTTTCGGTGACGTCTGCATGATATCATGCGATGTTAGAGGTTTCCGAGTTACTCCACTGTCATCGTCGATCCTAACTTGTCAGGGTAACGGCTTGTGGTTTCCAACCGACATTTCGGCTGTCACCTGCCAAGGTATCGCTCAGTGGTTACTTAAATTCACTGTAATTTTCACCTTCTTTCTTACGGTCATGCTAGTGTATTTTCACTGGATTCTATGTTTAACCCCGTAGTTACTTTTCGTACCAATTTCTTTTTCATTGAACATCAGTCGAATAATCTGGGAGATTTTCGTTGTTGGATATATTTCTACAAACCAGAAAGTCCTCTGTCGTTTTATTTTTCAAGGACAAGGAGGAGGGTAAGAACAGAAATGGGAGGATAGTGTTTCTAGCTTCCGATGTCTTTGGTGCAAGCAAACAATTTTGGTGCAGATTTGTAGCAAACTTACCAAATTTCTCTTGTGAACAATGTAGTTTGAATTAGTCGCTTAATTAATCATAATCCAATGAATAGTCATTAAACTTCAAACATTTTGATCAATGTTTGAATCACTTTCCTGTCATTACAGAGAAACGTACTCCATGCTTTTGAAATGTTCAGATCTTTATGGTATAGTGAGCTGTTAGGGTAGATACTTAACAAGTGTGAAATTTGCTATATAAAAACTAGCTATTATTATTTAATTATTTGAGGTAAAGTAAATTCAGTGTCAGTCGCATTTTTGTGTCAATTGTATTTACTCGCTGGCTATCATTTCAAGCGGCAATATCAAATCTGCCAAATATAAAGCTCTCAAATACACTATCCCTAACAGTAGCAAATAATATGATAATGACATAGAATTGTCCTTCAATAGTCAACCATTCCCTTTTGATTCACTTAGATATCATTAGTCACTTGGGGACAAACAGTATGTTAATCGTTGTTACTGTTTATATTTTTTATTTTTATGAAATCATTCTTGTAGTTCTTATTATTGCTTCTATCATTTTGCATATCATTATCATCATCTTTGTCATCATCATTGAAGGTACATGTATTATTATCGCTACTCTTGAAATATGATTTGAATGAGGTATTTTCTTTTAAATGGGTTGATTGTCCTACTACAGATGTCGAAGAGCCCAAATTCACACCATGCCCTGCCGATTTCGTGACGTACGCTCCACGTCGGTCAACTGAGGTCAATGTCTCGTGGAATGTGTCCGCCGTGGATAATGGTCCGACGTCACCCTCGCTGTCCTGTGACAGGCAAGAAGGTGTCTTCGTTGAGGGAGACTACGAGATCAACTGCCGGGCCAAAGACGAGGCGGACAATGAAGCCACTTGTTCCTTTGATGTCGACGTTCGAGGTAGATTATTGAAAGCAGAGTCTTGATATGGGATCTTACGTAAAAACAAGAAAGCTTTTCATTTAAGTCTCGCACTATTCTCAATATCTTTGTAGTTGTTTTAAAGAAAGAAGAGAAAGAGAGAAAATATCTTTCCTCTATAAATGAATTGGCATACACCTTCAAGGACCTGTGGTGTCATACATATGAATACTTGGTTTTCAGTTAGGTGGCAAGTAAAATGTTTCCAAAAATTTAGAACTTTCGTTGGACAGCTGATGTTATCAAGCTAACTCTAAACCTGTTGGCCAGTGGAATTCTTCACATTCGATGGAGTGAGCCTCTGAAAGAACACACATTCTTTTGATACGATACCCACGCAATGTTATAGTTTAGCCCTTTCTCATGGCTTCTCAGTGTACAGCCTGTTTGCTAAAAACTAACAAAGAAATCCATTCTTTTTGCTTCTATCTTCAAATTTACTTATTGAGATATTGATAACTGTCGCTGAATACATTATTGGTAAAAATCCTGTCAAAAAAAAAAACATTTTTGACAGGATACATGGCAAATATAAATGACTATTAGAGATAAAACGGAATTGTCATATAATGATAAAGTTCTCTTCAATTCAATTCAAGTGACTTCTTTTTTATTTCCACATAAAGTCATACAAAGCAATATACATAACGCTTACATGAGTACAAGATGTTTTAAGGAACTAAGTTGTTAATTTTTATTGTTATTTTCTAGTTATTTTCTGTGAGTTGGCATGCTTGATCCAATTTCTTTATCATATCATGTCCAATCAAAAATTCTAGTATCACTTCTTTCATATCTCTATCTGATTTCAAATACAGTGCGCAGATGTCGCCAGTACGATTTGCCTGCAAGGAGCTTCTTCAACGGCACTTGTAGTACAGCCTGGGGTTCAAGTTGTCACGTGGCGTGTTCACGTGGTTATCAGCTGATTGGTTCCAGTGTCATCACTTGTGAATTTGATGGAACCATGATGTACTGGGATGTGGAGGAAGCGCCATTATGCCAAGGTAGACATGTCGATTGTTCTTGACTAACCTTAGATAATCCACATTAATATTACTGTTTAAATCAGTTCAGATAGTAATTTCTCTTGTAGGTCCTCTCATTAGATAAAGTCATTCATGGCTAGCATTTGACTTTTTATATCAAGTACAGAATATTGTTACACCCTACAAAAAGTAATAATAATATAAATGAAAAATTAAAATGAAGTCCAGCTGCCGAATTACTCCGAATGACGAATTTTGTCGCTGTTCCATGTAGTACGTTATTGTGCTGCTTGCAAAAATGTTTTGTCATGAATCTATTAGGGGGACACATCTTTTTTACAGATTACGAAACTCTGTTAAGAAAGCTTTGCGCAAACAAATACCCAAAAAAAAAACAGTTTTCAGTATTTAACACCAGATTTAACAAAAAGAGAGAGCACTACGCAGACACAATGCAATAGAATACTTATGCAAGAAATTCGTGTAGATGCTTGATTGAATACAAGAAATCATACACTTTCACCCTAATATCACTACTTCGCAAAGTCAGTTGATCAGCTATCCCAAAAGTTGAGACAATCTGTTGTCCTTAAATATTATTGACATCATAGTTGTTACGACCATCTAATTCTATTTTTTATGTCATCAATTGAGCAGACGTGAGATGCCCGCCGCTCCATCTTCCAGAGGATGTACAGGTGAACCCACTTACCTGCCTTGACCCGACAGGTGTCAGGCAGGGCACGCAGTGCGCCCTCTATTGTCACGTCGGACTCACTCTGATAGATGACGAAGCCGTGTTGATGTGCCGAGAAGACGGACGGTGGACCAGGACACTCGATGCCTTGTCCGCCGCACGATGCGAGGGTCAGTGACTAAAGAGAAGTCCAGACAGATCTCTCTTATTTTACAATACTTGTATACCTATCCACTTGGTGTCAAAATATTTGTGTACGTCAAGGAATGTGCGCTTGTGCCAGAACATGACATGTAAGGGAGCTTTAGATTTTTGCGTCGGGGACGTTCAGAGGAAAAAAAAACGAAAAAAAAACGTGTTCTGCTCATGCACAAAAACGCGCATCAAGTCGATCTATTTTTAGCTCGCGTCGTCTTACTTTGTCACGACGCGTTCTGGGTTATTTTTACGTCCGCTCAATTCACGAGATAGAGAGCTACTTCATGCACCGATCATATGGGGCACCAATTTATTTTCTTATACGTTGCGTCCCAGCATAATCTACTTTTCTGCACGACGCAAGGGGAGAGGGGAATGTCCAACGCACTCGTCGTCTCAAACGTTCGCGCCGCAAATCTAAAGCTCCCTATTGTGTATGTGATATGCGCTCAAATACCTGGTAACCAGCTTGTAACTTGTACACACCGAGATGTATGTAACGCAGACCTTTTGACAGTTTCTGGAGCAAGGTTGTTTAGCGCCATTCCCTTTGGTCTAAGGGTCGTGTTAATGTGTGTGCAGTACCAAGAGCGGAGCTTTTTACCTTTAATAGTTCCAAATCAATTTGAATATAGGGCTTATTTATTTATTTATTTATTTATTTTATTTTATTCAATTTTCTTTACCCAGGGTAGCCCCATCAGTGGTTTACACACTGTTATCCTAGGGGGCCCTGCAACAGAATGACAAAATAACTTACAGGTCAACATACACAAAATAACAAATCAAGGACATCCCTTTTTACATCATAACATCAACACAATATCAATACTCTATATGAATATATAAATGCAAAATTAATCTTTGGCGATAATAATACACAAGCTCACATTATTGGGAAAATGATACCTTAACATTATACAAAAATATCAATAATAAAAGAATTCTACCCCAAGTGAGATACGTATGCTGTTACGAACGCTTGAAGGGAGGTGGCGTTTCAGACTTGAGCGGGGAGCTGATTCCAAATACATGATGCATAGTGTGAAAACGTTTTTTTTTTTTTCCTGCTTGAGTTTTTACTTGTGGAATTATTAGGCCATTATTAATTGCGCTTCGCGTACTATAAGAATGTGTGTTTCCAAGGGGCGTAATGAGTTCTCGTACATATTCGGGCGTGCTTCCATGAAGTGTCTTAAAGACTGCTTTACAAGTGTTAAAACGCCACCTCTCTTCAAGCGTCGTCCAACGTAACCTTCCAAGCACCTGGCTGGTTGGCACTGTGTGATCCACTCTCCATACCACTCTGGCCATTTTCTTGTGTTGTTTGATAAGCACATCTTTAAGACTTTGTGAGCAGTTTGACCATGCACAAGAACAATAATCAACGTACGGTAGGATTAATGAGTTTGCCAGGATTTTAGCACTACTTTCGGTTAGATACTTCCGCAGGCGTCTCAGCAATGTTCGTCATGTGGCAATTTTTTTACAACATTCTTCGACTTGTTTTTGCAATCTCATTGATTCATCCATCAAAACTCCTAGGTACTTATATTCCCTCACTCTATCCAATTCGTTACCGTCAATTTCAAGTTTTATTTCAGCCGATCTGCAGATAGCAGTTTTCTTGATGTTCCTATCACCGTTAACTGAGTTTTCTTAACATTCAACATCAAACAATTTTGTCCATACCACCGGTTTACATTGTGCAATAACAATATTCAGCACGGTTTCAATCTCCTGGGCATCATTTCCTCTATAAAACAGAACCGTGTCATCTGCATATAGCATGACTTCACACTTATTTCCTGAATCGGGGAGATCATTTAACATAACTAAAAACAAAAGTGGCCCAAATATCGAACCTTAGGGGACACCCACACAGACACTTGTACTTTCCGATAAGACACCCTTTAAGGAGGTGCGCTGCGTATGACCACTGAGATATGAATGGAACCATCTCAATGCATTTCCCCTGACACCGTACAAACTTAGCTTTCCCCGTAAAAGTTCATGGTCTACTGAGTCAAAGGCTTTCTTCAGTGATGCATCCACAAGAAAACGGACTCGAAATAATTTGGATGATGAAATGGGTTTTTTTAAGGGTTTTTTATGTATATCAAATTTTCTAAAAAGATATGTGTGACATTGTTTTCAATCACTGCTTGCGTAGGCAGTGCGCAGTATATGTGTTAAAGTAGATAATAACTTCTTTACGCTTTCTCTGTTTATGTAGACAAAACCAA
The DNA here is from genome assembly GCF_040938485.1 of Diadema antillarum. Lineage (NCBI taxonomy): Eukaryota > Metazoa > Echinodermata > Echinoidea > Diadematoida > Diadematidae > Diadema > Diadema antillarum. The sequence goes on from NW_027270954.1 coordinate 1,213,734, forward strand.
GCCACAAGTGACTTATTGTCCTCTAACGCTGATAGCGGATCGCACCGAAGCTTGGGGCGTGGAGGTCACATTTAGAGAACCTACAGCTATTGACACAGGGGGACAACCACTCCAAGTTATCACTAGGCCCCATGGTCTGACCTCTCCCTACAATTTCACTGAAGATACCCACTGTTCGTACACCTTTGTTGACCAAGCAGGGAACAACGCCACCTGTGAATTCAATGTTGCAGTCAAAGGTATGAATAGGCTTCACGGAATCTCTTTATCATTGATTCATCTTATCATAGTGATGATAATGATAAGTATTCATACAGATATGGGTCCTACATGAGTGCGCGCATGCACACACACACACACACACACACACACACTGACAGAATCCCAGTGCCAGATAAACTCTTTGCTCTCATAGTACCAAAAAAATGTGACATTGACACACTTTGTAAATGCAAGGTGTTTCACCGTACGTCTTTTTACTCGAAGGTTGAATGGCATCTGTATAAAGTAAACGAATGAAATAGGTTTCGTCTTTCGGCTTTCTTGGCATTTGTCGCAGCTTTATCCGTTTAACAACGAAAAAAAAAATCATAATGAGTGGGAATTTGAACAGAAAAATGATAAATAGTTTGAATCATGCATATGTGACCCGATACATCAAAAGGATCCTTAAGTCGCTGACGGGTATAACAGCCGAGCATGGCCCAGAAAAATGCTGTTTTCAGGCCTTTCCTTTGATCATTTAGCTCTGAAATTTCGGCAGATGATAGAAGATACGTTAGACTACAAAACTGTGTTAAAACAGAAATCCGAACGTTTTGACAGATTTTGGCGATCTGACTTTAAAGTCGATTTTCTCGGCTCACCCGTCAGCGACTTTAGGATCCGTTTGTTGTAGCGGGTCACATATTGTTATACATGGATATTTCATAATGCGTACGGAAATAAGTAAATTCCTGCAACGATATAGGCCTATGATTGAGAGAGTGTTTATCCTGCTGTGGCTGTTGGTCGTTTGAGTTTGGTGGGTATTGGTTACAGCATTGGCGGACACCATATAACTTTACTTACTCATTCTTTTATCAACCCACTTAGATGTACATTCAACTTGGTCTGGAATTGAGATGTTGATCTGGTATCAAGTCACTGGACAAAATTAAATCATCCTGCTGCTTATCTGTGTCTTCGGTTTGTTTTTGAAGGATGTTGTGCAGATATTAGCAACTGCAGGGATTACATGATTGGTTCTTATCCATGTTTGAGATTCTCTTGGGTATGAAATATACGGCCTACATATTTGGCAGCAAAAGGTGAATAGATGATTTTACTCATTTCCATGTCGTTGATTTTCTTTTTCTAATATAAGACGAGCTGTCACCAATATTGCTTTCCTGCCCATCAAATATGAGTTTAATGAGCGACACACAGACGACTTGTGTCACGTGGGAACAACCCGTCTTCCACGAGATCACTGGAGACGACTTAGACATCACTTGTAACTATGACAACGGTGAAGGATGTTTCCATTTTGGTAATCATCAAATCACGTGCAGCGCAACCAATCTAGACAACGGAAAGACCGCTGTATGCAGCTTCCGCATAGAAATTGAACGTGAGTATGATCATTCTATGATTGCATATATGCATGGATACATTCAGGTTAGAAACAGGAAGTTTTGATGGAAAAGATTAAAATCATACCACGAATATTACCATGACTCAAAATGTTGCAACAAAACTGGAAAGGCAGAGTTTGATGCGAGTCTCAATGATATTATAGCTTGTAGAAATGGACGTGAGGAATGAATCAAAAGTTTATCTGTTATATTGTTCTTCATGTTTTGTTCCAAATATGGGTTATTTTACCCCTTTGTTTGTAAATTGTATCATGGAGTTGGACCCAACTTGGATTCGTAGCAATTTGCTCTACCAATGAAATACGTTGAGCAAACAGCTTGATTATTAAATAAACAGGTCGATAGAGACAAAACAAAACTTATAACTAAACAGATGAATTAGAAAAAAAGTAGATAAGTAGCATACGAATAATCTTGATAGTGCAAAAAAACAGTATATCATCCAATAATGATAAGGCCCTAATGATACTTAGAGACACTGAGTTAGAAACGAATACGACCAACAATTATTCCCCAGTTAAAAAAAAAAAGAAGATTACGTTGCCCATTTCCTGAAATCAACATGGAAAATATTTCTCAACAAAAACCGTAAGTAGCCTATCAAAGACAAACATAATATTAACCTTACATTACGTCTCACTTGGCAGTACTCTAGCTGGCTTGAGTCCTTGTTTCTTTCGTAATTGTTAGATGTTATTTGACGTTGTTATTGTGAAGTGTTCCTTAACTGACGAGTGACAAATTTTGGGATACAATTTCTTTATCCACCTGTGTGTCAAACTTTTCTGTCCTAGCACACCCCTGTCCGAGCCTTGACGCCCCAGCCAATGGGGCTATCGCGTGTGACGGCTGGCTGGGGGGCGTGTTCTGTAACACGTTCTGCAATGATCGCTACGACGTGCCCTACGTACGAGGTTTAACCGCAACAACGCAGTATGTGTGTACCCATTCTGGCGTATGGCAACCGCACTCCACGGTCTTAGATTGCACAGGTAAAACATAACTTATAAAGGATAATAAATAACCGTAATGTCATGTTTGTACGTGTACAGGGTGTAATAATTTCAGAAGTAAACAAAATATGTTTCAATGGCTCCTCAAAATGTAAACATCGTCGTTGAGAAATGGCATAGAGGATTGTTTAACCAAGTCAGGAGAGAACATTAGAGAATACAAAAAATGTAAATAAAAGAGACTGACCAAAAACAACAACAACAACAACAACAGTAAAACATGTGCTGACATAGCGTAATTCATTGCTCATCCGATTAAAGCAAGAACCGGGCAAGCGGAAACACCGAGCAGTAAAAATTCAGTATAACAAACTTGTACGTGTTGTTTTCACCGCTTTAATAATCGGAGCCACAACCGCTTTATCGGGATACCCTTAGAATGAAACACTTGCGTTATCCAGTATTAATGTCTAAAACTCGCTAGATTTGTAATTGCACGTTTTTGTATCTACTTCTTGTGACTATTTTTGTTTTGATACTCTTTTTTTTTTTTAGTTTTCAGTTCTATACCAAAAAAAAAAACCCAAACAAACAATCAAAGACTGACATTTTGGAAGTGTAATGATTTGTGCTCTGTCTGTAGTTTTTAGTGGCTCACTTTGTAAATTTCTTTCAACAAATTAAACGCACTATTTACTTCACAGAATCCCGAAATGTGAGGCGCTTGCAACTTCCACTTGAGTTTTACTTTGAGGGATCTTGCATAGATTATGACACAAGCAAACTCATACAAGAGGCATTCTTACAGAACGTCAGATCCTCGTTGCTTGCCAAAGACGTATGCTCTGCTGAACATGACTGCTTAGTGGAAAATGTTCGAGTGAGATGTGGAATTAACATCAACCGGAGAAGGAGGAGTGTGTCGCCGGATATCCGGGAGTTGTATGAGAGGTCCAAAAGACGACGTTATCACGTGACTAACGTAAATGGTCGTCACCGAAGACGAGCAGCACAACAGTAAGGCTGTCCTCGCATGATATAAAGTAAAAACAATCCAACAAACATGGTACAAATGACCTTGTACTAGCTAGTCCATTTCCTTTTCATTTAAGAGACATAGATGTACATCGCTAACCTTACTCCGCTAATTATATACATTTCATGGCATTTTTAACGATCTATTCATGTTGAGATTAAGAGAGGTTATTTCAAAACCCCTCTGTTGTACAGAGAATTTCTCACAATAATGACAGACATACAATTACCTTTGTCTTTCTAAATCGGTTGTCTTTGTATTCGAAGGTGTACGAAATCTTGATTGGAGAAAAGGGGAATGTTTACGTTTATTTGACAGAATCCTTGTTGAATTCGAAATATCGACCAATTTCATCGCCGTGGCTAACGAGACGAATTACCACTCATCACTACAAACTGAGGAAAATCTGCTTGACGTCATTGAGGAAATGATAGATGAGGACGTGTTCGAACTAGACCTCGGTACGGATGAAGAAAACATCGGTTTCTCCAGTTTCGACCACACCTTCATCCAAGGCGAATGTGATGCCGGATATTGGGCCAACAATAATGATTATAATTGTGGTATGGCGTCAATACTTAAACAATTTCATAACTTTCCAAAACTCTAATATTTGGCTGAAATGATACGGATCGTTGTGTAGTGGGGTAAAATTGTTGATGACATCAGTTTAAGAAGTTGATACGACAGTTATCTGTAAATATTTTTTTTCGTAAGCAACGCATAGATCTTAACATACAGGACATCGACTATCATCATTTACACAGCAATGACGAACAAAGCAATCATTTTTGTGCATCAGATATACAACTGTAAGTTGCAGATTTCCTTTTCTTGTTTGAAAGAGACATTTTGTCTCTAACCATTTTCGAAGCGCAGAATTTTTGTTCATACTTGTTGCTGCTGTTGCTTTGTTATCACCTCAACTGGGTGAAAGAACACTTTCAGACCGGGCAATTTTCGAGTTAGCTATATTTGGCCAGAAACACCTGTGGATATTTGAGCAAACATACCCTTTCAGCCCAGTGTTAATACAACCGTGAATTCAGTGGTTATTAGATGAGAAACTTCTCCCCGATGATATTGGTAGATGTCCTGTGTGTGCCATACAGGTGGCATTTCGAACAGGTACTTTTGATGATGGTCAAATCTAGACTCCTCTTATTTCTTTTTTGTTGTTGATGCTGCCCTGAGTGTTCCGTCTGTAATAGGGTCACATGTCATATCTAGGTTCCTGACTTGTATGCACTCTACTGGCCACAGCTTTTAAGTTTTTTATTTGTTTGCAGGTCCATCATGGTATACTCTCAACCCATAACTTTAGATTATTGTTATTCAAAAGTACTGCAATATCTACTCGTATAAAGGATTATGTATATCTGTGAACATGTGCAATTCAGCCTTTGACTGCCAGACATGATTTCAACAAAACCTGTATATAATTATTTGAATATAGTTTGAAAAATGAGGGGTGCACTCCTGTTGCGTAGCAAGGAATATTTAAAATTCTTATTGGCTTCGCATCATTTTGCAGTTTATACTACATATACTGTACTCCAAGTCATCGTTTGATATTGTTTCCTCTCCCCTCTATTGCATATATTGCATACATTCAGAGACTGGGGTACATTTTCATTGCGTAGCAACGAACATTTCTCGTTCCTATTGGGCTCCTCGACCTTACAGAATATTATCATAATTATGTATACTCGAAGTCTATGTTTGACCTTGACGTTGTTTCCCCTTTGATATCGTTTATTTCAACACGCAATAGTGCCATGCTCGCCTGGGACATACTATTCGAACGAGACCAGAAACTGTTTACAGTGTGAGAAGGGCTCGTACCAAGACGCAGAGGCTCAGACAAGCTGCAGACAGTGTCCAGAAGGACAATCCACAGAAGGACAGGGTGCAAAGAACATTTCAGCATGCAAAGGTGGGAAGGATGAATCTCAGTCACAGCACGCATTACCATCTCCACAAATAGTAAAAGTATGACCAGTTAATATGACCGAAGGAAAATGTGTGGTTATCGTTTAATCTAGGTGCTTTACAGATACTTTGAATTTACAGCTGCAAACAATTATCATGCTTACGTGAAACACATTTCAATTGATGGGGACTAGAGTATCATTTGCTTCATCCTGTCCACAGATGAAGTGATAATATTGTTTCTTCCTGCTTTCTCAGAGTGTTTTCCATTATTTTGAAATGCACGACACAAAAGACATTCAATTGAAAACTTGCCCTCTCAGCCTAATGAGTAATTTTACTGAGTTATTATTATATAATGGTACGTTGCGAAATATTGTTATATCTAAAAATTCCACTGCCTGCAGATGTCTGTCACCCCGGGCACAGCTCTGAATCGGGTGTCGCGCCATGCTTCCCGTGTGGCATCGGGAGCTACCAACCCAGTGTCTTGGGGACTGACTGTATTTCTTGTCCGATTGGAACAACCACTACACACGTAGGATCAACGTATGTCGATCAGTGCCAAGGTGAGCATGCTCTTTTACACGTATTTTGTTTAAAAACTTCAGAAAAATGCGGTTTAGGTACCTGTCGAATGGTTGAATGATATTGGTTAGTGATTCATGAACTTTGCGTTGGTGTGTTGGTGTGTTACGACATTTTCGAACACTGTTGAACTGATTTTCGAAGTAATCTTAGTTGCCTAACACAATGCGCTGGGCTAATAAAATCGGAAGTAACTATTCTTTTCGTTATCTTTGGTTTACACAGTGGTGTGTGACGCCGGAACCTTTTCGATGAGAGGATTTGCCCCTTGCTCACCGTGTCCAGTGGGAAGCTACCAACATTTACCTCAACAGTCACGTTGCTTTCCATGCCCAGGAAATACCACTACTCGTCATGAAGGGACCTCGCTAGCTTCCTTGTGTAGTGGTAAGGGAAATGCTCCACAACTTTAAGCGCTCTGTAATATTGTTTTCTTTTTCATAATTTTGCCCACTGCTTGTGCATTGAGTATTTTCTTGCATCATCTTCATTTTGATCAATATTGTGTTAAGTTATGGTGATATGATTTTACATGACATGTGTACAAAGTCACGTGAAAGGCAACTTCGAGAAATACACAATGCTGAACGAATCTCTATCGATAATCCCATGATGTCTTCATTTTTCAGATGTTGATCTCTGCGAGACTTTGCCATGTCTCAACCACGCCACTTGCGTGAACACTGGCCGGTCCTACAGCTGTCTATGCATGGCTGGCTACACGGGCTTCAACTGCCAGAAAGAGATTGATGAATGTGAATCGAACCCCTGTGCTAATGGAGCGACCTGTCGTGATTCTCTCAATGACTTCGATTGTTTATGCGCTGAGGGCTACTCTGGTATGTGTGTGTTGATGATTCTTATGTAAAGATAATGTAATTGTTCAGTAATGTTTTTAGTGTTTCATGTGTTGTTCATTATCATTATTTCTGAAATTCATTATTGTACAATGCAGTTTAACGTCACGGGGCTCAGTTGTATTGTAAGGCAGGTCCCTTGGCTCTGAACCAGACTAGCCTGTGTATTATTTGAAAGAAGACAGGATAGATAGATAAATACACAAATAAAAAAATATATATATAATAATATTAGTTACGATTGGTCAACTAGCTATGCCACAGTAACCCAACCAAATTGTAGCGTGGCTAAAGTAGCTTGATGCATAAAGGACTTCAAAACGTAATGTCTTTTCTCAAAGCATGTTATCTCCCCTGTTTATACACACACATACATACACACACACACGCACTCACTCACAGAGTTTGCATAGAATTGATATTTCCTATATTTTCTGTCATTTCCATCTCCTTCTTTACCTATAAACTCTCTATCTCTAAACTCTCTATCTCTCCCACTCTCCCTGTCACTCGATGTGTCTTTCAAATTTTGCAGGTTTAAGGTGCGAGTATGACATTGATGAGTGCTTGACAGTTGAGCCGTGCTGGTACAATGCAACCTGCCTAAATCTTGACGGGGATTATCAGTGCCGATGTCAAGATGGCTTTACTGGCAAGGATTGTGACGTCGAGATCACCCCGTGTCAGCCTGACCCCTGCCAGAATGGAGCCACTTGCTCCCTCACCCAGCTGACTCCTAGTGGGTTCGAGTGCCATTGCATCCAAGGCTATAGAGGGACAAACTGTTCAGTAGACATTAATGAATGCAAGAGTAGTCCATGTCAGAACGGCGCTTCGTGTCTGGACCTCATCGGTAGTTTCAGCTGCGTTTGTACTCCAGGATTCACAGGGTTCTTGTGCGACATAGACGCAGATCTCTGTGCGAATGTCACGTGCTTCAACGGGGGTACATGCAGTGAACTCGGAGGTACCGCAGTCTGTCTATGTACAATGGATTTTACAGGGGATTTCTGCGAGGAAACCAGAGTAGCGTGCGAGGATGAGCCATGCGTAAACGGAGGTGTGTGCGTCGACATGGACTCGGCTTACACATGTGTCTGTCCTGATGGATTTGTTGGGCAAAACTGTGATATCCCAGAGGATAACTGTCAGTACCAACCGTGCTCTAACGATGGAACTTGCATAAATAATGGAACCAGCTACACCTGCTCCTGTAAACTCGGTTTCAATGGTAACAATTCTAACTTCTGTGATATGAGTAAATTAATGAAATAAATCCTTCGCGTAAACATGGGTACTCAGTCACAAATGGAATAAACTCCAAACTGTTATTCGCTTCTGAAAACAAATATGTGTATATATATATATATATATATATATTTGTTATGTAAATAGCTTGCTTTTTTTCAAATTAAGGGAGACGTTAACTTTCGTGTAATTTAATTGCCTATCTTCACCTGCTAATTTCCTTATGATGTTAGTTGTTTTTTATCAAACAATGTTTTGGGTATGTGCTTAGAGATAATCAGAAAATATCTCATTAACAGTGTTTCACGTAGTCCATGTTGAGATCTTAAAAATTTCAGCCGATTATAGGCCTACATGAAGCTGACCAAGCTAACACCATTTCGGGAGCCGTGTTAGAAGACAAAAAGACAAGAAGTGACAAAGCAGACAAATTGATGTTCAGACTGTAAATACGATAATCACAGGGTTGTCTCAATCATTTCGTCCAAGGACCAAACTGTGAAAACGAGCTTGACGACTGCACTGACAACCCTTGTGGACCAAATGGCGTGTGTATCAGCAAGCCCCATGGCTTTACGTGCACCTGTTCAGTGGGCTGGACGGGGGAGTGGTGTACAGAAGAACTCAATCTTTGCAGCACCCAGACGCAGTGTAGTAATGGCGGAACGTGCACTGGGGATCAAAGCAGCTTCGAATGCCACTGTCCACCTGGGTATCAGGGTAAGAAAGGCTTTGGGGGAAAAACTCGTGAACTTCTTTTCCATTTTCAGCTTTTGTTTTGAGAACCTTTACGACCTCTTTTATACATTGTATGAAAGCACGATTTGTTTCGTTTTGTTGTAATTTTGATTTGACTTTTCTGCAGTCGATCTTTGAATGGTCGGTGTTGTGTGTTACTTGCGTTAATGAGAAAGCTCTTAAAAGCTACGCTGGCGCTTTGTGAAACGTTTGCAGTGGAATATAGTATGGCATATTGTAGGCCTAAGTATGAAATGTATTATAAACATTTCATGTTGCGCATCATTTAGTCTGGCATTCATGAAAGGTACTGCTCGTGTGAAAGTAAATTTTACAGTTCATAATGGTTGTCATTTTCATAGGAGCCCGCTGTGAGAATGAAATTAACGAATGTCTGTCGAAACCGTGCCAGAATGGAGGAACCTGTGGCGATCTCACAGATTCTTACCAATGTCACTGTCCCGAAGGATATAATGGGACCAACTGTCAGAACGACATAGACTGGTGTGCAGATAGGTGAGTTGGTTTGATTTAAACCGCAAGTAATTTCTTTCCAACAAAATCATCAAAGGAATGATGAAATACTGAACAAACAAGTTTAAAATGTGACCTTCATTTCTCCTATTTCTGTACAAAACATCATGTAACCTGAAGATGTCCATAATAGGACTGTAAGAACGTTTGATGAGCTCCTTTGGGATGGTAGTGGAAATTCATCGATACAAAGTGAAAATAGTCGCACGTATTTAGCATGATAACCTTATTTGCATAATTTCATAAAAGCCCGAAGTGAAAATGAATAAGCAGTTCAAATAAAGGGAATAATTATACAAAGTTATACCTTGCTGCCCGCTAATTTCTGTTTCTGACAACTGCTATCCTAACGTGTGTCTGTATCTCTACTAAAGCCCCTGTACTCACGGTGATTGCACTGATGGACTCCTGACCTTTACGTGCTCATGCGAGGCTGGTTATACAGGACGCCTTTGTAACGTGCAAATTGACTTCTGTTCGGAAAACAGATGCGAAAATGGATTGTGTCTCAACTTAGCAACCACCTACAGGTATTGTCTGTCCGTCTTTCTGTCTGCCTGTCTGTCTGTCTTTCTTCACAGCGATTCCAACAAGCAAGAAAAATCTGCCAATGCATGTGATATGGCAAAACTGGGCGGATATGAAACCAGAAATCCGTTTTCGTAACGTAAACGCTTAAAAAATTCAAATAAAAGAATGAATGTATAATGATTTTGTGCATTATATGTATGTATGTGTGTGTTTGTGTGTGTGTGTGTGTGAGTGTGTGTGTATGTGTGTACCCTGTTACCCTTAAATTCTTTTTTCACTTCTTTTCTCCGACCTTTTGATATCTGAAATTTCGTTGAATGTTTTGTTATTACCAAAGATGTGACTGCTATCCGGGCAGCACGGGGAAATATTGCCACAGGGATCATGACGAATGCCGAAGTAACCCTTGTCTATCACAAAACACCGTGGAGTGTTTGAACGGAAATAACGAATACACGTGTGTTTGCAAACCTGGCTTCACCGGCATACACTGTGAGAGCGACGTCAATGAATGCAGTAATGACTTCCCACCACCTTGCGTCGACACAGCGGAGTGTGTGAATGGCTGGGGAAGCTACCATTGTAAATGTCTACCTGGCTATGAGGGCGATCTGTGTTACGTAAGAGAGAGAAACCAATCATCAAATTCAACTATATCTATACATACTGTAAAAAGCGTGGTGTTTTGATGGTGTTGAAAAGTGTTCACCTGGCCCTTTCAGGTGTTAATTTGACACTGTAGCTGGTGATATTTTGACACTGCGCTGGTGTTGATTCAACAATAACACTATCTGGTGTTGATTTTATATCGCTGATGGTAATGTCAATGGTATAACACCAGCCTTGTTTCAATAGGAGTCCATAGCAACTGGTGTTATTGTGGTGTAAATGTGTGTTTATATCTTTTTTTTTTCAAAGATCATACGTTATCAGAAAGTTCTTGTTCGTCTATTGAAGTTCCAAATCAACAAGAAAAACAGTATTCAATGACTTACCTAAAAATCAGTTTTATATTTTGAAGTGACACCCGAAGGTGTTAATTCAACATCACAAATGAGCACCAGAAATTTAACACCAGCTCGGTGTTTCATATTTAACACCCGATTTTTACTGTGCAGTGACAGGTCATTTTTTAGCATTACATACAATGAAAGGCAAACGCTGCATGTTTTTTAACTTACGTTTCATAACATTGAAGATTTGTGTTCAGAAAATGGCTATCTCATCCACGTATGAGCACTACATGTTTACCACTATCTTTTTTCAGTTCTCTTGATTTCTTTTTATTTTTTACTTTTTAAACTTTATGATTTGAATTACTTTGTAGTATTCCCTATTTGGGAGGACTGTAGTATAGTGAATAAGGCTCTGGATTTGTAAACAGGAATAGGCTCCTACATGGGTTCGTTCATCTTTGGAAAGATGATTCACGCCCATCCAATATCCCTCTTGACCCTGATGTATAAATGGCCATCTGATGTTGCTGGGGTAATAGTAAAATGATTACACTTTGGTAGCACAAAACGATGTAACACCGAACAGGCTACCTTGAAAGAAAGCAGATACATTATTCTATTACTTGTGTCATATTCATAAATTCTTTTTTATTTTGAGGTTCTTTCTGGAGATCGTAATGTGCTGAAAATAAGCACAATCTGTCAGGGATATTTCACATAAATAATAAATGAGTAAATAACTTCATAAGAAGATAAACCAATAATGGAATAAGAAACATTTCACCACCTCATATAATAATTCCAAAAAAAAAAATAGTTGAATAATGTCAGAGTCCTCGTTACAGTATGAAAACCGATTTTATGCTGTTCGGGAATATCAAGAAATATCTTCTTCTTTCTTAATAAAAACTTGAACAACTTAAAGTGATTTGCATATAATGTAGAGACGTTTAAAAAGTGGCAACGTCTACGATTGTTGTGTAAACCTCGATATTGCTGTGTACTGACCAGATTGATACAGACGACTGCAACGATGATCCCTGTGATAATGGAGGGACCTGTATAGACAAAGTCAACGGGTTCTCCTGTCGCTGCCCTGAAGGCTTTTCTGGAACAAGATGTCAGCTGTACACCACTCACTGTGACGTCAATCCCTGTCAAAATGGTGGTCTCTGTGTCCTCGATGAGAGCAACGGATTCACCTGTAACTGTCTTCCTGGATTCACCGGACCATACTGCCAGACTGATATCGACGATTGTGCAGCTCATAAGTGTGCGGCTGGATCCGTCTGTGAAGACCAGGTACTGAGCGCAATAGCAATGTTTCTAGGCCACACTCTAGACCACAGTCGTATTGTTTACTGGCAAAGTTCTATAATGACTAGGACCAGGCAAGCCTAGTCCATCCTTGGTATGATACTCATATCATTGCGTGTTTGCCACAAGGTAACGTTTATCGCACGTTTGGTGTTGTAACTCTCATCAAAAAGAATGTCCGATTGTGTGAGAAAATGGGCTGACTGGAGCTTAAAATGACGTCTTAGATAAACCCTCTTAGTGCCACATTGATCCCTGTCCATAAGTAGACCCTACGTGTATGAAATCTATGCGTATTTGACTCATTGGCAGAGAAGGAGTCAATAATGTGGCTGTCATGTCCATTCATTTTTTAAATTACAAGTAGAATTTAAAATTTTTGGTTTCGTACAACTTAAACATTATCCAAGTATTCATAGAGGAAACATGATACACATGTAATATGGCCACCATACAAATTAGTGACATCATCTGCGTAAGAATTCCAAAGGTGAAGCTATGTCATTCATATTAAAGTACCATGTGGTTATTTCTTTGCTCAAATCTGTTTCCAATTTCCAGATCAACGGATATAGGTGCCGATGTCCACTGGGTTTGTCAGGTGAATTCTGTGAAGAAGAAACTGACGAGTGCGTGTCAGACCCGTGTCAAAATGGAGCAACCTGCCAAGATAGAGTCCTCAGCTTCTCCTGCCAATGTCCACCAGGTGATTCAAGAACGAGGAGTCTGAATTGTAGTCTGCTGTGTTCTACTTTTAAAAAAAAAGAAAAACGATGTTGCAGTGTTTGTAGGTGCCTACGCTTTAGTTCATTGCCCACAGTTCTGTGTCAGGTACAGAGTAATTATATCGGTATTATATCGGCATTGACATACAGTACGTCCCAAAAAAAGTGCAATCGATTTCCGCATTGATGGCTTTCTATCTGATTAAACTGCCTAAATGTAATTTCAAGGTGAAAAAATATAACATCTAACCTACATTTTTCAGAAAATCCCATTCGATTTGGTTTAGTGGTCACAGAGAAATGTGGATCGGTGTAAAGCATATCATGGGTCTGTTTCTTTGAACGTTTACCACTTGGATGCTCTTGGAACCGCATATTAATGTCTGAGTACAAAGGACAGGACTTTGAGGGAATGTGACATTATTACGCCTGGATGGACTGTCATTCTTACTTAACTCCTTGTGTGCCGCAGTGCAAACCCCCAGGGCGATCATTTTGAGACCAAAACGCAAAAGCCCTTTTGGAAAGCATTTTTAAAGAAATACGGCACGACATAGTTATATTTGGTTGAGCATTAATTTTGAACAAAATTTGCAAAGTTAGCGAGCTGCCTACTAAGTCGGGCATCTGAATGCAGTTTGCAAAGAAGAGTTTATCGGTCATGTGGGAGGTAATCAAAGACGAGTGAATTCAATAAATTGTTACAGATTAGTGCATGAGCTGATAACAAGTTAAAGACTCGGTATAGCGTGTGGATTCATTGATGACGCGATTCGTTCGCTGCCCACCGGTGTAGGCCTACAGTCGAAAACCACTAATATTATTCAATACGGTGTGGTTATCGGCATTGATCGGTAAATAAGTGCATCATCTCTGGCAACGGTTGACTCCAATTGGATATTTTTCGGCAGAGATCAGTGGTTAAGCTGTATACAGTTACAGGGATTCACGAATACATCCGAGCCGGGCCAGCCTTCCCGCTCCATTGATCATCTGTGATGTTTTGCTTTCAAAATCGTAATTTTACTTGATATCAACATAGATTGAAAGTCACTGCTCGTGACATTAATCATGCTTGCTCACCTAACTGTAACAGGATTCAAGGGAACTTACTGTGAGCTGGATGTTCAGGAGTGCGCGTCCAACCCTTGTGTCAACCATGGGACCTGTATAGAAGGAGTAGACGGCTTTTCATGCCACTGCTTACCAGGATATCGGTACGATAATTCACTATGTATTCACCTGCCACCACCAAAGTCATCTAAAGTCACTGGATTTTGATTTTTTGGAGTCATGGGTTTTTATCATGTTATTCTCGTAGCCCACTTATTAAAAAAGAAGACTGCTATTTAAACGGAAATTAGCGGGACAAAACATACTGTACATATAAATTAGAATTTTGAGTTGTGATGTACTCAAATTTTCTTAAGCGTCCGGGAGTGCAGGCATTTCGACACTATTCAATTCAATTCAATTCAGCCTATATCACAAACATTCATGTAATCAGCATTCTCACATAGATGTCTACGCGTTATTTCAAATTGAAGATATAATGTATATCAATAGCAAAATTGAAACAAGTCAAAGTATACATTAAATGCTGTGTGGGACCTAAAAGAAAGCAGAGCTATATATAATTCATCAAGTTCCCCTAGAGACACAGAATATTATGCACTCAAGTAAAAGTGATATATTTTCATAGAAGGAAGCAAAGACTGAGATAAGAAACCTAGAAGGAAGTCGGGAAGGAATAAAAACGTCAGGATATTCAGAACACAGTGTACGTCTGAAAGTATTGAAATGATACACAATTAGCTGCGGAAGAAGTAACTGCATTTGTGAGTACAAAATACACATATTGGCCACATTGACTATGTTGATTCCGAATGCCATATCATGTTTCACTGTCATCGAAAAGTTTTTCATTTCACAATAGCAGTACAATAGATCTAAAAATTCAGAGAGGAGTTGGTAAGAATCAACCAGTAGAGTTGGGAACAAAATAATATCAAATGGCCTTTTCTGTTTAGCTATATCTCCTTAGCTGGTTTGCAACTTGTATTTCTGCAACTTTATCAGGCATTGAGATGAAACAATTGCACAATTATTTGGGAATGTGATGTTACACAAAAAAATTGATATCTCAAATGCAGGAAATCATGTTACATACACAATTCAAATTGGTAAGTTTCTTTATATTTGGTTTTATAGAAAACCTTAAATGTAATAACGTCGGTTTTTTTTTTAATGCGAAGTGCTTCATGTTAAAATTTCTACCAGAAACAAAAAAAAAAATCACTAGGTCTTTTTTCTCATTTTGTCATTTCTTAAACAAGCCAAGAAATAGATGAAGTATGAGCAAAAATCAAAACTATTCCATTCAGTATTAACTGGAATCCTATTCATATTATTTAGGCTGTTTGTAGCTGTCTGTCAAATCGTATTATCAATACACCAACTGTACTATGTATAAATCAATTTTCTATAGTAATAATGGATATAAGTCTTCACATTCACAAAACTTGATACACAAACTTACCACAACACACGCAAGCAACACGTATATCTGTGTGTGTGTGTGTGTGTGTGTGTGTGTGTGTGTGTCAAACATTTGTCAGAGACCGACCAGTGACGACAGTGGATACAGCGATGGCACGGATGGTTAAATCTTCACAACTTCTGTCTGTTGTTGTTGTTTTCACAGAGGTTTGTTATGTGAAGAGCAGATAGCAGCTTGCTTGCCGAATCCATGTCTGAACAACGCCACGTGTGTGGACGGCTTCCGACAGTTCACATGCATGTGTCTCCCCGGATATACAGGAGACAGATGCGAGAGAGGTATGCAACATATACCCGTTTTCGATTTGAGGTGACAGCTTCTCAGTAAACTTACAGCAGGTACAGTACATCATTCGCATGTAGAATACGCGTTTTGCGATTTTTTTTTCATAATACCACAGGAATCCACGTGTGGACGACAATCGATTTGAAACGAGCAGGAGCATAATTTCATATGAATATTCTTAATCCAGAATTTCCAGAAGAAATACGTGAAGACAGTGTTTGGGTGTCACGTGTTGGTTATAATACCTATAGGAACAACATACTGTGAAAGCATTCATAGATGAATTATTTGCTAGTGAAGAGTTATGTTTGCCACTACATGGGCGTTGGACAAAGACACTCAAATCTGTTTTTTTTTTTATTCCGATCCACAGAAATTCCTTCAAACTACGACTTGCTCATGGACAACAGTAGGCCATCTATTAATCATATGACCACTCATTCGCTCGGAGCAACAAATTTCACCAGCGCTTTTTGGATTCATGTCAACCTCTCAAAATACCGGGTCATGCAGATATTCTCGATGCGTGCCCTTAATCTTACCTTCCGTTTAAACGACAACTGCGAGATGACTGCCTCTGAATCAATGTAAGTCGAATAAATATTCTTTCGTCTACCTAGATCACGCATAATTGGTTTTGTTTCAAATAAGCCCTTTAATCAATATCTGCGTGGGGGTCAAAGCTGCCACTCCTTTAGCGATCTGGAACGAAATTATCTGAAGTAAATCATAATGGTAATGTCCAAAAGTAGGTTGAGAATCTGATCTCTGACCTATTCTTAACATACGTTATTCGAGTCTCAAGTTTACAAAGAATGTTATGTGTGTGTGTGTGTGTGTGTGCATATATTTATCCATTTTATTGATTCAAATGTATTGTTTTGAGGAGTCAAATACACAATACTTGTTTGTTTGTCTTGCATACACTGTACCAGGTACATTGATGAAGGCGAACCGTCAGCTCTGTGCGACAACCGATGGCATTCCATCCTTCTGCAGTATGACGGGTCAGGGGAATGGGCCCTGTACATTGATAGACTTCTTGCTATCAGCTCCACGGGTCTCGGAACTACGGGTTATGATTTCAACGAGCCTTTGGCGTTCACCATTGGAGCTGAAAGTTTAAACATTAACGGTATGCTGTCTGTGGATATTACTAAAGACAATCCTTCAATGTCCGGGTCATTCATGTGCTCGGTTTTGTGTCGTTTATTCTGTTTCCTATCAATTACTGCCATGTTGTCCTATTAACCAAAGCTTGTGAATTTCGAGTCCCTTTTCTCAACTGAAACCTTGAATTACCTCTGTTGACGGATCCCTCATCAGCTGTTCTTTTACTGCAAGACGTCAAACGTTTATCCGTTATCCTGGTAATTCGCATCATACATTTATCTCAATTGTTTTGTTTTCATACCGAGATTCACAGGAAAAGTACCAGGTATCAGTGCTTTTAAACTATAAAAAAAATCAAAGAAAACATTCAAGAAAAAACTTCAAATGGACTTGAAAACCAGTGGAGACAATTCATTCAAACTTGGTCTGATCGTGCTTTCCTATTACGGCAATAAGAAGGTGATGTGATTACATCATAAATTTCGAAACCAAATGGCCGCCATACCAAAGTAGATGTCGATATATAAAATGTAATCTACGATCTAAAAAAAAGGAGTTTGAAAGTGATGATCACACTTTATTCAGAGATCATCAGGATAGTGTTGTGAATTTCAGAGGGTGGAGTTGCAGAACTGTCGATGGTCAAGGGTCAAACGACATATATTTCATGAAGTGGACTGAATCGAGCTTCATGCAACAATTAACTATGAGACATAATGACTTTTGGGGAGATTCTTTAGTCGGTCAAACTTTAGGACCAAATTCTGTTTTGTAATGCCAATCTCATAATAATCCAAAATATGTGATAGTCACTAAGGCCTTTGCTTTTCTCACTCATAATTATCTACAACCAATTTTGTACAATAACTCACAGAGACTATTCAGATATCAGGCTTCAATATTTGGAGTGGCTTGGTAGATGATTCGTTGTTGGCCAGAATTCAGGCGAAATGTCATCCAGGTGTGTTCGGCAACGTCCTTTCCTGGACCGATTTAGCCACAGATGAAGCCTACCAAGATGTATTCTACGCACCCTCACAGTGTGATGGTAAGGCAGTTAAACTCGGGTGAGTTTATCCTCACCTTATGTTTCGTCCAAGTTCTCTTCATGTTTTTTCCAAGTATTCTTCATGTTGGGTTCAATGACAGTAGCAAGCACGTACTCGCTCTGCATTGTCGTTTGGTTTTCTATTGTTGTTGCAGCTGCCGCAATTTGTTCTCAAAGAAAAATTGTGAACGCGTTCTTTGGTTTCTCAGTATTAAATCACTCCGAAGTGTTTCACATTGTGTCATAGAGAAATCTAAAGCCCTGGATTCCCGCAATCATAGACTGGATATCAGTTCCAGAGTAAAAACCAAGGAGGTACGAGAGAATGTACCTCCTTGGTAAAAACAACTCGGAATACAACTCGTTAAACCTAACGCCGTCATTGTTTTTGGGAATCCTTAGCACTACGCTAAAGAAAGAACGTACAACAAGACGTGCTCAAAGTATAGAACTCAATGGTGGAAAAAAAAAAACACATGGTAAAATTTTGGTACGCTATTTGCTACAGTCGATCAGTGCATAATACATACTCCACTTATGCATCCATATGTTTATTCAGATATCGATGACTGCCTGTCTTCGCCCTGCCTTAATGGAGGGACCTGTCTTGACAAACTCCATGCCTACCAGTGCATCTGCCCGCGGGGTTTTAACGGTTCGCTCTGCGAGACTCACGCTGATCTTTGCGATGACCATTCTTGTCAAAATGGCGGGACGTGTTCCTCAGTCAATGGCACGGTCGTCTGTTCTTGTTTTGAAGACTACGTCGGTACCTTCTGTGAAATCCCCATAGGTAATTTATGTATTCTATAATTTATTGAGATTTTCAGTTCGATTATGTGTCGGTCCGTGTATGACATTGATTTCATGCTTTTATACAAAGCAAGTCCTAAAGCATAGAATGTAAATTGGGCAGAACAATGCGTAATACCCGAATCAAATCATGCCATCA
Organism: Diadema antillarum; assembly: GCF_040938485.1. NCBI lineage: Eukaryota > Metazoa > Echinodermata > Echinoidea > Diadematoida > Diadematidae > Diadema > Diadema antillarum. Next base: position 1,232,744 of record NW_027270954.1, read on the forward strand.
AGTGCATTTAATTGCCTTGGATCTATAAATATAAATAAATGTAAGCATGAATAAACATCAAAGTATGATGTTTATTTCAATTGACTCTGATTATCCAAATTTTCCTGAGAAATTACTGAGATAGGCCTAGGTGTGTTTGCAATTATTTTACACTGGAGGTTCAGTTAATTAATTAGATAATTCACGTTGTACTAAGTTCTTCATTGATTATTGATTTTCGGCATGCAGTGCACGGTGGTTGGGGAAACTGGTCAACGTGGGGAGTTTGTTCGGCAAGCTGTGCGGGAGGGACGCGTCAGAGGAGCCGGGAGTGTATCAACCCTCCACCAAACGAGTTCGGCAGGTCATGTTCAGGATCAAACATCTCCATTGAGGAATGCAACACCAATGAATGTCCAGGTGAAATAATCAGTTCTTGATATATAAAATCTCCCAGATAAACTCAAGTATCAAAAATAACTAAAAGTATTAACATGTCCAAATTCAAGAAAATCTTCCGTCGAGATGTTTTCAATTTGCAATTCAATTCGCGTTTATTTCATTCAAACAGATAAAAACATTCAGACAAGGTATATAAATAAATTCAAATTGACAATACAAATGTAACAGAATGTGGAGACAGCAAGAAAAACAAAGTTTCATAAGCAGCTGCCACCATAACAAAAGCATTTATAATAAAAGTCATACTAAGTCGTACAAATAAATGTGCATAGATATTAAAGCCAAAGTAATTGAAAATACATGTTCTACAACAGACACATAAAGAGACAAAAAAACAAAACAACAAAAATACAAAGACAGAGTAGTACCCGAATGCGTAGATTACTTTTCTTTTTCCAATAAGAATAATTTAAATTTTCGTTTAAAAAACATTTATAGATGGAACTCATTTTAATTGGCTGTGGCAAGTTATTCCAAATTAAAGGTCCTCTATACAAAACAGAATATAAACCAACATTGTTTTATTAAGAGATAAATGAACATTCAGAAGATTTCTCAAACAATACGATAAATAACACTATTTAACTGAAAAAAAAGGAAGGGAGACTTGGGGGAATGCAGTTTGTAAAACATAAACACATAAATACACCAATATTGTAATTGTTCAATTCAAAAATATCTAAAACCTTACATTTCATTTTAAAAAAAGGTTTAGTGGAGGCAAGATTATTGGCGTGACATATAATTCTTACTGCTTTCTTCTGCAGACGGAAAAGTCTGACCATAGAATAATTTGATGTATTTGCCCAAGCAATGTTACCATATTGAAGTTGACTTAATACAATAGCGTTATAAATCATACATTAAATATTGTGAGGAAAATTTCGTAATTTGTATACCGATACATTAAGAAATCTTGTTACAGACTGAATCAATATGTTTATGCTAAGATAATTTATTATCAATAATGACGCCAAGAAATGACAATGAACTCGTAATTATAAGATTGTTATTCATATGAATTGCTGAATTCAGTATATCAATTTTCTTATTAGTACAAATCATACATTGAGTTTTCTTCACATTCAAAACTAATGTATTTTTTTATTCAAAACTAATTCATATTTATATTTTCATTGCAACTGATTGACAAATTGCCCTACATCGACGTGAATAAGCACTGAATTGATTATTGATATGTGTTGATCATCTAAAACAGGAAAGTCTGGTTGCTGTAATATGAACGATGCGATTTCTTTCATGACTTAATTTCTCCTTTTGAGATAACTGCGTTTCTCTCTTTGTTGATGTAAGAATAACGTTGGAGCGCATGTTTGCTTTTCAACGGCTGTTACAATGCAATGATCCTACGCGTGTTATATGATTAATTTGATTCTTTCTTCATTGCTGTAAAGCAGCGATCACAGGGAGAATATAATAAAAATGTTGTACTTTGTCATCACTAGTTTGTATTATGCTACAGGCTCCTCGGAAGTGAATACTTGATGATCATTATCAACTATCTAATTCTTTACTCACCATATAGGATGTCCGCCTCTGATCGCTCCTGTTAATGGCAGCGTTCACTGCATCAAAAATAACAATACACACAACTGTACGATTCGATGCGACGATTCAGAACATGATTTTGTTCAGCCTGTCAAGCCATTCTACACGTGCGGCCCCGCCACCAACTTTGCCTGGAGTCACCAGAGTCTCTTCAACCGTCTTGGCACCCTGCCGGCCTGCAGGAGTACGTTATGAGTAGCAGCAGTAGTAGCAGTAGTAGTAGTAGTAGTAGTGGTAGTAGTAGTCGAAGTAGTCGTAGCAGTAGTAGTAGTAGTAGTAGTATAAAGGCGGTGGGATTAGTAGTAATTTCTGGTGCAGAAGTAGTACTACTAACGACTATTAGGCCTAATCATGAAAATAATACTGATGATAATGATGGTAATGACTGCTCCCCAGACATACTCAAAATACTTTACGCAGGCGTCCAAAGCACATCTAGGATGAGGGTAACATTCAACCAAGTGAGTTCTGTACGGGCTTGTAACTAGGTTTGGAACAAAACGCCATGATCACATCACAAAGTGCTTCACTAATGTACTGAAACACTTCGCATCATTCGCCATGTGTATTGTCTTGAGATAAGGAATGGCTTGTTTCATCTCCGGAAGCAAGGCATTGCAGGTGTTTTCTTATAGTTTCATTGAAACCTGTCAGTATTTTAAGCTTATAATTATGTTCTAACGAATGCGGTGGATAGCATAAATTATCGTCATCACAGATTTATTATGACTGAAGGATTCCCTATACGGGAAAAACCTGCACGAAATGTGCGCGGGGTGGGGGGATTGGGATTTGCGTCCCAATGCCGACTACTGCAGCTCTTGTCGCTCCTACATAAATTCCACAACAACGTAACTTTTAGCAGGGAACTACAGTGTTGCATTTAAATGTCACTTCGGTCTGTCGGAGTATGACCGCATAATAACCGAAGCATAACCGAACTAGGAACGAAGTATAACCGAAGTGTCATGGATGACCCGTGTCGCAACCTCGCAACAGTTCAAGAACTCTCCTTGATTTTAGTTCCTCTGAAGTGGGATATTTCCATATTCAACAAGTGCTGTACCTCAAGTTTACTTTGTGTTGTGTTTGAAACTCGTGCAGAGATCGAGTCTCCGAACTCTCTGGAAGCATCGGTTGTTTTCACCTACCCCGACACCTCGTGTACCTCGGATGCCGCCAGGGACGAACTGCAACAGACTTTCACATCCACTCTCCGCAATGTGTCGCACCTTCTCAGTTGTGACCTTAACTTGGACTGTGACATTGAAGATATAGAGGTAAATAAAAAAAGAGCACTCTCCATATTCTAATGGATTGGTAAATAAAGTAAGTTATTCATTTTAGATTAATGCCTCATTTTAATGTTTGTTTAATCCTATAACCAGGCCTGGCTTTTTTGTCTGTTCTGTGGCCGGGGGAGGGTTGATTCAACCCCCCCCCCCCCCCGAGATCTCGGCCGTCGATCGCGAAATCGCCCTGAAATTTGGCACATACAGTACATTACTTGTCGCGTAATCTACCAAACTATAAAAGAAAAAATATGATTTTTTTTTAATCGTTTATATTTCATATTAACTAATATGCGTTAAATCATAAATTTTGCTCTAATTAAGAAATTAAATCTAATGGCATCCTAAGTTTTTGGTGACATTATTCCTTGTAGCATTCCTAACAGTGTACTTGAAAAAAAATCTGGTATCAAAGTTAGTTTCTTATGTATTCTATTGTTTTATGAATTTGTTATGTATTTCATTGTTTTTGGACCTTTTGTTATTGTTTTTTTCGTTTCTTGTTCACAAAACTTATTACAGAACCTATTTTAAGCATAATTATGCTAAAATTAATTGATTTCAGCCATTGAAAGTGAAAATAATAATATCTTTATGAATAAGGTGAGAAAACTCTATTTGCATAGACTTTGTACACAAAATCACGTTTTTGAGCCATTTTCGGTCTGACAAGCATGAATAATAGGTCGTGCAGCGTCGTAACGTTATGTCCAATTTTCGCGAAGTAAGATGAAGACAAGATGTGCGAGACTTGAGACTCAGCGAGCGGCGCAGTCAAAAAAATTTCGCGCGGCAGAATAGTCGCAGAAAACGTCGAGGGGGGGGGGGGTTGATTCAACCCCCGGCCCTTTAAGGGTTAAGGTGTCAAGCGAACTGATTATCGATGCAAATATCACTATAAGAGTATAATATATGTATTTACATAATCATATGATACATTATATATGTATGTATATAATATATAATCATATGTGATACAAAAATATGTGTAAATGTATATTTGCGTATTAAAGCCAACATGACAATACTCCCTCCATCTCTCTCTCTCTCTCTCTCTCTCTCTCTCTCTTTCTACCTCATCTCCCTCTTTCCCTCACACACACTCATTAGATAAGCAACTGTGCCAATCGCAGAAAACGAGCAGTGGTAGATGAACCCGTCAGGATTTCTGTCGTCGCCAAGAAGAATTTCTCGTCAACATCCGGGGAATCTGGTATGGGTTAAAAGCATCTCCGAAATAAGAGAAGTTTGTGGGCAGACTTTAAAAAAAAACTTTGTACTTTGTTTTTCCCCCACGTGTGTGTGTGTGTGTGTGTGTGTGTGTGGTGTTGCGGGGGGAGGGGGGGTATTAAGCATTGCATGCTGGGTTTTTTTTCTCTGATTCACCCAGACGAAGCAATCAAAATACACCGTAGTCACAGTATTGTTCGTTAAAAAAAAGCAAACTATCAAAATAAGATATATCAAAATATTGCTCAAATTCAGGAAATTATGTTACAGAATCAAACTCCAATTACTAGAAGTGCTTTTATACTTGGTTCTACAGAAAACCTGAAGTGTTACAACGTGCTTTATTTGTTTGCAAAATACTTAAAATCATATTTTCTATCCGAAATAAAAAGAAATCATTACGTTTCAGCCAATTTTGTCCAGTTTTAAGCAAGTGAAGAAAGTAGACAAATATGTCTGAGAAAACTAAAGGTTTTGTATTTTAAAATTAATCGGAATCGTATTCATATTATTTAGATGTTCCGTAGCTGCCTGTCAAATTTGTATTATTTGTCTTTATCGTCTTTATCATATGTGACATTTATTTTGTACATGAATGTTTCAGTAAACAAAATTTCAAGGTAAAACAAAACAGATATCATGTCAATAATTTGAGAAGAATGGTGTTGAATCGTCTTGCACTGCGATGTAATTTCCGTCAACAGGTGCGCAGACATACGACAAAATGCGCTCAAGTCTGCTCACGCTCATGGCTAACGGATCGTTAACATTGACAATCAATGGGCGACAGCATGCCCTTGATCCAGACGCCGTCACGGGACAAGTCAAGCTCGTCTGCCCCGAGGGCTTCGGCGAGACTGCTACTGGTGGCTGCTGTAAATATCTCGCTGAAACTGCATTGTATAGACATCCTTGGCAACGTGTTCTGATTTTGGGCCTACGCAGACTTTTTTTGACAATTTCATCGCAAAACCTATGTCGAAGTTTTTAATTAAGTTGTCTCCCAGATAGTTGCACTCTGATCGTAAAGACTGTAAGGTCTGCAACAAAGTTTGTCTCATTTCTTACACAGTATCGATTATACAAATCCAATGTAAGCACATTAAACAGTGCAAGGAGTGACACAAATCGAAGATATTCTCATACGGCGTAGACATTTCCCTAGGTATGAGATAAGCGTTACATTGATTATTTCAGTTTAGTCTGCACACCCACTCTCAGTAAGAAAGCCACTTTTCCTACACATTCATAGCTCTGCCTTGAGGAATTCATGATCTATTAAATTGTTGAAAGGAGATAAATTTCATACATAATGTCAAAATACTCCCATACCTATATTATGATTCTTTGTGTTCTACTTTATTATTACCACTTTCCTAGTATTGATTGTTATCATTGCTATCCTTGCTGCCTCATACCAGTTGAACCTGAATTAATCCTTTGTGTAATATAACAAAATAACCATACTAAAATCCTGAAAAAAGCAAAATTTGTCTTCAGGAATGTATTTTTTATCTATCGCAAGTGTGCCCATTCCCTCCTCTCCCCCAAATAGTGTGCAAATGTTGTGTATTATAATCAACATCCTCTCTTTCTCTCTCAGCACTGTGCCCCATTGGAACGTTTCAGTATGTGCTGAATGAGACGCGGAGCTACTGTGTTCCTTGCCTACCAAACTCTTATCAGGATGAAGAGGGACGGACGGAATGTTCTCCCTGCCCAGACGGCATGATTACCATCGATTTCTCGTCCACAAAGTCATCCGATTGTATTAGTACGAATATTTCATAACTATTCAATACATGCTACCTCTCACTTTGTCTTTAAAAGTATCTTAAGATAATACCTTATGCATCGAAGATTGGTAACAAACTGTATATTAACAGAAGCAGATGACAAATTGTATAATCACGACAGTAATGATGAAAATGACAGTTACGATTATCTGACAGGAAGAATAATTCGAAAAAGGACAAGCATAATAAAAAGAAGAAGAAAATTTGACCGATGATATTTTGACATAAATTCAAATACATTTTTTTTTCTAAAAAGAAAGAACTACGCTAAGTATACAATATCAGTACTATAATTGAGGTCGTCCTCATTTTTTTTCTTGATTTTCTTTTTCATTTTCCCTGTTGTATTCACCAAAAAGTGGCTTGCCCTGAGGGAATGTATCATGATATAAAGAATCCGACGGTAGAGGACGCTGCACCTTGCCGACCCTGTCCCAGGAACACGTACCAGAACGAGACGGGGCAAGCGCGTTGCACCGGTTGTCCTGAGGGTTACGTCACTCTTCAATCTGGTTCGGAAGACGTCACTGACTGTGTTGGTGAGACAAGTCACTTTACTTTTTGTGTTTTACTGATCTGACCATTTCATTTGTCAGAGGGTTTTTTTTGGGGGGGGGGAGGTTTGGTTTTTTGACTCCAGACTAAATGCAGAGATAGGTATACACCGAATCGACTTATATCTTTTAAATTCAAGATAACAAAAAGTTGACTACCGCCTGCGAATTTCCAACAGCGGCTAACGTTTCTAGTCATCAACCCTTAGGGAATATACGAGTCAAATATTCAGTGGTTTTCGTATTCTTTAAATTTACTGCAATTGAAAGTATTTCGATCAATTAGTTTAAAAAATTTCTGGTCTTTCATCTTCCAGTTTAAAATGTCGGATTTTTTTTTATTTTTAATGTTTTGGTTTTCCTGAGCGTAAGAGAGATCCAGAGTGCACAACAGCATGTTAACATAAAGATATTAACAGAATCAATGAAAAGATAGGTAGTACATAAATATTGACACTTTGGATCAGTGTAACAGCTTTATAATTGCATATTACAGTACAGTATAGTTACTTTAAGATCTTAAGCGAAATATTATTCAGACTGTGCGCTCTATACAACCTCTCAACAAGTTTTATTCTTTACTTTCTCGAAAAATAATTTCTGGGGACTTTTTTTGCCGTGATCGTGGTAGTACTATAATTTATCTCGGTTTGTTGTTCTTTTCATGATTTCGAGATATTTACATATAAACACCAGGAGTTCAATGTCTTTCATTTAGTTAGCGGTATCTACATATTTTGGTATTGTGTTTTGTATGAAAAAGTGAAATTGAAGTTTTGATTCAAACCAAATCTAGGTCAGTTCCACTGTGTTGTCAGTTTTGAAGTGACCTACATTAAACTCAAAGAGGGTTGCGTTCAGAACCGATCGTAGGACAGGTGAATACTGAGGACAGCAAAAAATACTTCCACGATTTAACAAATAAATTGTATATCAATAATGCCTTAACCCTAACCAGGCCGGGCTTTTTTGGGTGTTCTGTGGCCGGGGAGGGGTTGATTCAACCCCCCCCCCCCCCCCCCCGAGATCTCGGCCGTCGATCGCGCAATCGCCATGAAATTTGGCACGTGCATTACCTGTGGCGTAATCTACCAAGCTATACATAAAAAAATGGAAATTTTTGTCATTCTAATTAATTATGCTAATATATGCATAAAATCATACATTTTGCTCTAAATCAGAAATTAAAGCTCCTAGAATCCTAATTTTTGGTGAAAACATTCTTTGTAGCATTCCTAACGATGTACTTGAAAAAAAAAATGGTATCAAAATCAATTTCTTATGTATTGTTTTATGAATTTCTTATGTATTTCTTTGTTTTTTCGACCTTTTGTTTTATCATTTTTTTCTCGCAAAATTTATAACAGAACCTATTTCAAGCATAATTATGCTAAAATTAATTAGTTTCAGCCTATGAAAGTGAAAATAATCATATCTTTATGAATAAGAAGAGAAAACTCCATTTGCATAGACTTTATACACAAAATCACGTTTTTGAGCAATTTTCGGTCTAACAGGCATGTATAAAACGTTATGCAGCGTCGTAACGGTATGCGCGATTGTCGCGAAAATGGTGTCAGAAGATGCGCGAGACTTGAAAGTAGAAAGTCGGCGAGCGGCGCGGTCAAAAAATTTCGCGCGGCGGAGTAGTCGCGAAATTACCACTACGATTTAACAAATGAATTGTATATCATGAATGATATGGTGCTTTAATGTGCTTTCTGTGCAAAAATTTAGTTGCATGCAGTCAAGGAATGTACCTACACCCCACGGATTCACCCCGCCCATCCTGCCAGGCGTGTCCGCTCCACACCTACCAGGACAGACTGCTTCACCAAGAGGAAGAGTGTATTGCTTGTCCGCCCGGTCACATTACCCTGACTGAAGGCTCACAGAATTCCACGGACTGTCAGAGTTAGTAAAATGGTTGCTGGGATATCTGACATCTTCGATTTTCGTTTATTGTTGTTAAAGCAAGATACTGATACTGCTCCGGTGTAAACTGTTTTAGTAGTTGTAGTGATGATAATAGTAGCAGTAGTAGTAGTAGTAGTAGTAGATGATGCACATTCATTTGGCAATGGAATTTCATAGGACCAGATTTTAATGTGAGGGGCTGGAAGTATAACTGTATAGCTTCTACGCGTATTCGAAATAAATGATACAAACTAAATGGTAAAACCTTTTTTCTTTTTTATTACATGTACTTGAAATCTAGGAGAAAAGTTATGGAATTTGAATCTCTAAGATCTTTTCACGAGTGATATTGGCCCCCACCATGTGTTAAAATTAACTGAGGTGGTAATGTCAGCCAGTCTTAAGACTTTAGTGCCCCAGTGGTATGTGGAAAGAAAAGGAAATGATAGGCATACTGTGTTTTATCATTGTACTGTTGTCCATGTAAAGCTGTAAGGTTAGATGGCTTCCTTATCTTAGGTCCAATTTTTATTTGAATAATATGCAGTTATGAATTGAACATGATTATGATAGTTATCCTGGTGTTAAGGTGTAATTTTTCTTGACGCCCCGTGTAGAGTTCCTTACATCCATAGGTTCGAACGTAGGACATTCTATAAAAATGATAGAGATTTGTGAATGTCAAAAAGAGCGGTATAATGTGAGCGTCGAGTAAGTATCCTGTATGATCTCATATGCACTTTACTGCCCCCTTTCCCCCTTCACTCCAATTTCTGCAGACCGTCGAGGAACCTCTCATGATTCGAATCTGTTTCTCGTTTTCGTCGTAGCGGTCCTTGCAATAATTGCCTTCATTATCCTTGTCAGTTTCGTGGTAGTATTCATGAGGAAAGAAGCAAGGTATGATATGATGACTGATAAAATGAGATTGCATTCCGTCAAACAAAACCAAACATCAATACACTGTAATCAATTACAGTAGGCTAGGTCGCAGACCTGACACTCTCATGTTCTGAATGTTTTGACTGACCTTTGTCACAGTGTTGTAAAGAGATGAGTTGTTAAATATAAATGAGATTACGAGTATTACTAAAATAATTGTCATAACTCTTCCTGTTTGGTCTATGTCATCATACACGTAATGATTCCATTAACAAATCTCGTCATTCCTTTGGATTCACGGCGAAATTATCAGCATGTTTGCCATGACTTTAGCAACACAAAGGTAAAATTTCAAGGCTATCATAACATGCATGCTTATCGTCGCAGTTATTTGTTATCAACGAGATTTCTGAAGCCTCCTCAAATTCCTGCACCGTGCGTTTATCAATTTACATGGCTTTGAGTGATGTATAATGATAAGAGCTTTTCGTCCAATACCCCCTACCCCCACCCTGTTTGTCCAGGAAAGGAAGTTATGACCTCACTGCAAGGAAAGGAAAGGCCAGGAAGTTGACGAGCGATCTTCGGCTGCTGTTTCCCGACAACAAGACGGACAAAACCAGGTCGGACATTTAATGTGATAGCATAAACCCCATTCCTGAGATCTAATTTTTCTATTAGTAATTCGAGCAAACATACATAACTGTCACGAGAAGACCGTTATTAACTGCATTTTTTTTCTATTTCCTGCGTGATTAAGTATATTTCACTTTTTGCTGAAACCACAAACGAATAGTTGATAATCGTATTGCTTCTTTATGATTGATCCCTGCATAAGATGAAGCCCTGGATATGATTATTACATCTCACCCATAGTTCACTTCTTCTGAGTTACTGCAAACATTCGACACAATAGCATGCATCATTAATCGCTGAAATATCCTTAAAACAGCCTCCTGTTATGCAAGAGTTACGAGCATAACGAATGTCCAGGTAGTGACAGATATTCATGTAAACAAATGATGCACAGGACAGAGTGGATCGGTGTGAATTGGATGTGCGAGTTTAACTTTAGGACTGTTTTAACCCACGAGCGCAGCGAGTGGATTTTAGACTGTTCCAAAGTTAAACGAGAACATTCGATTCTCACTGACACACGAAATAGGCCTGTGCATCACTTGTGTTATACAATGGGCCCGTAAATTCATGAAATACAACCATTTTCCCCATCATGCAAGACTTGAGCCATGCGTTTGGATTTTACCGGACACATGGCCGTGCGTTCAGATTTAACCGGACGCATGGCTCAGTGTGGATCAGTAAAGATCAATGCATGACAATTGACCAATCAGATTGCAAAGATTCTAAATCCCATTTTATAATGCGATATGCTTCTTAGTCATTAGACATCCATTGGTAGTGCGGAACCCCATTTATTTATTTCCGTGTGTCTATTCATCTGCCAATGATGTGGAAAATAGAGGTATATTGATAACTTTTCTCACCCAATATCATAATCTTTCTGTTCCTCCAGGAGCGGTAGAGATGTCTCGTCCTCTACTCCGAGGTCAGGGAACGTCAAGAAGATGAAGAAGACAAGCGATATTGAGCTGCGGATGTTTAATGACAAAATTGAAACATCCATTCCAGATGGGTTGACCAGTACTGGATATGTGGAAGACGAGTCTATGTCACAGTAAACCATTATGTTTCGGGCATTTCTTTGTCTCTGTTAAAGGTGGTTGTTAACGATTTGCTGGAGTGTAGTGATTTAAAGAAGTTGGAGTTATCACATTTAATGAATATGTATAGGTCAGATGTATCACAGATTGGCCAGACAGCGAAGTTGCCACGCCCTTTTAGCTTTGCTGCGCGGACGTTTGAGACGATGTTTGAGCTGGACGTTCTCCTCTTCCCTGCGTCGTGCTAAAAAGTAGCTTTTTATTACGCTGACGCGCAACCTATAAAGAATAACATTGCATAACAAAGAATAACATAAAGAAAAAGATTGACATTGCAGATACCCCAAATCAAAACAAAAGTTACCTTAGGTGACCGATCATTTTTTTGTGCAGCCCCTAGGTTGTGGAATAGATTACCATTAGACATTCGGAAATGTCAGACTTTAAATAGTTTTAAATCAAAAGTGAAAACTTTTTTGTTTTAGCATGGGCTCATTTCTTTTTGTACTTCCCATGCAGCATTGTGCAACATAGGAATTTAAGAGCTCTTGAAGCGCAGTAGAATATATAGACGTAGTTTCTGCGCTTGATAAATGATTTATTATCATTATCATTATTATTATAAAATGGCGCCCCCATATAATGGGTGCATGAAGTAGCTCCCTACGTCGTGAACTGAGCGGACGTAAAAATAGCACAGAACGCTTATATACAGTGAAAAACTCAGGCGCGCGAGCTATAAACAGATCAACTTTGATACGCGATTCTGCGCATGCTCAGACCAGGTCCCCCCTCCCCCCCCCCCCCCCCCTCTGAACGTTCCCATTGCTAAAATCTAAAGCTCCTTATTATACCAGAGGGCAGAGGCGCCACGTAGCCAGCAGTAATGGTTTGGCTAGTGTATCCAATGCCAGACTCTCTGTACAGGTTTCTGTTATCTTATGATTTTACAATGTGGAAAATGGTCTGATTTCAAGGGTAAAGCTTGTCCAGAAGTCAACTTGCACTGAGAGTATCATTATTTTGGCTCATAGTCCAGCCCTGTGCACACTGGAACTAGTTCGGAGATTATTTACTCATTATTTGTCGGAGGAGAGGCATGGAGATATGATTAGCCTCGAATAATTTGAGAGCGTCACTACTGGTTTTTTTTTTTTTTTGTATTCAAGCTTGGTATGAAAGTAGCTATCAAGTGTGCTATAAAGGAGTGAATTTATAAGATGAATTTCAAACGTTGATCGTAACATGTGAAAGTATGTTTTTGCAGGTTAAGGTATTTTCCGTTTTGTAACTTCGTAGTGATCTGCTATAATGAGGATGTTTGGAGATTTGGTTTTATAATCAATGCACATTACGAAATCAGGCCGTATTTCATAAGCACATTGCGTGAAATCAAAGATTTGTTATTCAGATAGTTCAAGAAGAACAGTGTTTGGGTGCGTTCGCAATACACGCACATTACCCATGATTTAGCGGAAGTTGTACCCTGGAAGACAAACGTGTTATTATTTAATTTGATGTAGTGGGACAGTGCTGTTGTTTCCCGATACATGTATGTAGTCTGGAGAGTAAATAATTTTATTCTATATAAAACATATTATTTCTGACAACTTCGAATGCTATGTATAAAGTTTGGAGGCTTATCCCGTCACTGGTTAAGACACCTCGGGTGTCTCTCGTAAAGCCTGGCACCGTGCTAGGACTTTTGTCCTCTATGTGTTCGAGGCCCGTCCACCTACGGCGTCACGTATCCTAGGGCTGGATTAGTCTCCGCAGCACGACCTAACGTCGCCGCGCTGTGGGACGCCATTGTCGCCTCGACATTGAATTTTCCAAGCTATCTACGTTAAGCTCTTCGTTGTTTTTCCCACTCACGATGGATATCGATTCCGGAGTCTCGATCTTAAGTCAATACTTGAATTTTGTTATAAAAGTCACTTGGGAAACTGGAACAACATCCTTATAGTCCACCGAGCTTTCGTCCGAAAGCAAGTGCTGGCTCCAATCCTGGATTGGAGCCAGCACTTGCTTTCGGGCGAAAGCTCGGTGGTCTAGTGGAGATGACGCCTGTCCGGTGATCAGGAGGTCGTAGGTTCGAATCCTGCTCGAGTATGTACGCCCATGATTTTTTTATCATGGCTACTACTAAAACACTGATCAATTCAGTGCTTATTTACGTCGAAGTAGGGCAATTTGTCAATCAGTTGCAATGAAAACATCTCGACGGAAGAAATTCATGAATTTGAATAACATCCTTACAGTTGAAGTCTGGATAAAGACTAGCTTATAACTTGATAAACTATACAGGTCAATACCGTGAATTGTTATTAAATACCATTGTACAAGATGTCATAAACTGATAAGTAGAATGAAGAGTTGATAGTCAGCCTTTTAAAATGATATCTTTCAGCAGTATACAGTGATTACATTAATGAATGTATGTTTCAAATGCACGCACATAATGTACCGGGGATTTTATTTTGTTCCCCTTTCTAATGAAAGGTATATTTCATTTTGGGTGGTCAAACGACCTAATCTGGACGAATGAGTGAGTTAACATGTTAACATGCTGTAACATTCATCGTCTTTCGTTTGTGTGTGTGTGTGTGTGTGTGTGTACAATATGTGTGTGTGTTTTGTTCTTGTTTTTGGTGTTGTTGTTTTGTTTTTTTTTTGGGGGGGGGGGGGTTTGCTAATGTGAGGGCGAATAGATATCAAGTTCTTTCGAGAAAAATATATATATATATTATATACATATATGTCTGCAATGTTGGAAGAGGCATGACCAAGCTCGTAATAGGCAGCAGGAATGAAATGAGTGTTTTCATTCTTTGGGTGCATGGTGTATTGTGAACATGTTTGTTCAACCCTCCTTCGTGTGCCGATGTTATCAAGTAATCTTGATCATGGCCAAACCAAGAGAAGACGAAGAGAAAGAAGAAGACGTGAGAATACCAACAAGACGAACGTGAAGACGAGAAGATAAAATGCCGATATGCTCTAATTACTTGAAAATCAAGAATTAAGACATAATTATATTGAAAGACGTGTACTTTTGTGGTTTATACTTCTGCACTTATGTCAAATTACTCAGGCCTTGATTAAAGGACTTTCTAAAACAATTATCTCTTTAAAGATGAGCGTTTATCATTTCAGTACTTTTCTTTTCGTGACTCTGAATAATTTCAAATTAGATTGGATGCGTCCCCCCCCCCCCCTTCAAAATGATTACTAACAAAGAAACAAGTGAATTCCACCGACATGTCCCATGTTCTCGGCTGGGTTCACTATTTTGAGCTGTTCGGTGCGTATTAGCCATTAACCTCCTAGCCGTAAGAAGGGACTTTGTGATAGCAAAGTTGGGTTGATTTGTGTGTGTGTGTGTGTGTGTGTGTGTGTGTGTGTGTGTGCTAGATACAGACTAAGAGAGATGTCAGAGAAGAAGAACCGGTTTGGGTCTATTCTTTTCTACATTACACGTCAAGTGGTCCGCGTTTCTATGGCTGAATCAAGGAAAGGTCTGATAAATAAGCTCGTGTGGGTGTCGAATTTTATCCTTACATACCTTGTTTCTAGCCACTCCGTTTCTTCCTCTTGTTATCTTTTTTCTCTTCTTCTTTTTTAAAAGATCACAATATCGCACTTTCAGACACATGAATTGTTCGCCTATACCTCTAAGACTAAGCGTATTGGAACAGAATGATTGAAATATGCTTCACAAGCACAAACACATAAACAATTAAAAAGGGGGGTACTCGTGCATCAAAGAATTGAAGAACATGTGTGTATATAATATTTGATGCAATATGCATTGTATTTCTGTTTCAAGGCACATTCAAGCATGCTCTATTTATTATACGAAATTTTTGATTACAGTCAGATTTGTCAACACGAGTAGAAGTTCAGTAAAATATCGCTGCCAATATTCAAACGATTTTTTTTTCCTCGATCATGTTTATTGGTTTTCTCTATCATCCTCATAATAATACACAAGGTCCCTCCTATCATGTGATTGTTATGCAAACAACTCTACTGCGCATAGTGACGTGCGAAAAAAAAATAATAACCCGAGGTTTTAATGGAAAGGTAGAACGCCACAGCTAAATGTGACACATAAACTACGTTTGCGCGTGACTTCTGCTCGATAGTGAAAGACGAAGGTGTTTTGCTTTCGCTCTTCCAGGGACGCATATGAATATATATATATATATATATATGTGTGTATATATATATATATATATCAATTTATATAAAAACAGTAACAAACGTTTCCACAGCTGTATCAACTGGATACAAGAATTTCAGAGTTCTACAACTTCAGGCAGCAGGTACAGTGTAATAACATTTAATTAGACACTTTGACCAGATACGTCCAGTAGAACTCAAATCTTTTCCTGTGTTTAGATTACGCTGCAAAAAAACAAACAAACAAACAAACTTATGACATCGTCTTGTTGGGTACAGTATAAATAAAAAACCGTAAGAAATGACGTTTTTGTTACCATAGTAGGAAAAGTGGCATAAATGACGTGGGCAATTAAGCATTTCATCTTATTAGTGAAATACTGTACAGCGTGTCCCAGAAAAAACGAAACCGAGTTTCATTGCTATTTTTTGCGATCATAATAACATATTTGTTTTATGAGATATGCATGAATGGAAAGATTTCCTTCTCTTCTTTCATTTGGTGCACGATTCATTGTTCATAATTCATGCATGGCTGAGTTAGAACAATAGAAAGTAATGCTACTAAATTTTCATTTGCACGAGCAAATGGCGACTTTTGATGAGTTTTTAAGGCTGTTTGGGCAATCCTTTGTAAAAAAATGAAATCATGGCCTTAATATTCATTCTTTTTCCTTTCAAATGATATCTCATGCGTAGAAAATGATCTACACCTACTCGAGAAAAGTTATTTTGGAAATATGTGTCCATTTTTACTCAGAAAGATGGATAGTAATCAAGGAGTCAGTTAGCTTTCCCGACGCCTGCCCGACTTGGCAGATAACAATGGCCTTCATGCTTCAGTGAATTTACACAAACATGAAGGGACGGGTTAAAAGGGAATGTTACAGACGGTTCGGAATAGGGTCATAAATTAGCACATGATCCAACCACAGAGCAAGGGTGTTCATCAGCGGAATGTGATGGGGATGAAAGTAACTGAAAAAGCTTTCCGAGCCCTCCCCCCCCCCCCCCGCACACACACAAAACAAAACAAAACAGACGACGACTTTTTGCCCTGCACTTGTACCTTTGAAATGTTAGAAGCGCAAGTTCAGTGATAAATAAAGCGAAGAACACTCTCTTTCTTCTTCCCCTTCCCCTTCAAAAACTTCAAAACCCTGTCAGTGATGAAGGACTAAGCACGAGTGATGGAAATGTAGAGAGGAATAAAAACAGTGAAATAAGGTATAAAATCATCAAAATGTGTATCATTGTTGTTCGATTTCCCGTATATAGTCCAGTCAATCTAGCGATTTTTAGGGGGTAACCCACCACTAATTGCAACAGTAGGAATTTTACTGCAGAGCAAGTCGTTGAGGCCTCCTGAACACCATACTAAAAGTCCCAAAAAATCCAGCGGGGCAATTTAGTAAAATTTGCATAATATGCAAATTAGCACCTGAAATGAGAGGAAATTGACAGATCTCAGCTTCCCGTTATCCAATTTTAAAGATTTAAATGTATAAACTTATATTTTGTAGGTCACTGAACACGATAGATGCCTTTTCGAATTGGTCGTACAAAAATAATTTACATAAAATGCAAATTAGCGGTAACTGTAAGAGTACATTCATAACAACAGTACTCACGTTGGCACAATGCACGTTTTGCATATGGGGACGCGGGGTTGAGGGGGTAACTTTGGGCGCCTCCCAAGGGGCCGCTTTAAATGTGCATCACTTTTAACTATATAAGTATTGTAAAGCAATGTCTCCTGTATTGATTACATTGCATTTCTTGAAAACAAAAATACCCTTGCTGTAAGGCACGATCGAATTTTGACAGTATGTACTTTTGGAACATATATATTCGCGTTATATGATATTATATGTTTTCTATATTGCCAAGAGGATAAAGGGCATTTCGGGGGCACACGCCACAGGGTCGCCCTTCAATAAGCACCCTTTTTATTGTGTAGATCTTGTAAAGCAAATCTTCTTCTATCATATTCATGACTTTTCATTGATATAAGAGTGTATTTGCTGTATTGCTGGACCTACATTTAAAACCATTCACACTAGAACAACTGCATTTGCGTTGCTAATATCCGTATCTTGTCATAAAGGGCGTGAGCGTAGGTGTAAATTCAGACACCTCCCCAGGGATTACCTTTGGATGTCCACCTTTTTGACAATGTAGTTATTGTAGAGCAATGTTTCCTCTACTAATTAGTTGCATTTTTTGGGGGAAACAAAAGTGCCTTTGCTATACGGCACGATGGAATTTCGAAAACATGTACGTTTGGAACATATATATATTCGCGTTATATGATATTATATGTTTTCTATTATTGCCGTGAGGGTGGAGTATTTTTGGCACATCCCACAGGGTTGCCGTTTGATGCGCACCCTCTTAAGTGTATAGATCTTGTAAAGTTAAGTTTCTTCTATCATTTTCATAACTTGTCATCGATGAAAATTGTATTTGATGTATTGCCGGAACTACTTTTACAACCATTCATGCTAGAACAACGGTATTTGCGTTGCTAATATCTGTGTTTTGTAATAAGGGGGCGTGAGCGTAGATGTGAATTTGGACACTTCCCAAGGGATTACTTTTGAATGTTCACCCTTTTGACAATATAGTTATTGTAGAGCAATGTCTCCTCTATTAATTAGTTGCATTTCTTGGAAACAAAGGTGCCTTTGCTATTCAGCACGATGGAATTTTGAAAACATGTACGTTTGGAACATATATATATTCGCGTTGTATGATATTATATGTTTTCTAAGTTGCCGTGAGGGTTGAATATTTTTGGCACATCCCACAGGGTTACCATTTAATGTGCATCCTCTTCACTGTATAGATCTGGTAAGGTTAAGCCTCTTCTATCATTTCCATAACTTTTCATTGATAAATAGTGTATTCGCTGTATTGCCGGGACTACTTTTAAAACCATCCACGCTAGAACAACGGTGTTTGCGTTGCTAATATCTGTGTTTTGTCTTAAGGGTGCGTGAGCGTAGGTGTAATTTTGGACCATTCCCAAGGGATTGTCCTTTAATGTTCACCCTTTAGAGAATATGGATATCGTTAAGGGATGTCTCCTCTATTAACTACAATGTATTTTTGAAAACAAAAGTGCCCATGCTGCATGGCATGATCGAAGTTTGAAACATGTACGTTTGGAACATATAGTATATTCGCGTTAATGATATTCAATGTTTTCTATATTGCCGTGAGGGTGGGGTACTTTGGGGCACATCCCACAGGATTGGAATTTAATGTGCATCCTCTCACTGAATAGATATTGTGAAGCAATGCTTCTTCTATCATTTCCACGACATTCATCGATATAAAAGTGTGTAGCTGTATTGCCGGAACTACTTCTAAAACCATGTACCAAAGAACGTCAGTATTTGCGTTCATAGTATCCGTGTGTTGTAATTACGGGGCTTGAGAGGAGGTGTAATTTTGGACACTTCCCAAGGGATTGCTTTGAAATGTTCACCCTTTTGACAATAAAGTTAAGGTAGAGCAATTTTTTCTTCTTTCAATTATATTGCATTTCTTGAAAACAATAGGGCACTTGCTGTACAACCGTTGGAAAATTGGAACATATTCGTGCTAAATGATAGTGCATGTTTCCTATATTGCCCTGGGGGTTGGATGATTTGAACACATCCCACTCGGTGGCCTTTGAGTGTGCACCCCTTTGACTATATGAATATTGTAAAGCAGTGTCTCTACCATTTAAAAATCATGAAAAGTAAAGTGTTTTTATTTACAACCCGGCAAAACGACTTTCTACGTGCATGTACAACTGAATTTGCTTCGGCATATAATGCATGTTTTGTTAACCTGTTTTGGGACCACGAAGGTCAAGGTATGGGTGATTTGGGCACTTCTCAAGGGCTTGCGTTTGAATGTCCAACTTTTTGACAATATAGATATTGTAAAGCAACGTCTCCTGTATTACCTGAATTGCATTTTACGAAAATAAAAGAGTATGTGCTAGACAGGCGGAAGAACTTTTCAGAGGCATGTACCCATGGAACATTTTTTTCGCTGTTGTATATACTGCATGTTTTTCATTGCCTTTAGGATTTCACCTTTTCATCTTATAGATATTGTAGAACAATAATTCTTCTATAACTTCCACTGAAATTTAATGGAAATGAAACGAAAAGGACGTTATAGAGGGTTATAGAGGGTGTATTCACGTGTATATACTGTGTTTTGTACCGGGCTGTGAGGGTATAGGGATAAATTCGGGTACCTCCCTCCGAGTCGCTTTGACTCATGTGCACCACTTTTTAAAGATATACTTTCATAGAAATAGTCTTTGCTAGACGGCCAAACGACTTAAAAAAAAAAAAATCTTGTACGCTTAGAACAACGGAAATCGCGTTGGTTGATGCATGTTTTGCAAATGGCCGTGGGGATATGATCGATAGGGGTAACTTTGGTCACTACCCACAGAGTTTCCTTTGACTGTGCTATCTTCAATATCTCAAAACCCTCAAGGGTGCAAGAGCTGAATCATCCAGATTCGAATAAGCACCTCTCCAAATAGAGTTCATTAATTACAAAATTGGACAAGTTATAGATGTTGACAGTTGTTTATATTATTTGATTCTACGTAATTAATGGATAAGCTATCATTATCTTTCTGATAACAAACTATTATTCGCTTAAAATTATTCATGCTAGGTTTCTAATGCTGAAAAGTTTGTTTTTGGTGAAGAGAAACTGAAATGTCACATTTGAACACTCTTGATATGCTCATATCGGGCACTTTGGTGTATTTGAATATTCCGTTGGCTCGGTACCCTTTGCATATTATGCAAATGAGGCCCAGATTATGTACATGGAATTGTTTGCATCGCACTAAGTGACATTGCAAACATATGTTTCAACACTTTCGGTGTTCCAATCTGAAACCTAGAGGCATAGTTTTCATGGAAACACTGTATTTTAATCATTATTGGAGCTAATTTGCATATTATGCAAATAAGGCCCAGAATATGTACATGGAAATGTTTGCATCGCACTAACTTACATTGCAAACATATGTTTCAACACTTTGGGTGTTCCAATCTGAAACCTAGAAGCATAGTTTTCATGGAAACACTGTATTTTTATCATTATTGGAGCTAATTTGCATATTATGCAAATGAGGCCCAGAATATGTACATAGACATGTTTGCATCGCACTAACTGACATTGAAAACATAAGTTTCAACACTTTCGGTGTTTCAATCTGAAACCTAGAAGCATAGTTTTCATGGAAACACTGTATTTTTATCAAATTTTATGGGAGCTAATTTGCATATTATGCAAATGAGGCCCAGATCATGTCCATGGAAATGTTTGCATCGCACTAGCTGACATTGTAAACATACGTTAAAACACTTTCGGTTTTCCAATCTGAAACCTAGAAGCATAGTTTTCATGGAAACACTGTATTTTTATCATTATGGAGCTAATTTGCATATTATGCAAATTTAGCCACTTTACCCCATTGGATTTCTTGGGACTTTTAGTATGGTGTTTAGGAGCCCATAACAAGTTGCACTGCAGTGGAATTCATACTGTTGCAATTAGTGGTGGGTGAAACCCTATTTTGACTGGACTAATAGCCATTGGACTGCGTGCAACCTGAGCATACTCACGATATTAGTCTTCAATTATTGGTTATGTCTCATAGCTTATTCTAAATAAATGACAACAAAGGGCTGTCCGTCTCATACAGCATCCTCTGTAAATACCCCTCCCCCCCCCCCCCCCAACAACATTCACTGTAGCACTGCGGTTGTTTTGTGTGAATTCAATGGTGCAGATGAGCCCATTGTCTAATGCTATGTCGGGAGAGCTGAATGCTTGTTTTCTTCGACTATCCGTAGAATTGGCAGAAATGAAGCATGCTTTCATACAGATTTTTCTCAAGCATGCGTTATTCATATTTGACGCGTAAGGTCTCATATGAAAGAAGAAAATATGAATTTTTGGGTTAAGAACTTTATTTTTCGAAAACGTAACGTTAAAAGTCTGAAAAATTTACTTAAAGTCACCATTTGCGCGTGCAAATGAAAAGTTGGTAGCACCACTTTTCATTGTTCTAACTCAGTCATGCATGAACAATGAACATTAAATTGTACATCAAATTAAAGAAGAAAAGATTATCTTCCCGTTGATGTATAGCTCGTAAAGAAAATGTATGATTTCAATAGTAAAAAGTTGCATGGAAACCCGGTTTCGTTTTTTTCTGGGACACGCTGTATAGGCCTAAAAAAGAGCCGTACTGAAACAAATTCATGTCTGTCACTCTAGGTGCTCTTATATAAAATAAGCATAAATGGACGGGATCTAAGTGCTCAAGAAAACCTGTGATGATACAATTACGATCAACTACTTTGTAAGGTAGCAGTGATAGAGGTATAGCTTTATACTATGATTTTCATAGGAAATACACAAGTTATTTAGAAAGTTAATGACATTAGTAAGCTGTGATATGTAGAGTATAACGAAAATGTTTTTATGTCTGTTTGCTAGTTTGCAGCTAACTTTCACCCTATTCCAATGTCTGATTATGATTAGGCTAACACAATTTTAAAAAAATGTCGGTGCATTAAAAAACAAGTTTATTTTGAATGGTCAAGTTTGATAATCATATTGTAAATTTGATTAAAATGGGTCTGTCACAAAGTTATGAGTTCTAGGTGATCTAATATTCGTTACGTTTATCCTTTGATACCATCTTTACAACCACTGAATTAGCACTTTCATATATTACAATGCAAGTATAGGCCTACTTTAGTTGGTGCCTATGTGGTTGTACATATCAAAAGGAGCATGTTACACTGACGTCAGCAGACATTACGACTACACACATTCTATAGATTCCTTACAAAAATATCAATCCTGCGTGCAACATGGTCAGAGTTGTTTTACCTCGTTTTCGGTCCTACATGTTCAGAGGCACTGACGTTGCGCCTAGGGCAGATCCGAAGAGGGATGTTTTACCTCCCGATCCCGAAGCAGTCACCATCTCCCGGATGGCAGCCCTGAAAGGAGGATGGCGCAGGGTGTAGATAATTGGGTTTATGAAGAAGTTCACAGATCCTACGGTGAAGAGAGCTAGCTGAAGAGGACTCTGGACGTAACTGTTTGGTAGTAAACCCAGGCTGAACAGAAGAAAACCAATCTGACTGGGACTCCAGCAGATGATGTAGATCGAAATAACGAGGAACATGAGGTTAATGACACGATTGCGAGCAACAACGTGAAAAGAGGGTTTATTGAGATTTATCCCTTGATCACCACTTGTGGCAGGAAAATGAACCTGATGACGATGTAGACGTACTGCCGTCATTGCCTGAGTGATCGCCATGACTACAGAGGGAACAACCATCCTGATGATGAAGAAGTATATTCCTACGTACATAGTGGCATGGGATGAGTGCACAAAAAAGGCGCATCTATCATTGCGTATACCATACAGATGTATAGGGGCGATTGCCATGGAAAGAAAGGATGCAATCCACACGGCCACGATGAACAGTCGTAAACGAGCTGGACTGAAGATTTGCCGGAAGTGGAGTGGGTTTGAGACGGCGATGTAGCGCTCCACCGAGATAACCATGAGTGTGTAGGAAGAAGCGATCGCTCCAACTAGTTTGAAGAATTCTGAATCAAAGACCTTGCAGTAGACCAGCCCCACCCAAGTATTTGGAATACTCCTCTCAATTGCAATAGGGAACGTGAGAGCAGATGTGATCAGGTCAGCTCCAGCCAACGCACCGACCAAAACATCGGTGGATCGATTTGATGATCGGCGTTGAAACAAAACGACCGTTACCAAGAGGTTCCCAGCTGTTCCTAACAGAGCAGCCAGGGTTTGTAAGATGACCCACCATGACCACTGTAACGGATACCACGCCCACACTATCTGCTTCTCTTTAAAGTCATTATCTAATTCGATCGATATGGTCTTGTTCAAAACGGAATGAGTACGGACATCTGTTCGACTCTGACTTCCAGTGGTCAATGACAGCTGAGATTTGAGCCTTTCCCCCACCAGTGTCACATCTTCCACTTCTTCCAAGCGAATAGACAGACTTGAAAATGTCTCATTGATATTTGCAGCAGTTTTGTAGCCAGTAACATTGCCGACATGTTGAAGACTGCCCTTCAGCAATTGTGTTGACATGACTACAAAGAATAATCCTCCTAAATCAATAAATCGCAGATTTTTTACCATTTCTTGATTTGTTGCCTCGCTCGCTCTCTCTGTGATTCAAACTATCAGTCTCTCAAACTATATTGCCTCAATATGGCTAACAGCCGATTCCGCATAAAGCAGCCCCAGATTCTACATGGGAAGGATCAGAGAAAAAAAAAGTAGATAAGAGTTTCATACTTGACAGTTTGTGCTTTTCTTCACCGTTTGTCGCTATATGATAAATGAATAGAGAGTAGCCGGTTCCGATCGTTTGAGTGTATGTGTTGCTATGCAAGCCCCCTTGTCTCAGCGAAGTTTAAAGTATAGAGGAGTACGATATTAGTATTGAGGTGAGTTGAGGTAATTCGTATCAATTCCTTCGAATAGTCACACAGATAAAATGCAACAGCAAAATGAATCCCTTTTCAACCTTTTATGGGAATAGGTAATGAAATCTTATTCAAAGCAGGATCCTGATGTAAATCAGATTAATACAAAGATCATGTGTTAATTTTCCACCACCGAAAATTCATTGTCGATTGTCCAGGGTTTTAACAGCAAAACACATCAAGTTCCTTTCCATTCATTTCAGACTGTGTTTATTTATTAAAATTCGTATGATTCAAATATTTTCCTTCTTAATTATTTTGTATCCATCAAAATGCGCATCTTTTCTGCATCACACGTGAAAGAGAGAGAAAGAAGAAAAATATTCGATATCAGATGCTCACATGTAAGAACAGTTTAATTTAAGCAATAACATTGAAAAGGTTATTTAGATCATCACATCGTTGGTAGATGTGAAAATATCATTGTTTTAGTAACTTCAAAACCATACATAAAGTATTGTTCAATCGATCTACATAGTATTGTTCAATCGACCTACAATACCCATTGCCATGCTCACTTCTTTTAAACTCCATGTATAGACTACACCATCAACAGCTATAAGAAATTATTACCATGGTGTGTAATAAATAACACGTCGATGACATTCGATGAGATGAGTTGATTTGTTGATTTTTTTTTCAGTCAACAAAAACAAAAGTATTACGTAGTTTTAAAGGAGACCTCCGGATGATTTTCAGATTTTTTCATTTGAACAACTATGAATTAGTTATACTGAGGTCAGAGTTTCAGAATTTGTGATAAATTGGATGAAGAATAAGAAAATTTTCAAAATTTAGAACAAATTGCAATGAATAAGGATGATGACATGGCAGAGTCACCATAAGAATGCATGAGTTGGGGCTCGAGGAAACATAACAAAACAAGAAGGCATGCATAGATTATGCACAGGTGAACTCGCAAGCAAGCGGTATTGTAATGGAACTACACTGCTACATTTCTGAAATATGTGAACCTCCTATGTCATCATCCTTGTTCAGTGTAATTTGTTTAAGGTTTTTCAAAGTATTGTTTCTCTTCTAAAGAACCACAATAAATTCCACAAATCTGTACATGGAGTTGTTGATTTATGTACTACATGATGTGAAATTATGAAAATCGTCTGGAATGTCCCTTTAACGGTAATGATAGTGAAGATACCTTTTCACTTTTCAAATTCATCACTTTTGGATGAAAACTTCGAGCAGTCTGTAGTATCTTCTTTCCATCTATTATCATCTGAGCAACCAGTGCAATGGATGGTCTTATATTTCTATGAGAATTATTCAGTTTTGAGAAATTTACAAATAAAGGAATTCAATTCAATTCAATTCAAAGTTTATTTCATTTTCCGACATAACATATGTTTCACTTCTTTTGATAACAGAGAACAAGGTAAATAGAACATAGTGAAATGAAAAGACTGTACAATAATTGAGGACCTTTAGTAATCATACATTGTATAGTAAAAAAGAAACAGAAGTGATCGAAATGAAGTATATGTATACCGTGCGAAAAATGGAGGGACCCACTAAAAAGACAGAGCTTGTAGTGTGTGGGCCCCTCTGGAGAAGAACATTGATGGAATCGAATCATCGTAGATACAAAAGATAACAAAGTGGAAGAAGTCTGGATACAAAAGATAATAAAGTGGAAGAAGTCTGGAAGCCCACTAAAAATTAGATTACCATATATACACTTTCATAGACGCGAACAAACATGAAACAGGACTAGACAACGAGACAACTACTGAAAAAAAAAAAAGGTTGTACAAGACAAACGGAATGGACAAGACTGACAAACTGAAGACAAAATAGCAGACAAAAATGCACAACAGAAACAGAAACAGAACAACAGAAACAGCGATCTTCGGCAGAAGCATGCCAAGAGAATAAGAGAATAGTTGCAGGGGAAAAGTAATATTTTGACGCCTGAAATAAGACAAGAAAATAGAAAATAGAGGGACGTATGAACAAGAGTCACATACGGAAAGTCAACTTCAAGACGCTATGGGCAAAATGGCATAGGTGACAACATTGCGAGCATCCAGGAAAAAGATACCATTAATTCTTTGAAGAGGGGACAAAGTGAGCAGGTAAGTGTAACTGAGAAAAAAGGCCAAATGGTTAATTCGGTATTGTAGAGTCGTACGATTGCAATAAAAAAGACTTCAGTCTCCTCTTGAAAGAACATATGGATGGAGCGTTTTTTATGTCTTGATTCAAAGAATTCCAATAATTTGGGCCTACATAAATAAGTGTGTTTTTAGCAAAAATCGTTCTTAAAAGAGGTAAGTGAAATTCATTGGAACGCCTAGTAGGATATTCATGAAATGATTGATTTTTTAGGAACATAGAGTCAAAAATAGACGGAAGCAAGTTATTACAATACTTGTACATAAATTGCCCTAAATTAAACAAAAACAAATCTGCAATTTTTAAGAGCTTGTTGGAGGCAAACAACATATTTGTATGAGAACGTACAGGGGAATAACAGATAACACGTAGAGCTTTCTTTTGTAAGAGGAACACTCTCTCTAATAAATTCTGATGCGTGTTGCCCCAAACTAATATTCCATAATTAAGATGAGGCAATATTAACGACGAATATAGCATAAGTAATGATTTCTGTGGAATATGAAATTTCAATCTATTTACAATGCCTATATTACGTGAAATTATATTGCAGACATTATCAACATGTGATTTCCAGGAAAGTTTTTCATCCACAATGACACCCAAAAATTTGATATGTGAGACTCTTTGTAGATGAGAGTCATCTAATACTATATTTGTACTTAAACTATCAACAATATTACTAAAAAGCATATATTTTGTTTTTTGAGCATTGAGTGATAGCCTATTGGCCCTGACCCAATTTGTCACTTTTTTCAATTCAATGTTAATTTTATGAACGAGAAAATCAATATCATTATGGGCAAAAAATACATTAGTGTCATCTGCAAAATGAATAAAAGAGAGGTCGTCGGATACGCGACAAAAATCATTGATATAAATAATAAACAATAACGGCCCTAAGAGACTTCCCTGTGGGACACCACATTTAACTTCTCTGACAACGGAATCATTGTTTTTAATTGTAACGAATTGTTTTCTATCAACTAAATAACTCTTGAACCACTCCAAGGCCTTCCCACGTATTCCATAATGCGATAACTTATAAAGTAAAATATCGTGATTGATAGTGTCGAAGGCCTTGGAGAAGTCCAAGAAAATACTAACTAGATGAGAATGGTTATCGATTGCGTGAACAACTCTATCAACAAAATGCAAAAGAGCATGCGTAGTACTATGTTTCTCACGAAAACCAAACTGAAAATTCGTAAAAACGTCGTGTACCTTCAAAAAATTGATCATTCTCTTGTAAATAAGTTTTTCTAAAACCTTAGACAATGACGATAATAATGAAATTGGGCGATAATTGCTGACTTCGAACTTATCGCCTGCCTTAAATATTGGGATTACTTTAGCTAATTTCATTTTATCAGGGAATACACCATTAAAAATTGACAGATTAAATATATGAGCAAGTGGATCAGCAATCGAGGAAATAACACCCTTAAGTATGAAATTATCTATCTCATCATAACCAGAACTTCGTTTATTTTCAAAAGAAGAAATTATATCAATAATTTCAAATCTGTTAGTTGGTATAAAAAATATGGAATCAGAATTACGCTGACCTAAAAATTCAGTAAAATGAGAATCTGTTGCAGGAATGTTTTGAGCATAATTTTCGCCTATTTTTGAAAAATAAGAATTAAAAATATTTGCAATATGAAGAGGATCATTAATCGATTCATCATTCAATTTAATTTTATCAATGTCAGAGTGTTTACTCGGAACATTCATGGCCTGTTTTAGGACTTTCCAAGTATTTTTCATATCAAACTTATATTTCGATAATTGCTTAAAGTAATATCTTTTCTTTTCAGAACGTAAAATCATTGTCAAAGTATTTTTATATGATGTATATCTATTCTTCGATCGCTCAGTTTTTTCCAATTTGTACTTGTAATACAAACGATTTTTCCTATTAATTGAACGAAGAATTGATCTGGAAATCCAAGGTAATCTAGGTGTCTTTTTATACTCTGTTCTATTTCTTTGTTTTGGGATTACATCATCTAAATGATGATTAAAAGTTTCCATAAAATTACAAAAGGATATATTAACATCATCGCTGTCAAATACTCCTGACCAGTCAGCATTCTCCAGGGCCACATCAAAACTAGCTAACTTTTCAGGTGAAACTCTACGTCTAAACAAAAGAGGTGAAATAGGTTTAATATTAGCTGGTGTTTTAAGAGTAAAACAAGTCATTATTGGAAAATGATCAGTCATATCTGAAAGGATTATAAAAGAGTCAGGGAGGGGTAGAATATTACAAAACGAGTTGTCAATGAGGGTGGCAGAGCGATCTGTAACACGTGTGGGTTTAGAAATAAGAGGAAGAAAGGACGAGGACAGAAGTGTGTGAAGAAAATCACTAGAGATATTATCATGCTCAGACTTCAGCAAATCAATATTGAAATCACCGAGTAAAAAGCAATCCTTATTTCGGAAAACGTGTGAATTATCAAGATCTGAAAAATAAGTTAAAAAATCATTGGCGTTTGAATTAGGAGGTCTGTATATAATGCCTACCATAAGATTTCTACATCCTGGGATAAGAATTTCTATAAACAAAGATTCAACAACATTGTCCATTCTAGAAATATCTTCATGAACAATAGTATCAAAGGAACGTGATATGTACAATGCAACGCCCCCTCCATTCTTATCAAGCCTGTTGTTAACAAACAAATTATAACCCTCAATTGCGAAATAATTTTCTGTATTGGAAGCTAACCATGTCTCACTTAATCCGATAACGGATAGCGACTGGCTTGCATCAGATTCTAATAGAAATTTTAAATCATCAAAATGTTTATTCAAACTCCTTATATTTAAATGTAACAAAGAAAACGTGTCCTCAGAAAAATTATGAATCATATCTTTGCATTGATTCACTGTAATATAATTGCACAACATATTTTGAGTGAAATCATTACTAAGATCATGAGGCAATTCATTTGCAGCTGTATTCAGGCTATCGGTAACAAAATCATCGTAAGGGGTGGTTCGTGTACTGGTTAACCCACTAACTGGGTCAGAATCTAAGCTTGTGTTCCTAAACAATTCAAAAAAATCATCGTTCGATACGGAATGAAATGGAGCATTCAGAAAATTAGCCATAATTAAAAATACGAGACGAATTTTTAAAAGTCTGCGTTATTAACAAAACTAGGATATCGTGAATAAGTGGACGATACAAGAAAATACCCAGTCGCCGGGATGTGGCAAGACGCTGGAGTAATCTACGAACATGGGTGACGTCAATATGATAAGCAGAAGATCGCTGAAGAGACGTAGAACGTGAAACGAGAAAGGGCTGAACAAGGTAAGTAAGAACACTGAGAAGCATGGACAGAAAAAGACATAGAACACACACAACATAATAAGAATAAATCCAGTCTCTCTGTGGGCTTCCGAGACGACAGCAAAAACATACATACACAAAAATTTGAGCCGACATTAGACAAGGACAAACGTGGCTTGGCTATTACATTCGATCAATTTCCGGATCATCAATAATATACGATAAGTACAGAATAGCTCCAAAAACCCCAGGCCAATAATGTACCTTCTCGGGCACTTGTTAGCACACCGCAGGTCTGAATACGAAACATAATTATTTTCACACCAATGCCGCCAATGGCATCATTATAACAGTGGTAGTGTGTGTATGCATGGCGTGTGTAAGCAGTGTTTTAACATGCGAGAGTATGATTGTGCTTGAGAGTGTGAGATTTGGGTGTGTGTGTGCGTGTGTGTGTGTGTGTGTGTGTGTCTTAACGTGTGTGTGTTTGACGTGGGCGTGGCTGCGAGTGTAGGCAGATAAGCAAAGGGTTCGGTTCAGTGCAGACGATACTGGGACCGTACAAGTGAACAATTGCTGTACAAGCAAGTACTGTACTTCACATTACACCAGTTTGGCAGAATGATGAGTACGCAGGAGTTGTGCGCATATGAATATGCAGACAAGCGATAAAGATCTAACGTACGGATAAAAACTTGTAACTTTTCCAAAAATTGTCACAATTAAGAGGGGGATCAGACTTGTAGTAATAATCATCTCAAAAACAAAATGGATGGGGGGGGGGGGGTCGTTTATAAAATGCAATATATTCCTCAACTGGTCAAAGTACAACCCAACAAGGAATACACATGTATTGAAAATATGATACAGACAAATGAAGTTAATACACACTACAGACACAATCAGTTGGAACCCCTGGAAATCTTTTGTTCCATTGTGTAAATATGGTGGGGGGGGGGACACTCGCAACTGCATAGCCTTTCGGCACTGAAAAAATGAAATTCACTATTGTCGTGTACAAGATATCACTGCAATATTCATGTATATCATTCATTACATCATAACATCAAGTTTGCGTAATTCCCCAACACCAACAAAAAATAAATAAAAAGAAAGAAATCCGAACAGTTACATAAATCTAAATTCGTAAATCCAATTCATCTCTAATTTTACAGGATTTTCAATTAAAGCATACCACAACATATCATATTGTTAAACAAAACAATATTTTGTTGGCATTACCTTATATATGTATATATATTTTTTTGAAAATAGAGGAGAAAACTTATGACCAGTAGAATTATCTATCCTGATTGCACTGTTATGTTTTGCAAAATAATCAAAATTATATGGATATCCTCATCAGACCCGACGGCAGTTGCTGTCAGAAAAACAGTCGAAAACACAACCGCAAACAATATCATATTGTTAGACAATAACATCACATTGCTAAACGACATATCCTATTGCTAGACAAAGCAATACTTTGTTGACATTTCCATATATATATTTTT
Organism: Diadema antillarum; assembly: GCF_040938485.1. Taxonomy (NCBI): domain Eukaryota; kingdom Metazoa; phylum Echinodermata; class Echinoidea; order Diadematoida; family Diadematidae; genus Diadema; species Diadema antillarum. The sequence continues at coordinate 1,263,841 of NW_027270954.1, forward strand.
TTTGGAAAAAAAATAAAGGGGAAATAACTTGTAACGAGTGAGAATATTCATCCTGATAACATTTCCATACATATATATTTTTTTTGGAAAAAAAATAAAGGGGAAATAACTTGCAACCAGTAACAATATTCATCCTGATTACACTGTAATGATTTGCAAAATAATCAAATTATAGGTATTCTCAATTCAGACCTGATGGCAATTGTCGTCAGAAACACGGTCAAAAACACAGCCGTAAACAATATATCATTTTGTCACACTATACATCATATTGCCGAACAACACTGTTAGGCAAAGCAATATCTTGTTGGCGTTTCCTTACATTCTTTTTTGAAAAAGGGAAAAAAACTTATAACCAATAACATTGTTAATCCTGATTACACTGCAATGTTTTGCAAAATAATCAAAATCATGGATATTCTTACTTCAGACCTAACGGCATTTGCTGTCAGAAACACGGTCAATGACACAATCGAAAACCATACATTTTCATTCTAATGTCAATAAATTCCATATATATTATTTTCATTACACAAATTAATTGATCTTCAAGTGTGTTCACACGAGAACGAAACTTTACAAACGTGACAGTAATTTTCCATGTAATGTCACATTCATAACACTCTGTAAAGTTGTCTATCTGATCACATCAAACACACAGGGAATACATACTATATCAAAATGAAAATTTGAATTCCATGATCACAAAACATGAGTTTTCATCTATTAAACCATAGCAAGTTGCGCAATACAAATCCTGCATTACGCCAAAATTCATTTTTGTTATCATAATATACTCGGATTCTTTTTCAAAACGGATGTACTCCGGTTAAAAAAACAAAAACAAAAACAAACAACAAACAACAAACAACATTGCATCCAAAGTCATATCGTATGACATAAAAACGTGTCATCCTTTCATTATATTGATGTGCAACTGTTCAGACACGTTTTGTATTCAAGTAACATGCCACCTGTATTCATTTTGTTTAACCATTCACCATAATATATATTTCACCCATCAATTATAATTCTAATGAACTTAATATACTTCCATATCAAAACTGCACCATGCATATTATCCATGATAAACCAAAGATTACTCTTATAATAATCTTCCAAAAAGACCGAGAGCAACACAACACTATAATTGGGCTTTAGCACATCAGGTAGTTTTCCCAAAAAAGAAATACACACTTGAGAAAGTCTATTACTTAATCAAAGCTAAAAATAATTTACACAGGAAGTTCACAATAGGTTCTGATCCTTTTCAACAAAAAAAGTACACTACGGCCTCTATATTACCCAATAAAAGAGTGTGAACATATTTGTGGAGGCCAGCCATACAACGAAAATACAAAATCCACATTATTACGCAACTAAGTTGTGTTGTAACCAGCAGATATGCGACCATGAACACACAACCAGAACGTAATACACTGTAACGTTGACTCTTGTTTTGTCAAGTTCCTAATGAACTGCAGTAGAATTTAAACAATGTCCTATATTATAAATTCCAGCATTTCGGGTGAGAGTCACCTTCCTCATAATCTCGGATCCTTTTCTGAGAAGAAAAAAAAACACACCCTAATTCATGTTCCATCCAGTTGCCTCAGAGACATAAAAAACAATTTATACATTCCAGAGCATGACCGCATTACTTTGCGACTCTCAACTCATTGTTCTGTTGTTAACTATATATACATTCCCGTTACTTGGCACATAATGCCGCATATACACAGATATGCATTCGTGTTGCCACCATTTCTTTACCAAATTTGCCCCCTACAAATGACCTTAACAAAACACAGTGTTACAAAATACAGTGTATCAGTTTAACCCACTACAAATGTCCATTACACAAAAACTTTGTATATTTGTGGAGGTCAAACCAAATAAACAACGACAAATATTACCCCCCAAAATCAGATTGTTTTACAGCGTTGATTGAAAAAAAAAAATGTCTCGTCCTTTATTACTAGCTGATACATAACCATAAGCACACAACCAGTACATTAAATGTGAGGTCGATGCTTGTTTGCAACCATGAATACAAACCAGTGCATGAAATACCTGTAAGGTTGATGCTTGTTTTGGCAAATCTCTAATAACCTCGAACAGAATAAAACGAAGGGCTTCATACATACTAAAATCCAAGTATTCAGCAGAGGTAAGAATCGCTTTCCTCTTTAACTCTTCTCCTTATTACAATGAATACACACTAATACATATTCAGTTCCGTTGACTCGTAACCATAGGAACCAATTTATGCACTCCATGTCTCAGCTGCATTGCTTTGCAACTTTAGAATGTCTGATCCTTCTGTTGTTATAGTTTGGGTGTTTCACATTCCCGGAACGCCGCCTGTAAGCACCCTGCGCACAAGATGCCATTTATAATGAAGTCGTGTTGCTCTTATCAGCTCACCTGAAGAATACAATGCCCAATTTGTTTACTACTAGCATTCGTGCCGACGAAAGTTACAATCATTAGCTACAACAATAACGCAGACATTGAAGACAAATTCCGATTTCCGTTTTCCAACACAGATAGGACTCGAAGAAAATTATAAATTCAAACTTGACTTAATCATTTTACTGTGTATCGCTGTACAAAGGGAAGGGAGAGCAAAACGATGGCCGCGTTTCATTTGGCAGAAATCAAACTGGTCCTGATCAATCTGAAACTCAATCTCCAACTACCCTCCATGCCGATAGCGAACCCTTTTCTCTGCATTCCAACAGAACTTTCACCCCGACCACTTTTATTCTGGTTGATTTATTTTCATTCTTCCTCATGTGATAGGCCTTTTGCTCCAACTGAAAGCGTTTCTTTTTGAGTGACGCTGGTAAGTCTGTTGCGAGCCGGAAGTTAGGTCGAGCAGGGGCTTGACCTCTCGTAGTGGCGGGACGCATATGCATTCTCTGGTACGCATTCCAAACCGCATCTCGATCAAACATGGCGCCAAACCTTACAATAATCGGGTCAGGGCCACGCCTGCTCTGTTCGTCACTACCAGCCACCGGACGTCTAGGGAGGCGGTGCGCATTCACCACAAACATTCCTTGCACTTGTTGCTCAGAAAAACCAAGCTGTTTAATTACATCTCTCACAACTTCAACAGCCTTTTCGTTTTGCCGATTTTCTACTCCATAAATCAACAAATTAAGTTTCCTGTCATGCAATTCCATTAAAAGTATCTGTTCTTTCAACTCAGCTTCCATCTTCACTCTATCTCTTTTCATCTGGGGTAAAGTGTCATTCTCAATGGTAGTAAGTCTTGCACTCGAGTCTGAAACAGCAGTTTGCAACTCAGTCAAGGTATTTCGTATGTCAGATACTTCAGTACGAATTGCATTAACGCTCACTGAAAGCGTTTCCAGTTTATCCATAATTTTTTCAGTGACCCTTGTGAATTCGGAATGGCTTAACGTACCTTCAGTCCCAGGCGCCATGGTACTGCACGACGAATGGTGCGTGGGTTGCTGCGTATCCGCTACAGAGTTTTCTTTAACCGGTTCAGTCCGTTGGCTGAGCGCGGAGGTTTCGGGAGGTGCGTCTGCTGCAGTAGCCTGTTGTAGATGTGCCCTGCCGGCTGTTGAAGTGTTGGAACTTAAAAGCTGGGTTCTGGACCTGTTTCTCAAACAGTATGGTTCTCTCGATGGTTGTAGGCTTGTATTACGTTTGCTCATAGTAGTAGTTGACGGGGAGGAGCAAGGTAGACATGTTAGACCCAGAAATAGGTCAAAATCTTAGCCAGCGCCAACACTGAACCGCCCAGTCGACTCCATGCGTGCGTGACAGGACTCCATGCGTGCGTGACAGCAATCACATAACGTTAAACATGGAAAGAATAACAACTCCCAGGCAATTAAATCAAATCTCAAGTTTGCTTTTGAAAGCAAAAATAAATTGAAAGGTTGTAAAGACATTAGTTTTACATAAATTAATACATTATTTCCGTTACATAATATCTCTAATATAGTGACACTTGATTGCTTGGTTCATTTAATACTCTCTTCATCAACAATCTTAAATTCTCTCCAGTTTTGCATTTGAATTTGGTTTGTGTTTTTTAAAGTAAAGAAAGAAACACACAGAACTTGTTTGTCCTTTGGGCTTTCTTTTGTCACATAATTATGTATGGGATTCTTACAAAACAATGTTCTTCACTTAACTTGAATTACAGACATTATGTTAAACAGGCTTAATCCCGGCGATTAACAGACCTAATGAGACCAACAGCCTAAGGCGTTGTGTGCATCAGATTCTATGCCTGGTGGTGTTGACTTCCGTGTTTTTTTGGCTTTTGTGAGTTTTTTTTTTCAAGTGTTGTCTGTCAGAAGATAGACCTCGTTATCACCAATTTAACTGTTTTTACCCATGGAATAAAGCGAGCTATCTGTCACACATCACATCCCTGCCTGAAGTGAAGAATATACTGTAAGAATTTCGTCCTTAGTGACAAGGTGTCACCAGTGATAATTTCAATGAATGAAGATGTATACTCGACATAATGCAGATTAAATATAATCAAATATGGTTTTATCTTACCCGGAGAGCTGAACAGGGGTTGGTGCTGACGGTTATTCGCTTCAAGATAGAAAATGTCTTGTCACCTACAGAATGTCATCAAAACACCACTGACTGACGAGTTGTTTCTAATCTGATTATAAACCTTTTTGGGAATCTAAGAACGTATATTCTGGTTCCCCCACAGCCGTGCGTGCACCATTTATACAACGTATTTGAAAAAAAAAAAGTTTATCAACATCAACGAAGAAAAAGAAGTTAAGAATGGGCACATCGATTTCTGCGTGCACGTGTGTGTCTGTATGACTGCATGTGTAACTACCTGCATGGACAATAATAGGTGTATGAGTCTCTGTTCCTATAAGAAAGAAAATCTATACAGTTAGGAGGCAGTTTCATGACTCATAAATTCAGGCAAGTGTGAGCAACATTGAATCGAAGCCTTAAAGTTTCGATTTTTTTCTTTTCCCAAATTTTCCATCTCTCCCTTTCGCTCTCCTAACAAAGCAACCTGGCGTAGACACGACGGACAAGCGCCAAATTCATCTTTATCTTTATTTTTCAAAAGAAAGTGAAGTATTCACATATTCAATAAAATCAGAGACTTACGTGTTGAGTTAAACTGACTTTCTGCACTGTTCTGTCAGACGCCTAGTGCTTAAAGGAGTTATAAATGGCATAGTGAATAGCCACATTAGACTCAATATCCAACATTTCTTACTGCTTTTTGAATTCTTCTTTTTAGAGTTTTTTGCTTTCAATCAATTATTTTGCTCTTGAAAGGGTGGTGGTTTTTTTTTTTCTCTCTCTCTCTACGAAATATTTTCCGGTGATGCGTTCACAATGCATATACCTTTCAATACAGCCAGGGTCTGTCGCTTTCAATTCAAAATGCGAAAACGCCCTTCAATATTTTCTTCTTTGTAAAATAATCGGTACCACTGTACTGCAATACAGCTCATCCATTAGTAGCCTCCAAAGACCTTTAGGCTATTGGTCTGGAAATGACGCTCACTGATTTGTTTACTTCTCACACCGTGCCTGCGATAAGTAAGGTTTTTATCTTACATTCTCTCTTTTTTCCCCTCCCCATTCTATTTCTCACTCTCCCACTCATCTCTCCCTCCCTCTCTCACTCTCTACCACCTTTCCCTCTCACTCTACCCCCCCCCCCCTCTCTCTCTCTCTCTCTCTCTCTCTCTCTGTCCCTTTTTCTAATGTCTTCTGCATGATGCAGAATATAAAATTCATATCCGCCCTCTAGCGGCAGTGTGGGGAAAATCATTAATCATGAACGTCTCGTAGATGCCTTTTCTTCCCGCTCTCCCCCTATCAGATTTGTCTTGAAAAATCAATATCATCAACAATATCATGAAGGATTCAATGGAATTTATTATGTTTCCACCTACTTTGACTCTAGCTTTGAAAGTTTGTCTATTCAAATCGTCTTGGGTGTGCATTATAGAACCAACACGAACGTCAGGTTTTCGTTTGCTTTCTTATGGTAAGTGCTGTGTTGTTTATGTGTTTTATGTGCTCTAAAGCAGAAGAAAAAGTCTAGCCTCAGGTTAGGATGATTTTCGACTTTATCCGTTACTAGCATCTCTCTCTTTCTTTTTCTTTAAAACAACAACAACGTTAGTTAATCAACAAGGTTTCATTTATATTGCGAACCCCTGCCTTTTGTAAGGAATCATTTGCCAATCTACTCACACATTATAGGCAAAGTATAGACCTAGTTCATGGGGACCGGAAGTGACACCTGAAAAAGAGATATCCAGATCAGCAGGAACCTTGAACCCGAAAATGATTCAAAGGTCATGCGCAGGTGTATGCGTTTATACGCCTTTTCGCTTTCTTTAGTCTATAGCACAGAGCATTATCCTATCGTGTGAGATTATCTATAAAGATTGCATTTAGACGTTTAGAAAATTTGTCTTTGTTTTGAAAATTGACGGGAATATTGCTCGTTTGTCTTTTTTTTTTTTTGCATTTGACTTCGTATTTTCAATGAAACTGGTATAAAAAATCAGACCTTATGCAGAAATGATGTTCAAAATGTTCCTTGTTGAAAAAGAAAGAAGCAAAGCAAAAGACGAATCATTCAGTTTTTGTGTAGACACGGCATCTGATACATGCTAGTATTTCTCCCAATGTCTTTCCATGTAGCTTTCAATTAAGAGCAGCTATGGGACAGAGCACATTTTAAATACTGAACAGCTGAAGCCGTGTGATGATTCATTCATTTTCAAAGCTGTAACTTTAAAGGGATCATATAGTTTTGGTTGAGACCTAATTTCAGGTTTCTAACATTTTTTGGTGAGATAATGAGAAACCTCTTATGAAATATGAAAGAGCGTGTAATTCCATGAGGAATGCAATGTTTATTTGATGAAAATTGGTTTTGAAATGGCTGAGATATTCAAAACAGAGCGATTCTAATAAAGAGTGGGACCCATATTTTATTACGATCGCTTTATTTTACTTTGTTTTTGGATGTTTCAGTCATTCCAAGCCCGATTTTCCACAAATCAACTTTGAATTCCTCTTAAAATGATATGCTCTGTACTATTTCATAAGTGTTTTCTTGGTATCTCGCAAAAATTTGAAAGCCCAATTCTCATCTCCACCAATACAGTACCATCTCTTTAAAGGGGATGGCTAGTAACTGATCAGTGGGAATTAGTGAGAATGCTGGTTGATGATTGTTCAAATTCTTGTGAGATTCATTTAAGAGTACATTATGTTTCTCTTGTTGTGTGAAAATTATTTGCTCCAGAACGGTCTCATGTTCAAGTAACGTGCAGTTTAATGCCCCGTCTATACAGGCATGATAACCTGGAAACATCAAATTGCACATTACTTGAAAATGAGACCATTCTGAAGCAAATGATTTTCACAGAACGATAGATATAAGATGTAGGCCTACTCTTCAATGAATTCCACAAGGATGGAACAATTCCCAGTGATTCCCACAGATCAGTTACTAGCCATCCCCTTTAAGTATTTCTTGCCAAAGTTGAATTATCGTAGGCCATGGGGTGAAGCTGAAAAAGAGGCTTAGAAAATGGGTTTCGTTCCAGCAACACTGGCACTACTTTCTGAATGCGGAAATGTGATGTTTTGTACATCCTAAATATACTGTAAAAAGTTCTCCTCGAAATATCCTGTAGTTTTTGCGAAAATCCATATTTTATAAACTGCGACCAGCAGCCCAATACACATATCGTAGTGGGGCTGTGAACTGTAGCATACAGGATCATGACGGAAGTTTTATCGCGGACAAATATCAACTTAAAATCGGGAAAAAATCTTCAATTTGAAGACTTATTGATAAATTTGAAGTATTGATAACAGAGTTCGTGCAAGGTTTGCTTCTGCAAATAGTTCCTTTCTGTTCAAATTGATGACTAAATGTGACTCGGTCGAGAGGAAACAGGGAGAACTACGCTGAATTGACGGTCAGCGCAGGCGCACACATCACTGCGCACAAATTTCGAATCCATTGACTGGATATTAAGCTGTCTGTGTGTGCATGCGCTGGCCGTCAATTCAGTGTAGTTCTCCCAGTTTCCTCTCGACCGAGTCACATTTAGTCATCAATTTGAACAGAAAGGAACTATTTGCAGAAGCAACCCTTGCACGAACTCTGTTATCAATACTTCAAATTTATTAATAAGTCTTCAAATTGAAGATTTTTCCCCGATTTTAAGTTGATATTTGTCCGCGATAAAACTTCCGTCATGATCCTGTATGCTACAGTTCACAGCCCCATGACGCTATGCGTATGGGGCTGCTGGCCGCAGTTATGCGTATGGGGCTGCTAGCCGCAGTATAGTTCCCATGGTGTTTCTAAGCTGAAATACATATACACATTTGTAAAGCACTGCTTTTAGCCATATACCTAGAAAAAAAAAGTGAAGTTTTGGTTTAATAGTTGCATTATATCTCATGTTTCAGCTTTTCCTGATGCTGGCTATGCAAAGGAAGACAAGAGCAAAGTGGTTCGAGACCATAAGAGAGAGAGAGCACTGACTGACCGTCAGAGGTCAAGGCAAATCAAATGACTAATCATTCAAGGCAAAAAAAAAGAAAAAATTCAGTGCGTTTGTTTGTGTGTGTGTCCGCGTGCATGTGGGAGAATCTTCTTGTACACACACACACACACACCCTCACATGCACACACACATACGCACACACATAGTTATGAAGATTCAATATACCCAAGTGTATGAAAATATTATTCTACATGCCTTTAATTGGCCATTTATCACATCAGCATCATAAAAAAGATGATCATAAACATGAACACACACAATGATATAATACATGTATTGATCAGTGCATTACACATACACAGGTGCATAAAAACGCTGACATATTATATACACTCACATGCACACATACAAACTCATTTACACACATGAGACATTACTATTAAACAGATCATATTGTTTATCAGTAAACATGTTTTTCTTTTCTTCTTCTTCTTCTTCTTCTTCTTAAGCTTTAATATACTTAGATCACATAGCAATCACGTTGTTCATGAAATATTATACAGTACTTTAGAAAATTTAATCTTCATAAAATTTCTTGAAGTTTTCATTGCTATCATTAGGTTACAGCATGGTGGGACACTACCTCCTTTCATGTAAGATAGCTCAAAATGATAATCAGTCAAATTTTCTAGTTTTAATAAAATTCCTGGAACATTCCATGGTCCAAATATCCTTGAAAGGGTGTAAAAGTTTTGAAAAATGCCAATATATAAAATAAAGGCAAAATTATAGTTTACTCATTCATGAGTGAAAACTGTTGGATTCTGTATTGGAGGCAATGTGTACCTGAAAATCTTGGAGAGAATAAAACAGGTTTGGCATTAAAAATTATGATAACATTGCAATTAACTTCCAATATCAGAGGATCTGTGCAAACCTGACTAAACTTATGCACAATTTTCATTTGGCTGGTGTGTATTAGTTTTAGCAAACTGATTTTGTACTCACACCTACATTGTACTGACCTTTCTACATGAACATTCTGTTTCAGTATTAATAATATTTACATATTCTTTTTCCCAGAGTGGGAGAAACAAATTTTAATTGTAGTCATTCAGTTTTAGGAAAAAAACCACACTTAGGAAAACATCTTTGTTCTTAGAATAATTCAACCCTAATCAAATCATCATAGTGGGCAGAAATGTTTGCTAAAGGGCGAACAATCACATACTGAGGCAAGGAGTCAAAACATGTTGCATAAACATTGGCATTCAAAATACAGGAAGCAATCTGTATTACAAAGACATTTTATCATGCACAACTTTGGTAAGATGTCAATTCTTGAATATCAATCACATTGACCAAAGCACTGGTGCATATACAGTACATTCTGTTGTTTCTGAACTTTGCACTGAAGTTCTTTGTGTATGTGTGTGAATGTTTCAGTGGTGTATATATATTGCTCCATTTTATCAAGGACAACTTATAGTAACATGACAATGTTTTCATGCTTCAATATCAATCATATTAACCTATTTCCCTTGGCAAGTAATGAGCAGGTTGACTCTGTTGCAAATGATGCATTTTACAGGCAACACAGCAGAACCTGAAGAGCTTCCAGAAGAAAATCTTGATCTTGATGTGAGCGTCTTAGGGGAGGAAACAGATGCTCCTGCTGACGGACCAGGCTCCTCCTTCAGCTTTCGTTTCCTAGCGAGATTCAGGCGTTTGCTATCTATAAACCTCTTGTAGCACGTTTCATGGAATCCTATTCAATACAATGGAGAAATGAACAGCAATGATTAGCCGTTGGATTTTGTTAGGGGGAAAAAAAGGCTAAACGCTAGAGGGAGGGGTTGAACATTACACTCAATATATCATTAAATGTACGGTAGACTATTGACTGCCAATATTTGAATCTTGTAATTACCAATAGGCCCTAGTACTATGCCAGGTAATCATTAACACCTCATGATCATTGTCATCATCAACTACTTCAACTTGTACTTGCAGTCCAATTACTGATTTTAAATTACATCTACAGCTTTCAGCACCTGATCACATGCAATATCAATTATCATAATTATGAATACAACTGCCTTATCATCATTAATACTAGTAATCCTTGGCCTTTCACTATCGCCACCACCCAGTAGTTTGGCACAACATAATGGTAATCATATGTTTTAGGGAGTTTAATTGTTGAAATTATGTTCTTGTCATTGTTGGTTTTTTAGACCTATTTATATCAAATATTAATAAGTTAATTTAATGAGATGCTAAATGTGTGTTTTGAGGGGGGATTCGCCAATTTCGGGGTGAGAGAAACAGGATGGATTTTTAATATTAATACTCCATGGCCATGATTATGAAAATATAAATTTACATGCAGTTTAGACCTTTTTCAATCCAGTCCTGTGTGTCAAGATTTTTACAAAACAATATCACCGATCAGCCACATCAACCTAACCTGGGATGTACATAGAACAACATGTAAAATTACATCTAGGCTACATTATAACGGCGCTATGCCATGCCACGGTGAAATTCAAGATAATTTATCTAAAATGTAACAGACACGCTAATGGCTAAGCTACTGCATTAGCGCCCATTATAACATACACAAGCAACGTTCATAACATAGCTAACGTTGTACTTGTAGTCATCATGGTCATTAACATTACGCATATTAAACATGAGAGAGACTGCACTGCAGTGTCGACTGCTACGACTGTACGCACGTAAACTAACCTGTAAATTATCCTACGTAGGTTGCAGCCAGTCCCCCGAGCAGCTGAATCACTTCGTTCTGGTCTGCGATTTCACGGTCTCCCCCACTCAATTTGATCCACTCTTTGGCACACAAAATAGGTTTCGTCTATCTTAGGTTTGTCATGGCCGTGAAATTTTCAAACGTCATCGATGTTACATGCATAATAACGCATCTTAAAAGTTTCGGCAGAGCAGACGACGTAGACGCGTCGACAGGCTCACAGGGGGCGGCCATTTTGACTCGTAAACGATAATTCTCGATTCGGATTGGATAACATACATCACATGATCGTTCGCGAATGAATATCGTACACGGCAAAGTGTACATATTCAGCTCCTCAGTGACAAAAAAGTTCACTGTTTCCCCCTAAATTACCAAAATACTACAGGAGGGTTTGTGTCGAACTTTTTCCTGTAGCCTTTTTGGTTATTTGTTTACACGTAGCTGTGGAGAAATTTTAGTGCCGCAGTTGTCGGAACGAAACAAGCGAAAAAACCAGCTCACCCCATGGCCTATCGCAATCGTTCATATTTTTTACTCGAATTGCACCGAACTGAATAATAAAAGATCGAAAGTTGCAATATCCTGTTTCCTGTGTTATTAACTCTTCTTTATTTGAAATATTACTTGAACCAGTTTTCAAGCCTATATTTTGATATTTTTTTTAAAGGCCTAGCGTGATGAACCGAAAATCACGACCGGTTCGTCTCGGCATAATACCGCATTATATCCTTTTAATCGCAAGCTTTATTTCTGTATGTGCATTCATGTATAGAGTCGGTGTGTATGATCCATACACAGGATCCATTAGTGTATGTGTGTTGATGTTTGTGGGTGAATGTACTTGAGTGCGAGCCGATAATCGGAACTGCCTGCCTTCAGTCGAAGCCGATATTTCCTCTGTGCAGTGAAAGTATCTTGGCATTGCCTCACCTTGCTCTCAGGCATAAAACAACTATGGCGCTAACTCTGTGCCTCCTCGCGATACTTACATTGGCTGCAAATGTCCAAGCCATCGCCCCTCATGGCGACCAGGGAGGGGGAACTGGGGGACGGGTTGCTCGGGAAGGCAACACGCTGCAGGATGCGATAGATTTCTTGGAGGAATACAACGCTGAGGCAGGGGCTGTATTTTCAAGGCAGATAGAAGCGAGCTGGAATTACGACAGAAATTTGACTGATGAAAATGCTGAAATTAACGTAAGTGACGTTCCTTGCTTGATACGGTAACGAACCGTGATTAAACAGACCAATTAAATCTACAACGTATTAATCTCTAAAGTCTCTCATAATACAAGTGAAACATAAGATGTGCTTCAGGATTGCTTCATTTCTTGACTCTCATTATATCAAAATAGGTGGATGATGTTTTACTTTCCTGTAAAGACAAATGTTTGGGTTTTTTAATCTTTGTTATGGATCATTGTGGTCAGTATGGTTCCGTTTACAAGGTAAAAAAAAAACTGAATAAGCACTGACATTGAATTGTACTTGAGTATCTCTCTCTAATCATTTCCTTCCTTGTGTTCTCTCTCTCTCTCTCTCTCTCTCTCTTTCTGTCTGTTTATCTTTCTGTTGGAATATTCCACTAGACACACATAGCTTTGATAGGAATTATGGAAGGTTTCATATATTAGTATCCCTTGTAAACACGTCGTTGTTTTCAAATCAATGTTTAAATGCAGCAGGTGAATGACTTCTGTCTTGATAGCCAACCTTTACCACAATGCATCTGATTGCGTTGAATTATATATCACTCAGAAATGAAATGAAATGCATTCTTTGCAAGGGTAATTTTGTTTTCGTACAGTGAACTTGTAAGAGGTCATCAGAATCTCTTGAGCTGGATGAATGCCAAATGGCTGTGATAAACGGACCGAACATTATGACGTGTGTTACTGTGAATTAAATCGTCATCAAATCACTTTTGAGTCTGTCTCTCTCACTCTGCGGGTGCGTGGCAGATGACGGTTGTGACCTTTAAACCAACTAGGAAATGCCATTCTATTCAAATCCAACAGATCGAGTACTATGAAAAAAAAAACATTCATTCAAATTAGATGAAATGTAAGAAGCTTCTTATATTTCACAGTTTTACATGATTCGCGAAGCAGTAAAATCTTTTACAGTAACATTCTATTAGCTAACGCAGAAACATCATCCCAAAAACTTCACGTTACTACATTTTCTATCAATCAAACGAGCAAAATATGTTTTGGGTTGTAACGATTTGACAGTAACGAATGTCACCAAGAATTGATTCATAGTTGTAATACTTGCAAAAGAAACCAAACCAAGAATATCAATATGTAATACAAGTAGGTCAAAGCGCCTGGAAGTAGGCTACAAACTTTCTACAATGATATGTATTGCAATTTGATACATCTGAAATGTGTGGAACAGTTGTCCTCTCTGCTATGTTGTGCGATGTCAGATAGCCATGGCACAGTATGTAAAGCCATGAGGTTAATTAATTTTTTAAAGAGAGTAGTCCGTGATGGCAGTCTGTCCAAGAGCTCTGACAGAAATTGTTTCATGGGATGACAGTGTTTGAAGATTATTTCTTATACCCCCGTCACATTTATTCGGAATCAGCACGAATCAAGCAGAACCAGCCGGAATTAGATATCTTCCAAATTCGTGCCACATTCGGGAGAAAATATCAAATTCGAACAGTTTGGTAGGGAATGTTGTTCAAATGCTTGGAATGGACTTCGAATCCTTCTCGAATCCTTCTTGCACATTCCGAATGAGTTAGCTCTCGAATGCTGCTCGAATGTACTTGGACCGCTGTATTCAGAATACTGTAAAGGCCGTGTCACACCATTCCGGGCAAGCTACGCGGGCTTGTGGCGAGGAGGTAGTTTCCAGCACGTAAAAGATTTTCATCAGGCGAACAAGAATGTTTGCAATTTTCATTCATGCCTTGTCATACCGTACGGGGGAACTTCTGCGGCTTGACTTGCGGGGAAATAAATTTACTCCCCGAAGCTCTCCGCAGTTGGTCCGCACCTGACAGTATCTAGCGCGTAGTTGCCCGGAGGTGCTCATGCAAGTCCGATTTAACCGCAGCCAAGTTTTGAGCATGACCAAGACTTTTTCCGGGTGAGTCGCGGGAATGCCCGTAGAGGTCCACCCAGAACGCCAGTAGGAGACCCTTAGCGGCAGTACTTCCCAGGCAATTCCCACGCAAGTACTTCGCAGTCCCGTATGCAGCCAAGATAATGAAATTATGTGAGATTTCAGCCATTCCATTAGAGGAATTCCTTCACTGAGTTGTCAGCCTCCACGCGACTGGTACAAAGGTCACACAGTATACTCGCAAGGATAACGCGTCCAGCAAGTAAGACACATGCGCTGACTCGCACAAATCCTTTTCCGCCATCAGGAATGTCCGGTATGCTAGAAAATCCCTACACGTAACAAGCCCGAGTAGCTTGCCCGGAAAGGTGTGACAGGGCCTAAACACGGTTGCGGGTAAAAAAATATGCGTGCGCACCTCCGGGCGACTACTTTTGAGATACATGCTAGGTACTGTCATGTGCGGATCACCTACGGGGACCTCCGGGTAGTCAAAATTGTTCTTTGCAAGTCGCACGCAAGGCTGGTGTGACACGGCCTTTAGAATGGGGTCAGAATCTTTAATAAGCACTTCGAATGCCGCACGAGCGCGGTTCGATTGCTGCTTGAAGTCTGATGGTCGGAAAGCGTCCAGCATGCTGTACAAACTCATTTCGAATGCTGTCAGCACGTTCCATACAGGAATGGCTTTTTACCAAATATACTTTGAATGTTCACGGGTTCAAACAGAATGTAGCCCGAAAATTTAGAATGCACTTAGAATGTACTTACAATGCAACACGAATGTCCCGTGCGTGTCAAGAATGCCGCCGGAATGGTCTCCAATAGCGTATAAAATGGTGATTTTCACCAGTCTCAACCCGACCATATTCAAGTTCAAGTTCAAATTTATTCGTTTTTTCCACAATATGCAAACATAAATCTCACTTTCTTAAGTGAAAGAAACAATGCATACTATTGTACAGAGAAAACAACAATAATAAAAAACTAACAGTAGCGATACATTACAATAGTTGCTGAGGTAACGAAAGTGAATAGTTGTCAATAATATGCACTGTGTGAAAAAGTATTGCTATGCTACAGATTGCTGTCCTCCAGCAAGACCTTCTTGACAGAGAGTGTCTGGATGGGCTAGTTACCCCTTGGGCAATTACCCCAGACCTTTTGCCGTGACCCTAACCCTACTCCTAATCCCGAACCTAATCCTAACCCTAACCCAAACTCTAACCCTAAAGCTAACCCTAATCGTAATCTTTACTCTAACCTTTTCACTAGCCAGTATTTAACTGGGGTAATCATATGAGCATTTGAGCATTTGAGATATTTTGGCAGAATTTGAGGTGCAACACCGTTCCGATTCTCCCTCAAATGAGATCAGATTGTTTCAAATAATGTTAGAATGTCGTCAGAATATTTAGAATGCCGTAGGAATATTTAGAATGCAGTCAGAGTCCAGTTACAATATATCATCCCTTCGAATAAAAATCGATATTTCTCCACTTCGAATGCTCCTCGAATGTTTTAAGCATGCTTAAGATATTCGGGCTGGCCAGAAGAATGGGCCCGAATGTTTGGAACGCACTCAGAATAGCGTCAGAATTTTTAGAATGCACTTCGAATATGCAGGAAGGCAGAAAGAATTTTCTGTTCTGTCACCATCTCTATATTTCTAACTCAACACACACACACACACACACACACACACACACACACACACACACACACTCACACACACACACGTACACAGGCACACTCTTTCTCTCTCTCTCTCTATCTATCTATCTATCTCAATCACACCTCTCTCTTTCTCTCGACCATTACAGTATAATATATTGAGTAAGTTGTCCACGTGTTCGCGTAAAAATATCAAAAATAAAACAGAAACCAAGTTCATGTTGTAATCACTAACAGTTTATTTTGGAACATTTGAACACTTGAACAAGAGAGAATCGCGGGAAAATTTGTGTGCCGAAATAAACTGTTGTTGATTACAGCATGAACTTGGTATACACTATATAATTATGTCAAACGAGATAAAGAAGAGGCGGTATAGACGTAGCTTTTGAACGGCCCAGAGGTTTAGCAGCTGAAGACACACCTTTCACACTCACTATATATATGTATATATATATGTGTATATATATATATATATATATATATATATATATATATATAAGTTACGTTCTCTCACGCCCTATTTCTCTCTTTCTGTGTGTCTCCCTATCAGTAAATAGATTTGATTTCCAGCGTGATGACAAAGGGTTAGCGTATACAAAACACATGATCTGAAATCTTACTCTTTGTTTGATGTTTGAGTTTATTTGAGTTTATTTGAGTTTATTTATAACAACAACATTTTATGTACAAGAAAGTTTGAGTACATAATGGCAATTTAACACTCCACTTTTGTGTCAACATCAGCATTAATACATAGCGTACATAACTGTCTAATAAATCTAGAATAAAAATCTAGAATAAAAAAAAACCTGGCAACGCTAGGGTAATAATAATGGCAGGGCCCTCTGGCAGAGCAGTGGTAACACTGAAGAGGCTACCCTGGGTAAATAAGACATTATTGTTATTATCATTATAAAAACATATCGAATATATAATGAATGATTCAAACTATTTATCAAAAAAGAGCTTCATTAAACATACAATATATATACAATGGTAATATATAGTACACAATGAGTTTGCTGAAAGAACCAAGTGATAGCACAGGTGCTAGTGGGAGTTGGTCCTTTAACACGTAATACATAATGAACAAATGAATTGAAAATGTTGTTATAACGTTATTGATTTGTACTACCATGGCATTGTCAATACAGATTTGATGTGTTTTGCTAAATTGCTTCGGAAATTCCTGGTATTGATTATCCTTACAGTTTTTGGCAAAGCGTTCCACAATTTAACTCCTAGAAATGAAAGTGAGAGTTGACCATCCATAGTTTCACATTTTGGTAGATAAACAAGCCTTCTTTTTGCCCCTCGTTGAATAGGAATATTGAATACTTTGACAATATTCTACTAGATCATGTGGCATATTCCCTTTTGACAAATCAAATATAAATGTACAGATGGAAAGTTTATGTGATTCAAACAATGCCATGTCCTTTACTCTCAGTTTTTGGAACAGGGGATCAAAATGTGTTTTGAGTGGACTGAAGGTGATAGCTCGCATGGCCATCTTCTGACTAAGACGAAGGCAGTTTAAATAAGATTTGCTTGTACTCCCCCACACTTCAGTTCCATCAGTATGTAATGTTGGACTGGATAAAATATTTGTACAGGAGAATAAGTGTATGTTGGGGGACACAGTGTTGTAAATTAAAAGAATACCAACCCTCCTTCTTACACATTTATTTCCAGCTTGTATGTGACTCTTCTAAGTCAGATGACTATCAATGCATATTCCAACAAAAGATGCCTCATTCACTCTACTAATGACATCATCTGATAGTTTCATTGTTCCATTCACAATAACTTCTCATTTTTTACTTTTTATAATCATATAATTTCTCTTTTTCAAATTAATTGTTACTTTATTAGAATTGCACTATGCACTCTTGAATTTTTCCTTAATGCAGATTGATGATCCCTTGTCAACTTCCCTCTGTCCAAAATTGAATGTATGAAATATATTTGAATCATCAATGAAGTTAAGTTTGGTAGGTCGTATAAGAAGAGCGTTGGCTAAAGAACTCATCCTTGTGGTACACGGTACACCACACTTTGAAGTATTATGACTACTGACTGTTTCCTTGTAACATGTTACTTGTGATCGATTCGCAAGATAACTCTCAAACCATTGTAAGGGTTTGCCGCGAATGCCATAAAAACTCAATTTGCTTATTTTCTATTCATCATTGATTGTCAAGGAGCACGATTTCTTGTAAAGCATATAACAAATAAGAACTTTTATTGTCATATAATAAAAAACCACAGCTGATCAACGAACCTGCCTTCCGCAAATTTGTCACTTAAGCATTTTCTTCCCAAACCCTGTCCATTTGTGTTAGAGTTAGAGTTGTTTGTTCTGTATGAAACTGTGGGATATCATGAGAATTAGGAAGCGACTTGAACTTTGACATGTTATGTATTAGTCTCCCATCGGTCCTCTGGCTTCCTGTATTAGACTCGTGTAAGCCTGGTGACGTCACTGTTTGACAAGAGATCGGGGCAACGGGCCAGAGAGTTCGCCAGCGTCATGGATACTTTCCCCGATGACGTCAAGCGTCAGCTAACTTTTATCGGCGACATCGGCACTGCTGCCCTCGACAACCGCACCGTCGACGAAGTAAGAAAGAAATAAAAGCTACATCTAGAAGTCATAAGTGGGAGCAAAGAAGTAATATGGAAGTGATATATATATATACATATATATATATATATATATATAATTATGTATTATATAATCATTATATCATTGAAGATTGCACCTCATGGAGGTTGCATGAAATTCAGAGTTGCAATAAATACGGATGAACCTGCAGTCAACCGCGTGAACTTGTTCCGATACCATGCCATTACGAAATATTTGCTTGAATATAGAAGACCATGCTTATCATCAAGGGGAAAAAAAAGGAAATACTTTAGCCTGACATCAAGCCAATGATACAACATAACTAGCAAAAGACCTCGTGAACGGAGTTTTATTTTATCTTTCTTTATTAGTTTCACAAGATATTGGCGGAAATGAGTAAGATTTACAGCTCGTCAGAGATATGTCGGCCTAACAAACCCTCGGAATGTCTCCGGAAGGCTCCAGGTAAAATACTCCATGTAATGAGTTTAACAGCAATGTAACATGGTTGTGAAACAAACGTTGAGTTTGAACTCGACAAGAAGGAACATGATTACAATTTTGGGTAATATCCATTGTGATTCAGACAACAAAGTCGGAAGAAACTTTGGGGTAGCACGTAGAGGTGATCAACATTATTACAGCAACCGATCTTTGGAATATAGATGTGCGTACAAGATACCCAGTATGCAATGATAACGCGTTGCGTGTATCAAGCACTATTGGAACTTGAGGTATTCAAGTTGGTTTAAGTAAAATCAGCTTTTATGGGAAGACGTGGAAAAGAAGAGGTCAGAATATAAAGTACTTGTGAAAATATTTTATTCACTCTAAACATCACTAGTCTTGTAGTACATAAAGGTTGAGTACTCAACTGCTTTATCCATGCTTGTTATCTTCTATAATATAATGTTATAAGACAAGCTGTGTTTATGTATGTTATTATGTTGTGTGGAATATACTTTTATTTCGTTTGTAATATGCGAGTATATTGTTTGGAGATGAAAATAAAATGTATGAATGAATGAATGAATGAAAGAATGAATGAATAAATGAAAAATGAATAGAGATGGGACGTTTTCTTTTCACCATCTGCTTAGCGGCTATTAGATGGTATACTGTAATTAGTGTTTGCCGGGCTTTCTTCATAGGGTTGGAAGTAATCATGTCCACCTCAACTGACTGGGACGAACTGGTGTGGGCGTGGAAGGGATTCCGCGACGTAGTGGGCGTGGCTAATAAGCCTCTCTACGAAAGATATGTCGAGATTATCAACGAGGGAGCAAGAGCAAACGGTATGCAGACATTCACCATCACGTTCACGTGTTCAAATTATGTGACATCCAGGGAGTCATTTTCGATTGCTGCAACCAGCCTAGAATCAAAATAATTGTTGCCAGGGCCATTCTCACATAAAGTGTTCAATTTCAGTCAGAGTAAAACCCAAAAATCAAGCACGAAATATTCGTTCAAAACTTGTCTTTATATAAACAACAACACTTGCTGGATAAGAAACAAAACACGGTAAATTCCCAAAGGAACGCATTTACAATGTAACAATGGCACGAAGTTGGGCATATATTTCTCTATATAACTCTATGACAGATACGTTACCGATAGGACACAGCATGGTATAAAAACAGGTTTACATCAATGTATATCTGACTATTTGAAACTGAACTTCACCCAAGAATGGCATCTGATCCTGTACAACAACACCAATTGCCTTTTTAAAGTAAGAATAAAGACAAACTCATTATATACTCTGTCTTTTCGCTGCATTGATAAGGAGTTCACGCAAAATTTGTATATATTTCCTACCTTTTTTCTTCGCTTGATTTCAGTTAGACATGCAAAGAACAAAAACGCCAATATATTTGATTAGATTGGTTTCAACTACATGGATGGCCAACACGACCAAAAATGACCATCTTCCAAAAGGCTTTATTGTACACTTTTGGAACAACAATCTCGCAAATGACCACATGTCCATGGTAACGTATCTGTTTCTGCATCTTTTTCGTAACTGTCATTGATATTGATACCTCTTTTAATGAATGTGCTCTATCTGTTTTTGAATTGAGCTCAGAGCAGGAAGAGTAACACTTTCAGTCTTCAATTACTATCAAATTTGACGGTATCAAAATTCAAAGGTATTGTGAGTATCTGTATATATCAGAACTGTACATTTATCCAATAATCTAATTGTTAATTTTCCGTAAATTCTAAACTATGTGTTGTGAAGAGCTCAAATTGTAAAGGCACACAAACAGATTTAAAACAATGTTACAATTATATTATTTTGCATGGTTACAAACTTTGGTAAATGACTGAATCACCAAAGGAAGTTTTTTGATAATCTTATCATGGTAAAGTATCTGTTGCAATAGTAACTTGTCGTATATTGGCCAATGTTTCTTTGCATGACCTTGATGACATAGAGCTTGTTTTATCAAGCCATTTAAGATGTGATATGGTGAAATTAATCATATAAAGTTTATACTTTCTTGTAACTATCGTCGTGGATGGCAACAAATAATTCCAGTCTTGAAAGATCTAGAGTACTGGATATGTGACTAGACGTGGGCAATGTAATTCAATGTATTGTATAGTAACGTTGCCTCGTGACAACGAAATACTGTAATATCCCTAGTCGTGCGGTGGTGTTATTTTTTTATTCTTCAGCGCACTCCCGTTGTAGCGAACATAATTATAACAAGATTTCATTATAAGGAAGTAAAAATTCTGGTCATACAAAAAAACAAATATCCTCTGTATGACTTATATTATACGTTGCTGTTCAGTTATAACGAAATCTCGATATAACGAAAGAAAACCGCCTGTCCCGAGGTATTTGTTATTACTGAGAGTGCACTGTACTAAAATGACTCATAAAGGCAAGAAAGACGGAGCAAGATGTGCGTTCAAGGTAGTTTCTACTGTGATCATTCGTCACCTTGCCGTATTGTCTGTGAACATGTGTATCTGCCAGGCGTCTTGTTCAAAAACCCAGTGTTGCTTATAGCGATTTGGCGATCTTTATGACGTGTTATGTATGTACAGGATACAAAGATCAGGGTCACTACTGGAGAGCGCAGTATGGTGAGGATATCGAAGATAAGGTCCAGGAACTTTACGAGGCCATCCTACCACTTTACCAACAGCTCCATGCTTACGTCAGACGCAGACTGCATGAAGTCTATGGAGACAATATCGATGTCACTGGTTACCTTCCTGCTAATGTCTTAGGTAAGGTATGGACATTCATGCACTCGTGCATTTATACATGTACATTCATTTATTAATGTATATTCATTCACTAATGTCCAAAACAAAACTAAAGTGAATTGATCGTATAATCGCTTGTATATACTTTCCAGATACAAGAAACAAAGACACGAGAAAACACTATCAATCAAACAATGATAAGATTGCTTCCTCGCTTGTTGAAAACTTTACCTGTGACATAAAAGTTTGAAGGTGCACTAAAATTAAATACTAGTAACAGTAAACGGGTGTAATGTGCCTATTAATTAAGATCAAGTTTTGTATTAAATAAACGTGTAATGAAATCAAAAGAAATACATTAAAGTGTGTGTGTGTTTTTTTTTTACAACGTTGTACCGACTAAGCAATGATAACTTTATAGGGAAAAAAGGTTCGCTTATTCATTGTGCCCTTTGTATGCATATAAGAAAATAGAAGACGTGTGCGGTAGTTTTTGGCATCATCGCCTCTTCCGAGCTGCTTGTGTGAGATCAATATTCCTGTTTCTTGAAAACCTTGAACAATTTAAGAGGAATCATACTCATATAATATAGTTCGTTTATTTTCATTCCATGGATTTAATTAAACTTAAAGATGATGTGGCTCTGCAATTTAAGCCAATAAAGGTATGTATACCAGAAGTGAATTGTTTTATCACGCAGGATATCGTGCTAAATGTTCGGTCAACACATATGAAATCACAAGGTTGACGATCTTCGGTTTAAATTTTGCTCTGCCACACAATAATGATCATTATTCAATTCAAAACTCTTTTCTTGATTCCCTCTAACCACCTCAAGCTTTGATGCCAAGGAGGGAAAGTGACGACTTTTATCATTGTAATGATTCCTATTTTGCACTTTAACGAGACTTATATATCCTAGATAGTAGGCCTACATGAAAATGAAGGACAGGGAAAAGGGATAGGAGAACAGGAAAGAGTAACGACAAAATCCCATCTGGAACAAGGAATGATATGTACTGAGGCGTAATATCCTCTGTAGATACGTGCATCAAGATAAGCCCGGGGAAAGAGATCCCACTTCCTTGATGAGGTCATGCCAAGGCAAAAGTATGTCACAAGGACCTAGAGATACACTATTAAGGTTATACCAACAACCGGTAAGAAAACAAACTTGCACGTCATGCAAATTGTCCTTTCCCTGAGAAGTCTACACATCCTGTACAAGTTTCATCAACGGTAATGTTTCAACACTCTTATGACTACAGAAATGCAGAATAGATGATGTCATTTTTATCTTCCCAAATGTCCTAGGCGATATTTGGGGTCGCTTCTGGGGAAATATCTACCCTCTGGTGGTGCCCTATCCGGATAGACCTAGTATTGACATCACTGAGGCTATGGTAGAACAGGTGAGATATACGTCAGGGCCTGCAAGTCAATATTCATTATGTTTTTGTAGGTAGAAGGGGTTGCGTGACATACATGTATATCAGGGTCATTACACCATGACAATGTCTAGGAACGCAGGAAGATGAAAATAGATGTCTGAACTTGAGCAACATTTCAAAGTTCAAAAGCATACACTTTGCTCAGTCGACCCTGCACGGATTCGCACTCGTGGACTTTATTTAAAAACACAATGACCGATGAAACAAACTAGGACACCCTTTCCTCTTGTTGGCACAGAATCGTGCAGCAACATGAACTATAGCTCAACACAGTAAGAATTCGGTCGTTGGCATCGTATACCACTTCTGACAAGAAATGATACAAACAAAATGTCACATTGACAATGATAAGTAAAGCCGAATCTCTTTCCAAAACTTTGAGGTCAGGTATGAGCTGACGGGGGCATTTTAGTTATCTTTCTTCATCTCAGGGGCTTTGTTTATGAACATTTTCAGTCTCAAATCCTTGACAAAACCCTACAGTTGAAGAAAAAAAGAAAGGAGAAATATATGCGAGGCACGTTAATTCGCCTTGTACTAAAGGGTCATGTATGGTACATACTTAATCACAGGTGTCTCATCATAGAGTGCAAACGTAGTCATACCGATATTACTATGACTGTGTAAGATATTGAAGTCAAAATTGGCCACAGCTTGTGTTCATTTACGGAGCAGTCCTTCATCCGTTTTGAGTACAGAGCATGCGCGTTATTCACGGTTGAATTGTTTAACCCCTTCGTCCAGATTGTTGCGTTGTACATCCTATTCTCCAAAGGGTTACTCCACGTATTGGTTTCATTTTTTTTTTTCAATTAGGGCTACAACGTCACTCGAATATTCCAAATGTCTGACGAGTTCTTCACGTCGCTAGGATTAATTCCCGTGAATGATGCATTCTGGGAGAATTCTATGCTTAGCAAACCAGACGATGGCCGTGATGTGGTGTGTCACGCGTCTGCTTGGGACTTTTACACTGGCGACGATTTTCGGTAAGATGAATTTCAATCCCTGACTGGTAGAAGAGTCTGTTTCGCATCTTGGCACAATAAAGTTCATCACCTTTTAAATCAGTGTGTCAAACGTGTCTCTTTCTTTCCATTCATGTTCATTATAATACTCTCACTGCCTCAACGCAAATGAAAAATGATTTAAGCATTCATAGAAGTGGGATATTTGCATATTACTATTCTGCCGTAGTCTAGACTGCATTTGACAATTTAGAAAATTTTGCTTATAGTGGAGCGGCATAGCTTGAAAAATTAGAGGAATTGTGCATTTTATGATAAAAGCACCAAATTTCGCACACATGTTGACAATGACATTTGAAATAAATTCAGATATTGGGCCATCGTAAATAGCGCCCTCAGCGGCCTTGGCAGCCATTTTTAAAAATGGCCGCCATAAAATGCCATTTTTCATAAAAATTTTAAAATTTCAGAAGGGAAAATCAATAAGATTTTGCAAATGAGTGGGAAATAACATTTAAGATAAATTTAGATATTGGGCAACCGCAAATTTCACCCTCAACGGCCATGGCAGCCATTTTTCAAAATGGCCTCCACAAATGCCATTTTTCGCAAAAAAATTAAAAATTTCAGAAGCGAAGATCAGGAAGATTTTGCAAACGAGTGGGAAATAACATTAAAAATAAATTCAGATATTGGGAAATCGTAGATAGCGCCCTCAACGGCCATAGCAGCAATTTTTTCAAAATGACAGCCATAAATGCCATTTTTCGTAAAAATTTACAAATTTCAGAAGGGAAAATCAATAAGATTTTGCAAACGACTGGGATATAGCATTTAAAACAAATTTAGATATTGGGCCATCACAAATTGCGCCCTCCAACGGCCATGGTAGGGATTTTTCAAAATGGCCGCCATAAATGCCAGTTTTCGTAAAATTTTACAAATTTCAGAAGGGAAATCAGTAAGATTTCGCAAACGAGTGGGAAATAACATTAAAAATAAATTTAGATATTGGATCATCGCAAATTGCGCCCTCTAGCGGTCATGGCAGCCATTTTTTTCAAAATGGTCGCCATAAATGCAATTTTTTATAAAAATTAATTTCAGAAGGGAAAATCAACAAGATTTTGCAAACGAGTGGGAAATAAAATTCAAAATAAATTTAGATGTTGGGCCATTGCAAATTGCGCCCTCAACGCCAATGGCGGCCATGTTTAAAGTTGGCTGCCATAAATAACACCTTTTTCTCTGAATTTACTAATTCCAGAAGGAAAAGTCAATAAGATCTTGCACTCAATTAAAAAATCTCGTTTGAAATATATCTTGCGCCTATGTATTACATTATTGTAAATAGCGCCCTCAATGGCCATTGCAGCCATTTTTCAAAATGGCCACCATGGATTCCATTATTTTTTATTACCTGATTTCACCAAAGGAAAAGTCAATAAGATTTTACACACAATTTGAAAATTATGTTTGAAATAAATGGTTCAAAATTTTCGTTTGAAATATATCTTGCGCCTATGTATTACATTATTGTAAATAGCGCCCTCAATGGCCATTGCAGCCATTTTTCAAAATGGCCACCATGGATTCCATTATTTTTTACTTCCTGATTTCACCAAAGGAAAAGTCAATAAGATTTTGCGGACAATTTGAAAATTATGTTTGAAATAAATGGTTGTATTAGATTACTATAATACTGCTCTCAACGGCCACCGTTGAGGGTGCACTTTTGGATTCCAAAATGGCTGCCATTGTCATAATCATTTTGTTTAAAAATGGTAATTTCTGACAGAAAAGTTAGCAAATGTGTGCATAAATTGAAAAATCATGTTTAAAATCAAACAATATGTCTAGATTGCATTAACTCTAGAAATTGTTCCTTCACAAATTTTCAAGAAGAAAAAAATGCTAATTACGGCAATTTCAGACATTTTCCAAAATGGCTGTCATAGATGCCATTTTTTTTTTTAATAATGAAGATGTCCTAATGCCGGAAGAAGACAATAAACATTTTTTTTTTTGCGCAAGTTGACAATTACAAACAAAGAAGTTTAGACATTTAGCCATCATAAGCTGTGTTCTCAATTGCTATTTAAATGGCTACAATACACTCTTCTTTTTTCCATCAAAAAGAAAAAGAAAAAAAAGAAGCAGACATCCTGGCGGTCAGCATGGCCCTTGAGGGCGCCTTCTAAGAAGACCTTATACTTAGATTCATTTTTGAGCATAATTTTCAACTTGTTTGCAAAGTCTTATTGACTTTTCCTTATGACGTCAGCAAATTTTTGCAAAGAAACGGGGGGGGGGGCATCCATGGCAGCTGTTTGAAACTTGGCTGCTACGGCTGTCGTTGAGGGTGCACTTTTGGATGGTCTATTATCAAATTCAGTTTGAATGTAATTTTTCACCTTTGTGGAAATTCTGCTTGACGTCTGCAACACTTTACGAAAAAAAGACATTCACGGTGGCCATTTTGAAAAATGGCAGGAATGGCCATTGAGGGGGCAATTTGCAATGGCCCAATAACTTTACTTTTCAATGTAATTTGCCACCTGTTTGCAAAATCTCGTTGGCTTTCCCCTCTGATTTCAGTAAATCTTTTCGAAAATAATTATGGTGGCCATTTTGAAAAATGGCTGTCATGACCGTTGAGGGCGCAGTTTCAGATGGCCCAATATCGAGATATGTTTTAAATGTCATTTCCCATTTATAACCAAAATTTCATTGACTTTTCCTTTTGAAATTAGCATTATTTTAATGAAAAAGTGACACTTATAGTGCCCATTAAAAAAAAAAAAAATTGGCTGCCATAGCCATTGACAGCGCAATTTTCAATTGCCCAATACCTGAATTTATTTTGGATGAAATTTCCCGCTTGTTTGCAAAACAGGAAAAAAAATGGCTTTCCCTTCTGAAATCTGCATCTTTAAACAAAAAATGGCATTTATGGCGGCCATTTTGAAAGAAATGGCCACCATGGCCGTTGAGGGCGCGATTTCCGACGGCCAAATATCTAGATTTATTTTGAATGTAATCAACATTTATGGGCAAAATCTTATTAACTTTTCCCATCTGAAATTTTCAAAATCATCGAAAAAGTGGCACATTATTAGACAGATGGACGTTGAGGGCGCAATTAACGATGGCCAAATATTTAAATGCATTTTGAATGTAATTTCCCACTTGTTTGCAAAACCTTACTGGCTTTCCCTTCTGAAGTTAGCAAATATTTTGAAAAAATGACATGTATGGAAAAATGTTGATAAATATTTCGAAAAATGGCTGCCATGGCCGTTGAGGGCGCTATTTCCGATAGCCAGATATCTAGATTTATTTTGAATGTAATTTCCCATTTGTAACCAAAATCTTATTGACTTTTCTCTCCTAAAATTAGCAAATTTTACGAAAAAATGGCATTTATGGAAGCCATTTTGAAAAATGGCTGCCATGGACGTTGAGGGCGCTATTTTCGATGGCCCAATATCTAAATTTAATCTCAATGTTATTGTCAACATGTGTACGAAATTTGGTGCTTTTATCACAAAATCACAATTGTTCGGCTATGCCGCTCCACTATTAGCAAAGTACACGTACACCACCGGCAAATGTGAAGTCGAGTCTGAAATTGTGTAGATGGAAATGAAATACTAATGAAATACTATTGACAGCATCTGAGATACATCTCCATAATTTCATCATTTATTGTCAGGTTTAAAGGCAAAAAGATAAAAGGTATGTTCCTGGATGCACGCGACGGACTGGACAAAATGCATACAGGATATTACTTAGAAACACGAAGGTCAGAACTATTCATTATACCATCTTGATTGATAGTTTGTTGTTTTAGTTGTGTTTGTTGTTTTATTGTTCTACTGTTCAGTATTGCCATGTGCACGCTCATCAGAATGGAGGATTTCCTGGTAGCACACCACGAAATGGGTCATATTCAATATTACCTGCAATACAAAGATCTGCCAATAGCTTTTAGAGGAGGAGCCAATGGGGCCTTCCACGAGGCCATCGGGGAAGTTATGTCCCTCTCCGTAGCCACGCCCAAACATCTGCGGGAAGTTGGACTCTTCGAGGGATTGGAAGAGGGGGATGACGGTAAATTCTGCTTTATAAACCATAGAAACAGCACTGATTATATATCATGAGTGAAGATTAGACTCTTATCTTATCGTTGCGTGCGATTTTAGGACATTGTTTATACTGAATTCGTGCATTTGATGTTGGTTTTTTTTTTCAAGTAATTGTTCTTATTTTTTTCTTTTGAATTTTTCTGATAATTACGCCCTCATTTGAATGAACATATGCACGCTGCAATTACATGGATAAAGTACGAAGAATATTTCAGCCTCAAACAATTATGTTACCTAAAGAATGGACACTTATAAGTAAAGAAATGAAGATGATTAGGAAGAAACGTATAAGACACAGGTGAAAACCATCTTATGAGACTGCTTGTAAAATAAATCATGCATGCAATGTACATTGTATTATATCATACTACATTCTGTTAGAAACTGATATCAACTTCTTGCTGCGGATGAGCCTTGATACGATCGGCACGCTGCCTTTCAGCCTCGGGCTGTCGACCTGGAGATGGGACCTAATGAGAGGAGATTATGACGTCAACAACTCCATGGCCAGATGGTGGCAAATCAAGTCAGTTCCGTCACCTATCATTATTATTATCATTATTGTCAATATCTTATCAAGATCACCATGTTTGGTGTTTGCTGTTCAGTCCTGCTTTCTGTATTTCAATTTAATGTCTCATGGGCATTGCACTGAATTCCTGCAAATCGTATTGTCGTCTATTGTGTGACAGTGTTATCCTTACACTAATGTCGATGCGTATTTGAGGTACTTTTCTCATTTCACATTGCAATGATTAGTGATGGCTTGAAACAACGACGTAAATCGCTACTTTTTTGTCGGTATATACAGTCATGACGGATCATGTAAGAATATTGATAAATATAATCTGGGCTGTATCTATCACTTGTCAATCAGAACAAGACTGGTTGGGAACGTTCATTAGGCTAGTACAAGGGTCGACACAATTTTGTTATGACGAGAAACAAGGAATAATCAAAGGTTACAATTAACTTTTTAACTGATAGCCTTATTGTATCTGACAGGCGTGACGTTGTTGGCGTGGATGCACCTGTTCCCAGAACAGATGACGATTTTGACCCTGGAGCGATGTTCCATTTCATTATCGACTATCCTTTTATTGGGTAATTCTTTCATGTCCATGTGTTTTATAAACGTTACTTTTCATCATTTTGTGTAGAATGTTTTATCCCATTTTCATTAATCCTCGTATTACCATTGAATAACATAAGGAATTTCCACCCTCCATTTTGTATTAGTTTACCGAGTTTTTTTTATCGAATGTCATCTTCGAATGAGACAAGTGTGTTTACCATTGCCATGCTTTTGTCCTGTCAAAATTGTCTTGCGTCGAAATGTGGGAATGTGTGACATTATATTGATTATTGTGTACCCAATGTATTACTTGTGTATTAGATAGCTGAGCATGGATCGCAGAAAATTTCCATGAATTGATACTTATTTGAGAGAAAAAAAACCCGGCATTTTGTTCGCAAATGTTTCCCCTCGCTGTATGCCCAAATGTTTGATTATTAATACATTTACCAAAATCAAACACATATACTTCCCTTGAGAAAAGGTGAAAGTTCCAGAGCTTTGTGAGGCTGTAGTCGTCGTGGAACTGCGGCGTATAGCTTTGACAGATGCCTGTCTGTACATCATGGCCGATACTTCAGAGGAGAGCAACGATAGAGGAATCATTTGTTCTAATCACATTCCTTTTTGTCTACAGATACTACATCCGCACAATCATCCAGTTCCAGTTCTACAAATCACTGTGTGAAGCAGCAAACCACACTGGTCCCCTGCATACGTGTGATTTCTATCGATCCAGGGAGGCTGGAGAAAAGCTGGCGTAAGTCAAGTCGTTTTGGTATCGAACAGAATAAAAACGTCACAAGTGGTGATTGAAAATCACGAGTGATGCTTGAAAATCATGTCTAAATTCATTCAAGCTCAATCGCAAGCAGTAGACTTTCAACATTTATATTACTTGAAAGATTTATTTTCACCTTTTCCCATTTTAGAAATTTTACCAGCCAGATGGGGCAAGTAAATTTCATAATATTGTAATTTTTACTTGCCCGACATAAGACTTCACATGCCCCGGGCAAGCGGACAACAGCTGGTGTGGAACCCTGGCTGGTAATAATCGCAAAGCTCAAAGACCCTTGCATTGACCATTGACGCTCTCGGCTTGGCTTTGCAGCGCTTTGGTTGTGGGTGTCAGTGCCAACAATAGCGTGATGGTCTCAGCAAATGGTTAGCTAGTTCTGTGTTACTTGATAACCCTGTCCTAATGGCTACCACAGATAATTCACATGGAAGGTATGCGTTCCTCTAAAAATACTTAACCAGTTAAAACAAAAGAGATAAAAATAAAAAAATGAAATGAAACAGAAATATTTTGCGCCCCCCCCCCCCCTTTACGGAATTCCTGGATCCGCCCCTGCTAACCATATAATTCAATTAAGGATATTGGTTTTTGATGTAGGGGATTCCCGGTAGAGAATGCTCTGATCTCATGGTTCAATTTGCAATTTCAATCAGCTCAAATCCTCCCTAATTATCCTAGTTATTAAACTATATTATGCAATGTCGCAGCTTCAAGGAGTCTAACCTGATGTTGTGTCTTACACCTAAGGAGCATGCTAAGGTTGGGGAAAAGCAAACCCTGGCCTGACGCAATGGAAGTCATCACTGGGCAGAGGGAGATGTCAGCTGACGCCATTTTGGAATACTTTCAGCCCCTCATGGAATGGCTGGAACGGACTAATGCTGAGAATGGGGAGGTGATCGGCTGGCCTCAAAGTTCAGGTTACTGTTACTTTATTCTCGTAGTCTCGTTTTATACATATATTTCTGCTCAAGACATGTCGGTATCCTAATCTTGTGAGTCAGTGTTATCACAAAATAAACTAAAGTGTGTATGTGTGTGTGTCTGCGTGTGTGTTTTCGAGCGAGAAACTTCTTTCTAAAATTGTAAGAAAAAAAGATAAAATAAATACTTCCAAAAAAAAAATCAGTGTTCGTACATTACGATGCACGGTTGTTTTTTTTTTTCGTTTTCCATTGCATTTTTGTGCATTAAAAATATATTAATACAGTCTGCACAGAGACAGAAGAATAATACTGGTGTCTAATGATTGATTCAGAGTTTTGAAGAATACCTTCCATGTACATCAATTATAAGTTGATTTGTAAATCAATTATAAGCTAATTTATACATCACGATGACGAGTATAGTAATCATATCATCCTTTCGAAAAGATGGGGGAGACATCGATGTATATGCGTTTTGCATATTTCTGAGACTTATTGCATGCTTCTAATAACAAGACGACTGCATGATTGGACGACATATCATTCAAACATATGTCATTTCCTTTGTATACCCGCAGGCTCATCCGCAGCTGCTCCTGCTAACTTATTTTACACTCTTATGATTTGCGCCTTCATTTGGTTGCTCCGAGGATAGGTTGATGATGATGACGTCATGAGTCATCCTTCCCTTCACTGACTAGCCGACACAGCAAACCAACATGATAGACCAATATGATTATGAAGATTTGAATTATGCTTAGTTTAAAGACTTACAATACTCTTATCTCAAAGTGTTTTTTTATTTCCGTATAGCATTGTACCTGTTTATTGCAAATATAGAGTATTATAACAGAACATAGAACTATATATTTTGCAGAACTGATAATGCTAAATGTGACTGTGAATAACAATTATTTACATGCAGTCATCTGTAAATCAGGCCATTGTGTCCTGAAGGAGGAGAGATACACCCGTTACATGGCGTCTTGTTGAGTCATCGAAAATATGAAATTGCAATCATTTTTGTCATAATGGTGTAATAAGCGTTATGCTAAAGTGACATTTTGTTCATATCTTTTGTTTCAGTGTATTATTCTCTATCATCATACCCACAGTGGGGTGCATAATGTAAATCATTCTGGAAGGGCAAAAGTAAAAATGGTTTGAGGGTGATTTACAATAAAGTCATCATCAGATGCATTAAACATAGGTATATGAAATATGCTTACCAATGAATTTATCAAATCATTTTAGTGTAATTTCTGTGAGTTTGAATTAAGCTTCATATCGATTGCAAAAATAACGCTTGTTAAATGGTTTGTTGTCTCTTGCTATATCTATCGGTAGGCTGGATTCGGAAAGCTGCTTCTCAAAGAAAACACAGAGTAATCCTATTTTTCCCCTGCGAACTTGAATGAGGGTTGTTCATTGAGATGTTTTGTCTGCATCGGAATGGTCTTTGATCTCGTTAGCACATTTCGTTTATTTTCATATTGTCGTTATCTTCACTTGAGTGATTAAAGAGCGCACATTAGACAATAATATTGTTAGTTCAGGGCAGAAAACATCAGAGGGACCTATTGGTAGTTATCATTGTGTGTTCCTGTGCTCATGTGCCTTATCAGCTGGTGTTTAAAATGTACATAAATAGGATCCAACATATATATATTGTGTTCAGCATTCTTTATTATATCAATAAACAATGTAACATGAAAGGCATAGGTTGTCTCCTGAATTGAACAGGAGGCAGAAGGCAAAGACAAAGGACAATCCAGAAAAACATGTAAATACATCTTACATTGTAAAAAACACACTCAGCGAGTACAGTTACGTACTCACAAACAGATATATATATATATATATATATATATATATATATATATATGTGTGTGTGTGTGTGTGTGTGTTGTGTATAATTTGTGTGCGCACTATGTATAACACAAGAAACTGTTGTAAGTTTGTTGGAACTGTAACAATGATATAATGCAAATTGTTGTCTGGATCATATTAATAAAATTGAGAAATAACTTGGAACTCTCTGGTTTAGTTTCTGTTTTTTGGTTCATCTTGTAGTAACTTAACATGATAGTAGCATCATTCCATATCAATTAAATCCACACTATGGACGCCAGCACTCAAATAACCAACGGGACATATTTGATTTTATGATATTTTGTTCATTTTATTCAATCATGCAAGAGACAATCATTCGAATTTATATTTCGTGACTATTTGACTTCCAAGGCCCAGTGCTTAATGTTCTGTGATGATTCAACTCTATGCAAAATGCTTCGAACAACAACAACAAATAAACAAAAAATCACTCAATGGGCTTCATCCTGAGTCTTGGTTTTTGGTTTCTTCGTGTTTCACAGGAGTCAGCATTATCTTGTTTAAAGTTAATTCTGTTTCAAACGTAAATGTTTTAAAAATGCTAGGTAGAAGAATTGACTTCATCTTGCTAAACGTGGCACAAAAGTTCATAAGTCTAAGAAATGTTTTTAACTGTTATACGTAAGTTTAAGCAGTGAGAACTTACTCTACCGTGTCTACAGTGGTTTGAGGAATTGAATCTTCTCTTTCACCCCCCCCCCCCTTTTTTTAGCTTAAAGTTTCTCATCTATCTACGAGGCACTGTCTACACTGGTCAATATCTCCAAATAGCAATCCAAGCCGCAATGAAGAGTTGTCCAACTATACCGGTACATCCAAGCTTGGAACATCCTGTTAACAGCACAAAAACAGAATCATAATGAGCCGAATTAGCGAAGATGACTTTTTAAATGCTGAAGTCTTTTTTTAAGATTTACTTTGCTCAGTGGAGGAACGTAATAGATACGGAGATAAAGCGCGAATGTCCAAGAATGCATGCCAAAACAATATAACTGTATGTCTACTGTCGTTGCTTGGAGATGATGAACATTCCAGTGGCGTATCTGGGGGGGGGGGGGGCAAGGGGGGGGGGGGCACGTGCCCCGGGCGCCACTCCTTGGGGGCGCCAAAAACGTAAAAAACAAAAAACAAAACCCGAAGAAGAAGAAGAAAAAAAGAAGGAAAAAAAAAAAACTCGCCCGGACGAGTGTGTGTGTGTGGCGGGGGGGGGGGGGGGGGAAGAGGATGGGGGGGAGGGGCACAAACCAAATCAAACAAGATAAAAACAAAACATGATGATGACGTGGACAAAATGACAATGTTTATTGTGTTCACACAAGAATTCCATGTTTTGTAAGCTGAATACACAATTTTCGGCTCGCTCGCTGCGCTCGCTCGCCAAAATTCATATAAAAAAGAAGAAGATGAGAACAACATGTGATGATGAAGCGGACAAAATGACACTGTATATTGTTTTCACACATGCCATCGTTGGCAGGCAAATGTTACACGGAGCAGCGGCTGCAATTTCTTTCGTCCTGAAGTGACCGCCGATTGGATCAAAAGAGTTCGCCAACGGTTCGAACATACGGGGGGGGTCACTATATCTTTATTAGGTATTGTAAGATTTGATAAGCCAAAAATGACAAGAATTCCATGTTTTGTAAGCTGAAATACAAAATTTTTCGGCTCGCTCGCCAAAATGTATCAAAACAAAAAGAGATAAGAAGAAAACATGATGATGACGCGGAAATAATACATTTTGGCTCACTCGCGCGTACTAATTTAGAGTATTTTTTCAAGTCCTCAGTTTGTTGGTATAAATCGTTATCTAATTAGGCCGTCACTGTATCTTGAGTGAGAATTGAAAGATTATTTCAATAAGCAAAAAAATGACAAGAATTCCCATGTTTTAAGAACATTTTAACGGGGGGGGGGGGAGGGGAAGGGGGTACAGTAGCTCGTATCTAAGGCACAACTTACTCGATATAGCGAGCTGATTTTTTGAGATACAATCAGATTTGTAAGTATGAGAGGATTTTACCAGACAAACTGTCTTTATTTTCCTGAAATGTTTTGTCCGTTTCAATGACATGAAAAAAGGAAGAAAAAGAGATCCTCAACTTCCTAACACCAACACAGGACGGTGATTTCTTGGTATCAGGTGTGCCTCCAGATCCAAAGGACCCGGGTTCGATTCAGAGTCTATCTGTGCAATGTTGTGTGTAATGTCGTCCACTCTCGTAAGAGGCAAAAATACTCTTTCGATCCCTCGGATGGTCCCGTGTGTGAGAGTTACAGCTCAATCACGTAAAAGATCCCGCTTCATTCATTCATTGAAAAGAGCAGGGTGCATAACCCGGTGCAGTGGTCTCGTCACACTTCAAACGACCCCATGAAAGACCAGCTAGTGCAGCTTGAATGACCTGACAAGTATCACAGTCTCACACATCTTCACTAAATTTCCTTCTCTGAATTATACTAGAATTGCACATAACGATTCAGTAATGACATTGTATAGGGAAGAAAATAAGTAGCTGAGTCATAGACAAAAAGAATTATTTCATGTCGAATTATGTACAAATCAAAAGAAAGTTGAAAGATGATAATACTATCGCACTGTCTAATCTACCTCACGTGATTGCAACCCAATTGCAGTTTCACCAACTGCTGCCAAACTCCATGGATTTAAACTTTCTCTCTTTTTTTCTGTACTGTTTGAGTGAAACTTATCACGTTTAACTCAATCTTTTTCTAGATTTTAAGCAATTCATAAAAAAATAGTCATTCATTCTTTCATTATTTCATTTTATTTCATTTCCAACAAAAATGCAATTATAGCAATAATATATTTGAATACACATTATTCAACGTTATTACACAAAATCAGTACAAGATTCGTTTTGTCATGATTGTAAGAGGAAAATATTGTAAACTGAATTAGATGCGCGTTGTGAACTTTATGACAAATACCTAATCAATATCATTGGAAATTAAAGGGACTGCTAAAAAGCAGAGGTTGTAGTGGGTAATTTCTTCAATAGCAATAAGAAATTGCTGAACTAACAAAATTATGTTATTTGACTATTAAAGGAAAGAGAGTGAAGGACAGATACAAACACGTGGTAGCCCTTATATTAAAAACAAGGTGGAGGATAAGGGTGGGAGGAATAACAGGAAGAAATTGAAGTGGACAGGAGAAAAAGACAAAGGAAGTGGAGTTGAAGGATCAAAACCAACCCACGCGAGGCACGCAACGCTTGGCTCATCGAGGTATAAAGAGGAGACTGTACTATTAAAGAGACGATAAACGATTCCGATGAAAAAAAAGGCATGGATTATGGTTACACCCAAGGTTACTCATTCTGCTATATCCGTATATAGGAATTTCTAGGAGAGAAGAAAAAAGTTAGTCTTAAAGGGATTGTATAATTTTGGTTGAGACCTAATTTCAGGTTTCTAACATTTTTTGGTGAGATAATGAGAAACCTCTTATGAAATATGAAAGAGCATGTAATTCCATGTGGAATTCAACGTTTATTTGACGAAAATTGGTTTTGAAATGGCTGAGATATCCAAAACAGAGCGATTCTAATAAAGTGTGGGACCCACATTTTATTACGATCACTTTGTTTTACCTTGTTGTTAGATGTTTCAGTCAGTCCAATTTTTCATCAAAGAATTCCTCTTAAAATGGTATGCTCTGTACTATTTCATAAGTGTTTTCTTGGTATCTCGCAAAATGTTAAAAGCCCCATTCTCATCTCCACCAATACTGTACCATCCTTTTATGATCGCCCCGTCACTGTACAGGCATGCTAACCTGGAAACATTAAACTGCACATTACTTGAATATGAGACCATTCTGAAGCAAATAATTTTCACATGACAATAGATATATGTACTCTTAAATGAATCCCACAAGGATTGGAACAATCATCCCCCAGCATTCCCACTGAACGCACTGATTCCCACTGATCAGCTACTAGCCATCCCCTTTAAATGAAAGGTACTAAGATTAAGAGCTTCCTTTATACTGTTATAACGAGAATTACAAAATAGACTGCACCGTTAGGCATGTAGGACAGTAAAAACCAGGCACCCCTCCCCCCAGCACACAAACACACGCAAGGAACGAACAGGTTCACATACTTCATCCCAAATATTACTAGTAACGAAATGCCCATTAACAGACCCTTTACCATGACCTCTACACCTCTGCCTGCTTACCAGAGTGGGAGTCCCAGCCGATCTGTTCGCCATTCTCAGCATTGGTCCGTTCCAGCCATTCCATGAGGGGCTGAAAGTATTCCAAAATGGCGTCAGCTGACATCTCCCTCTGTCCCGTAATGACCTCCATGGCCTCCTGCCATGGGCGACTTCTTCCCATTGACATCATGTCTCTGCGTGAGGGTGGACAGACAAAATAAAGCGCACGGACAGAAAATTTTCTTCAGGTAATCTATTATCTATGGCCTGCCTTTACCATTGCTATATTAAAGTCCCCTGTATCCTTGTATTATAAGAAATAAACCTTCAGGTCGATATCATTCCGCCTTTAAGAATACATTAAAAAAATTACAGTCGTGTTTAGCATTCAGGCCGGCATTCTACGTCTGTATTATTTCAAATTCATCCTCATTTTGGTCTACAGTATTGTAGAATTATATTTGTCATAGGGACCTAAAGTAAGACTGAGGAATTTCTCTTTTTGTGTTAGCAAAACCTATTCCTTGACTCTTAGTTCACAAGTGCCAGGAAAAGGTAAACCGCCAGGAAATGGGGGGAAACATTTGGGACTATTCGAACGATAATGAATAAACATCAACAGATGTGTGACTTTTGAGATTTGCAGAATTTGAAAGAGAATCATCGTGAAGAGATGACATTGAGGCTCAAATTTTCTCCAAATCGTTGCCTGCGGTAACATTTGCATTTGCATTTTCAGCCTTTTGGAGACAATCTACCGAAGACAAATTGACCGACAGTTGTACTGGTTCCTACTGTATATTTCCCAGCAGTGTACATCATTTCACAACTATTTCCACTCTCTGCAACTGACACTGAGAGATCCCTGGTGTGTAATGCAATTTTAAAAGAAGTTAGTCTGAAAAGAAATAACAAAAGTTGTATCCATCACAACCTGAAAATTTGATAAAAATTGGATGAAAATTAAAGGAAACTTTACATTTTTTATACATGTATTTCAATAATTTTTACAGAGCAGTTCTTGAACATGCAATGTGAATATGTACAAATAATAAAGTTGATGTCGACACATCTTTCTATGTAGACAGAGTCATGAAAATCAATATTTCCTGTTTTTGTTTTGTTTTTGCTTTGTTTGGTTTTTGGGGGGGTTTTTTGTTTTTATTTTCTTTGATTCAACCGCAATTATATCCCAGTCTCAAATCTTGATGTATCAGACTGATGATTATATTAAAGTTATTTAGGCAGGAATAACATTATGTTTTACACTTTCATAGCAGAAAATTATGACGTGGTGAAACATATTTATCAACACTCGTTTGCATAATCAACTATTTGAGGACTATTCTGCGAAAATTAGCTAATCTTTAAAACACTTCATCACTTCCCTAATCAATGATAGTCTTTTTAAAATGATTGAAATCGACTCACCCCAAGAGAGTGCCCGCCTCACGAGACTGATAGAAGTCACATCTGTGCAATGGTCCTTCGTGGTTTGCTGCATCACACATAGCTTTGTAGAACTGGAACTGGAGGATCGTTCGGATGTAGTATCTATAGGCATGGAGGTAGAAAAGACTTTCTTTGTACCTCCATGATCTAGGCAAGCAGAATTACATCAACATTTTCAATATGAGTCGAACACAAAAGCATGGACACACTAACAGAGTCACATAGACACATGCACATAGAATGTGCACACACGTAAAACACACACACACACAGACACACACACTACAATGCAATGTATAATAAGCCAGTTTACAGTTCCACTTTGCGCATGAGCAGAAAAAGGTCATTTGCACAATCAGGCATGTTTGCCTTTGAATTCACTGAGATAAGCATCCTTGATGTAATGATTATTTATGTACCCTTATAAATAGTGCTTACTAGCACATTCACCTGACAGCAAGCCTGGTATTTAGTAATGTTGGTAGAAAGGCTTTGTTTATGCATTCAACACAAAACAGTAAAATGAATGCCTGCCGAAGTGTCCACTGACAGACCCCTCTTGTCAACCTGCTCTGCGCAAGTTCATTCTTTGTTTGAACTTGAATTCCGTAAGCATGCTCACAATTTATGAGCATACTTATGCATCATCCTGCTTTGAAAATGAGTGAAGTGCCTAACCAATTAGAGAAAAAAGAAAGGACATCTGTACCAATGTGCACATGAGCTAACTGTGAACTGGCTTATACATTTATATATATATATATATATATATATATATATATATATATATATATATATGTGTGTGTGTGTGTACATATATATATGTACAAGCCACCGCTTACGTGGATCTCATTGCAGATCCAGCTGAGGCACGCGGCTGGTCGTTATCCATAACTCTCTGCCCCAAAAAGGAACGTATATGCTAAAGAGTTGAAGGGTTGGTCCGTTGGGTATTCGAGCTTAGGTCTGCCTGAATCGCTATGACGTCTCCGTGGCCGAGCGGTTAAGGCGTTGGCGTTCCATGCCAAAGACCCGGGTTCGATTCCCGGCGGAGACCAATTTTTCAACTCTTGCGCTTTTTCCAAAAAGGAGGAACAGTAAGAGGAATAACGATGTCAAAGCTACGCACCGATTTATCCTCCCTTTCTCATATCTCACATATGCAAAATTATTCAGGAGAAGCCAAAAAGCTGTTGTAGCGGTGATCTCTTTCACAAAAACATTATCCCAATTCACCGCTACGTGAATCTCATTGCAGATCCAGCTGAGGCACGCGGCTGGTCGTTATTCATAACTCTCTGCCCCAAAAAGGAACGTATATGCTAAAGAGTTGAAGGGTTGGTCCGTTGGGTATTCGAGCTTAGGTCTGCCTGAATCGCTATGACGTCTCCGTGGCCGAGCGGTTAAGGCGTTGGCGTTCCATGCCAAAGACCCGGGTTCGATTCCCGGCGGAGACCAATTTTTCAACTCTTGCGCTTTTTCCAAAATGGAGGAACAGTAAGAGGAATAACGATGTCAAAGCTACGCACCGATTTCTCCTCCCTTTCTCATATCTCATATATATATTATATATATATATATATTGAAAACTAAGCCACACGTCATTGTCTTTGCCATGTTTGGTTCCTTCCATCTTTGATAATTTCTGTGGAGTCATCTTGAAATTTTTACAGCAAATTAGATTCTTTTCTGTAGAACTAATCTGTAAGTGCAACTTCGCTACGCATCATCTGACGGATGATATCAAATCTGGTGCGTTAGAATTGTTTTCCTTCAATGCAGCTCAGCAATACAATCTAACTTGAAATATTTATATACGTATCCTGCCTGCCTGTTTATACTGGTACCTATATCTGTCTGCCCGTCTTATGTAATATGCATATGTATATTCGTCTGTAATTATATAACATATCTGTGCATCTGACTGTATGTGCGTGAATATTCCTAAAGACAGTGTTCGTACCCAATAAAAGGATAATGAGTAATGAAGTGGTCCATAGCTCCTGGGTCGAAGTCATTCTCTGACCGCGGCACTGGAGGTTCTACGCCAACCAAATCTCGCCTGTATGGAGAGACAAGAAAACGACCGTGCCGTGACGTATGATTATCGTAACAAACTTAGTTATGATAATACGTGTAATAATGATGATAATGATAGGAAATTGTCTTTTCTACTTTAGTAGGAGATTCTGTTTATCTGTTTATTGTATGGTCTGCTTCAACAGAGAGTCCAAACAATAGTAAATAACAAATATTACGAGGCTATACTGCTGGTAAAATCTTGACAAGGGTCGCAGGCTGAATACAAGATTCAAATGTGAAGTTTGTTACAATGTAACAACCATTGCTATTACGTGCACCATAATGTTATCCGTATTATCTATCATCCTTATGATGAGTGTAATGAATAAGTGCGTTTATTTACAGTGAAAACAAAAGAAAATATTGGGACAAAAAAATGAAAAATGCAAAAATCAAATTTTACTTGAGCTGCCACCATCTTGCCATGGAGTTATTGACATCATAGACACCGCTCATAAGATCCCATCTCCACCTCGACAAGCCCAGGCTGAACGGCAATGTCGCTATCGTAGTCAGACTCGTCTTCAGTAAAAAGTTGATGTCGGTTTCTACAACAACAACAACGCGGAAAAATACAGACGTCAATTAAGTCAACCTCTCAACTCCAAAGTGTTTCCAACTTTTCTTATATACTGTACAGGAAAGAGATTACGCAAGGAGAGATTGTTGCTTAATTATTTTACTAGTTACGATTGAATACTCATTCCTTTAAAAGTGTTGACACGCTTACTTAAAAGGTACCAACAACCAGTGATACTCACAAATAGCTCAATTTTCTGGTAACGTCTTTTTTGTAAAGAAGCACAATTATTGGTTACTATGAGATATAATAATAAGTGTTTCCATTACCACTAAAGTTTGAGCTCTTCACATAATGATAATAGGTTGTCCTTTTTTCTCTCTTTTATTTTCTTTCTTTCCTCGCTTTTTCCTTCTCTTATACTCCCCTTTCTCTTTCCCTCTTTCTCTAGCAGTCAGCAAGTTTATTTCAATATGAATAGGCCTATACATGCAGATATATATATGGAGAGAGAGACATATATATCTGAATATTTATCTATTTACTCATATGTATATGTATATGTATAGATATATATATATATATATATATATATATATATATATATATATACATATATAATGAAGAAATAACGTGGTAATGCCTCCACCTTCTTCAGGAGTCTTGACAATCGTTGTTAGTCAAGACTCCTGAAGAAGGCGGAGGCCGCTGAAAATTCGAGTCGAATAAAGTCATTCTTTATTGGCAAAAAAAAAAATTGCATCACCAGTTTATTTCTTCGTTTCTTCGTGGAGCCAATACATGAATTCTCAACATTTATATATACATATATATATATATATATATATATATATATATATATATATATATATATATAAGCTGCTGTTTCTATACTTCTAAGAAAGTATACCGAAATCCCCCTCTTCTAGTCCCTCAAAGAGTCCAACTTCCTGCAGGTGTTTGGGCGTGGCTACGGAGAGGGACATAACCTCCCCAATGGCCTCGTGGAAGGCCCCATTGGCTCCGTCTCGAAAGGCCACAGGCTGGCCCTCGTACTGCATGAAGTACTGGATGTGACCGAGCTCGTGGTGGGCGATCAGAAAATATCTCATCGTAATCTCCGTGCAGATACTGATCCTAGTGAATGAGAGTATACAGACTGGAACATCAGATAGTTGCCTATCATTTCATTCGTTTTCAGGGGATTTGTCACTTCACCTGTTGTCTACGAGAAGTTGAAATATTCATGTCGTGAATTCAGATTTAACCTCACGTGTCACTGCATTCAATCAAACAAAAATGTATGAGCCCAATGTAATACACTATAAAAAAACGAGAGATTGATCTCAACCTGAGTATAGAACGAATTGGTCAAGTTAGTTTCAAGCTTGGGGAAGTTTTCAAATGCTACGATGAATAAGTGAATATAGCCATTAATACTCGATAAATATTTACACTGTATATAAGTATATACAGTACATATCGAGTATTTAATGTCTATATAATACATGACTAAAATATATGTAGATGTATGTACTCATGTTTAAAAAGTTTTACACATTCCATGGTATGCATTTCTTCTTGACATCATGACGGGGAACGATGCCCCCCCCCCCAAAAAAAAAAAAATAAATAAATAAATAAACAAACAAACAAAAACAAAAACAACAACAACAACAAGCAAACAAACAAACAAACAAAAACCCGCGGTCTATATTCTTTGGGGCAATTTGATTAGACCTGAGAGTTTTAATCACCTGACGTCATTGTTGTCGAAGAGATCCCAGGCCGAGGGATGGCATACCACGTCACGACCGTCATCAGGTTTGACAAACATGGAGTTTTCCCAGAATTCATCCCTGACAGGAAGCAGTCCCATGGAAACGTAGAACTCGTTGGCCATCTCAAACAGTGTGGTGGCGTTGTAACCCTGAGAGGATACAAACAGATCGGTGTTATGATCCAATGACCGAGGTAATGATAGTATATATGCGCCTTGAGCACTCTGCAGAGTGGAATTCGCGCCAAATTAGTCATACATTATTATCATTATTATTGTTATTATTATTATTATTATTATTATTATTATTATCATCATCATTATTGTTATCATTATTATTATTGTTATTACTATTATTATTATTACTATCATTATCGTTATCATTCTTGTTATTATCACCATCATCATTTTATAGTATGTTGGAAAAGACTTGTGTTATTAAAATGTAGCGGCAATTTTTGTCTGTGGACATCTTCTTATAGTTGACGCTAGTATAGGTAATATAACAAGTGAAAAGGAGTGTTAGAATAAATACACAGATATGTTTCCCCAGATCAATACGCTAACGTTATCACCAAGCAGGTCCAGGGACTGTTTCACTTACACATTGCTGCGAACAATTTTACATTCAAGACGCCACTATAGACCAGGGGCCCCCTTCCATAAAAGATGTTAGGATAGCAACTCTTGCTGGAATGCCAACTTCCAATAGCAACAGCCAATTAGGAAGCTGGATTCTTGTCGTTAACATGACAATTGCCATCCCAGCAAGAGTTGCAATCATATCAACTTTTTATGAAATGGGGCCCAGTAAAGATCTCAAATATTCGCGTATGCATATGTGTAGAAATCTAAACACCGGTAGTTATACATGTATAAGTAGATAGACTGTATATGGACAGATGGATGGATAGATAGATAGATAGATAGATAGATAGATAGATAGGTAGACAGATAAAGAGATGCTTGTATACATGTTTCTGTGTGTGCATGTCTTCATGCATGTTTGCTTTTCAATTTCCTCCCTCACCGAAAACTGAACTGTCTTAAGATATTCG
This sequence comes from Diadema antillarum, assembly GCF_040938485.1. Classification (NCBI taxonomy): domain Eukaryota; kingdom Metazoa; phylum Echinodermata; class Echinoidea; order Diadematoida; family Diadematidae; genus Diadema; species Diadema antillarum. The sequence goes on from NW_027270954.1 coordinate 1,308,104, forward strand.
TGATGAAGTTGAGATATTTTGTTTGTCGATGGGGCACGCACGTCTTCGAGGTACATTACTTCATTGATTAGATACTTCACCTGTTGATTCATGGTGTCTGTGACGTCAATATTTGGTCTGTCTGGGTAAGGCACCACCAGGTTATAAATGTTGTCCCAGAATCGTCCCCACATCTCACCTAAAGTTGAAAGGAAAATGGAACTCGTTGCTAATGTCTTCAATGTCATGCATGTTTAATGTTGCCGGACCTTTTTTGTTTTGTTTTGTTTGTTTGTTTGTTTGTTTTTAATTTGGTTGATTTTTTGACAGAAAAGGAACTAAAATTGGGTGATGCAATACAGACAGTGCCGTAAAATAAAACAATTCGTTACATCATTAATTGTATTGTGTGAGCACTGAATGTTAATAAAACATTACCTATAGAGATATATGAATGTCTTTCTCTATTCTTTTTTTTTTCTTTTTCCCTCTTTTTTTTCCTTGTCTGTTACCTATCTACCTATATTTTTTTTGTAAATCTATCTAGCTCTCTTTTATTTTCTGAAATTTTTCTGATCCCGCGAGTGTGTATGCATGTGTGTGTGTGTGTGTGTGTGTTTGTATGTTTGCATTGGTGAGCTATTTGTTCTTCTGTATGTTTGTATGCATGAAAGTTTAGGGTTTATCAAAACACTGCTTGTGCTTATTAAAACATCAAGAATGCACACTGTACTTTAGGTTTCGTTACTTTGTCAGAATTAAGATTCAGTAAAATATACATTTCATTTGCTTACTTTTCACACATTTACGGTAAAGTATTCTTCCCATTTCTGTTTCTGAACTAACATACATTGAATTAGGGATGCGCTGATCGTTTTTTCCGCAAACGATTGACGAAATAAAATCAAAAGCATAATAACTTTTTTGTTTTCAATACAAAGGAACCGTCGCGTCTCTTCTCGAAATACAATATTCATAACATGCTCTCACCGAAGACATGGGCCGGTAGATAACCCTTGACATCAATCCTGTCGCCATACACATTATGGAGTTTGCGTCTGACGTAAGCATGGAGCTGTTTGTAGAGAGGTAAGATAGCCTCGTAGATCTCCTGGACCTTCTCTTTCACATCGTCTCCGTATTCAGACCTCCAGGAGTGACCCATGTCCTCGTATCCTGCAGGTGGCCCAATTAAAAAAAATCGTCTCTTTCCTCATCCATGACCAAGATATTTGCTTTTTTGTACTTGTGATGATGATGATAGTGTTTGTGATGGTAGTACTTAATATATCTGTCCTTCTATCCCTGGTCTTTGTTTATATGCTGGTATGACATAGACTTCTTAGTTTGTTTCATTTCTTTCTTTTTTTTTTACATTTGGTATATAAAAGTGAAAAATCTATGTAAATGTAGCTTACAGCAATAAAGAATGGAATGTGTCCCATCGTATGTTCTGGGGGTATAAGAGTGGAATTTGACGTTCCTCTTTAAACTCCTCAGAAGAATCTATAATTTATCAAACTTCATCAATTTCACTATGCTCGTGAAGAATTCTTCTCTAAAGGTTAAGCATACTCTTGTAAAACAGAATGTTTTCGTGTGAGTAATTTTAGGCGCTGAGAGGAGTTTCGCTTGTTTTTGATTGCGCAGAATCAAGACATTAACTACTCAACGGACTTATGGCAAGCAACAAAATATTCGCATGCCTTTAATTTCGCGCTAGTTCCTTGTTGCGCGAATTTCCTTTTCTTGTTGTCTTGCAGAGTTAAATGAAAAAAAAAATCACACGTGTACTAACGTATTACAACTAATTTATTTTTATAGATTATAACAACCTCAACCGTTACTATTAAAGACTGATCGAAGTAGTTGCATAGCTTACCTATAAAGACACTAAGAAATTTATAGTGGCTTACGAATATAGGTTATAAACCTTCCTACCGTTTTCCCGTGCCCCTTGATTAGCAATGTCGACGTACTTTGCGTACAAAGGTTTGTTTGGCACGCCCACCGCATCGCGGAACCCTTTCCACGCCCACACCAGCTCGTCCCAGTCCGTTGAAGACGCCATAATTTCTGATAGATCTGCAGAATGAAAAAGAGAGACATGTTGTAAGTTGAGAGGAAATTGCATTATGCCCTATGGACTCTAGAGTATATTACCGTCAAACTTTATGTTCATTTTCATTTCTATGATCATGTACAGTATTTTCGTCTTAATGAGGGTTTTAGGAACGATATACAGTGATGATCAACAATGTAGTATACGATGTATTCATAGATAGAAGTGTGTGTAGGGGATTAATGGATACTACTATGGTCATGTAGAGGGAGAGAGCGTTTAATTTATGAATGTTATTACAATAAAGAATTCCTCTCTAGGGGGAGGGCTGCTGCAGACCAGGGCCTGTTTTACCAAGCTCTAACATCAATCCTATGGTTTAAGTTCAGTTAAACAGATCATAAAGGACAATTTTGGGATCAATAAGTCCTCAGAAGTTAAGAATTGTTTCACTGAGCCATTTTGGAACATTATCCTGCTCCCACCCTGCCATGTTGAGATAGAATACATCTTGGATATTTATGTATCATTCCGAATTACATCTGGGGCCTGTTTCATAAAACTTGTCATCAGTGACAACTGCCACATTTCTATGACAAATTTGCTCTCAGCCAATCAGATGCAAGGATTTCAGTAGCTTGTCACATCTATGACAACTTGTCACTGATGACAAGTACTATATGAAACGGACCCCTGATCTGAATCTGTCCCAACAGTGGTTTCATTGTTTGACTTGATAACTATAGTTCCCAAATTAGCGAAACATGGCCCAAACCCTATCTAGACAAGAGAGAACAATATTGGCAACTGCTAGATTTATTGCCACTTGGTCTACTATCAGATGGTCTACTTCCCAGTTCGTTTTACACCACTAGGGCTAAACTCATTTGGTCTACTATCAATTTCGTCTAATGCCATTTGGTCTAATCCTCACTTGGACTACTAGTACATTGTAATACCCATCAGTTTGGCTAATAATCGTTTCGTCTAATAACCAGATGGTCTAATCGCAATTTTGTCTCACTGGGATTTTTTCCCCATTTGGTCTAATAAACTGAGCATTAGCTAGACGAAATGGGCATAACCCATCTTGAAGTAGGCCAACTGCTGATGAGGCTAAGTGGCAATTGGACTAAATGGCCATTAGACGAACTGGTTTTAGACTAAATTGCCATTGGACGAAGTGAGAGTAGACCAAGTGATAGATCACCAATGACATCCCTTAGTGTACAGATCTGAAGCCACCCACCTGGGTCGAGAGTGACGCAATTCCAGGGCTGCTCGGGCCGGCACACCGTGGCTGTGCTGTACGTCTCGCTCATCTCCGAGGTCAGGCGGTTAAACTACATACGAAATTACCGCATATGCATACACACTTTACACAAACATAAACATGAATAAACACAGGACAATGCTAGCAAATCCATACAGAGACAAACCATGAACATTGTAATCATGATAATGAAATTATAATGCTGCCCAAATAATTGAAAGTCTTAAAAAGGAACATTTCATAAGGAAAGAAAATGGTGAGATAGACAGAACTGCATGAAGTCTTGCACGTTCGATTCAAAACTTTCTTACTACGTGCTCTTCTATAGGTGGCACTGCGATAACTAAACGATCTTAAATTTAAGAAAAACGTTAAGATTCTTATCAGATACTGTGATAAAGCCATTGTGCGAATCGAGTCTATTTTACTTGAACTTATGAGCTTGTGAATGTGATTAATCTTTAACGGAAAGTATATGGGGATAGTTGCAATTGTACCACTAAGCAGTATAGCTGTTCGTGCGGTTAAGGTATCCCTGCGCTTCCCGTGCAGTTGAGAAGTTTACCTCGGCGACTGTTTGGTTGTCGAGGGTAGAGACACCAATCTGGCTAATGAAGGTCAGCTGACGTGTGACGTCATCAGGAAATGTAGATAGAGCGCCATCGAACTCTCGAGCTGCCGCAGCCGACTTCTTATCAAAACTTGCAGCCTTTAAGCTCTCCTCGGACTGCAAGAAATGGTGATATGCAATGGTGATAAGTCTTATGAATATGAAAATGTTGATGATCAGATGCATCGCACTTGAGTAAAATAAAAAGATAATAATAAGTTGCAAGGATATCTTTTAAAAACGACATTGACTACTAAATGCACATTCCCATACAGGGTAATACCACATCCCATCATTGTTATGCTTCGAACACGACTGTAATATTTTCGGCATAGAACAAAAGGCAACATTGTTTCTATGTCGTCAAAGACTGCCACTAACTTTAAGACTGGATATTATTGTGAAGATTTGACATATATTATTTGTATATGATAGAATGTGTATGATATGTATAATGTACGTATAATAGAGTACATGTGCATTATAGAATGTAAAAACTTTACATTTTTCCCCTAGTTCCCTGAAGACAGGTTGCTAAAAACCAGGTTACAAATTCATCCGAAGGTAATAGTAGTATAGGTGTACGTATAGCGTCATAAAAATATGATTCATATTTCTATTGTTCTAGAACAAAAGAAATATGAAAAGACAAAAGAATTATGAATTATGAAATATGGATTATGATATGATTTATGATAAAAAGATGGATTATGATATGATTTATGATAAAAATATGGATTATGATATGATTTATGATAAAAAGATGGATTATGATATGAATTATGATAAATCGATGAATTATGATAATAGATATGAATTATGGATATTTACATAACAATAGAAATTGGAAAGAACAAAAGAATGTATGAAATATGAAAAATGAAAGATGAATATTCATGAGATATGAATTATAGATATGAACGATGAATGATGATTATGAAATATGAATATTTATGGATCGATATGAAATATGAAGAATGAATTATGAAAAATATGCTATTGTTTTAAGAATCCGCGTCATTGTTTCATCATATTCTTTTGTTCTCACATCGAGAGATATTTTCGAAGGCAATGGTCGAAATGGTCATAATGACGATTGCAATCGTATGCATGACATTTGTTTGTTTGATGACGTCACTCCGACAAGTTCGGACCTGTCCTCTGACCGACGCTCGCCCGATCGAAAACAAAAGAAATACATAAAAATGGGGGCGTGTCCTCTGACCGACGCTTGCGCAATGCTTGCGCAATCGAAGACAAAAGTCAGGGCGTGTCCACTGACCAACGCTCGGGGACTTAAAGACAAAAGACTGGAAAAACAAAGAAATACATAAGACTGGACCTCAAGTTCACGATAAGTTCGGACTTGTCCTCAGACCGACGCTCGCACACTCAAAGACAAAAGACTAGAAAAACAAAGAAATACATAAGACTGGACCTCAAGTTCACGATAAGTTCGGACTTGTCCTCTGACCCACGCTTGTACGCGAGCGAAGACAAAAGAATTTTTAAATAAAGAAATACATAAACTGGACCTGGAGCCAGTGACGGGTTCGGACTCGTCCTGCATAAAACAATAAATGCCTCATACATATTCAAAGAGATGGTGGCGTCCTTTGCAAAGCAAAAGAATAAAAACTCGAAGAACATGCGAGAGGGACACATTTCAATTTGAAACCTTCCGAGAGCATCACATGTTACAGAATGTCTCAGCCGAACATCGCCAACACCTGGTGTCCCGAAATGCAGAGGACGGTGGAGAAGGTGGACTTGCTGATGTTGACGGAGTATCTAACTCTCATCGAAGTCTTGAAACGGGTGCAAAACGTGCCAGATTCTCCAATAGACGGTACTCCCGAAGATCCACAGCGCAAAGTGTTCCAGGCGGTTCATCATTTGGACCCAATGACTGTGGAGAGAGTGTACCCTTACGTTGGCAGGGTGCTCTGGATGAGACCAGATCTCGTCGAGTGCGGTTTTTTCCTGGAGTACATCAAATTTATTCTGAGGGGAGAGACTCAACAACAGCTGGAACAAAGAAGAGTCAACATAGGGAGACACGTGGAGGGGATAGAGGCCGCTGTGAGAGTGGTCTACAGGGCCTTGGGGCTCGAGACCGGCCTGCCCGACATCGTCTTGACGGACCCTCAGTGGAACGTGCTTTAGATGAACGACTGCTATTAACGGTGATAAAGGACACATTTCCTTCCGACTTTCACGCCGTAGACACCGAGACAATCTTACTAGTAGTGAACATTTTATTCGTGCGCTGGCTCGTTTGAACATTCCAGAGACTGCGTTGACCAATCTCAGCCGACGTGACCAACTTCAACGTGTTAAGAGGGGGAAAGATTTGGAGACCCCGATTCATCGTCGTTTAGATTCTCCAGACCCCAAAATGTACACAACCCCTACTACAACTAAAAGTTATACACGTACAAGGCGTACAAGAGCTAGTGATGCTAATGGTTCTCAAACCCCAAAGTGGCAATCTTTTTAAAATACGGCTTAAACGGTATGACCACAATCCTCGTTAACCCGAGCTGTTCTCGTTAATTCGTGTAATGATTTTATTGTATGTTAATTTACTACTCTTCTATTTCAAACAGTTATGTACAATTTTAAATAGTAGCCCTTACCATTATGATCTGCGTGTTGATCTAGGTGGGTGTTGAAGTACGCCATCGATGCTGCGTATGGGGTGATATGAAAGTGTGTACACAAGCATTTACATACTTAATATGTATCATTATATTTTACGAATGATGATTTTTTGATTGTATTAACGTTAACATCGTTACATATCCCCAACCAATTATTTCATCAGGTGACCCGCAATGTGTATATAAGATTGTACGGTCTATGTTCAGATGTGAAGGAGTGTATACATACATAATATTCTGTTTGAATGTATTTGAAATTTTGATGCTAGCTGTTCTTTTGAATTTGTCCGCATGATATAGCGATTGACTATACTATCTTAACGTTTCTCCACTTCAACATTTCATCGTCTGAACATTTCGACTAGTTGCTATGTAAATATTGTAAATATAAGTTCGCGTGACGTTTGATTTTATCTGTGGTGTTTACCGAATGTGTCATACATTTTATCTCCTGGCGTAGTTGTACATAATATGTCTTACTTCATGAAACGATGTAAATAGTCAAATCCTGCCTGGTTTATGCATTATTACATTCAGTGGTGAAAGTAGTTGTTTTTATTATTATTCGTAGTTAATTCCATAAAGACCGTCATATTGTACATATATCCACCACTTCGACGTTTCGTCGATTCGTCATTTTGTCATTTCGTCATTTCGTCATTTCGTCATTTCGTCATTTCGTCATTTCGCTGTTTTAAATCTGTGCATGTAACGCATGCAAATTTCTTTTTTTAATGTCTGTTTACCTAGAAATCAAACTTTGACGAAACGGAAATACACTGTAAAATGTCTCACGCAGATTCTGCAGATTGATGACTACATCACCTCAATGGTTTATAAGTTGTTAATTATTCTTTCATCACCATGTATGATTTAAGCCATGCTTGAACATCGAAACATAATTGAATAATGTAATCGTATTTTTTATATGAGGAATAGTTCTTTACGTATCCAGTGGAAATGTATATAGTTTGTTCGTTGCACGGTGTAATGATTTTTTTCTCACAATCACAAAATGTAGAAGGAAGCAAAGAAAAACAAGTACAACAAGGAGAAATTTATTTACATATTTATAGTCTGTTGTTTTATTGGAGAAAATAAAACGGGTACCACGTACAATATTCTTACGATACAAAACGCACTCGTTACATCTTATTTTTGTTTTGTCCTGTGTGATATGTGTTATACAGCGTGACTGAGGAAAAGAGAAGCGAGAAAGAAAACGAAGAGCGAAAGAGAAAATGAGACATATACTCGTAACGAAAATAATAAAGTGTGTATTACTATGAAGAACGAAACCCAGCCCAAGTTTAATCTAATATATATATATATATATATATATATATATATAGGTTACCTAATTTTACAAAGTATTCAAGCGGTTGTTACGCTAGGTACGCTAACCTAAGTAATATATGGTCTATGAATTGTAAATGATAATATATTCCATTGGTAACAAACTGTCACAATCACTCAACGTTTCGACATAAAGGTACAAACTTAATTCTCTTATTTTCAAACTAGCTTTCCCAGACATGAAAGAACATATATTCATGATTTGGAGTTATATGATATATCTGGAACAAAGAAGAGTCAACATAGGGAGACACGTGGAGGGGATAGAGGCCGCTGTGAGAGTGGTCTACAGGGCCTTGGGGCTCGAGACCGGCCTGCCCGACATCGTCTTGACGGACCCTCAGTGGAACGTGCTTTAGACGAACGACTGCTATTAACGGTGATAAAGGACACATTTCCTTCCGACTTTCACGCCGTAGACACCGAGACAATCTTACGCGCATGTCGGACAATTGCAAGCGAGGAACAATTTTCCCGTGTGCGACGAATCAAGCTTCGAGGCAATGAGAGGTTCGACGATTGTATAGAGGCCCTGCTCAAAAATTGTATAGAGAACCCCAATCATCCCAACAAGTACAAACGTTCGCTGATGGCTCTATGCTATTTTGTCAACATCTACCAATATGCCTGCATACCGGACGAGCGGAAAGAGGAATTTCGCGCGCAATTCGTGGAAGGACTCAAACGCTACAAAGTGCGCTGGTCGGAACACGCTCCGAAAATGACTGTTGGACTAATGTCGCGATACGTTTTACATTTTTGTCTGTATATGTTGTATAATGTATGGAATGTAGATTTTAATAGAATGTGAATTGATTCAAGCAACGAAATTCGCTGCACTGTGTGTATGCGTGTACAATAAATGATGCGTTTCATTTTCAAATGATTTTTTTTACTCGTTACCTTGTCTATCATTGATGCCTTTTATGTCATTGCAACGTGAAAGGAATGCCATTTCTGATGTTTGCTTCTGCAGTGTGTGGTTGCTGAGACGAATAATGTCTAATTCATTTGAGAGAGCGTTAGAGGAAATCTATTACGATCCTCAACATCCAGCTAGTTTCGGTGGTGTCAGTAAGTTGTGGAATGCGGTGAGAGAGGTGGAAACTGAAAAAGCGAGCTTGCAGGGTGTCAGAGACTGGTTAACGAAACAAGATGCGTATACAATGCACGCACCGGCGAGAAAGACATTTAAGAGAAATGTTGTGAAAGTGAGAGGAATCGACGAAATCTGGGAGGCTGATCTTGTAGATGTTCAAAATTTGAAAAGGTTTAATAATGGTTATCGCTACTTACTGACGTGTATAGATGTACTGTCGAAATATGCTTGGGTGGTTCCTTTAAAAAACAAAAAATCAAAAGACATTGTCGGGGCATTCGAAAGCATCTTGAAAGAGGGCCGAGTGCCTGTAATGCTACATACAGACAAAGGTTCGGAATTCACAAACAGACATTTTCAGAAATATCTCGAGAAAGAAGGCATTCACTTCTACACAACAGAAAATGAAACCAAAGCCAGCGTTGCTGAACGATTCAATAGAACGCTGCGAACAAAAATGTGGCGCTTCTTCACATTCAAAAACACTTACAGGTATCTCGGTGTAATAAAAGATTTGGTCAAAGGCTATAACAACACCATTCATTCTAGTATTGGCATGAAACCAAAAGACGTGAATATTGAGAATCAAAAGCGTGCCATAAAAAGTCTCTACGGTAGGGCAATGCGAGGGAAGAAGCGTACAGCTCCACGATTCAAGTATGAAATCGGAGATCAAGTTCGTATTAGTAAAAGCAAACTAAAGTTCGAAAAGGGTTACGAAGCAAATTTTTCGAGGGAGGTCTTTACAATCAGCTCCCGCGTCAATAGGAGGGTACCTGTCTACAGAATAAAGGATTACAACGGGGAACGAGTGAAGGGTACGTTCTATGAAAGGGAATTGATAAGAGTTTCGAAAGACAAGGAGACTACTTACAACGTGGACAAGGTTTTACGCACGCGCATGCGCAATGGGCAGAAAGAATACCTAGTTCGTTGGTCAGGGTATGGCAAAGAATTTGATAGTTGGGTTCGACACTTAACTCCGCGTTAAAAACACGATTCACGTTACTCTCGTTATCATTCTTCGCTTTGAACAAAGGAGAAGAGGCTGATCGAACATGGCTTCTCAATTTTACGTGACGCTGCCCAGTAATAGTTCCATGTCGTACTATCCAAATAACAAAACGTGTCAGTTTACGACGCGGCTTCACGCACCTCTCTCACTCAACGAAGATTACGAGGTGGGGTTGGCAGAAGTTCAATTTCAGTGCACGTGGTATAATGTACGACATGATAACAACACCCTCACTATTTACGATAATGAAGTAGAGGACGACGCTGTTCCATTGATGAAAAAAATTGAGATTCCTGCGGGATATTATAATTCTGGAGAGGAACTCATTGACTCGATCAACGAACAGTTCCGGAGAAAATTACGTAAAAGCATCACATTTTATTACAAGAGGACCCAACGAAAATGTTTCATCCGATTAGAAGGAAATACGGCGCTCCTCATTCCCTGTGGTTTGGCTATGATGCTCGGGTTTGAAGGGGAATGCCATCTCACGGAATCAACACTGAGTCCCATGCCAATGGATGTACACATGAAATTTCATACATTTTATGTCTATTCTGATATCGTTCAGTTTCAACACGTAGGTGACGCTGCTGTACCTTTACTGAGGACGATAGCAGTCATTCCTGACAAGGATCGCGATAATATCGTCAATACCTATATCACTCCGCATTACGTCCCTCTTAAGCTTTACAATTTTGAAACGATAGAGATTATATTAACAACCGAATCGGGTGAAGTGGTACCATTTGAACGCGGGAAAGTGATCGTGAAGTTACACTTTAGAGAGCGCTCTACGAACTAGCTGGACGCTAAATTTACACAGCGATACGTCTAACTATGGTGGTATTTCGCGCACCGGCAAGGATTTTTCACGACCAATATGGCTCGGGATTACCCGTCTTCCGCGGGGCATCCATGCAGAGAGGACACGGGCTGGGTAGTCTGGTGAAGGGGCTCTTCAAAGTCGCAACTCCTCTCTTAAAAAGAGGGGCTGTTGCTTTGGGAAAAGAAGCTATGCATACAGGCATGAACATTGTTCAGGACACCATCAACGGACAATCTTTTAAAAGTGCAACTAGAAAAAATGTGGCTCGGGCGGAAAAACACCTGGCCTCAAAGACTGTTCGAGCAGTAAAGAAAAAAATTGGGAATCAGACTGGAGGAGCGCGATTAGTAGTTGTAGGAAGAGTTAAAAGAAGGAGGCGAGGAAGGAAGCGTATCATTCGGTCTCGAAATTCTCCAGCGAAAAGAGCTCGCTTGCGCGACATCTTCGATTAATTCGGACTATTCGTTTACCAGTCTCATACACTCCTTGCTGTCTTTGCTGAACATGGCGCTTCTACACGACAAGAGCGATGTCTGCTGCAAGTCCGAATTGGATTTGTTCACGGTACCACACACTCAAATGAGCATCGTCAAAGGACCATGGGTAGAATATCACCCCGTTAGCAGCATCACCGATGAAGGGCCCATTGAATTCAACGTGTTCGGCACGTCGGAAGAATACTTGGACCTCTCTCAGACCATGCTTCAAGTGACAGTCAAAGTTACGAACAATGATAACACGGCTTTACCAGCTGATGCCCCAGTTGGTCCCGTAAACCTGTTTCTCCCATCTCTCTTTGCACAAGTTGATATCATGCTCAATGAAAAACTAGTGTCTCAGCCGTCGAATACATACCCTTACAGAGCGTACATCGAATCTCTGCTGCACTATGGAGGAGAGACCAAAGAGTCTCAACTCACTCAACAACTATATTACAAGGACAAAGCGGGGAAAATGGATGCCGTTAACCCGCTGGCAAGCTCTGCAGAAGCTAATCCCGGTCTGGCGAAAAGACATGGATTCATCGTCGAGAGTAAATTACTTTCTCTACTTGGTCCGATTTACGCCGACATTTTTTTTCAAGAAAGACTGTTACTCCCGGGGGTTGATTTGAAAATCAAGTTAAATCGTAGCAAAGACGCATTTTGTCTTCTGTCTTCGACGGAGAATGCCCGATATAAAATTAAAATAGAATCTGCTGCCCTCTACGTTCGCAGAGTAAAGACCAGTCCTACCATCATGTTAAACCACGCCAAGGCCTTGGAGAAGACAACCGCGAAATACCCCGTCAACAAAGTAGACGTGAAGTCCTTTTCCATTCCTGCAGGAAGCATGTCGATTAATAAAGACAATCTATTTCACGGACAGTTACCAAATCGGGTGGTCGTAGGATTCGTTGACACAGACGCCTTTAACGGTACTTTTGGCAAGAACCCCTTCAACTTTAAACATTTACGCCTCAACTTCATCTCCCTCACTATTGACGGAGAAACGGTGCCGATGAGACCATTACGTCCTAGCTTTGCAGCGGGAGCTGGACAAAGTTACATTCACGCTTACAATTCACTATTCATGGGAACCAACCGACTGTTTGTAGACAAGGGAATTAACATCAATCGAGAAGAATACTGCGAAGGTTATACCCTTTTTGCATTCGACCTTACGCCCGACCTATCTGACGGATGTCACTTGAATCTCATCAAGCAAGGAAATCTGCGCTTAGAGCTACAATTCGACGTGGCCATTCCAAACACCGTCAACTGTATCGTCTACTCGGAAGGACAAGGACTGATTCAGATTGATAAAAGCAGAAACATCATCTACGATTACCAATAAAACCTCTTCCGGACAACCGACTGCCGAAATATTCTAATCGACTATGTATACATCGCAGATTCAACGTTTCTTAGAGAACGATCCTATTGTCAAGCCCTATTTCAAAGGAGTATATGCGTCAAATTGTCTACCGCGATCAATTAGTGGGGCGAAGCAATGCTTCATCGCGAATACCGATCCTAGCGATAAACCAGGAACACACTGGGTGGCTTTCTACTTTTGCAACGGAAAAGGCGAATTCTTTGACTCTTACGGATATGAACCCTTAACTTACAGTCTTGACTTTGTAAAGTTTTTGGACAATAATGCCTCGGCATGGTCCTCTAATTCCAAACGGCTACAAGGAACTGTATCCACAGTTTGCGGACAATATTGTATCTATTACGTGACGAAACGAGTAGGGGGTCAAACAACTCGAAGTGTATTAAATGTGTTTGGCAAGGATTATACGAGAAATGATAAGAGAGTGAATGATTGGTTTAATCGACGTTCTGATGTTTCCCATCGTGTTCATGATACATCTTTTACTCTATTACAAATCGCACGTAGCTTCGATAGTTTGTAAGAAGATATTGTAATAGCGTGTATAACGTAGTGTAAACTTCTCTCTTGATGTGGATTGCTAGATATCTAACAGTATTTAACTTAGTAGTAATTTGTATATATCGTATGTGCAAGCCTGTACTATTACCTTTTTTCTCTCACTCTCTCAGTATATACATGTACCCGTTCGCACCCCGTGGAGCAGTGGAGCTGTGGAGCGGTGGAGCTCCACAGCTAATGAATATTAATGAGCTCATGAATAGTAATGATCATGAATATGTATGAATATGTATTTATGTAAATGTACATGCATTATGTATGAGTGTGAGATATAATAGTCTGTGAATGGGAGTGGCAATAGCAATAGTGAATTGTGGAGCAGTGGAGCTCTCTGACCTAGCATATCATATTAGTGAGCTTAAGCCATGAATATGTATGATTATGCATTTATGTTAACATTGTATAAACTATGCGTACGCTGTGGAGCTATGGAGCTGTGGAGTTGTGGAGCGGGAGTGACTCTCTCGCAACATGGCTAGTGTGGAGTGTATGTTGTGGAGTCTATCATTTTTGCACGTAAGTTGATGCGAATATAATTATGCAAATATAACAGTAAGGTGCGAAGAAATGAACATTATCAATAATGAATTGTGGAGCTGTGGAGCTTCAAATTGGCCTAAGATATGAATATGAAAGAGCTTAAACCATGAATATGTATGATTATGTATTTATGTAAATATGATTTGTTTATGCGTGTGCGAGGTGTGGAGGGTGACTCTTTGCAACCGATGGTATGGCTTGTGTGGAGTGTTTGTTGTGGAGTCGTATGATTTTACACGATGAATATTATGAAAGGGTAAAATATATCAGCATATGCAAAGATTAAATGTATGACACAGATATGTTTACTTTGTGAATGGGCGTGACAGTAACGCATGTGAGCTTAAGTTTATTTGATACTTGATTGTGGAGCTGTTGAGACTTACATTTTTTTATATTTTTTTGCAACGGATTGTATGGCTTACAGTGTGGAGTGCATATTGTGGAGTCGTGTTTTTTTTTTTGTTGCTATGTTTTTATGTTTGTTTGTTTGTTTGTTTTCTCGCACGATGATACGAAAGGTTGATATATATGCAAATGCGTATATATATACCGGTAACGTCTGAAGTATTAAGTATCATCTATAGTGAATTGTGGAGTAGTGGAACTCCAAGATGACTAATATATGAATATTGATAAGCTTTATTCATGAATATGTATGAATATGCATTTATGTTAATATATGAATTATGTTTGGGCTAAGGAGCTGTGGAGCTATGGAGCTGTGAGGGGTTTCTCTTTTTCAATTGATTGTATGGTTGGTGTTGAGTGTATGTTTTTGGGAATATCAAAACGTCGATTACATCAATCACTCAACCACGACAGAGAACTCACACATCTTAGTCATATCTGTAATGAGCACTCATTCATGCATCATGCAACACCTTGGAACTCTCTATTGCTCATTGGGTACTCGGTCATTACCTTACGATCAACTTGTTTACACATTTACACATAATTATGCCTGAATGCAATATCACCTTTTCGTATACTATTGTGCAAAGCATAAGACTCCGCAATTATCGTACAAAACGCTACAATCTGTTACTTCCCACTTGTAGATAATGCAAATGAGATGAAACGATGGACATGATGACGAAATGAAATGATGAAACGACGAAATGATTACACGATGGAGTGATGAAACGATGAAATGATGAAACGATGAAATGATGAAACGATGGAATGATGAAACGATGAAATGATGAAACGATGGAATGATGAAACGATGGAATGATGAAACGATTGAATGATCAGTGGAATGATGAAACGATGAAATGATTACACGATGAAATGATGAATGATGAAACGATGAAATGATGAAACGATGAAATGATGAAACGATGAAATGATGAAATGATGAAATGATGAAATGATGAAACGATGAAATGATGAAACGATGAAATGATGAAACGATGGAACGATGAAACGATGGAATGATGAAACGATGGAACGATGAAACGATGGAATGATGAAACGATGGAGTGATGAAACGATGAAATGATGAAACGATGGAATGATGAAATGATGGAATGATGAAACGATGGAACGATGAAACGATGGAATGATGAAACGATGGAATGATGAAATGATGAAATGATGAAACGACGAAACGATGAAATGATGAAATGATGAAAAGATGAATATTATTGTTCTCATTTATTCTCACTTTCGATGCCAAGTACTCACACCGTAATGATATTACGTCAAGCAAAGTCACATAAGATTTCCATCATAAAAACGCGCACAACCCCATCACACCATTAACTCCACATTAAACCCTCAACTCATGAATATTCATACATTTTGCATTATCTTGGAACTTCACTGCTTCACGACTCCGCTGCTCAGCGGGTACGTGATCATGGGCCTATCTTATGATCCTACGTCGTGTTTACATATTTACACGAATATCTGTAATGATATGAAATGTTCTGTATGTATTATCGTGTTGTAATCCGTTGCAAAAAAAAAATGAAAGTCTCAACAGCTCCACAATCAAGTATCAAATAAACTTAAGCCCACACGCGTTA
The DNA here is from genome assembly GCF_040938485.1 of Diadema antillarum. Lineage (NCBI taxonomy): Eukaryota > Metazoa > Echinodermata > Echinoidea > Diadematoida > Diadematidae > Diadema > Diadema antillarum. The sequence goes on from NW_027270954.1 coordinate 1,324,002, forward strand.
CTGTCACGCCCATTCACAAGGTAAACATATCTGTGTCATACATTTAATCATTGCTGATATAATTTACCCTTTCATAATATTCATCGTGTAAAATCATACGACTCCACAACAAACACTCCACACAAGCCATACCATCGGTTGCAATGAGTCACCCTCCACACCTCCACACGCATAAACAAATCATATTTACATAAATACATAATCATACATATTCATGGTTTAAGCTCTTTCATATTCATATGTTAGGTCATCTTGAAGCTCCACAGCTCCACAATTCATTATTGATCATGTTCATTTCTTCGCACCTTACTGTCATACGCATTTGCATAATTGTATTCGCATCAACTTTACGTGCAAAATAAAAAAGACTCCACAACATCTCACACTCCACACTAGCCATGATGTTGCAAGAGAGTCACTCCCGCTCCACAGCTCTACAGCTCCAAAGCTCCATAGCTCTACAGCGTACGCATAGTTTATACAATGTTAACATAATTGCATAATCATACATATTCATGGCTTAAGCTCACTAATTTGATATGCTAGGTCAGAGAGCTCCACTGCTCCACAATTCATTATTGCTTTTGCCACACCCATTCACAGACTATTATATCTCACACTCATACATAATGCATGTCTATTTACATAAATACATATTCATACATATTCATGATCATTACTATTCATGAGCTCATTATTCATCATTTCATCATTTCATCGTTTCATCATTTCATCGTTTCATCATTTCATCGTTTCATCATTCATCATTTCATCGTGTAATCATTTTGTCATTTCATCATTTCGTTAGTTCATCACGTTCATCATTTTATCGTCATAGCTCCACAGCTTATACATAATTCATGTGTATTTACATAAATACATAATCATACATATTCATTGTTAAGCTCATTAATATTCATACGTTAGGTCATCTTGAAGCTCCACAGCTCCACAATTTATTATTGATCATGTACATTTCTTCGCACCTTACTGTTATACGCATTTGCATAATTATATTCGCATCAACTGTATACGTGCAAAAATCATAGACTCCACAACATACACTCCACACTAGCCATGTTGCAAGAGAGTCACTCCCGCTCCACAACTCCACAACTCCATAGCTCCACCGCGTACGCATAGTTTATACAATGTTAACATAATTGCATAATCATACATATTCATAAATTAAGCTCACTAATATGATATGCTAGGTCATAGAGCTCCACTGCTCCACAATTCATTATTGCTTTTGCCACACCCATTCACAGACTATTATATCTCACACTCATACATAATGCATGTCTATTTACATAAATACATATCATACATATTCATGATCATTACTATTCATGAGCTCATTAATATTCATTAGCTGTGGAGCTCCACCGCTCCACAGCTCCACTGCTCCACGAGGTGCGAACGGGTACATGTATATACTACTGGTAATGTTCATAAAGTTTAGTCTACAATGACAGAACATGTTTGGGAAGGTTCTGTACAATGTATTAAAGAAAACCATGAAGATGTTTAATATGTAATAAGAATATAATAAGAAATAAATTTTATCATCTCCTCTATAGAGTGTGGACACTGTGTGCTAAGGTTGAAGGAAGTGTATATTGCAGGTTTTATATAAAGAAATTACTGAATTATAAAAGTGCATAACCTCCTTATGTTTATACACCGCAGAAATAATGTTATTGTAAATGTCTTTCGTTTCAAAGCCATCCATCCGGATGTGCAGCGACACACGCTGCGGAGTAAATTTATGTTGATAATCATACGATAAGCCTGTTATATTTTCGTCGTTATGATTTGTTCTCAGGGACGCAGCTAGACAGCTGGACATACCGTTATTAACTCGCTATCAAGCAGACTAGGAATTCATGCTCCGCTTCACTTGTGTTTGATTTACCAGATGTCATTATATCTGATCCCAGGTACAGTAGTGGCTTCCTCGAAGGAAGAGGTTCAATTTCAAGGAAGTTATCCTCTCACCCGTACTTTATTTTGACACTGTTCTGGTCAACTGGTTTGTAATGCATTTGACATGCAGAGTTGCTATGTAGCTTCAAAAGCTCGTGCTTGACCTGTATAGTTTTTCCATTTCCCTTCGACTGTCTGTCATCAGTAAGTTATCATCCTTTAATGAAACAGTGGCGGATCCAGAGGGGGCGCAACCGGCGCACGCCCCCCTTTATATTTCGTTAAAAAAAGAAAAAAAAAAGCAATGAAAGTGGCACCAGAAATATTAGTCACGCCCCCCCCCCCCCTTTACAGAATTCCTGGATCCGCCCCTGTGAAATATGTCATTTTCAACTACTCAAAGAAACATGAGCGAATTTTGTATTATCACGGTGTACAAGTGTACAAATGCGCAATAGTTTGTGTGGTAATATATGTATGTATAGACTTATATATATATATGTATATATATATATATATATATATATTCTTTTTTTTATATTCTAATGAACTGTAATAATAATAATAATAATAAGGCCTTATTTACCCAGGGTAGCCTCTTCAGTGTTGCCACTGCTCTACCAGAGGGCCCTGCTACTATTATTACCCTAGCGTTGCCAGGTACCCATTCATACACCTGGGTCGAGAGGGACATAGTGGGTAAAAACATCTTGTCCAAGGACGTAAGCACTGAGCAGGAATCGAACTCGGGTCCTCCGATCGGGAGTCCGGAGTCTTATCCACTATGCCACAGCGCCATAACGTCTTTTGCAAATGCTTGGTAACGTCACACGCATTATGTGTTTTCTATTATAAAATGTTCAAAATGTCTTAACGTGAAAAAAAAATAATGAGTTATAAATTAAACATTGTCACATTATGTTCTACATTCAGCCTGATCCCAATCATCGTCCACTTCCAAATCTAATCAGAATGTGTTTTATTTCTTTTGCTCATAGGGATTTATTGTGAGGATATGATTATCTTGATTGTTGACGTACGCTATTTAAACCCAATAAAATTAGATTATGATACGGCGACAACTCACTTTATAAAGCATCGTGTGATATGTAATTATAACGAGATGACAAAATATTCGTAATTGATAATATGCGGTCAGCTGTTATTCAACTTGTTCTTCTCTTCTTCTTTTTTTTTCTTTTGCACTTCTTCTTCTCTGCAATCTCCTTCGAAGGGCTATCTGTTTTATGATCTGTCATGAGGCATTCTGTGGAAACACAGAGGTCAAAGTGATAGTCCGAGGCCTGGTCTTGCACCTGGGGTCTGTCTCATGGAGTCATCACATGAAAGTCTTTATATAAATATCAGAATGGCCAAAGGCTTTCATCATTTAGCTATGAGAGACTCTCAAAAAGAAGTAAAATCCATTTCATCAAGTCTCTCATAGGTGTGTCTTATTGGCGAAATGTCTCTCAGAAGACTTTTATGAACCTGACCCCTGGAGGTCAGGAGCTTGAATCCTGCCCTGTGCCCCTGGCTTTCAGACAAGGCACCAATGACTCCTCCTGCAACCCAGTGTATAAATGAGTTTCTGGAAATAAGGGTAATGATAATGGCAAGGCCGGTAAGAACAGTGCTTACACCGCACAGAGGAGAACTTGGTTATGAATAAGGCTTTATGAGTACAAGCTTTATCATCAACATGAATGTTAGTGCTATCATTATCATTACACTCATTTGTGAAAATAACTATTGTTAGTTACCGTCGTCTCTTAGAAGTTTGGCTTGTTTCGCTCTTCTTGAAACTACCCAGAAAGAATTCACGCATTCCTTCTCGGGATTCCCACATGTTGACATCGCAAATTCGTCACACATAAACACCTCACCGCACAAAGCCACACACTCAATTAACGCATTATCGTTATCATTATTGCTATTAAGTCTATCATCAACATCATCGCCATCATTACAGTAATCGAAATTAACTATAAAAAGATATACTGATGATAAATGAGAGGTTGAAGTGACGCCGCGCAAAAATAGGAATCGGACTTACATTCCTTGCTTGATTCTCATCTGTGAGATTCAGCAGGTACGTGAAGGTGGCCTCCACTTGGTTGAAAAACACTTTCACCGCCTGCTCATTGTAGTCTGCAAGAAAACTTCGCGCGTCATTCAGAGTCTTCCTGTCTGACGATGACCGCTTATCCAGGTGTCGTCGCGAGTCGGGCACGGTGTCGGCGGACAGGGCGTGGTCAACGATCACCACGACAGACGCAAATAGAAAAAGGGTGCGGAGGGTATATGAATCCATGACTGACTTGGCAAACACTCAAACTTGATAATGGCCCCACTTCTGATTCACAGCTGCTTCACCGGTGGCACAGCCTTGGGCTATTAAAGCTGGCTCTCACTGACCTTACATGGTCAAACTATGAAGTTACAGTTGAAGAAGTGATGGGATGGGAAGATTTGAAATAATCCAGTACGCACGGCTGCACACGACAACGGGAAGCTTGCTGGCCGTCACGCCGCCACATGCCGCCGGAAATCTAATGACTTTGACAGTTCGTCAGGGTTGTTAAAATAATATCAACTCCAGGGGCAGCGGACTTTTCATTCTTTGGAAGTTTTTTTTTTTTTTTTTTTTTTTTTTTTTTTTTTTTTTTTTTTTTTTTTTTTTTTGGGGGGGGGGGGGGGTTTGAGGGAGGGTGGTAGGGAAGAGTGGGTCAAGGGTAGTGAATGGTCAATGGTACATGTACCTTCCACCCTCCCCCTTCGAAGGGAAGAATCTCGGTCGGATCTTTTGGAAAGTCATGTTTTTTGTCTTATTTTAAATCATTTTTCCCATGGGGGGTGATTAGGTTTTCATCTTCTTTTTTGGTATTTAAAGAGCCAACGCGACCCCTTGAAGTGGACAGTATACTTCACATGAAATGAGTTTGTTCATACGTGCGCATGCCAAAAACGGAAACTTGTACATGTATTTACTGGAGGAAATATTCCTGAATTAAGTTTTAGTTATTAGTCTTACATTGTTGTTTATTATTGTTTTTAACTTCTTCATAAATGTTTTTTCCTTCTTTTTCTTCCACTTTGTGTATGAATTTCCATCCTTTGTTTCTATAGGCAAGTTCTGGATAGTAAGTTATGTGCAGACAGGTCCAATAATCAATATAGTGTACAAGGCATCGCGATTCCACAAATTATTTGTCATGTTCTATCTGAGATCTGTGCATGTCCAATTTTAAGTCTTCATATTCAAGGAGTTAAGGTACCTTACAAACAGCTAAGAGTGTCGATTGGGTTGATCGAGCAATGTGTGGCGCAGTTAGTCAAACTTGTGTTCTCGTAGACGAGACTGGTGTGAAACGAATTTTATGTGACACGGAGAGCAGTGGACGAGAAGTCATACATTAAAAGATGACATCACACCAGAAGGCGAGCTCATACAAATGATATCCGATGTTTCTTTATTGCAAGACAACGTTCAAGAGGCAGTACTGCTTCGAGTCAACAAACTTTCTTACACATTCATTGTCGAAGACTTCACGGCAAAACATACAAAAATTGTCACAGATTAAAGCATTTGCATGTTCTTCAATGTTTACACTCTGTGTTTACCATTATTCTGTCATCAAACTTAAATAACTCGGCCATATTTGGAAAAGGTAATAGGGATACTGAATGTCCAACATATAACATTGGAGTGGAAGTTTAACAAATTAACCGAAAGAAGTTAGATGTCTACAAAATACATTACTTGCTAGAAGCATCTGAGCGCTGAACTTACAATCAATCATGGTCAATGTCCAACTCTCGTGTTCCAGTCATGATTACCTTTAATATGTAAAATCAAAATATTATCACATGATGCATGGTGAAGGATATACCATAATCGGGGCACCAATTCATGAGAGCCCTAACAATTTCAGCAACACCCTTGGTTTTGACCGGCTGAGAAGCTCTAGTCCATGACTATTAATATGGTGATTGTCAGAGACTGACAACTTGTCAGGGCTGACAACTTTCAAGAAACGGTGCCCAGATCTTCTCTCATCTAAAAAAGAAAAGAAAAAAGAAGTGTCGTGAGATTGGTATGAGTGTTTTGTGATTACTGAACCGTGTTCTCGTGACTTTTTTTGTTGTCACTTCATGCAAAAGTGCAAACTGGCCGCAGTGGCCATGAAGAGGATACTACATTGGTTGCAACAGGAACAAGATTGAATTTTTTCTACATCAACAAAAAGATGAGCCTTAGAGAAAGTGCCCCTCCCCCTAAATCCGATCCAGTGTATCAACTTCAGACTTTCAGAACAGCCAATAGAGGATGAATACAGAAAGAATGATGATAAATACAAAGACAATCAAAATGTAAAGAATTGTTTTTATACCATCCATTACATACCCTCCCCCTCCCCTCCCCCTCCCCCTCCCCCTCCCCCTCCCCCCCCCCCCAAAAAAAAAAGCAGGGAAAAAGCAAAACAGTCAGTCAGATGATTGAAAAAGCCTTGTCTGAATCCTTGGGATTAACCTTTCTACATATCATCATTTTACTCATAGCCTCTGCTTTGTACATTTTCATATGCCTCTATGCTTTGATGTAACTGGGCTTATCAGATTTGTGGAATTTAAATTGAATTGAATTGAATAGAAAGAATTGAATCAGTAGGGAATCTATCAATTCATATCAACTCTTTGTTGGAACACTGACCACACAGTTTGAAAGTACATTCATATTTGTGACTTAATTTGTTCCTTGTACTGTAAAACAAATAAAAGTGTTTGATATTCACTGTACAGCATGCTCAATATCTAAATACAAGAAAATTTCTGTTAATCACATACATAGTTTCAACAAAATTTCCATAACAAATACACAACTGAACACAAATTTGACTTGGAAGATGACTCAAATACCATCTGAAAGGCATGAAGTGATTATTCATAAGCAGTCTAATGAAAAAAAAGTATAAACCAATGCTATGTTCTGCCTACTTAACAGTGAAAGATTTTAAAGTCTCAAAATCTGACAGACCAAACTTGCATTAAACAGTGGTCAATATGATACATCTTTAGCTGATCACATGAAGGCCATTAACTCTGCAATAGAGTCTGTGAGACTAACGGTCTTCTGCTACTTGACCCATATTGGGCTAGATATGGGATATCCTATTTAGCCGGTAGACTGCAAAAAAAAACCACACAGAGGCTACATATGGAACATCCTGCAGTTAAAAAAGCAGCGATGTAACCTTTCATTAGAACTTTGTTAATGTTCAAATCACTGAATGAAATGAAAGCCAGTGATTCATGTATGAAGAAAAAAAAACAAGACATTTCTTTTTCTCCTCTTTGATGATGGATAACTTGCCCATGTTTCATATTTTGTTTGCCACTTAAGAGTTGATCTCTTGAGAGCTGTTAGTTTGGATGTGTATTATGCTCAGAGGGAACAGTGGCTGGCCTCAGAAGAAGTTTGTTAGCAGGCAATGCACTGAAAGATGGCGGACACATACTGATATCTTCTTTTTAGCAGTGATGAAAGCAAGTGGAATATGTCACTTGACTCACTTGTAACAGGCAGTGTAGGGATAAAGCTGTATTATCTTGATCTGACATACTGTATGGTTCATCGATGCATTTCATAAAAATTATGGATGGCCTTGCTTGATTCTTGAGAATATTATCATGAGAGATCAGAGTACCAGATATTCTTTGAGCAGTTGGTGTCATCCAGCGTGGAGATATTTTCCTTCACCGGCAGAGCAATGTGTGGTTTAACCTAAAATAAGCCTCAGCATGGGATGACTTTTCACATATCAAGCATACCATTATACTTGAGTTCAATATCAATATTACACACAAACATGAAAACAAAATAATTCATCATAAAAAATATCTATATCCAGAGGAACACATGCATAAAAGAAAACAGATATGCTCAACACTCATCCAAACAATTCCTAAAACTTTGTATGTCTATACCCAGCTGGCCAAGTTTGAAACTGTCAAGTTGTGAATTTGTTTAAATCTGATTTAATAGGTCTACCATATTTTATAACAGATCCAACATGACTTAATAAATAAAGGTTTTTAGTTAAAGGAGGGGGGGGGGGATAAGAAGGGTTGTTTAGAAATCAAAACTCTCGGGGTAAAGATAAACTCAAAGGCCACTAAAATAGAGCATGCAAGCAATGACGCAATGAAATCTAAATCAAGGGAATGTTCTGTCATTTGTTGCTTCACCAGAAGAAAGCTGATGAACATGTGTTTTGATGAATGTTGTCCTGATGCAACTAGCTGTGGATATAGAAAATTCTTGGACTTTGTGAAAGGCCAAGCAAACATTGACTGCTTTAAACAAGCATACAATCTGTGGGTGAGTCAGTTTCAAGACATGAATTTAAAACCATCATCATGATTGAGGGATTAACTGTCTGTAATATGCATGATTGACAATTGAAGGCACTCTCCGATCTAATCATTAATACACAACACTTTCACGTACAAAATAGTTGGAATACTAAAGTACAATCCACATCAAAGAACCACATAACTTTTTCTGTTTCCGTAGGTGTAAAGATGTATCAGATAACATATGACAATAAATGGAAAGAAGGAATATCTTATACCACATCATATTCTGTTCATATCTACAGTTTGTGTATTTGACATAATCTCTCCCTTTATATGTTACATCTATGTACAGTTCTGAATACATTCATAAAAGATATGAAATGACAAGTATTGCACCAGGTGAGTCTGTCTTTCCGTCCACAGACATCAACATCAAGATTCTTTGAAGGCAGTTTTTTAGGTCGTCACCGAGAAAGGATACATTTTGGGAAACAAATACATTTCAAAATGTCACAGCTTGGTATGAGTATATTATGTCACACTGAAAGGCTCCATTGACACATTCCTATACTCTATGGTTGCCATCATTGGAGAATTTCACAATAACTGGAAAATGTTTCAAGATATCAAATCAGTATCTGCTTCCCAGGTACTGATTTAAAAGGTTAGCTACCAATTTACAAGGTTTGTTGCATGCTATCTGAACAAAAAAAAATTCAAACAAGGAAATAATAATTCAGATTTCTCTATGAAACATCCCAAATTCAAACTTCTAACCTGTAGTCATGACTTGTGTTTCACAAACCTTGATGAGAAGATCAATTATTATGCCATTTTTATCACTGAATTCAATACTAAATAGAATCATGTGTGTGAGAACAACATGATGTATAGTTCTTATGCTAGTTAGAATGCCCTGGAATTCAGAAGAAGCTAACATATCTGACTTATGTCTGGAAGTGACATAATTATGTGGTAATGGCTGGAGTTGAAGAAGGAAGCAGAAGGAAGAATCAGAGACAATTGACAGGGTTTTCTTTGTTCCTGAGACAGAGAGGTGCAGAATTCCAAAGGTTAATAAAACCAAAAATGAAATAAAGGTTCGTTATTCCAAAAGTTCATTAATGTGAAAACTAAATAGGGCTTGCTATCCCAAAGATTTATCAATTCAAAAATTAAATAAGGTTTGCTGTTTATAAATGTTTAACAGTTTGAAAATGAAAGGGTTCATTATCCCAAAGGTTTGTTAATCCAAAAACATAAGGTTTGTAATTCCAAAGGTTCATTTATATGCATTTTTTGATTAATCAAACTGATTTCAATTTCACAGTATCAAACCTTCAAAATAATGACTCTTATTTCATACTTGGAGTAACAAACCATCATAATAATGCACAATATTTTATCTCTGGATTAACAAACATTTGGAAAACTTTATTTCATTTTTGGACTAACGAACCCTTGACATAATGCAGAATAACAAAACCTTTGGAACAATAGATATCATTCTAGTTCTTTTTCTTGTCTTCTACTCTTCTACATCATATGAGCCAAGTCCATGTCATAGGGTCTATGAAAACTAAACCTGATAAAAGTCTACTAAGGGACCTGCCCTTTTAAATAGTACTCACTAAATCATCTTTATATGCAGGCTTAGATTAAAAAGAAATATCTGAAACAAAGACATACTTTGGGTTTGATTACAATGGAGTATACACTTAATCCTTTGTAATTTTCAACATTCCTGTGAGTATACTACACATGCCTTGACTAAAGTGTATAAAAGAGAATTAGTTTGCATAGTTCAAAGAAGATGTTACATATTCAGGCTCTTTTCTCATGCAGTGTCAAAAACTGCATAGTATAGTCATTTTATGAATGTTGTTGTCTTAAATAAAATCTAACATTAAATATCCCCATGAAATTCTGATAACAAAAAGTTTTCAAATCAAGTACCATATCTTTGACACAACTTGTATATCACAATCCTGGTTGTAAAATCATTGCCATTTAAAAACCAAATAATGCACAGGATATGTATCTTGTGAATGAATCAATGCATCTATCAAAAGGTACTTACATATTGATCCTTTAAGACAGTGATATGCATCCAAATACTTTACTCTTTCATATTACCAAAACAACAGACTTCTGTTACTTACTGATTTTGATGTCCTTTGTATATTAGGAGCCCTCCATCTATCATACTCTTACAAATACTGTATGAAAAAGATCTTCACTTCTGACCTCTAGCCTACAACACCAGGAGGGTATAAAGGGTATTCCAAAGAAGGTATCTAGTGGCAACATTGAGGTCACCTCACAATACTGAGGTCGTGTAGCACAAAGAGCACAAAGAGCAGATTGGTCACAGAATGTAACACATACTTCAGGGCTGTAACTATGGCATGAAGCCATTAGTAGAATTTGATATTTAATTGAATTCAAATATGCAATATCATACTGCATGTGGATATATCATTTCAATTATTCAGTGTTAAATGAGTATCATCTGAGCACAGTGGGTGGATGTCAAGACATTGTAAAAGCAATAAGTCTCCACTAAATACTTTCATAGAATTTCACCATTATTCCAACCACACTCGATCGGCACATAACTGTTTCAAACCACTTCAAGTACCCTTACACAGGCACTGCCTTGATAAAACATATTCATATTGCATTACGTGAAAAATGATGGGGAAAAGATGGCCCAACTGAGGGCATACATAAGATGCTCCTAAAGAAAGAGTTATCTTAAAATTGTGGTTGCATGGTCAAATGCAGCTTGTTGGAGATTAAAGAATTTAGGAACTAGGACAAAATTACCATTGAATCATGGAATGTTGAAGAGGATTTGAGCATACAGCTGGCTATAGAGGACCAAACTATGTAAGTGAAATAACAGTACACAGTGATTAGAGAGAAGATCTTGTGGAAATATTGGATCTGTGAAGATGGAAGCCATGGTGATGAAGAGTTGATAATACTTGAGACTTTGTTGGTTGGAGATGGTCACATCTTTGGAGGCTCCAGCTGGTAGGATAACTGCATCAATCTCTTGGTGTTGTCAATCACTTGTAAGTTCCTGACAAGTTTGAAAATAACAAAGAAAAATATGTCACGCTAATATTATGGGAGACAGAAATAAGCATTATGCACATTGTGGCATGTATAGGCCTACAGATATAATTTGCTGAGCAAATTCTTTGTGAAAAAAGGTATAAAATTGGAAACTGTATGCAATATTTGTATATTTATACTTCTCTCATGAAAGGTGAGCAACATGAATCCCTCTCCAAAGAAAGAACAAAGGAAACATTTAAAAGATATCTTAATGTCCAGATTACTTGAGATTTTCACATGACAAATCAACATTGTTTAAATTTCAATTCCATGGAAATGAAAAAATATTTAATGGAAATGAAAAAATAAAGTTGAATGTTTACATTTCCATTTAACTATCCCCAGTGTTTGTGTGTGTCCCAGAGCTCCCTGTACTAACTAGATTTTTCTCCCTTTCAGAAAACAATCCAGACATATCTCAATCTCATGATCTTTCACAAAAGAAAGGACAGAGATACTGTAATGCAAGATATTTTTTGTGGAATGAAATTTTCCGCGAATTGGAGCCGACAGCCTATTTCGCAACATGAAAAGAAAAATGCCACTGGCATTCAATGTATTACGTGACCCTGCACCACAAAACCAACATAATGTTGCCAGACACAGAATTTTAGTTAAGAGTAGATTCTGAAAGAGAAGACTCTAAGTTTTAAAATGATGTATAACTCGATACAAATGGACATCCCTCACCTAAATCAAAATAATGGGAATACAACACACTCTGGAAAAGAGTGTACAGAGAAAAGAGGCTCTACAGTTAAAAGGGTCTATTCAAGCACCTAATCTTACCAAGCTGTGCTCTGTGCAATGAATGGGCAAAAAAAAAAAAAAAAGGATGTAAAACTCCAAGGCAACAACAATGAAGAGACTATTAGATTAAGCATGCTCTGTTAAAACATTCTATCTATGACTACTCCCAACTTCCAAAGCAGTAGCTTTATTCTTTCAGAAGTTACTAGAGTTGAAAGTGAAGTGTGTGTATAGGGTTTATAAGTAATGAAAAGGGGCCTCTAAGACATGTACCTAATGACACTATTCTCCTAAAAAGTGTTCTAGAAAAAGTGCTGGAAGGGAAAATAGTTTCCCATTCATTCTATGATCCCAATTTTTACAATGATGAAGAAGAAGAATTGTTCTTTCAGAAAATATGAAAAACTCAAGATTGAGCAGGTTAACCCATTTTACCTAGTATTTTTGAGTCTTCACATGAAATTGGGGCATGCAACTTTTTGTTGGTTTTGTGATGCACGGTCACATATAGTGTAGACAAGAACTTTCGCATGCATTTTAATTTTGCAAATGTTGGCTCTCACAAAATTTGCATAGTTTAAATGCACATATTAAACATGTGTACATTTCTGGTTTTTCAGTACAACACTACACAATGACATGGGAATGCCAGCTAGTCTTTGTCAGAGGAGTTCACCTGACATAGTTGACAATCTCCTTCACATTCTTGACCGGAGGTGGGGGCTCCAGTTTGAAGTTCTCGCTGCGGCAATACTTGACCACTCTCATGATAGATGCCACAAGGTGCTGTTACAAGGGACATTAAACAGGACACCAATCAATTTGTAGCACATGGACATTACAGAAAGGAGTGTGTTAAATGATTCTTGGAGTTAATTACATAGATTATATATAGGATTATACAACATATGAATTAAAATATAAAGAAACTAGGCTAAAAAGAATTGTATTGCAGTTGCTAAAATCTCTATCAAATAACCCACAATGAACAGACTAAATACTAAATAGGGAAATGTTTCCATTTCTTAGACACAAGTACGACATTTTGCATTGTTCAAATGCAAAACATTCCCATTTGAAAAAAGGGAAATAGCATGTTTCTTACATCTACTCAATTCCCAAATATTTTCAAGATTTGTATTACAAACTTCAACTTATCTTCAATCTGACCAAAAAGAAAAAAGCCTGCTATCAAATAATTCTTACTACAAATAATTGTGTGACAGACAAAAGTAACAATATTATTCAAAGTACACTTTGGATTATGATTTTTGCTTACTCACTATAAGAACTGATGGGATCTGTGATGCATTGTAGAGTAAAGGGCCCTAAAAAGGAATGAAATGCTCTAAATGCATGCAGTTAATCAATTTTCCCTCTTTTATGCTCCATTTTCACTCATCAGTACAAACCAATCTGTACTACACATATCAATTATCAGTGTAAGTATTAATTTGATTTCTCATCCATTTAGTACCATTTTCTCAAAGTTGACAAGCCCCTCAAAGTAAGTCTTGTTTCCCTCGTGGGTGAAGAGCATGTCTTTGATGAGCAGAGGCATGAAGGGAATGATTGGAGGACGCATCTTGGACAGGGCTAGGCGATAGACTCTGTGATTCCTGGATGGATCCATCAGAGCCTCAAAGTCAGAGAACGCCCTCTTGAGTTTGTTGGGTAGTTTCTGACATCAATAGAAACGAAAAAGGTGAATGAAAATCAATCTGATATCAGACTACCAGCTTTAACACACTAACTTTTAAGAACTTTTTCTTGAGGAAGATTGAAAGACACATGAAAAGACAAAATGACAAATGTATAGTTTGTAGTATGTATTACCTATTTTTGGTTGAAAATAAACTATCACTGAATTAAGAGGAAAAATCACTCGGCCTCCTATATCTATAACTGCCGCATACAGAAATGCTGCCCTCTGTAGCTTTAAGAAAAAAGCTAAAACAGAATACTAATGAAATGCTGTTTCATTCTTTCATACTAATTTCTGGATATTTCAAAAAATGATAATAATAACATCAAATTGGAACTAGTGTTGCTTAAGCCCTCTGCAGAGTGACAAAGGCAGAACTTACACACAAATACATATTAATATGTGTAGTTTCAGTGTGCAGTCTGACAATGTGTATAAACATTTTGTCACCTTATCAACATTACAGGAAATGTATAAACATCATTTCAACACTGGGACACAGAATTCCATAGAAGACTAATACAGCACACTAAGTCAGCCTACAAGTCTGATGTATGACAAGGGTAAAAGTGTCAGTCTAAATGATGGAAACACATGTGACTCTGTGAGGGGTGTCTCCATCTTAATGACAATCTCACATGAAAGTGATTAACTTCATTTTTCTGCTCCAGATTACAATGTCTGCTACGCAGCTATGCCTGCTTCAAATTAGTTTGGAAGCTTCAAAGACATACTTAAAATATGTGACCCTGCACCTCAAAACAAACAAAAAGTCGCCAGACATGAAGTTTTAGTTAAGACCCTATTCTGAAAGAGCAGACTTTAAGCTTTAAAATGATGTATGACTCAAATCAAATGGACTCTCCTAACCTATCTAAATATTGGAAAGAAAGCACAAACTCAGGAAAAGTGTGAACTGAGAAAAGAGGCTCTGAAGTACAGTGTCTATTCAAGCGCTTAATCTTTACCAAACCGTGCTGGCTGTGCGATGAATGGGACAAAAAACAGGAAATAAACCACCGGAGTAACAACAATGAAAGGATTATAAAATTAAACTGAAATTAACCATGCCTCATTAACACATTCTGTCCATAATTAATGCCAGCTTTCAAAGCACTAGCACTATCCTCTCAAAAGTTATTAGGGTTGAAAGCGAAGAGTGTGGACAAGGTTTTTCAGAAATGAAAAAGGGATTCTAAAGACACACCTAATCATACTATTCTACCAAAAATGTTCGAGATAAACTGCTAAAAAACACACTTTCCTGCCCGTTTTATGATACCAAATTTTAGCATAATGTAAAAGAAGACCCGCTCTTTCAGAAAATATGAAAAAGTCAAGTTCGGCTAGGTTGACCCATTTCACTTATTTCAGTCCTCACGCAAAATCAGTGTGTGCGACTTTATGTTCGTTTTGAGGTGCACGGTCACATATTGACTAATTACTTAATAATTTGACGTTTTAAATCATGTGAAAGCTCTGTCAGATGATATCAGCATTCCACAAGCCCTCTTTACTGAAATTGGTATTTAAGATAGCTTGATATTTCAACAACCTTTTGCACTTTACCTACAATTTTCAGTACTGAAAATGCCAAAATAAACAACTGATATAGCCTTGCACACTTGGTAAATCGAAATTACACACAGACTGCACCTTCCAAAAGTTTACAGTGCCATCACAGTATACAGACTGCAGAATCCAAATTTCTGTGACAAGGTTCCTCAACCCAAAACAAACAGTTCTTATCAATCTCCTTCGATTTTTTTTTTCTGGGATCTAATAAAGATTATTTCATATCTATCATGTCAATGTCACAATTTTGATTGTGAAATCAAATTGTTATTGATTTCATATGTGCACTTAATAAGCAAGAGAGATGTAATTCCCATATTTGGATGTTTAAAGGTTGTCTAAAATTTCCAAGATGAACGAGTCAATAAAATGAAAGAATCATGATAGACCTACAAAGAGCAGCAAAACTTTACAACCTCCAGATTACAGATTTGTGTGCATACAGAAATCTGGAAAAAACCTGAAATGTTTGTATCTAAGTCAATCCTAGCACTGTTGAAAAATGCCAATAGCGCCCTCTATTCCAAAACATTACATCCATCCAATTGACCTTT